>NW_017728994.1:45596157-45600187 GCF_001723915.1 Gavialis gangeticus | reverse complement strand
ATCACGCATCTGAGTTACTGCCAGCTAGATATCTATCAGATCTCGAGTAGCTTACTCACACGCTTCATCCAGAGGCTGGCGAGATCCTTTCTAGCATCCGGCTGTTCCTTGTTCATGAGTTTTTGGGGGAGAAGCTACTTTTAGATGGTGCAGCTTCTCTGAACTCCCCCCCAAGGCCTCAGCTCCACCGCATGGCAGAAGAGACCGCCTTCCGGGCAGTCCTAACTTATATAGCCCCTGTGATCTCATACACCTGGGCCCGTGGAGGCCAGCTCCGGTTGGCCGTTGGCCAACCCATTTGAAATACATCACTAGATGCCGGGCAGATTCCAACCCACCAGGTAGAAACCCCTTACCCAGGTAAGTGATGCAAGTCAGGTAGGCAGAGGGAACAGGTTTCCCCACTCCCTCAGGAATGCAGCCAGCTCAAGTTACCTAAAGAGACAGGATGAGGGTGTGGTCTCCTCTGCTGGGCCCACCCTAATCAAATGGTCGCAGCACAGAGATTTTAATCACATTGTCACAGGGCAGAGATTTTCTGGGAGAAACCAAGATGGCTTTCTGCCACAGGCACCATCAGTGACATTGTCCAGAGTTGGAAATAAAACCCTTTCTGGGGCCTCCGGCCAAGTCACCCAGACGTGCCCAAGTGCAGGGTGCAAATGCCGAGGCCCCTATGGTTGGGGCAGGGGAGGAGGCAGGGCAGGGAGTTGCTTGGGCCTGAAGGACGTGGAATGGGGCAGGAGCTGCCCAGCAGAGGCCGTCCCTCTCCCCGCCAGGCAGGTTAGGGCCCTGAGGGCAAGCCAAGCCCGGCACGTCCTGCTGCTACGTAGCGTGTGACATCTTGCCCTGAACACTTGCTTGCTGCCCCTGACAGCTCGTTGTCCTTTAATCTCACTCTGAAGCATGAAAGCTTCACTCTGCTCTTGTCCTCCGGTCCCTCGGCTGCAAGCTCAGACTTGTCCTCTCCGCTTCCGAAAGGCTTGCCAGGCCCTTGGATGTCTCCCGGCCAGTTACTCCTGTCACCCTCCAGGTTTGCAACCCCCACATCAGCGGATGCTATGAAGGGCTAAGTGGCTTCCCACATTCTTTCCCCCTACACAGGAACCCAGTACCAATGCCAGTGGAAGTCACCACCTCCTTTGGAAAACCCCAGCCCATGTCTGTCCATCCCAGCAGGCTGTCCTCCATGGGGGACTCAATCCTGAGGTCTAACCCACAGGGGGAGGAAAAAGCCGCTATCCCAAGGCGCATGGACACACTGGGAAGACACACAACTGCTATGGAGCACCTAGCTGGGGCAGGGCTGGAAGAGATGCACTGCCCCTGGGGTGCCCCCAAAGGCCCCACTGCCTCACAACATACCTGCCGACCAGGTACTGGTGGCCTTCATTCCTCAGCTCTCACAGCTGCGGCTCAGCACCGTTCAGCTGCTGTGTGGTGCTGACTGGCAGCTTCAGGGCCAAGCCTTTTTGGCTGGGCAGGGCTTAACACTACAGTGCAAGGTAGCTAAAGGGGCCAACAAAGTCACTGCATCCTTACACAGCCACAAGCGCCACACAGACGAGGGAAGCTTAAGGCTCTTCCCTAAAAGGCCTCCTCCAGTCTTAAAGGGCACCCGGCCAGCCCAGAAGTCAGCTCTGGCCTCCAGCAGGCAGTGACCTACAAAAAGCCCAAAATACTCACAAGGGAATCTTTGGCAAAACAGAGACGTTAGCTCAGGGCCCATGAGATCTTCCTGGCTAAGGCGATCGCACCTGCCTTATCAGCCACAGAGCTGGTGGTTTGGCTGGGCCCCAAGTCTGCTAAGGCTTTATGGACCAAAATCAAACACGTTAGCACGTCCACAGCAATTGCTTAATAGGCATCTTATCACACTGCTCTGTTTGCTTTCCAGATGAGGAAAACCCAGAGTGCAGCTGCAGCGATCCAACAGGGTGACCCAGGCCAAGCGTTTCCTAGAGCGAGGTGCACCTGAGGAGCAGAGATGCCGTGCTCCTGCCAAGACCAGAAAATACAACAACTTGCTCTTGGCAAGAGCTGCCACCCAGGGAGGCCGGGATCCAGTGAGCTCTGCCAGCCTGGGAAACACAGCAGTAGGCGAAGCCCACGCAGCTGGGCCGCTACCACCCTGCCTTAGCACAGCACAGCTCACGCTCTGGTACCCCTCACACGTGGCAGGCAGGCAGCAGAAGGATAAGGAGCTCTATCTGCTCCTGCCACTTAGCCAGGACACACACCCGCTGTCTCTGCCCCAGGTCACACAGGAGGGACAGTGCCTGGAAGCCCCAGTACAGGCGTGAGGTGGCACCGGGGCTGTCCCCAGAAGCAGAAGTCGAAGAGCCCAGGGTAGGGAGGAGCTCGGATAACTCGGTGCTACCGGAGCCCAGAGGAGTCCGAGACCCTGGTGAGCAGAGAAGGGGGAGGGCCTCTGCTACGGAGGAAGGGGCCTCCAGCAGCCAGCTAGCTGTGGCCAGGCACAGGGCAGGCAGGGCGGCCGAGGGCCATCGCCCCCGGCTAGGCTTCGAGGTGGACCTGTACGTCTGCAGCACGGTCACTGCCCTGGCCCCTGGCCGCCCGCTCCCCAGACTCGCAGGGCTGCGCGGGACCTCGAGGGTCACCTAGTCCAAAGCCTTCCCGGCACCTCCGCGCAGCCTCGGCCGCCCCACGAGGACGCGAGGCAAGCCGGCCGCGAGAGCCCCGCACAGCCAGCGGAGGAGAGCGGTTCCCTGCCCCCGTCGTGGCAGCCTTCCCGAGGCGTCCCAGTGCCGGGCAGGCAGTAAAGAGGCGGGGGCATCGCCCACGGTAATTGCGACGAGGGCGCGGCTGGCAGGCACCCACGCGCTCCAACAATGCGCCCGCGTGTCGGGGACAAGGACCCTGCTGTGCGAGCCCGGCGCGGCACGGCAGGAATGCGCGGGGCGGCAGGATGAAGGGCAGGGGTCAGCGCGGGGAGGCAGGAGGCGGAGCGAGGGCCCCGGCGGGGGGGCGGGGCGCCGCTCCTGGCCACTGAGCGCAGCGAGCTGCAGGACGCGACCCGGGCAACGGAACAGAACGGAGCGAAACACGGCCGCCGCCGCAGTCCCCGCGCGGGGCCTACCTGACGCCCCGCTGCTGCTCGGCCCCCGCCGCCATTTCATACCGGCCGCGCCACCTCGCCATTGGCTGGAGCGGGCCCCGCCCCACCCCTTCTGCTCTGAGGAGCGGCGCCCCCATTGGCCGGTTCGAACGGAAAACAGGCGGCCCGCGCGCCGGCCTTGGAGGCCCCCGCGCAAAGGAGCCTGGGGCCTGTAGTTCTCCTTCCTGGGGCGGGGAAGGGCAAGCCCCCCCAGGGTGGGGGAGGGGAGGAGTGGGGCAACCTCCAGCCCAGGTTGACAGGACACAACATGGCACACAGATGGCGGGGGGGCATGTGCCACCATGCTGTCTGGGTCACAGCCTGCTGCCCACAGCTCCATCCTGCTCCCCTAACACAGCCCAGGACCCCTCGCACCTGCCCCACTCCCACGCTGGGGTCTCAATCTGCTCCCCTGCCTGCCCATAGACTGAGCTGCTCTCCACGCTGCCGAGCTGCTGCAAGTGTGCACCCCTTGCACACTGCACTGCTGCCAGCTTGCTCAGGAACCCACTTCCACTTCTTTGATTTTCATCATCATCGTTCAGTGGCTTTGAAACCCCTTTTTAATTGAGGCAAGCCCAAAAGGGGTTGCAACCCCAAGGCTGGGAACTGCTGATGCCCGTGCTCTGCCATGGGGGTCCCAGGCCCCTGGGCTGGGCTGGTTGCCGCTCCCCCCACTTTCTGCTCCCTGTGGCACAGGGGAAACGGACAGCAACGAGGATAAGCAGATCAGAAGACAGCGAGGAGGACAGGGGCAGCAGATCCTCCAGCAAAAACAGCAAATGAACTGAGTTTAAACCCCACATTTGGGGACAGGACAGAGACAAGGGGATTGAGGGAGACAATGCCTTGCCGCTGGGTGCACAGGAGCACCTTAGGCTCCTACAGTGGGTGAACAAGGTAATATACAGG
>NW_017728994.1:45592295-45596094 GCF_001723915.1 Gavialis gangeticus | reverse complement strand
TACAGTGGGTGAACAAGGTAATAAACAGGGACTAGAAGGTGCAGGACGGGGTTTTCCTGCCTGGTGGCACGGCTGCAGCCCATCATAGGACACTGGCAGGAGCGAGTGCCAGGCCCCCGCAGCTCAGGGGCCCAGACACCCCTTCTGCCACCCAGCAGCTGCCTGACCTTCATTACAAATAATGAATGTCAGACAAAAAATAGCCTGGGAACGAAGAGACACCGTATCCTCGAATTCCTGAACCGCTGGACTATGGCCCAGAGAGGCCCTGGGCTGCCTGGTCAACAGGACAGGAGCAAGTCTGGCTTGCAAGGCAGCGCAGGCATTTCTGAGCACGGGAGTGCATGCCGTCTGATGGACACACCTATGGTGGCAGAGCAGCTCTGCTCCCTCCAGTGCTCGCTTGCAGACCAGGGGGTTGTAGAGAAGGGGCAGGGGCAGAAGGACGGTGCAAGATCAGTCCAGGGGGAACCATATTTATTGCTCCCCACTCTGTGGGACACACACACACACGGGCACCAGGCAGTGCTGCACCTGTTGCTCCTTCTTTGCTCCCCACGCTGTGGGACACACACACACAAGGCAGTGCTGCACCTGTTGCTCCTTCCTCCCAGGCTGGCAACCAAGGAAGGGCACATCTGTGCCCACAGCAGACAGATGTGGGAGGCTGCGTGGGGGCTACAAGCAGGGTCTCCCTGCTCCCTGTATCCCCAGCCTGGCCCCCGAGGGCGAGGGTGGGGGTTGGGGCAGGGTACATGCAGGCCTCACACACTAGGCTCCCTGGGGCGATGCCTGTGCCCAGCCTGGGCACCGCGCTGGGCCCCCTTCATCAGGCCCTTGAACTGCCCCTGCAGCTTCGCCTTCTTCCTGCAGGAGAAGATGAGATCTAGGTCAGGGCAGGTCACCAGCACGGTTCAGAGATCCAGGAAAGCTGGAACCTAACCCGGCTCTCACCGTGGCCCACCCCAACCATGGGCAAGAGCACTGGGTACACCTGCCCAGGCGAGCGTCCGCACCATACCTTCTGTTGAGCTTGGCCCTGTTGAGGGGGATGTAGGCGTAGGGGTCTGGCCGGCCGGCTTTCTTCACGTCGCCTCTGCCTTTCTGCAGAGCACACAGACAGTGGAGAGGGATACATGCAGCCTGGGGAAGCTGCCAGCCTGGTGGGGACTGGTGCCCCCTCCCCCTTCACCTGGGGCCTGGCCACATGGAGCCAGCAGCAGTATCCCTGGGGGGGTCCCCAAACCCACCAAGACTGCTGCAGGGGTGTGGGCTCAAGGGATAGACAGAGGGGCAGAGGGCCTGGAGGGGCACAGCCCCATGGTACCTCCCAAGCAGGGGGTTTTGAAGCCTCTCCCAGCAACGTCAGGTGGGCCAGGATGGGGCTGGGCTAAGCCAATGCTCCTGCTGGCACCAACCCCGCAGGGCCTTGTCTTTGCGCTCAGGCTCAGCCCCACGCTGCACTGGGGCAGGAAGGGATTTCCTCCCTGCTCAGACTGGTTTGCACTGGGGGTTGACTTCCGCTGCAGCAGGGACACGGCCTGGGCCCTCTGCAGCACCCATGACCCCCCTGGCAGCAGCAGGACGTCCATGCTGTAGCCCCCCTGTATCCTGAGGCCAAGGCGACTGTGGCACAGGGTTTCTCTGGGCTGGTTGGGACAGGACTGATCCTGCCTCAGGCAGGGGTTGGACTAGACATGACCCCACAGCTCTAGGACTCTACCACAGCCCCATGCCTGCTGCAGCCCCAGGCTGGGCCCAAGTGTCTTGGGTCTGGGCAGCTGCCTCTGGCTGCACCCAGGGCTCCAGGGCAGGGCACAGAGGGCACCACAGCACAGGGGCTATCCAAGCTGGTGCCAACCGCACTGCCCCAGGGGCAGGTGCCATAGCCTTACCTTGGACGTGTAGTCAGCTCCAAACGCCGTCTCCTTGCCCAGCGGCCGGTGGATGCCAGAACCTCCCGCTGCAACACAAGATACAGGGCAGGTCAGGCAGGGCACAGACATGGTGGGCTGGAGCGGGGCAGACATCACACCTCTGTGAAGGATGGGGTCCTGCCCAGGCTGCAGCCCCAGGGGAGCATGGTGCCAAGGGTCCCAGCTCCGGGGGGGCTGACTGAGCTCCCGCCCCAGCCCCTGTGCAACCAGCCGAGCCCTGCCCAGACACAAGCCTGACACCCCCTGTTCTGCTAGGGCGAATGGTAGGGTAGGACAGACACTACAGGGCCCAAAGCGGGGATGGGGGAAGTACCTCTGTAGTGTGATGCGGTATCGCCCTCCAGCTCCTCGTCACCTGCCTCCTCGCGGAACCGGCGCTTCTGGGCCTTCTTCTGCAGAGGGAGAGGGGGTGGCTCAGCAGGGAACCTGCTACCGCCCACCTCAGCCCCAGGCCCCGGCTCCCCCAGATCCTCGCCAAGGGGGCAAGAGCTCAGGGACACCTACCCAAAGGGCCTAGAGAAAGGTCCAGGTGCCAGCTCCAGCCCCTAGATCCCCGATCACCCCACACTCACGCTCCGGAGCCCCACGTCCTGCATCAGGTCAGCCGTCTCCTTGTCCACATCTGCAGCAGGGAACAGCCCAGTCAGAGCTGGACAAGGCCAAGACCCTGCACTGGGGCCTGGGCTCTGCCACAGCGCCCCCACGACCCAGGGACTGGCTTGCCCCAGGCAGGGGACACCAGGCTTCTGCCTGGACACAGCAGGCTGGACCCTGGGTGGGGCTGCCCAGGGTCCTGGGGCCTTGCGACTCCCCACTCAATGCTCCCAATGAGGGCAGAGCAGGCAGCTTGTGCCCCCAGCATTGGGCAGCCTCTGCAAGCCACGTGCCAGGGGCTGCTGCAGTGACCGTGACAGCTGGGGGTCAAGAGCTGGTGCTGCCCCAGTCATGTGCCCCGGGCAGACAGGCCCCGGCCCAGGACAAGGGGCCCCACAAGGCTCTGTCGTGGCCCCAGGCCATCCCCCAGCCCCCTCCAGTACCTCTGGCTCTGCTCTCCTCCCCGTCCTCATCCTCGTCTTCGTGGATGATGAGGCGCCCATCCTCCGATACGCCAAAGTCGCGGCTCGCTCTCCCGGCCCGGCTGCTGCCTGGCCTTGTGGCTGCGTGAGCAGAGGAGGGGTCAGCACCTGGGCAGTGCTGGCCCCCTTTGCAGAGGTATCAAAGTCCAGCCAGGAACACAGCCCCCCTTGCCCAAGCCCTGCTGTCCACCGCTGCCCTGGTCCTGCTCCTCACCCAGCACCCGCTGTGCCACGTTCGAGTCCAGGAAGTTGAGGGGCTCATCCCCCACGCCCTCCTTCAGCCACGCCTGGCCCTGGGGCTGCCTTGGCCCCCTCCTGCCCCTCTCCTCCTCCTCCTCTTCCTCATCTGAGTCAGCCAGGACCTCCTCCATGCTGGGGCCAGAGACAGTGAAGGGTTAACAAGGCTGGGGCGAGAGGCTGGGGCCACCCTCCACTGCACCCCCCAGCATCTGGGGCACCGACCCTCAGGGCTCCCCATGCTCTTCCCCCAGTGGAACCAGAGCCAAGCCCAGGTCCCCCAGCCCCTGCCCTCACCTGTCCCCTCTGGGTCTTGGCAGCGCCTCGGGGTCCTGCTCGCGGGCGGCCGCCTGGCGCAGGGCGCGCTGCCTCCGCCCACGGCCCTCGGCCTTGCGGATGTTTAGCAGCACTTTGTGGTGCGTGGCCGGCAGCAGCCCCTGCACCAGCTCGAAGCTGCAGGGAGAAGGGGGTCAGGCAGCTCCCCTGGGACACTGCACCGGCCGCAGCGATGGGCCGGATGCAGCTCCCACCCCGCAGCCCTGAGTGCCA
>NW_017728994.1:45591986-45592215 GCF_001723915.1 Gavialis gangeticus | reverse complement strand
CCCCCCGCCACAACTGACCCGAACTTGCGGATGAACTTGGTGAAGAGGTTCTTTAGCTTCATGCGGAAGTGACGCCTCATGTCGTCTGACAGGGCCCCCAGGGCTTCCAGCTGCCGGGACAGGGGTCATCAGGCCTGCCCCCCACAGCCCCTGGCCCCCATAATCCTGCCCCACAGCACCTGCCATCCCATCCCATCCCTCCCTGCCTTCCTCCCCAGCCCTGCCACCA
>NW_017728994.1:45590138-45591184 GCF_001723915.1 Gavialis gangeticus | reverse complement strand
TGCCATCGCATCCCATCCCTCCCTGCCTTCCTCCCCAGCCCTGCCACCACCCTGACCACAGGCCCCCTCCCTCCCCAGACAGAGCCCATCCCCAACACCCCCACCCAGGACTCTTCCCTGAGACCCAGCCGCGCTGCTGCCCCCCAGGCAGGTTGTGCACCGAGCTGGGGCAGCTCAGCTGCCAGGCTGGGAAGGGAACCCTGTCCCCCACTTGGGAGCCCTTTTGGCCAGGGCTGGGGTGGCAGGAAGGACACGCTCCACCCTCTGGTTGGACTCACCATGGTGGGGACATGCGTGGTCAGCAGCTTGACGTCCACGAGCAACAGCGCAGCTTTGAGGAAGCCGAGCGCGGCCTTGACCACGTCGCGGGTGCGGGAGCCCAGGAGCAGGCAGACGCTCTGCAGCAGCTGACCCGTCTCACCCGGGCCCAGGTGCTCTGTAGGGCAGGCACAGCTCAGCTCTGACCACGCTGGCAGAGGGACTCTGGCCCCAGCAGAGGCCAGGACAAGCTCTCCCAGCAAGAGATCCCCTAGATAGGCCCACATTGCACCCCTGAACCTCCCTGCTTCCCCCACTGCAGCACTACGGGACTGCAGAGCCCTTTTTGCATCCTCAAGGGGCTCAGCCCCAGGCCCTTCCAACCTTAGAGTCCCATGCCCACGGCCAGCTGCCCTGCAGTGTACAGGCCCCGCCACACCCCAGCCTTACCTTTGAACTCGAAGAGGAGGCGGGTGAGCGCCAGCAGCGTGCAGCTGATCATGGTGACGGAGCCCGTGAGCCCCGCGTAGGCGAGGAGCAGGAACCGCTGCATGGCCTCTGCGGGGCGGCAGCCAGGTCAGCGAAGGGCTTGGCCCCACCACCGCAGGAGGGCACAGGGGGATCTCGGCACCAGGGACCATAGCGAGTCCGTGGCCCAACACCCAGGGGGGTTGTCTCACCTTGTGGGGCAGGACCGAAGCGCAGGAAGGCTTCGCCCATCTCCACTAGCAGCGCAAAGGCGTTCTTGCGGGCGCCCACTGACACCTCCTTGGTGCACAGGACCACCT
>NW_017728994.1:45579241-45585138 GCF_001723915.1 Gavialis gangeticus | reverse complement strand
GCCCCACTCTGTCACCACCCCTGGGGTCTCCACAGAGACCAGCCAATACCCAGCCAGGTCAGCGAAGGGCTTGGCCCCACCACCGCAGGAGGGCACAGGGGGATCTCGGCACCAGGGACCATAGCGAGTCCGTGGCCCAACACCCAGGGGGGTTGTCTCACCTTGTGGGGCAGGACCGAAGCGCAGGAAGGCTTCGCCCATCTCCACTAGCAGCGCAAAGGCGTTCTTGCGGGCGCCCACTGACACCTCCTTGGTGCACAGGACCACCTGGGGGACCGACACCCTCAGCGCCCGGCACGGATCCGCCCTTTGCCCCCAGGCTGGGCCAGGCCTCCGCCACAGCTGGGGGCAGCTCCCCACGGAGAAGCCATGGCCAGAGCAGGCATTGGGCTCCAGCACTGGAGCCTCGACCAGCCCCAACCAGAACCTAATCCAGGAATGGCTCCTCAGCCCTGCTCCCCCTCACCTCTGGGACCAGAGCCGTGACGAAGGCTTCATCCTCAGCCGTCAGCTGCTTCACAATGTGTAACAGGCACTTGAGCCGCGGCTGGGGATGGAGATAGGGACAGTGCCATGATGTCAGGCCCAGGCCCTGCTCCACACACCCAGCCATGTGCCCGATGTTCCCCCAAGGTCAGGCCCCAGGGACCCTGGCCACCCAGCACATGCCTCCCCTGCACCCCACTCAGCCTTGTACCCTCTTGGCGGGGGACGTGGCGCTCTTGAGGGAGTCCAGCAGGACGGTCTTCAACTCCCCCAGGTTGCTGCGGATGAAGGCCTGGCAGGGGCCGTGGGGTGCCGCACACACCTCCTCCAGCACCCGGTACGCCTTCTTCTGCACCCCGTGCTCCTTAGTCTGCAGAGGCAGCGCCCGGATGGCCTCGGTTAGGGGACTTGTGTCTGCCCTGTCCCCCTCCCAGCATGCGGAGAGGTCCCAGCCACTGCTGAGCTGGGGAGGGCTGCAGGGGCCATGCATGCCTCCCACCTTCCCTCCAGGAAGCAGCAGCTCGGAGCACCCAGGGATCCCACCTCCACCCCAGCCGACCTATGGTGGAGACCCCGGAAAGACAAACCCTTCCAGCCCAGGGCCTCCTGCCCCGACCCTGGAGCGCCCCAGCCCCTCTCCCCAAGCCACCCAGGGTGGAAGCTCTCACCCCATGACTCACCTGCAGGGAGGGCTGGATAGTGCGGTACAGGGTGCCCAGGGTCGGCTCGTCGGCATAGGGTGCCATGGCCACGATCAGGTCCAGGATGGACAGCCTGTGTGGGGAAGGGGTGAGTCTGGGACTGGCCTGGGCGCTGCTCCCCAGCTCCACTCCCTCCAGTGAACAGCCATGGGGAATAGGGGGTGCTGGGAGCCAGCTTGGGGAGGGGGGAACTGGGGGCTCTAGGCAGAGGCAGCCCCAGGGAGGCAGCAGGCATTACCTGGTGAACTCAGAGCTGTCGGGGCTGCTCAGCTTCTCGCTGGCTTTCTGCAGGAACCCACACACCATCTGCAGAGAGCAAGGCCCAGGTCAGGGCCAGTAACTGGTCAGCTCCAGCAGCAGCTCTTCCAGGTGCCCCGAGTCCCCTGCTGCACCTGGTCCGGCCCCTCTGGGCTCAAGCACGGAGGGGCTCCTGGGTCTTAGCTCAGTCCCTTTGGGTCTCTTGCTCCAGCACCTTCAGGCCCTACTGCATCCACGCTCCCCTCCCCTCCCCATGGCTCTGCCCGGCTCCCACAGCAATCCCAGCCCAGGGCTGCGCCGATCCTGTGGCACCAGGTCCTTCCCTCTCTACCCACAAAGGCACTGACAGGCCGCCCCGCGCTGCCCCTCACCTGCTGCTCGGTGACAGTGAGGTAGGTGCGGACAGTGTCCAGCACGGCACGCCGATGTGCCGAGTTGCGCCTGTCATCGCCCGGCTGGCTGTACACATTGAACAGGATAGGCAGGAAGTTCTTGGCGAAGCGGCCGACTTCGGTCCGCTCAGCGTCTGGGGGGGCAGAGACCGGTGGGTCCGTGAGGGTCTGTGCTGGGCCCAGGGCCTCGGCACCTGCCCATGTTCCCCCTCCAGGGCTTGCAGGGTGACCCCCACATGTGCCAGGCCTGCCCTTCAAGAGGCAGGGGGCCTGCCCAGGAGTAGGACTGGGAGGACTCAGCATTATACAATGGTCCTGGCAGCTAAACCCTGTCTCAGCCTCACCCTCCCACAGCTTTCCCTGCCCTGGGGGCATGACACCAGGTCCCCAGCCATGCTGGTCTGTACCACCCACCTCTTACTCACCCGTCTGGCAGCCCTTGGTGATGAGGGTGCGCAGGGCCTGGCACACGGGGAGGCGCAGGTCGGGGCGCTCGCTGAGGGCCGTGCCCAGGGTGCGCGCCAGCCCCTTGAAGGAGCTCACCACGTCCATGGGCCACCGGCAGAACCCAGGCAGCAGCGACCACACCTGGAAGGTGAACAGAGACTGACCCTGGAGAAGGGGCCGAACTCTGGGTGCTGGAGCCAGGGAGGGTAAAAGGCCCATCAAGTATTAGGGGTTTGTTTGGGCTGGTTTGGATAGGACTGAACCTGCCTCAGGACAGGGCTGGACGAAATGTGGTGAGAAGAAAAAAGGAAACTGAAGGGGGATTTGATAGCAGCCTTCAGCTCCCTGCAGGGGGGCTGCAAAGAGGATGGAGCTGGACTGGTGTCAGTGGGGGCAGCTGACAGGACAAGGAGCAATGGGCTCAGGCTGCAGCAAGGGAAGGTGAGGTTGGATATTAGGAAAAACCTGCCCATGAGGAAGGTGGTGAAGCACTGGAACAGGCTCCCCAGGTAAATGGTGGAGTCTCCATCCCTGGAGGTGTTTAAGACCTGCCTAGACAAAGCCTTGTCTGGGATGCTGTAGTTGGGGCTGGTCCTGCTTGGAGCAGGGGTCTGGACTAGATGTGACCTCCTGCGGTCCCTTCCACTCTCACTGTCTGTGACACTGACACCCACAGGTCCCTGCCAGCCCCATGGCCCTGGGACGTTATGAAATAGAGTCGCACCAGTGGGTATTAGACACGGCAAACAGCGGTGGGAGGCTCTGTGCAGAGCTCCAAACCTCCCAGCGCTGGAAGCTACAGCGAGACAAGCCTGGCTTGGCCCATCCACCCCTGCAGCACCTGGTGATCCGACTCCACTGTGGTGAGAGACAGGACACTGGGCTGGACTGAGCCATGAAAGGTCTCACGTTCCCCAGGGAGCCCTGCCACCCACCCCCACATCCCCCCCTTCCATGGCTGCCTGCACCAGGGCTGCAGCAGCTGTGCTCGAGCCTGGCACAGGCCCTGCGTCCAGGACCCTGGGGCACCTGTTGGCCTCAGCAGGGAGCCACTGCTCACCTGCCCCTGCAGCGTGTCATAGATCTTGGACTCCAGCGTCTTCCCATCCTGAGCCAGCTCCACAGCTGCGGTGGAGAGAATGAGCTGTGAGCCTGGTGGGAGCGGACCCCCCAGGGGGGCAGCAGGAAGAGCTGGGGCATAGAGGGGGGAGCTGGGCCCTAGAGAGCAAACGCCCAGACTGGGCAGCACTGGCTGGGCAAGCTGGACACAGGGGCCAAGCAGGCTCAGCCTGGGGGACAGGGCCAGCAGAACCCCCTGCCCCCTCTACCCCAGTGGCACCTGCCTCACTGCCTGGCGCTGCCCGCTTCACCCAGGGGCAGGGAATCCCTGCACAGCCACAGACACGGGGGACCCTGAAGCTCTCCCCCGACCCCTTACCTCTGTCCTTCAGAGCAGCTGCCAGGGGCAGAAAGTGGCTGGTGAAGAAGCCAAGCCGGGCGCCGCGGATGTGGTCCCGGAGCACGGGCAGGAGCCAGCTGCGCGGGAAGTCCAGCGTCTCCCTGGCAGGAGGGTGCAGGTCAGCCAGGGCTGATGCCACAAGGCCCCGCAGGTGCCAGCCCCTCGCCCCTGTGGGCAGGAGCTGCTTCCCCTCCCTCTCCACGGCTCTTCTTGGCCGCAGCTGCCTGGGGGAAAGGGCTTCATCCACCCGAGCCAGGAGCCTCTGCTTCCCCTCCCCCCACTGCCCCTTCCTGGCAGGAGCTCCCACCAGGCCCAGCCCCTACAGTGCAGCCATACTCACTCCCTGCCGTCGATGCCCAGGGGCACGGCCTCCAGCACCACCTCGGGGCCCATGGTGCCCACAGCGGCCCCCACCGTCTCATCTAGCTCGGCTGTGTGGGGGAAGTGCGGGGACAGGCGCAGGTCGCACAACGACTGCAGGCACTGGGGGGAAGGGGTGAAGGCATGGTCATGGGGGGGCATGGTCATGTGGATGTGGCCAGCGCATGGCAGAGACCACAGCCCAGCCTGGTGCCCTCTACTGCCAGATGCAGCCCCCAGACTGAGACGGCCGCTGGACTCCCACCCTGGGAACCCTCAGGGCAGCTTTGGACTGCCCAGGCCCTGTGCAGAGAGTGTCATTACTGCTGTGCTCTGTGCAAGGCACCTATGAGGCTCAGAAGCCGTCCCATGCACCGGTGCAGGCTGGGGACCGAATGGTCATGCAGCAGCTCTGCAGAAAAGGACCTGGGGTTGCCATGGACAATAAACTGAATATGAACCTGTTGACAAGAAGCATGGCACAATCATCCCATGTATGTTGCAGACTGAGCTAAGGGAGCAGGGGAGGGTCCCAGACTGCTTGGGCTGGGGGACCAAAGAAACCGGGGAACTACATTTTTTAAATGACATCTTCATAAATTTCCCAAGAAGCAACGCTAACCACCTGAAACCTGAGATCCTGCTCCTACCTTTGTTTCAAAGTAATTTGCGTCATCACTGAACCTCACAAGAGGTGACATGAGAGAATCCTTACCAGCTAAGAACGGTCTGCCCAGAGTTTTCCACCTATTGACTCCTCTGTGAAAAGCTATGAAATATGAACTTTCATTTCTACCTTGGAGAACTTCTACAATCTTTTCTTCAATGCCTGGTGAAAGGTGTTTGCGCCCAAAAGCTTGCAATTAAAGAATTTTTTGCAAAAAAAAAAAAAAAAAAAATAAAAAAAAAAAAAAAAAAAAAATCAATAAATGCTGTCTTCAAAGAATGACTTGTTCTTACGTGGGCAGGCAAGGTTTTCCGAGTAGATGTGACCACGTTTAATGGTCTAACTGTTCTAACTCTAGCATCTCTGAATTCAGTGCCAGGCCTAAAGTCTTATAAACTAAATCTGGTAACAAGCCAGCAGTGTGCCCTTACTGCCAAGAAGGTGACCAGCATCCTGGGCTGCATTGGCAGAAGCGTTGCCAGTGGGTGGAGGGCAGCGATTCTTCCCTCTATTCAGCACTGGGGAGGCCACATCTGGAGCCTTGCCTGGGATGTAGTTGGGCCTGGTCCACCTTCGAGCAGGGGGTTGGACTAGATGCGACCTCCCGAGGTCCCTTCAACCCTCATGTCTTATGATTCTTAACAAGGACAGTCTCCCTGCCCCAGCCCCAGCCCCTCACCTTCCTCATGACGGGGTGTCCTTGCTTCCCACATGCCTCGAAGAAGGCCCGCAGCACCTGCAGCACGGGTGCCCATGCCGCGTGGAACCGGTATGTCAGCCCCTCCTCCACCGCCCTGCATGGACAGGAGGCAGGGGGCTCAGCACAGCCCCCAGCAGGGCAGGGACCAGTGGGGGGGGGTCATCAGAGGCACCAGCAGAACAGAGGGGGCTTGTTCCAGCTGTAAAAGCCTGGATGCAAAGAACGGGGGTGGGGGCAGAGCACCCAAGGCCCCCCAGAGACAGCCCCAGCCCTAGCCCTCTCCCTGTACCTGAACATCTTGCAGAGAGAGGCAGCGGGGCCAGAGGCGGAGGTGGAAACAGGCCCCAAGTCGGTCACGTGGGGGGCCACGCACTCGCTGAGCAGCGCCTGCGGGACCCAGTCAGATGGGACCCCTGGAACTGTCCCC
>NW_017728994.1:45577339-45579065 GCF_001723915.1 Gavialis gangeticus | reverse complement strand
CCCCCCCCCCCCTTCCCCCCCACCCTGCCACCTAAGACCCCCCCCCCCCCCCCCCCTTCGAGACAGCCCCCGCCTCTGCCACCCTTCCCAGGCCAGCTCCCTCGCCCCTGGGGCTGCCCTGATCCAGTGCCCCATCCTGCTCAGCCTCCAAGCCGCTCCTTCCTTCGTGGAGGGCTGGGAGCCACAGCCCCTGCCCCAGTGTGCAATGCACCATCAGCCCAGAGCCCTGGGGGCAGAGGCCCTACCCTGGCCCTGGGCTCCCAGACGTGCCCATGACTCCCATGCCCTGGGGTGGGTACCTTGAGGGTCTGCGCGGTGGCTGACAGCACCTGGGGGTGCGGCGACAAGAGGCAGGTCATGGCAGCTGTGAAGAGCCGGGGCAGGTGCCCCCAGCACAGCTCCTTTTGCAGCCTGCAACACACGTGGGGCTAGCAGAGCTCCTGCACAACCCCTGCCCCCCAACCCCAAACACAGCAGCCTGGCACCAGCTACCCCCTCCCCTGGCTGCTTCCAGGCTGGACTGGACCAGAACAGCTAGAGCCGCTGCACGAGGCCAAGCTGAGACCCCAGAGCCTCCAGCCGGGCCAGTGCTAGGCTCCCAGGCAGAGAGCGAGTAGAGGGACCCCTGCCCCCGGCCCAGCAGATCAAGAGATCGCACCCGACCAGGTTGACGTGGGCCCTCTCCATGACGGCAAGCCAAGCCAGCATGGGCTGCAGGTCGCTCTCGCTGGGCAAATAGTCATATAGCGCCTGCGGGCAGGGCAGAGGGGGTGAGCAGGGCCTGGCCACGGCCCCTCTCCCCTGGCCCCCTGCCCCAGCAACCCCCTCCCCACCGCACTCACCGTGATGATCTGGGCATTGAGCTCAGCAGAGAGGCAGGCGGGGCTGGGCTGGGCGCTGAAGAGGCCGTGGAAGGCCTGCATGGCGCACGCCGTCACCAGCTGCAAGAGACACGGCATCAGGGGTGCAGGGAGGTGTTAGCACCAGGCAGGGCCCCGCAGGCTCCCAAGGCACGTGTGTGTCCCCCGCCCTTGCATCCCAGCACCAGGCTGACCCCCAGCAGAGCCTGCAGCACAGCCCTGTGGCTGGAGATGGGGGGGGGGGGGGGTCCAGCTATGTCCCAGGTGGTGCCTGGGGCTCCTTGCACATTGCAGCTCGCTGCCAGCCCCGACCTGGGCTCGGCCCCAGGGGACGAGGGGGGCCAGGGCCCTGCTTTCAGGGCACAAGCTTGGGAGAGACGTGCTGGTAATAGCCAGTATCTGCTCCCCACCGCAGGCAGGGCCTCACCACGTGGCCGAGGGTCATGACGCGGAGCAGGGTCTCGCAGCAGGTCTTGGTGGTGGCCGCGGGCAGGCAGGGCAGCAGGTCGCGCAGCAGCGTCAGCACATGCAGGGTGGTCGTGGCCTCCTTGGTGCCTGGGGGGTTGAGCAGGTGCTGAACGTGCATGGCCCCAAGCAGCAGCCCCCGGGCTGCAGCCCAGAGCTGGGCCTGCCCCTCCTTCCCCACAGAGCTCAGCACAGGTGCTGGGCTGGGCTCAGCTCCCAGCCTCAGACTGGCCACTGGCCTCAGCAGCCCCAAACGCCTCCCAGCCACATGTCCTCCTGCAGGCTTGCGGCCCCTGGCCCACCTCCCCTGAGCCCCTGCCCTGGAGCCACACGCCCCCCACAGCCCTGTTGTCTCCACCACCCGTTCCCCCCCCTCCTTGGCCCCCCACAAGCCCACGATC
>NW_017728994.1:45573963-45577185 GCF_001723915.1 Gavialis gangeticus | reverse complement strand
CCTTGGCCCCCCACAAGCCCACGATCCAACTTGTGACACCTTCCCAGCCCCCATAAACCCCCTCCCCACCTCCGAGCCCCCGTACCTCCAGCCTTCTCGATCTCCTGCACGCAGAACTTGGCAGTGGAGCGCGCGGCCGGGTGGTGCTCAGGGGCCGCATCCCCAAACAGGCACTCGCTGCCCTTGAGCACGGAGCAGATGCCGTGCTGTGCTGCCTTCCGCACCTGCGGGGGGAGCGGGTGAGGAGCCCGCCTGAAGCCAGGCACTGGAGCTAGGGAGCCCAGGCTTAGCGCTCCCAGGGCAGTGCAGGCACAAGACCCCTCCTGGAGCCTGCCTGCTGGGTGTGGGGTACCAACGACTCACCTTGGGCTTGGCGTGCACCGTGAAGCTGAGCAGGCCGTGGTAGACCTGCAGTGTGACGGGGTAGCTCCAGGCCGCCAGGTCCTGCTTCCGCAGCAGCGTGGCCAGGCAGGAGACAACCTGGTGGGGACACCCAGAAAGGCACTAGCATGGGGCCCACGCAGCCAGCACCCCGACCCTCACCCCAGCCACCTACATGTGCCCCCTCCCACCCCCCAGGCATCTGCCAGGGCACCAACACGGTCAGCACCTGGCGTCCCCCAGTGCCAACAGCCTGCACCTTGTGCCAGCAGTGCCCGGGGGGCTGACAACCCTCCCCGCAGGCTCAGGAGGACACAGGGGCCCACAGCACCCAGTGCTTTGCTGGCTGAGCAGGGAGCCCTAGAAAGGGGCTGTGGGGTCCCAAGGCAGTGCCCACTGCCCCCCGGGCACACTCACCCAGCGCAGGGCAGAGGTGGAGCTGCTGCCAGCTTGCGAGGCCAGGATGCTCATGAAGGCTTTTGAGGCATCGGAGAACTTTTTCCTCAGCACAGGCGCCGGGACCCTGTGGTGGAGACGGGGGCATCAGCACAGCCATGGGGGAGGAATGCGGGCATGGAGATGGGCAGTGCTCCAAGCCATCTGCACCTGCGGCCCCAAAACCCTCCCACTGCTGCCTCTGCCCCTGAGGACACACACACAGCACTGCCCTACAAGGCCCAAGACAGCTCTGCCCCCAGGGAGCCGAGACAGCCTGTGCGGGGCGGATGGAGGCGCTCACCGCTTCAGCACCAGGTTAAGCAGGTAGGCGACCGCAGCCAGTGACTCCGCGGACTCCACCGCCTCCATCGTGGTCATCTAGAGAAAAGATGTGGGTTAGAAATCACAGAAGCGAGGGTGTGAAGAGACCTCAGGGGGCCACATCTAGTCCAGCCCCCTGCTCCAAGCAGGACCAGCCCCAACTACATCATCCCAGCCAAGGCTTGGTCTACCTGGGTTGTGAAAACTCCCAATGATCGAGCTTCTACCACCTCTCGGGGTAACCCACTCCAGTGTTTTACTACCCTCCTCGTGAGAAAATTCTTCCCAATATCCAACCTCAACGTCCCTTGCTGCAGCCTGAGCCCATTGCTCCTTGTCCTGTATCTGCCCCCACTGAGGACAGCCCAGCTCCATCCTCTCTGCAGCCCCCGGCAGGGAGGTGAAGGCTGCTATTCAATCCCCCTCAGTCTTCTCTTCTGCAGACTCAATCAGCCCAGGTCCCTCAGCCTCTCCTCACCAGTCCTGTCCCCCAGCAAAAAGGGCGCACTGCTGGCTCCCATTCAGGTTCTTGTCCCCTGTCCCCCCAGGTCCTTTTCTGCAGCACTGCTGCCCAGCCCGTCCCCACCAGCCTGCACTGGTGCAGGGGGATTGTTTCCTCCTCAGTGCAGGTCTTTGCACTTGTCCTTGTTGACCCTCACGAGATTTCTTTTGGCCCAATCCTCCAAGTTGTCTCAGTCACTCTGCATCCTACCCCTGCCCTCCAGCATATCCACCACATCCCCCAACTTGCACCCTCAGCAAGTCTGCAGATGACAGCATCCATCCCATCTTCCAGGTTGTTGATGAAGATGTTGAACAAAACTGGCCCCAGGGCACTGCACTTGATACCAGCTACCAACTAGATATTGAACCATTGATTTCTACCTGCCAAGCCCGATGCTCCAGCCAGCTTTATGTCCACCTTACAGTCCAGTCATCCAGCCCATACTTCCTTAGCTCACCTGCGACAATGCTGTGGGAGACCATATCAAAAGCCTTGCTAAAATCTGGGTACACCACATCCTCGGGTCTGCCCACATCCACAGAGCCAGCCACCTCCTCGCAGAAGGCATCAGGTCGGTCCGGCATGACTTGCCCCGGGTGAATCCACGATGACTCTTCCTGATCACCTTCTTCTCCTCCAGATGATTATGAGTGGATTCCTTGCGCACCTCCCCCATGATTTCTCCAGGGACTGAGGTGAGGCTGACTGGTCTGTAGTCCTTTTTCCGTTTCTTAAATGTCCCAGCTGACTAGATAAAGCGAGTGCCCACCTCTCCTGATCACCATGCATTTTTGAAGACGATGGACAGCGACTCTGCAGCCTCACCAGCCAACTCCCTCAGCACCCTCGGGTGCACCCTGTCCGGCCCCATGGACGTGCGCACGTCCAGCTTTTCCAAGCCGTCCCTACCCTGATCTTTCACCCCTGAGGGCTGCTCCCCTCCTCCCCAAACTGTGCTGCCCGGCGCAGCCGTCTGGGAGCTGCCCTGGCGTGCAAAGACGGAGGTGCAAAAGGCACGGAGCACTTCAGCCTCTTCTGCATCCTCTGCCACCAGGTTGTCTCCACAGTCAGGAGGGGACCGCGCTACCCCGATCCTGCTCTCGTGGAAACCCTCCTCTTCGCCTTCGCTGGCTGCAGCTCCAGGCACGCTCCAGGCGTCCTCGCTTCACCCTTCCCGCACGCCGTGCAATGCTCTTATGCTCCGCCGGCACTGCCAGCCCAAGCGGTCTTTTCGTGATTTCGCCCAGCCTCAGCAGGTCTTCGCAGCCGAGCTGGGTGGGGGGTGCGGTGCCCCCCGCCCAGCCCCGCCCGCGGGCACTCACCAGCGCAGCGAAGTACTCCGTCTCGGTCTCTCTGCCGCCCTGGGCGCGGATCACCTCCGTCACGGCCGCCAGCACGGCGCAGATCTGCGGGCAGGGAGCGGGAGGGCAGCACGGGCCGGCCGGGGGGGGACACCCGCCCCCGCACAGCTCCCGAGCGGTACCTCCTTGTGCGCGGCGGAGCGGGACTCCCAGAGGCGCCGCACGCGGCCGAAGGTGCCGCTCGTGCAGTCGCTGAGGCCGCTCAGGAAGGTGCGC
>NW_017728994.1:45569831-45573952 GCF_001723915.1 Gavialis gangeticus | reverse complement strand
CGTCACAGCCTCTTCATTTATTATGAGAATGGGATGAGATACCGTACCGAAGGCTGTGCTAAAATCCAAGAAAACGACATCCACCTCCACTCCTGCATCCAAGCGTTTTGTGACCCGTTGTAGAGTGAAACCAGACCGGTCAGGCATGATCCACCTGCTATGAATCCAGGCTGGTTTCCCTGCTGCATTATTTTTCCTGCTGGACTCCCGCAGAGATGACCTGTCCAAGGCTGGAGGTGAGACTGACTGGCCTGTAACTACTCGGATCCTCCTTCCCCCCTTCTTGAAAACAGGGACCACGCTGGCCCTTTTCCAGTCCTCCGGGACCTGCCCCGAGCGCCCAAACAGCCGTGCCAGTGGCTCTGCTGTGACACCCGCCAATTCCTTCAGTGCCCTCGGGTGCAGCTTGCCCAGCCCTGCCGACTCGACAGGACCCTCCACCCACGTGCCTGCACCAAGTCAGCATCAACGGTTGGTGGGCTGGTGTCCCTCTGATGCCCATCTAAGAGCCCACTAGGAGACTTATCCTGAGCCCTGTTCAGGAACACTGAGGCAAAAAACTCATTGAAAAGGTCAGCCTTGTCCCCCCCGTCTGTCACCAATTGCTCCCCCTTGTTCAGTTGGGGTCCAAGAGAACTTGTTCCTCAGCATGGACACCAGGACCCTGTGGTGAAGACGGCGGCGTCTGCGTATCCAACGGCCGGGGGGGGGAGGCAGGACTCAGGACCATCTGCTCCCCCTGGCCCTGAGACCCCCCTCCTGCTGCTACCTCTGCCCCCGGGGACCCAAGCACACCCCAGCCTGGGGACCGTGACACCCACAGCCAGGGATGGGGTGGGCACGTGTCATACAGCTCGTTGACAGCGATGTTAGCATGGTCAGCAGCCATGGCCACCTCTTCTAAACCAAAGAGATGGACAGACAGACATGGGGTCGGTGCCGAAAGAATGGGGGGTGGGGGGCCAGTCACCTGCAGGGCTGGGAGATCTCTACCCCCCAGGCTGACTCCTGATCCTCGTCCCCCTCCCCAAGATGCCAGTTCATGTACCCTGCAGGGCAGCGGGGGCTAGGCCCCGATGCTGATCAGCTGGAGGCCCCCAAGCATCTCCCTGCAAGGAACCTCGTCTCCCCGAGGCTGTGACGCCAGCAGGCAGGACCACAGGTGGGATGGGCTGTGACAGGATGCCGGCGGGCACCGCAGTGGGGACACAGCGCTGCCTGATGCGCGGGGCGCTGCCTGTGAGAAGGGTCCTGGCCTGCCAGCTCCAGCAGTCCCGGGTCGGCACAGCCCAGCACGCAGCAGCGCTCGACACAGCCAGGGTTACACTTCCTACTGCCACCCCCAGGGCCAGGGGCAGCACCCTGGCACCAGGCCCCTTCCCTGCGGGGTCTTAATCCAGAGCGGCCTGAGCGACTGTTGCATTCGCACACCCAGGAACCCGTTCTGCCCCCGCCCAGGTTCACCCCCCAGACGGTAGCAGCAGGAGAGCCAGACCCCCATGCTGGGCTTTGCACCAGCCCTGGTCCCAGATATACCCTGCTCCAGCCCCCCTGCACCTGGGACCGGCCCTGGGGCTCCGTGCGCTGTGCAGCGGGCCTGGGGCAGGAGGGGAGTATGGAAATGGAGATGGGCGTGCAGTGCAAATTGTGTAACCAGTTTTTGTGGCTTAACTGTCATAGTGTGCTTTGGTCTGCCCAGTAAACCACAAGAGTCACTTGGCAGGGTGCTAGAGATACAGCTATATACATGTAACGACAGGCTGAGAGCCATGGGACTCCTCAGCCTGGAAAAGCGCAGGCTCAGGGGAGACCTGATAGCCCCCTATAAGTTTATCGGGGTGTTCACCAGGATCTGTTCACCAGAGCACCCCAAGGGATGATGAGGTTGAACGGTCATAAACTACTGCAAGGCTGTTTCAGGCTGGACATAAGGAAGAATTTCTTTACTGTCCAAGTCCCCAAGCCCTGCCACCAGAGGTGGCTCAAGCACCTACTTTGAACACCTTCAAGAGAAATTTGGATGTTTTTCTTGCTGGGATCCCGTGACCCCTGCTGACTTCCTGCCCTTGGGGCGGGGGGCTGGACTTGATCTTCTGAGGTCCCTTCCAGCCCTAATGTCCATGAAATATATTTGCAACCCCCCCTCCCCTCCCTGCTGAGGGGTAGCACTTCCACGAATGCCACGGTAGCAGCATATCCGCTCTGGGCAGGCCACTGCGGCCAAGAGCAGCCTTTGCATCACCTGCGCTTTCACCCTCCCTTCCTTCCTCTGTAATCTTCCACTGGGGAAGGGGAAGATGTGTTTGTCTACATCTGCTGCTGCCAGATGAGCAGAGTGGGGCATGGGCACCACGTGGATGGGAGACCCAGGCCATGCCACACGTTATGTACATGGTGCAGTTCATTGTTGAATCACAGGATAAATGCGGACTGACCACACGCGCAAAGTCAGGACCACAGATAAAAGTCTGTAAACCCCCCAGCTGTGAGAAGAGCCAAGTAAGGACACAGCGAGTGCTGCAAAACCTGCCACAGCCCCGGGGCTGGTTTCTCTCCAGGTGCAGGTGTCCGTGTGCGGTCATACGTGGAGCAGGTGCTGGCACAGGCCCAGCCTCCCCCATGGATGAGGCCTTGCCCAGAGCCAGGGGAAGAGAGGCAGACCCCCCCATGAGGCCAGTGCTAGGTCTGTTGAGGGTCACAGCTGTGCTCCCCAAAGGCCCCTGAGCCCAGGGAGCCCAGCGCCAGGCAGCCGGGCCTGGGCTCACAGCAGCTGCTCCAGCAGCCTGGGCGCCACGAGGGCCAGGCACCCAGTGCAGACCAGAGTCACACCTGACTGTACCGGAAAGGGTTTTGAAAAGTCTGGAGGGCACATAGTGCCTCCCTGACCCGCTGGAAGGCTTCCTCGGCCTCTGTTGTCCAGCTAATCCTATTTGGGGCTGAGTCCTTGGTAAGCTCGGACCGCGGGGATATGTCCAAAAGTCAAGGTATTAGATGGCGGTAGTAGTTGGCCAGCCCCAGAAAGAACCACGTTTGTTTTTTTGTTCAGGGCACATTATGAGCCCTTACGGCCTGCACCTCATCTATCAGTGGTTGTATCTTTCCCCCACTACTTGGAAGCCTTAATATGGAGTGTCCTCTTGCACATGTTTGGGGGGTTGGCAGTCAGGCCTGCAGCTTACAACTCTTCTGGCACTGCCGCCAGATGCTGCGTGTGTTCCTCCCAGGTCTCGGGGTACACTGCCACATCGTCGATGGGTGCAGCCATGTCTCCCCGATGAGGTGCCAATACCTTGGATCCATCAGGTGCTGGGACATTGCTTCTGCTCCGTGCAGGCCAAATGGCACCTGGACAAACTCTCAAAGCCTCTGTGGGGTGGCCAATGCTTCTCCTGGGCATCTGCTTCTAGGGGTGTTTGCCAGTATGGCTTTAAACTCTCTCCCCCACACATCCTGTCCAGCAAACCCTCCCCCATAACTATGGGGTAAGCATCAAGGCACCCTATGCTCTTTACTTTCTTAAAATCAATACAAACCTGCAAGGTCCCATCCTTTTTGGCGACCACGAGGATGGGGTTTCACCAGGCACTTCCAGATTCTTACTACCCCATCTGCTAGCATCCCTTCACATGGCTTTTTGGAGCTTTTGGGGGATCTGGCGCCAATGCTCCCCTATGATTTTTCCCAGTGGGGTCTCTATTCACTGTCCCCCTCAGTGCGTCATCCCCGGATAGGCTGAAAAGACCTTTCTGAATTGTTTCACCAGGTGGGCTGCTTCTTGCTGCTGCGCTCATGTCAGACCAGCTCCCAACCTGACGGGCCTTCCCAAGCCTTGTTTAGGCACTTCCAGACCAAACTCATCTGACTCCAGGCTGACGGCAACAAGCAGAATCCCCTGGCGTGGAGGCCGTGCAGTAGTTCAAAGGGCGAGTGCCCATGGGAGAGGGGCTGAGTCACACGTGGGTGGATGCAGGGTTGCTGGTTGTAGCCGTGTTAGTTCAAGGATGAAGGTAGGCAAGCTTCTTCTGGTAGCTGTGATCTCTTTTATTCGCCATGCTGCAGAGCAGGTGGAGCAGGCTGGGCCTCTGCCTTTGCTTCCAGGAGCTGCTAGTGACAAATCTGGT
>NW_017728994.1:45564428-45564831 GCF_001723915.1 Gavialis gangeticus | reverse complement strand
TGATCTCTTTTATTCGCCATGCTGCAGAGCAGGTGGAGCAGGCTGGGCCTCTGCCTTTGCTTCCAGGAGCTGCTAGTGACAAATCTGGTGGCCCTGTTCCACAGCCTGGGGGGGCCAGTGCTCCTTGGGGGGAGGGGGAAGGACGGGAAGAGGCACATGCCCCCACCCCGGTCCCACAGCAGACGGGCACGTGGGTGGAGCTAGGATTTAGAAATAGGGGTGCAGGTGGGGCGGCCCATCCTCTTGTACAAAACACCAACTCTGGCCACGAAGTCGGTGCTCTCTTGTGATGTGTAGACCAGGTAGACTTTCTTCCCTGGCAGTGCAGGCAGGGAGGTAAACGATCTTCCTTGTTCTGCAGTGAAGGGAACTTCTGGAGGGACTGGATGTATTCAAATCAGCT
>NW_017728994.1:45562985-45563191 GCF_001723915.1 Gavialis gangeticus | reverse complement strand
ATCTAGTGGCCTGTTACAAACTAGTCAGGGGGGACCAGGCATTGGGGAGTCCCTGTTACCCCGAGCAGTGGCAGGAGTGCCCAGGAATAACGGTCACAAGCTGGCACAGGGTAGAGATTCAGACTAGACATCAGGAGGCGCCACTTCACGGTCAGGGCGGCTAGGATCTGGAACCAACTTCCAAGAGAAGTGGTGCTGGCTCCTAC
>NW_017728994.1:45562380-45562782 GCF_001723915.1 Gavialis gangeticus | reverse complement strand
AGGATCTGGAACCAGCCTCCAAGGGAAGTGGTGATGGCTCCTACCCTGGGGGTCTTCAAAAGGAGGCTAGACAATCACCTTGCTGGGGTTTTTTGACCCCATTACTCTTTCCTGCCATGGCCGGGGGCTGGACTCGATGATCTGCTCAGGTCTCTTCCAACCCTAGAAACTATGAAACTATGAAGTTTAAAATCCAAAAAGGGGCGTGGGGCCTGCACCCATTGCTGGACAGGACCCCAGCCCCCCACCCCTTCCACACCGCGCCCGCACTCCGTACATTACGGTAGCGCTGACGTCACGGGGAAGCTGAAGGTCGCAACGCCCTTCCCGTGCGGTGCGTGCGCTGCGTGCTCCTTAGTCCGCATTCCCCACCCCCCACTCCGGGCGCATGCTCCAAGAGCC
>NW_017728994.1:45555789-45560753 GCF_001723915.1 Gavialis gangeticus | reverse complement strand
CGGGGCCGGGGGGGGGTGCGGGCGGGATGCGGAGTCGCTCCGGAGGCCGTGTGACATGGTTGCCCCCGCACGCCGCAGACGCGGGCTACGAGTTCGACGTGTGCTTCACGTCGGTGCAGAAGCGCGCGGTGCGCACGCTGTGGATCGTGCTGGACGCCGTGGACCAGATGTGGCTGCCCGTGGTGCGCACCTGGCGCCTCAACGAGCGCCACTACGGCGGCCTGACGGGCCTCAACAAGGCGGAGACGGCCGCCAAGCACGGCGAGGCGCAGGTCAAGATCTGGCGGCGCTCCTACGACATCCCGCCACCCCCCATGCTGCCCGACCACCCCTTCTACGCTGCCATCAGCAAGGTGGGTCCGCCCGGGGGGAGACGGCTCGCTCGCGCTGGCAGGGTCTGTTGGGGCCCGGGCTGATGGGGGCGGTGGGTGTTGCAGGACCGCCGCTACGCTGACCTGACTGAGGACCAGCTGCCCACCTGTGAGAGCCTGAAGGACACCATTGCCCGTGCCCTGCCCTTCTGGAACGAGGAGATTGTCCCACAGATCAAGGAGGGCAAGCGGGTGCTGGTGGCTGCCCACGGCAACAGCCTGCGTGGCATTGTCAAGCACCTGGAAGGTACGAGGGGCCATGGGGCCCTGTGGGGATGGGGCAGCGCTGGGAACGGCACCCCCACACCGGCCGCCCTGGGGGAGAGGGTGGGGCGGCCTGTGACCTTGCCCTGCCTTGCAGGCATGTCGGAGGAGGCCATCATGGAGCTGAATCTGCCCACGGGCATCCCCATCGTGTACGAGCTGGACAAGAACCTAAAGCCCGTGAAGCCGATGCAGTTCCTGGGTGACGAGGAGACTGTGCGCAAGGCCATGGAGGCCGTGGCTGCGCAAGGCAAGGCCAAGAAGTGAGGGCAGCTCCATGGCAGAGTTGTCCCCCCTTCCCACCCCCGCGCACACCACCCGCAGCCTAGGAACACCACCTCGGAGCCTGGTGCGAGGGGCTTCCCGGGACCACCTGGACCAAGCCGCCCCCACACCTGCCCGGGCCCTTTAGCCTACTTTGAGCCAGTGTTGGAGTCGGAGCGACCCCGGCTCCCCTGGGCAGCTCTGGCCCCACCCTCCTGTAGTCCTGCTGCTAGACTCCCTGTGCCTGGCCTGGGGCAGCCCTGCTTGTGCCCCAGCCACAGCGCCTGGGATTCCTCACGGTTACATTCCCAGAGCCCAGAGCTGCTTTGCTGCCCCCCACCCTCTAGGACCCCTGTGCTCCTGGCAGCTCCTGGGCCCCGCGTCACTGTCCAGCCATCGCAGCATCTTGTGTCTGTACAATAAAGGAGTGATGTGCAATAGCAGTGTGTTGGGTGTGATCTGAGGCTCTGCTCTAGGCTGGAAGCACAAGCCTGTCTGGCCCGAGCTAGTGCTGGGGGCCTGTGGCCAGGAATAAACACAGGCCTGGAACAAAGAGGGGCCCTGCCAGGGCCTGTATAAACCCTGTGCCTGATATAGGGGTGCAGACCCCTGCCCCCACCTACACATTCACCCTCAGGCCTGACTCAGAGATTAAGCTGCAGACTCATCTTGTGGGGGAGGGGGAAGGAGCTGCTTTTGTTCTCTGACCCAGGCCCTTTCTCCAGAAGGGCTGTTCAATGCCCACCATTGTTTCCTGCTCCAAAGGGGGGAGGGGTCCAGCCTGAGTAGGGGACACAGGTTTCGCAGCCACAGCTGAGCCCCTGCCGTCTGTCCTCCACATAGCAACAGACCCAGGCTAGAAGACACTGCAGCTGCTAGAGGTCGCCTCTCTGCCCAAGCCAGGAGCCCACAGCGCCCTGGCCTTTTGCTCCTCAAGCGCATGGCCTAGTGTAGATGGGCTAGGAGGTGCTGTAGTAGGGCAGGCACAGGCCGCAACCCCAGCAGGGCCATGGCTTCTCCCAGGTAGCCTCTAAACCAGCCCCCACTCAGGGCTGGGAATCACCAAGTAGGGGAGGGGTTAGGAAAGCCTTTATTGTTCACAGTTCAGGAATCTAAAATCCTGTCTGGGGGCAGGATGGGCAGGGCCCAGGGAGCCAGAGCTGCATCCAGTTCCCAGTAGGTGGTGGCGGGAGGCCTGAGTCCCAGCCCAGCGCCCGTGGGCACCAGTCCAGGTGATGCTGCAGGTACTTCGGTGAAGGGGGCTCCAGCTGACTTCTGGCTCTGGCTGTCCTGCCGGGAGGCACAGGGGAGCCTAGGTCTGCAGGAACTGGGGCTGCACACGGGCCACTTTGCGGAACTCCTTGGTATGCGTCCGGGGACACTGCATCTCACACCAGCTGATGGGCACCAGCCGCACCCCTAGGGACGAATGCAGTGTCACCGAGAGCCCCGGTAACGCAGACAGGCCTGCCTGGTCCCCCTGCCAGCACCAGTGCAAGGGTGGGGGCTGGAGGGGCCGTGCAACTCCCAGGGGCAGCAAGAGAACCCAGGTGTCCTGATGCTCAGCCCTGCATGAGCCTGGGGCCTGCTGGACACCACTGATCCACTAGGACCAGGAGAGCTCCTCCTGTTTCCCCATGCAGCCTGGGGAGGGGGGAAACACAGCTCAGCCCACCCCAGCCTCTGAAGGGGCCTATGCTGCTGGGGCTGCAGTCCCGCTCCTACCTGCCTCGCCATGGGCCACCACCACACCCAGCTCATTTTCAGCCGTGCTCAGCAGGTAGTTGGACTGCGCATCCCCCAGCGAAATCTGCTCCAGTGGTCAAGGAAAGGGCTCTGGCCTGCAAGGTTATGCCCTGGGGGAGCAGGACCCCCCCTGCCCCATGCTCCCCCCCCCAGAAGGCGGAAGCCACCTCAGGCCCCACTGCCTCCTCGCGTACCCCAGCGAGGGCAGGATACCACCTTAGCCAGGACAATGTCCCCTGGGCGGAAACTCTTGTAAACCTCCACCTGTCGCGGAGTGTGAGCAGGTTAGGGGGTGGGGGAGGCCACCGGCTCCTGGGATGAGTACCAGGAGCCATGCTGGAGGCTGCCGAGCCCCGTGACCTGACAGCAGCCGCAGGCAGTCCAGGCTTCTGTGGGCATAGACCCTCCTCCCTTCACCAGCCCCCACAAAGGGACAGGAGCCATGGCTGGGACCTTCTAGGTCAGCAACACCCTTTTCCCCCCGGCCACCCCCCTGGCTGCAGTGAGAGGAGGGGGAGATGCCGGCACAGGTAGGTGCCAGTTGTCATATGCTGCCGCTGACCTTGTCCCGCTCCGTGGCTCGGATGTCTTCCCTCCTGTAAAGGGAGACGGGGAGCTCAGCACTGGGAGTGCAGCCTGTTCCACCCCTAGAGCTGTAGGCAGTGCTGCCCACCCAGGCTTGCCTGTGGGACCTCGGTGCAGGCCCCGGGGTTCACAGGAGGCTGGGCCTGGGGAGAAGGAGAGATGGAGACCCCAGAGCCACCAAGCTGGCCAGGCTGCCTTGGAGGGGGCACAGCAAGGGGTGGGGATTCCTGGCTTAGGCCAGGGCCTACCGGATGGTGCCGCGGAAAGCTGACTTGAGGGGCGTGGAGCCGACATACAGGATGTGCACCTTGGCGAAGCGGGAGTTAATACTGCACACCTGCAGGGAGACAGGGCCCAGCCCATGGCTGGGTCAGCAGAGCCTAGACCTTGGTGCAGGACCTGCCCCTGCACCAGCTCAGCACGGCTCAGTGCCACACATGGCACTGCCACCCCGTTGCCCATCAGCCCCTGAACCAGAGCGACCCAGCACATGGGCACTGGCAGAGAAGCCAGCCCTTCCCCTTGCAAAGCCTCTGTCCCAAGCTAACAGCTCCAGCAACCCCAGCTCCAGGGATTAAGGAGCCCAGTGTCCTTCCCCCCCACCCCCCCAGTCCTCCTAGCCACCAGTGCAGGTGGATGAGTTACCACCCTGTTACCCCCGTAGGTCACTGGGAGCCCGCAGCCCTGTGGCTGGCTATGGGGGCAGCCCTTGGTGGGGAGCAGGGGCTCCCCAGGACCCAGACAGAACCAGGGCTCAACCACATGGCTCCTGCACTAGCTCCTGCGACGGAGGGAGACGGGCACAGGGGCTGCCCACCCGCAGCAAGGGGCAAGCCCATCCCCACCTGCTCCCCACTTAAGTGGGCTGGGCGCTCAGCTACTTTTACCTTGCAGGTAACGATGGCGCCCACGTCGGGCAGGAGCTGGGCTTCGGCATCTCGCACCACAGACACCACAGGCAGCTGCCACACCAGGGGAAAGTGCCCCATGAGCTTGGGCCAGCAGCATCACTGGGACGTGCCCCCAGGGCAGCAAGGGCCCCCCGGCCCCGAGGGCGCAGAGTGATGCCGTGGGGCCTGTCCAGGGCGCATCTTTGAGGCAGCCAGGAGAGAAGGCCCAGGGCCCCCGCCAAACTGGAACCTGAGCTCTGCCCCCAGCTTCTCACCCCAACTCTACCTCCCCAGAAAGGGACCCCTCGCCAGCCTGGGACCCGAGCTTTGCCCCCCGCTCCGCTCACCGGGCCGCCGAGGTCGCGGGCGAGGAGAGCCCCGGCCAGTGCGGCGTGCACGTGCCCGCGCCGGGTGTAGGTACCACTGCCCGCGGCCGCCTCATCCAAGCTGCAGAGCCGCTCCCCTGCGGGACGGGGGATTAGCGAGGAAGGCGGATAGGGGGGAGAGCGGGCCCCGATTGCCGGGGCGGAGCGGGACACCTACCGGGTACACAGTAGCGCACAGGCGGCGCCATCTCTACTCCGCGCCGTCGCTGCGAGAAATAAAAGCCGCTTTGCCATTGGCCTCAATCCCACGCGCCGCTGCAAGCCGCTGCACTATTGGTCCGCTCCGGCACGTGACATCCCGCACGTGACACCGCCGCGCGAGGCCCGCCGGGACCTGCAGTCTGCACTGGAGAAGTTCCCGACTGGCCCCGCGCGCCGAGTCCCGCGCAGGCGCAGTGCGAGCGGCGATGGCCCCGCGCCGCTAACAGACGGGCCGGAGGGCCGGGATGGCGGCGGGT
>NW_017728994.1:45550648-45555476 GCF_001723915.1 Gavialis gangeticus | reverse complement strand
GCGCGTGGCGCAGCTGTGGGGCTACGGGCGGCTCAGCCTGCGCTCGCTGCTGTACAACTCCTTCACGGACAGCGATGTGGTGCTGGATGCCCTCTTCGAGCCGATCTACTGGCTGGTGGACCACGTCACCCGCTGGTTCGGGGTGGTGAGTGCCGGGGGTTGTGGGGGGGCGGGGGGTGGCTGGCCCTGGGGCTAGCATGGACACTGCTCCCGCAGGCATTCGTGGCATTGGTGATTGTGCTGACGAGCTCCGTGGTGGCCATTGTCTACGTCTGCCTCCTGCCCCTCATCCTGCGCACCTACGCGCCCGCCTGGGTCTGCTGGCACCTCAGCTACGGCCACTGGAACCTGCTCATGATCATCTTCCACTACTACATGGCCATCACCACTGCCCCGGGCTACCCGCCACAGGTAGGGTGCGGGGGCTGGGGGGGGCTGGGGAGGCCCGCTTCGAGTGCCGACCGCCCTTCCCTCCACAGACCAAGGGCGACCTCATCAGCGTCTCCATCTGCCGCAAATGCATCGCCCCCAAGCCGGCGCGCACCCACCACTGCAGCATCTGCAACAGGTAGGGACCTGCGTCCCACCAGGCCCCCCCACCGCAGCACAGCGTGGTCGCCCCCCCCTTCCCTCCCTCCTCCGGTGGCTTCTCGCCCCAGACCCCCGGCAGGCGCTCACAGCTGTCCATTCCCCTCCTCGCAGGTGTGTGCTGAAGATGGACCATCACTGCCGTATCCTTCTGCAGCACTTGCCAGGCTGGCCCCTCTCTAGGAAGCCCTGGCTCTTGGGAAGGGGATGGGGGGCTGGGGCCAGGCTCTGGGCGCCTAGGTGTTCCCTGGGGTGCACCGAGCACTTGGGCTGACTGTGTGGGAGGGGGGGGCGGGGGGGGCAGCATAGCCCACTGAGCCCTGGTGTTGCTGGGGGCTGTGTCTAGCCAGTTGCGCCCCAGGGCCCCCTGGGGAAGACGGCGCTGGAGCCAAGAGGGGTCTGGCGAGGCTGCCAGGAGCAGGGCTCAGGTGCAGACTCCAGGTCCCTGCACGCCAGGTGCAACAGGTGCCAGATGGAGCTGCAGCTGCCTGAGACTGGGGACAGCCTGGGGGCTGTCCCTGCCTCACTGAGTCCAAACAGCGCCTGGGCAGCCTGGCTCAGGGGTGTGGCGCGGTGCCCCCTCCTATTGTTACCCATCTTTAATCTGGGGCAGCCTGGCTGAACAACTGCGTGGGGCACTACAACCACCGGTACTTCTTCTCCTTCTGCCTCTTCATGACCATGGGCTGCATCTATTGCAGTATCAGCAGCTGGGACATGTTCCGTGAGGCCTACGCGGCCATCGAGGTGAGTGACACGGCCTCGCGCTCCAGCTTTCCAGGGCAGACAGAGAAGGAGAGGCAGACATGGCCCTGGGCTCCTCATGGCCCTGGGGCACCTGTGCCATGAGGCCTGTAACTGCGCCGTGTTTTCCATCCCCCCAGAGAATGAAACAGCTTGAGAAGGAGCGCCTGCAGGCAGCCGCCAACCAGGTGGGACATCCCCGCGCCCGGGGCCAGCAGGCCGGGCCCTGGCAGCCGCTTCGCATGTGCCTGCGCCCGGGCTCTGCTGCGCCTGCAGGCGCGGAGCTGCCCCAAGGGCCAAGGCCCCAGCCCATGGCTCTTGCCTGCTGCCTGTGGGGTTCATGCCCCAGGTTGCCACACAGCTGCTCCCTGGCGTGCTACCCCGCTGCTTTCACCACATGTCTGTCTGCTCTGTGTGCACACGCGGGGCGGGGGAGGGTCCTCTTGGCTGGTCCTGGCTTCTTGGAGCATCTTGTGGGGTTTGAGGGAGCAGAGCCACCCCCATGGGTTTAACCGGCCACCTACCTTTCCCTGCAGACCTACTACCAGACACCACCCCCGGCCTTCTCCTTCCGCCAGCGCGCCTTCCACAAGAGCATCGTCTACCTGTGGGTGCTGTGCAGGTAACGGGGGCGCTGGGAGCTGACATAGCCTTGTCCTTCTGGGTGATGAGCAGGCAGCTCCATGCAGCCAGGCTCTGGGACTCGGCCTGGCTGGCAGAGTGGAAGGTTGCCTGGACCCAGTGCCCTGACCCCCACCTCCACCTGCCCCCAGCTCTGTGGCCCTGGCCCTGGGGGCGCTGACACTATGGCATGCAGCCCTTATCACCCGTGGGGAGACCAGCATCGAGAGACACATCAACAAGAAGGAGCGGCAGCGGCTGCAGAAGAAAGGCAAAGTGAGCGTAGGAGCTGGGAGGCAGGGAGAGCCTTGGGGGCAGGTGGCCACAGTCACAGTCACGTTCCCGTCTCTGTTCCCGCAGGTGTTCCGGAACCCGTACAGCTTCGGTGCCTGGGACAACTGGCGGGTCTTCCTTGGAGTGGATGTGCCCAGGTGAGAGGGGCTCCAGGCCAAGCCCAAGACTCTGGTGCAGGAGGCACAGGGCCAGGGCTGTGGTTTTGTGGGAGGCCGCAGCATTCACCGTGGGCTGCATCCTTCCCAGGCACTGGCTCACCCGCGTCCTGCTGCCGTCCACGCACCTGCCCCATGGCACTGGCCTGAGCTGGGACGCACCCCTGTGTGTGAGGCCGTGGCACACACCCCTGCTGGCCATCTGACCACCAGCGCAGACCCTCCCCAGCCTCGGTGCCCGGAGCCCTGAGGTCCAAATGCAGATGTCTGTTCTGCCCCCTCGTGAGCTGCAGGCAGCCCCTAGCACAGGCCACAGCCCCACCCAGCACCTCTGCTGGAGAGGGGGCCTTGCCCGATCGCACCTCTGGGTTTTTTGTGTCAAATAAAACCTGTTTTTAACCAGTGCAGCTGCCTACTCGCTGTTGCCTGGTCTGGCCCAGGGGAGCCTAGCTGAACAGGCCCATGGTCCATCTCGGCTGCATGTGGAGCTCTGCAGAGGGGCTGGCTTGGATCCGCTGGTCTAAACACGTGCTTCAGCCGCCTCAGGGGCAAAGAAATAGGGACCTTGCTCCGGGGTGCTAACTGCAGCCAGGAAGGATGGGGAGGCAGCAGCTCGCCAGTCCCTGGACACTGCAGGGGCTACTGGACAGACCCACAGTGATCTGACGGCGCCTGCCAACACCCTGACACTGCTGTACCAAAACACGTGTGTTTATTCTGGTGGCATGTGGAGTGCAACACGTGCCTGGGCCCTGCCTGCTCCCTCCTGTGTGTGGCAGTGGCTCCTGGGCGCAGGGTGGGCATGGCGAAGGTGCTGCCCTCTGGTCCCGGCAGGAAGCGGGTTGGGTTAGCTTGGTGGCACTGGCGGCACGCCAGGCCAGGCATGGGGTGCGATTGTCAGTCGTGCAGGGGGTGGCACGGGCCTCACCTGCCCGGGCTGCCCAAGAGGAACCTGCCAGATAAGAGTTGTGGCAGAACCGGGCAGGCAGGACCTGGGGGGCACAGCCAGCCTGCTCCCCCTGCACCAGGCCCAGCATGAGGCCCGAGGCAACTAGGAGGAGCAGGGGCCAAGACCCTTGCGGCAGCCTGGAAAAAACACACTCCAATGCCCAGGCCGAGGCCAGGCCCCTGCTACAGAGCAAGGCAAAACCCCCCAATCTGCACCAGTCTGAGCAAGGAGGAAATCCCTTCCTGCCCCAGTGCAGCATGAGGATAAGCCTGAGCACAGGGGAAAGACCCTCCCGCCAGGACCCTGCGGGGTCGGTGCCAGCAGGGGCATCAGCGCAGCCCAGCCCCAGCCGGGGCTGCCGAGAAAAGGAAGAAGCCCCTGACACCTGTAGCAGCAGGAAGGGTAAAATGTCCTGGGCCCCCAGGGCAGGCGGCAGAGCCCAGAAACTTGGGACTCCAGTCCCATGCTTGGCCCTGGAGCCTGGGGCCAGCGAGGACTGTGCCTGTTGCCCCCCCTTCCTGCGCAGCACGACTCTTCTTTCTGCTCTGTCATCCCATCTCGTAACCCGACCCAGCCCCTCGCCTCCTGTTTCGCAACCCGGCTGGAGCTCCGTTCCCAGCTCCTGCTGGAGCCCGGTCCTCTCCGGTATCCGAGCCGGCTCCTCTCCGGTATCCACCTGCTCTGGGCAGTAGTGCCCCTGTGACCTCCCAGTCCTGTGCTGGAGGAAGGGGTCCTGGGCACGTGCTGCTGCTTTCACCACCCGCTCCAGGAATCTGTCCTGCTCCAGGCTTGTTTGGCCTTGGCTTGGATGCCTTGGTGATGAAGACACCCCAGCTTTCCTCGTGCATCTTTCCTGATCCTGATCTCAATCCCAACCTGCTTTGCTGCAGTGTCCAGCCCCTGCCCTGCAGTGATGTGTAGAGCCAGTCTCCCCTCCACAGCAGCCCCTCCGGCTACACCGCATCCCCCTTGGGTCACTGTTCCTGCAGACCGACCAGCCATCACCCTCCCCACCACCAGTGGCCTCCCACGCCATGTCACAATGGGCGCCAGCATCTCCTCGTCCCTAAAACGTGGAGCCCGGGGCAGCCTGGACCCCCAAGCCCCTGCACCGTGGACAGCTCTGTGTCAGCTTGGACAGGGGGCTCGGGCTACGATGAGGGTAGATGCACCTGTGCCCAACTCACCACTCCCCACGCGCCACCACTGCCTCCTTCCGCACGAGCCTCTTCTTGTCGTCCAGGGGCTTGGCCAAGGCCCGGATCACCCGTGCCTTGTATGGGAGCAGCTGGGGAGAGATACCCGTCAGCAAGAAGCTGGCCCCCACCCCCTGCATGCTAGGTATGGGGGAGGCAGTCATGGGGCACTTACCCCTGGGGCGGGCAGGCTAGTGAGCGCGTGGATGCAGCGCAGGGCAGCGATGCGGACAGCCTGGAACAGAGCATGCAGGTGAGTCAAGGTCAAGGCTGGGGGGTGG
>NW_017728994.1:45549963-45550394 GCF_001723915.1 Gavialis gangeticus | reverse complement strand
AGCACGGGCTTGGGCAGGTGATTCAGCACGTGCGACAGCCCCTTCAAGTAGTTAGCCTTCACACCTGCGGGGAGCATGGGGGCCGCAGGTCACAACTGGGCACGAGGGCCAAGCCCCTGTGCAAACTGGGGCGAGGGATAAGGGCAGGGGCTTACCAGAGTGGGCAGCGTGGAAGCCCTGCACCAGCCGGGGCACATTGTCGGTGAAGAAGCGTTGGCGGTACATGAGGCGCACGTCGGCGTGGCAGCTGCGGTGCAGCACGTCAGGTGCATCGCCCAGCAGCAGCCCCAGCCCCTCAGCTGCCGCCGGGCCCAGCTCTGCGTCCCCCAGCAGTGCCAGCACCTGTGGGCAGAGATGCTGTCAAGCCCTGGCCCTCCACAGCCCCTCCACCCCAGCCTGGCTCCCTCACCCCCTCACCTTGTCCGTCAGGC
>NW_017728994.1:45548355-45549868 GCF_001723915.1 Gavialis gangeticus | reverse complement strand
CGGGAGCTCAGCGGGTGGTAGCGCAGCACCAGAGCCTTGGTCACCTGCAGGGGAAGAGAGCAGGGGTTGGATGTGCCGTGGGGGCAGAGCAGGACCAGACTGACCCCCGTTAGTGCAGGCGCTGCTGTCCTTACCCAGAGGAGCAGGCCGAGGGCCTGGGTGCGGTGGGGACCCTCGGCCAGGCCCGGCTCCAGCCGGTTCAGTGCTAGCTGCAGCACTTCGTCCAGCTGCAGCCCTGGAGAGACAAACGGGGCAGGGTGGATGTGCCCCATGCATGGGGCTTCCCGTGTGCGCAGGCACGCGTGAGCCCCCACTCTCACCTTCTGGGTGCTTGTTCACCAGTCCTGCAAAGCACTTAGCGGCAGCCGTGGCGGCAAAGGGGCAGTCACAGGCGCAGCTCAGGGCCAGCAGCTCCCGCAGCAGCCGGTCCTGCTGAGGGATGGGGACCTGTGGGGGAGACATGCTGAGATTCAGACCCACAGGACCTCCCAGCAAGCGCCAGAAGGACGCAGCCCCTCAGGCCCACCAGAACCCCCCACACTCACGTTCCTGGGCAGGGAACAGATGAAGGCCATGAGCAGGATGACCAGGCGTCTCTGCGCTGCTAAGCACAGCCCGTCCTGCCAGGAGACAGCATCCACATCAACCCTGGGACTCACCCCCCAGCTCCTTCCTGCATGCCCATCCCCAGCCCCCTGCCCCCCCTGGCCCTGCCCCACACACCTGGAAGGGCTGGAAAGAGCAGGGGAAGCTGTTCTGGGGTAAGAAGGAAACGTCCCCGTCCAGGAAAAGGGGCACCATGAGTGCTACACTCTGCACTGCCAGCCTGGACAAGAGCAACGTGGTGGGTCAGTGTTGCCAGGCAGAGCTGCAGCAAGGCTATGGTGCTCAATCCCAGCACCGCCAGCAAATGCGTGCCCTGGGCCCCCTCCCTGCCTGCAGGCCCTGCACTCACTCGGGGCTCAGGTGGGTGCTGGCAGCGCTGATGACGGGCACCATGGAGGTCAAAGCCTCCTCCTCCAGCAGCGCCTTGCCTGGCGCCAGAGCATCCTCTGGGGGAAGGGTGAGTACTGGATGGTCAGAACCTGCAGGGCCTTGGCCCCTGCATCCAGGGAGACCCTGATCCAGGCTATGAGAACCCGGTGAAGGGGCACAAGGGGAACCCAACCAGCCCCCCGCCCCAACTGCAGCAGCGTCATCCTCGCACCCAGACCCGGCAAAGGGTGTCTCTGCTCTCAGCTGATGGTCCAGGTACCAGCTGGATGCCTCAGGCCCAAACCCAGGAGCCCCAGCCCGAGCCCAGCCCCACTCACCTTGCAGGGCAGCCTGCAGGGCCAGGCCCAGCAGACAGGGCACCACAGCCCGGTGGTAGAAGCTGCAACTCTCGGGGTCGTGCTGGCTCTGCATGGCCACGCGGTGCAGGCTGCGGCACAGCGATGCCATCTTCCCAGCGTCCCCTGGCTCACTGCCTGAGGGCAAAGGGCCTGTGAGCACCCTCTCTGGTGCTGGCCCC
>NW_017728994.1:45546448-45548313 GCF_001723915.1 Gavialis gangeticus | reverse complement strand
CCCCTCCCCCCGCCAGCTCCCTTCACTCCTGACCCACAACCCCCTGCCCCTCACTCCCACCCTGCAGCCCCTTTGCTCTGTGGGGGCCCTTCATTCCGACCCCGCAGTGCCCTGCCCCCCCAGCTCTGCCGAGACCCACTCCAGACCCGCAGCTGCCCAACACCCCAGCTCAGTCCTGGGTGCCCCCCTTGGCCTGCCCTGCTGCGGGGGTGCTGCGCAGCGCGGCCACGTTACCTCTCTGCAGGTGGCGGAAATGCTGCAGCAGGACGGGGACGGTCTCACGCACAATGCTGGGGTGTGTGGACACAGCAGCCAAGGCCTGTAGGCAGCGCTGGTGCCGCGTGCCCTCATCCTCCCGCTCTGGAAGGCACGGCACGGGGGAAAGGCTAGGCTGGCACCAGGGCCACAGCTGGGACCCTGCCAGCCCCAGCCCCCAGGGCAAGCTGCTGCGGGCACCAGTGGGCTTCCTGTTCCTCCCTCCTGCAAATGCCTCTACAGACCCCTCCCCACATGGCCCTGCTCACAGCACACGGCCTCAGTCCCTAGCCCTGTACCTGTCTGCAGCTCCTGCGCCAGCGCTCGCACCATGCGGTCTGTGAAGGCCCCAGGGTGGGCAGGTGCCAGGGTACCTGCCGCCTCCATTGCTGCCATGCTGCCAGGAGGGGAGGGGGCGGGTGAAGGCAGCAGCAGCAGCTGTGCTGCAGCCTTGCTCTGTCTGCTGGCAGCAGGCACTGGTCCATAGTACCCTGTTCTGAATTGACCGGGCCCAGCCTGTAACCCAGCCCCGGCCACAGCCCCAGGCCACCCATCCGCACTGCCTAACCCTGCTCACCTGCTCTGGGGATCCTCCTCATGGAGAACGAGTCGTGTCAAATGGTCCACAGCTAAGTCCAAGTCTGAGGCCACCAGAAGCCCTGTGCCAGGAGATCAGATGTAGCTCAGTGGGGACCAGTTCATCACCCAACTCCACACCCATCCCCACCAGGACCCTGCCTGGCCCCGAGAGAGACCACACCCCTACCCAGAGTATAGGACACCCACCTGGGAGCATGCCCAGCACAGTCAGGGCCCGGACACCCACTACCTGCAGCTGCACGCTGGGGTCTGTCAGTGCCGAGAACACCACAGAGCACAGAGGGGCACGGACATCCAGCAGGACAGTCTCGTCTGCGGACACATGGATGCAGAATCACTGGGATGCAGGCTAGCAGCACCACACAGGACTTTGGGGTGGTGCTGCGCTGCAGCCACCTCGGGGAGGGGGGCAGGCGATGGCTTGGTGCGGGTCTGAGCCATGGGCAGAACCCTGTCACTCACCACCCTCCTCGTGCCCCCACTTCTGCGGCAGCTCCAGGAAGCCCAGCAGCATCTCCAGGATCGTCCTCCGCTGGCTGCTCTGCAAAGGAGCCAAGACCGGGCCCAGGTTACAGCCCTGCCAGGATGGGGCTCAGCACCAGTGTGGGGGTGGGAGGTGCAAGGTGCTCCAGCTCTAGCTCCAACAACTCTGCCACCAACCCAGGAGCAGAGAAAGGCACCGTGGGGCCAAGCTCTGCAGAGACCCCCACCTCCAGACCAGAGAAGGACCCTGTCAGATCAACCTGGTGGCCTTTCACAACCAGGTCCCTAAATCATTGGACGCAGGGGTGGCAGTGGATATAGTTTTCCTAGACTTCAGGAAGGCTTTTGATACTGTCTCTCACCCCATTCTAACTAAGAAGCTGGGGGACTGTGGCGTAGACACCCATATAGTCCAGTGGGTCGCCAACTGGTTAGAGAGTCGCACCCAGAGGGTGGTAGTGGATGGGTCCTTCTCGACCTGGAAGGACGTGGGAAGTGGGGTCCCACAGGGCTCGGTCCTTGGGCCT
>NW_017728994.1:45545243-45545873 GCF_001723915.1 Gavialis gangeticus | reverse complement strand
TTCCTGCCATGGCAGGGGGTCGGACTAGATGATCTGCTCAGGTCCCTTCTGACCCTAGAAACTATGAAACTATGATGCTGGCACCTTGCTGCATACACCAGAGCCCACGCCCCTCCCTGTGGGGCCGTGTGACCCCAGAGGAACCGATGCCGCCGGGCGGCGCTCACCTGGGGGTGCTGGTTGTACTGCTCCAGCAGCAGGGGCAGGACGCTGCCGGCGATGTGGTGATAGGCCCGGAGTGAGGCGCTGGCTGCAGCCTGCAACAGCTTGGCACTCGGCCACACCAGTTTCATGTCGGGCTCGCACAGGTGGTGCCGGCAGTCTGGGGACACGCACGTGGTACCTCACCCATGCGGCGCATGCGCACATGGGTACACATGCCTGCCAGCTCACGGCCACAGAGCCAGGGACAGCTCAGCCTGGCCCACCCTGTGTATGGCGTCACACCTGGGGTCCTGTTCAGCCCCTTCCCTGAGCTGGCACCGGCATCTACCACGCAGCCAGGACACAGTTACCTTGCAGCACGCTGCTGAGAAAGGTGTCCAGCAGGTCGTGGGTGTCGGCGTGGAGCACGGTGTGGGACAGGCAGGCGGCCAGTGCAGTCAGTGCACCCAGGCACTCTGCCTCCAG
>NW_017728994.1:45542927-45544612 GCF_001723915.1 Gavialis gangeticus | reverse complement strand
TGCTCACCAAGGTTTGCACAGCATCCAGCTTGGCGCTCTGCAGCTCCGAGTCCATTTTCTCGATGAGAAGCGGTAAAAGGAACTGCGGGGATGGGTTTAGTCTCAGGGTCCTGGCTCCAGCTGGGGCCTCGGGCGGCTGCTGCCTGGTGCTCCCAGACACTGCTGCTCAGCCTGGTGCCCAGTGCCAGCCTGGCCCGTTAGACCCTCCTCCCACCACCGAGCAGCAATGAAGGAGCTAAGCAGATGGCACGAGGGTGCCTGAGCGCCAGAGCATGGCTGGTGCCCAGAGCTGTGTCCCAGCCCACAACAGCATGCTGCAGCCCTCCCACCCCACACAGCTCCGCACCCTCCTGTGCAGCTGCTGCCCGCAGGACCCCACTGGCGCATCTCACCTCAGCGAACTGGGGCGTGGAGGCCAGCACGGCGCGGAGGCTGACGATCAGATCCTCCCGCTGGATGCCGTGGGGGTCATTGGGGGGCTGCAACAGAAGCGCGAGGAGCCCAGGGCTCACCAGAGGCTCCTGGTGCGGTGCCTGGTCCAGCGCAGGCGCCAGGGGCGAGGCTGGGACATGCGAGACCCGCCCCTGCCTCGGGTGTTGAGACCGTCCTGACAGCTCCCAGCAGTGACCCCCTCTCGGGGAAGGGCAGGGTCTGGTTTGGGGCCGCGGCTTCGGATGGACTCGCTCACCGGGGTGAAGTCGATGGGGAAGTAACAGGACGTCACCTCAAACAGCTCCTCCACAAAGGGGCCTGCGAGAGAGAGCGGAGCCGCAAGTTGAGCACCAGCCACAGCCGCCTAGCGCGACGGAGCCGGCAGTGGGTAGCGCCGGGTGGGCGGCACCTGCCGTGACAGGGGCCCTCACCGAGCGCGTAGCCCTTGAGGATGAGGTCGCGGACGATCTGGAAGGCGACCAGCAGGTTGCGCGGGTCCTTCTCGCCGTCCATCACCTGGATGAAGCCGAAGGTGAAGTCGGTGCCGAGGCTCTTCAGCTCTGCAGGGACAGGAGCAGACACGGGGCTCGCTCGGGCCTGCTGCCTCAGCACCTCCCCCCCATCCCTCGGCCCGCACCTTCCTCCCGCGTGCGCATGAAGTTGGTGATGATGGTGTAGACCGTGTGCCGATCCAGCTGCAGCAGCGACTGTGGGGCAGAGAGGGGTCAGCGCGACCCCGACCACGTTCATGCAGGGCAGCACTCTGGCAACAGCCCGTCCCCGCACGCGCAGCGCATGCCCGGGAGCGCACGCAGAGCACAACATGTGTCGCTGTGGGCCCCCGGTGTGCACTGCTTGACGTGCTGTATCCCAGCGGCCGAAGGGGACGCGGGGGCTGCTCACCTGCACGTGCACCTCCTGGAAGATGGCCTTGAGCACCGACACGGCCAGGCCCGGGGCCAGCGCCTCGCTCAGGCTCTGGGGACAGAGCACACGTGGCTGAGGCCCCTTCCTGCCCCACGCCCCCTGGAGGGACAGGGGCGGGGCTGCCCGATGGAGGGGCTGCGCGGCAGGGACACGGGGGCGCGAGCTCACCAGCGCGTGCAAGCCGTGCAGCACGGCGGGGATCACCAGATGATGGTCCTTCAGCCGCGCCTCGAAGAACAGCACCAGGTGCGTCACTGCGGGGAGCGAGCGCCGGCGCGTCATGCCCGGCCCTGCCCCCGCGACCCCCTGCCCCCGCCCCCGCCCCG
>NW_017728994.1:45539039-45542264 GCF_001723915.1 Gavialis gangeticus | reverse complement strand
GCCGGGGGAGGCAGGCTCCAGCGGGCTGGGGTGGGGGGTGCTGCAGCCGTGACTCACTCCTGGTTCCCGTCACGGGCCGGGCGCACCCGAGTAATTGCGGGGCCGGGCCCGGGGCAGCCGGAGCAACAGGACGCGCCGCCGCCCCCGCCCGGCCGGGGACATGCCCGGGGCCGTGCCCGGAGTCGGTGGCAGAGCCCCCCCCCCCGCTGATACGTGCTGGTGCCGCAGGCCGCAACGAGCCGCTGCGCAAGGAGCGTCCCAAGTGGAAGAGCGACTACCCCATGACGGCCGGGCAGCTGCGCAGCAAGCGCGACGAGTTCTGGGACACGGCGCCCGCCTTCGAGGGCCGCGCCGAGATCTGGGATGCGCTCAAGGCGGCCGCCGGCGCCGTGGAGGCCAGCGACCACGGCCTGGCCCAGGCCATCCTGGACGGTGCCAGCATCACCCTGCCCCACGGTAGGTGCCGCCCGCTCGCGTGCCGCCTGGGGGCTGGCAGGGCGGGGAGGGCACCGGGCAGGGTCCTGGGGTCAGGGCGGGCTCTCCGCCTCGGACCCTGGAGCCCGCTCCCTCCTCTCTCCGGCCGGGGGGGTGGCAGCATGCCGGGGTGCAGGATGTGGGGTGGGGGACCACAACCCCCGTCAGACTGGGGCAGCCTGCGCCCTGGGGTGGGAGAGATGGGCTGGGCAGGGTCGGGGCAGTGGCTGGGGGTCCGTAGTGAGGGGCTCTGGTAGGGGGGCAGGCGGTGCGGGTCGGGAGTGAGGGGCACCAGCAGGGCTGGGAGCAGGGGAATGTGGGGCGCCGGCAGGGTGGTTCGTGCCAGCCCTCACCGGCTCTGCCCCGCGCAGGCTCCCTGACCGAGTGCTACGACGAGCTGGGGAACCGGTACCAGCTGCCCGTGTACTGCCTGGCGCCACCCGTGAACCTCATCCAGGAGCGCAGCGAGGACGAGGGCCCCGAGGCGGCGGAGCCGGCGCCAGGGGCGCGGCGCGAGTTCCCGCTCAAGGTGCGGCTGTCGACGGGCCGGGACGTGCGGCTGGGCGCCAGCATGGCCGACACGGTGGGGCAGCTCAAGCGGCAGCTGCAGGCCCGCGAGGGCATCGAGCCCGCCTGGCAGCGCTGGTTCTTCTCGGGGAAGCTGCTGACGGACCGCACGCGCCTGCAGGACACGCGGCTGCAGAAGGACTTTGTGGTCCAGGTCATAGTGAACCAGCCGCCGCCCCCCAGGAACTGACCCGGTGGTGGGCACGGCCCCTAGGCCATGGCACTCGGGCTGGCCCCGGCGTGGACGGGCACCGGGGCTCTGCCCTCCCATGACCCTGGAGGAGTGGCCTGTGTCTGCTGGGCTGCTCCTGTGACAGGCGCTGACCGGGGCGGTGCCCGTGAGGGCTGGCGGGTCCCCCTGCCTGAGCCCCCTTGGACTGTGCTGCTCATGCTGGAGGGGAGACCAGCAGGAGCTGCGGTGCAGGGCGCCCGCGGGGCCGGGGCCACCGTGTCCGTACTCTGTATTTATCAATAAATCCTTCCCAGCTCGGCGGTCTGCAGGGATGCTGGATGGTGGGGGGGCAGGAGCACCAAGGCCCTGTTACCCCCCAGGGGCTCTGTGCCCGGCTCCTCCCCGTTGCTGGCAAGCTCCTGGCTCCTGTTGGCTCTGCCCTTGCAAGAGCCCTGTCCTCGGCCCCAGGGCTGCAGCAAGTGTGTGCCTGTGCGTGCCGGCACGCGCCTGTGCAGGGGCTGCTGGTGGGGGGGTCCTGCTCCACTCTACTTGTCTGGTGCCCCCCCCATCCCAGCTTCTCGCAGCGCACAGCTTGTCCCCTTCCCACTGCAGGACCTGGGGGAGGGACCCCCACTGCATACCAAGGCATCTCCCGTGACCTCAGAAGGGAAGGGTCAAAGGTCACTCTCAGGCTCTAGGTTGGAGTGTGCCCGCCTCGTGGTCCTCGGGCGGTGATGATGACTGTGGCACCTCCCTTGCCCCCCAATATGAGCCCCCTCCTCTGGTCCCAGCGGGGCTGTGCGCAGTGCAGAGACAGGAATAGCTCCTGCCCGAGTTATTCCAGGCAGGCTGGGGTCTGGCTGGCGTGTCCCTGGGGGCTGGCAGATGTGCCAGCACCTGACATCATCTGCCATAGCAGTGCAGAGAGAGCAGCATGTGCGGCAGGGCATGGGGCAGGACCCCAGCTCCCGGGGCACCGGCTTGGGATGGGCCCAGGGGTGACGAAGGGCAGGAGGTGACCAGCCCCAGCGCTCTGCTGCCCTGGTGCGGTGGCTCTGGCTCCTGCCCACACCACAGGCCGGAGCCCCCCTAGGTCCCCCTGCCATGCCAGGGGCCTTTTAAGGGCGATGCCCAGGGCTGTGGGAAGGTGACCGGGGAGAATGTGGCTGGTGAGCTCATGACAAAGGCCCCCAGTCACGGGGCGGGCACACCTGTCCCCTGGGCGCCGCATAAAGCCTGGAGCAGCCGAGCAGCTGCGGACACAGCAGTGAGGACCCACCAGGGCAGGCAGTGCCCAGGGCCGGAGCCATGGAGGCGACTGTGGAGCAGGACCTGAAATGGGCGACGGAGCTCATCGACCAGAGGCTGGCGCAAGAAGAGGCGGCGAAGCAGGCGAGTCCAGGGACGCCGGAGCCAGGCTGAGCCCTGGCACTAGCCCCAATGGCCCTTCCCTGCGGATCTGGCACCTTCCCAGGGCCAAGCCCGGGGGCTGAGGGTTGTCTGTGCTGGGTTACAGAGCAGCCCTGGGCAGTGCCCGGGCTCACCGCCAGTGCTGGTGCGGATGGAGATGCGGGAGCTGGAGGATGAGAAGCACCGGGGGGCCCTTCCCCTCGGCATCGCGGTCCTCAAGGTGAGCTGGGCCAGCCCCTCGTCCCAGCGGGCGGCTCTCCAGCAGCTCTGGCTGCCGGGGGCAGGGGTCGAGGGGGGAGAGGAGCCTGCTGATGGCCAAGCACTACGAGGCAGGGATCCAGGCAGACACCCCACTCCCTCCCTCCTGGTGCAGGGCCAGGAGCGGATGCGGAGGAGCTCGGTGGACCTGCGGCGCGAGATCATCGACGTGGGCGGCATCCAGCACCTCATCGAGCTGCGCAAGCAGCGCCGGCGCCGGCGGGAGGAGCGGGCCGCCACGCCCGAGCCGGCGCCCGAGCCGGAGCCCGAGGACCTCGTAAGGGGCTGGGGAGGAGCTGGAGCCCAGTGGGGGCCTGGGGGACAGGACAGTACCCTCCGGACGG
>NW_017728994.1:45528575-45528923 GCF_001723915.1 Gavialis gangeticus | reverse complement strand
GCTGGCTGGTGACGTGGGTGCCCGTGGCCGCAGGAGGGGGACACGGCCCTGCATGACGCAGCGCGGCTGAACCGCTACAAAATCATCAAGATGCTGCTACTCTACGGGGCCGACATGCTGGCCAAGAACCTGGTAAGTCCCACACCGGAGACACGGGGTCAGGCCATGCCAGGCTGCCCTCACCCGCTGCCCCTGCCCCGCAGGCCGGGAAGACCCCCATGGACCTAGTGCAGCTGTGGCAGACGGACACGCGGCAGGCGCTGGAGACCCCGGAGCAGAGCAGGGCGGAGGTGGAGACGGAGGCGCCGGTGTGAGGGCGGGCGCAGGCCCCAGCAGGGCTCTCTCGGG
>NW_017728994.1:45520533-45523575 GCF_001723915.1 Gavialis gangeticus | reverse complement strand
GGGGTCCTGGGGTGCAGGAGTCCCATATCCCCCTGCCTGGCAGGAGGCCGCGGTGGCACCAGAGATGTTCCTGCGGGCGGCCGTGCAGGGCCAGCTCCGCCTTGTCGAGAAATTCCTGGCTGACGGCGGCTTCCCGGACACCTGCGATGAGGTGGTGCCCCCCAGCCCATCCTGGGCCCCCCATGAGGCAGCACCGGGGCACCTGGGAGCTGGGTGGAGGGACGATGCGCCAGCTGGGCTGGGCTGGGCTGGCAATGCTGCTGTCCATCCAGCCCTTGCGGACCCAGCAGAGCTGCTCTGCCCGGTGGGGCTGAGGTTGGCCCCTGCCCCTGGGTGCTGGGGAGGGGTCTGCAGGTGCCTAGTGCAGGCTGGGGGGCGCAGCCCCTCGGGTGGGGAGAGTGGAGGGGCTGCCCAGTGATGGTGGTGCTGCCCCCGGGCCAGTTCCACCGCACGGCGCTGCACCGGGCCTCGCTGGAGGGGCATGTCGAGATCCTGGCGAAGCTGCTGGATCATGGCGCCACTGTGGACTTCCAGGACCGGGTGAGACGGGGGCAGCCCCCTGTCCCTGCCACGGGTCTGGGGAGGGCACCTGGAGGAAGCACTTGGGGGTTTAGGGGGGTGAGCCCAGAGCCCCCAAAGGTGGAGGAGGAGCTCTGCTGCAGTCTGATTGGCTGCCCATCCCCTCTGCCCTGCCCCTAGTGGAAAAGCAGCCAATCAGGGGGCTGGTCACCCTTTTTGCAGTGCTGGGGCATGGGGTGCTGGGTGTGGGTGGGGCAGGGGGAGGTGGTGGGACAGGTGGGGGCTGTGAGACGTGGCCCGGCGGGGGCTGGCCTGGCCCTGACGGGGGGCGTCTCTGGGCAGCTGGACTGCACGGCCCTGCACTGGGCCTGCCGCGGGGGACACTTGGCCGTGGTGAAGCTGCTGCAGGAGCACGGCGCCAACCTCAACCTCGTGGACAAGGTGAATGCAGGGGTGGGGGTGCAGGCAGGCGCCACCCCCGTGGATCCTTTTGGGAGCTAACTCCCCTGCCCCCCAATCTCCCCAGCTCCTGAGCACCCCACTGCACGTGGCCACACGCACCGGCCACGCCGACATCGCAGAGCACCTCATCCACGTCGGCGTGGCCATCAATGCTGTGGACAGGGTAGGTGCTGCACCTGCTCTGTGGCCCGGGCATGCAGGCGGGAGGGTGGGTGGGAGCTGTGCCCAGGTCTGGGGGCCACCGGGCCCCGCTGGCTGGTGACGTGGGTGCCCGTGGCCGCAGGAGGGGGACACGGCCCTGCATGACGCAGCGCGGCTGAACCGCTACAAAATCATCAAGATGCTGCTACTCTACGGGGCCGACATGCTGGCCAAGAACCTGGTAAGTCCCACACCGGAGACACGGGGTCAGGCCATGCCAGGCTGCCCTCACCCGCTGCCCCTGCCCCGCAGGCCGGGAAGACCCCCATGGACCTAGTGCAGCTGTGGCAGACGGACACGCGGCAGGCGCTGGAGACCCCGGAGCAGAGCAGGGCGGAGGTGGAGACGGAGGCGCCGGTGTGAGGGCGGGCGCAGGCCCCAGCAGGGCTCTCTCGGGGTTCGGCTCCGGCAATAAACGCAGTGATGGACAGCAGCGGGTCCAGGACTGTGCGCGCCTGGGCCTGGGCTGGGCCAGTGCTCCTGCTGGCACCAACCCCGCAGGGTCCTGGCGGGAGGGTCTTGCCCCCGCGCTCGGGCAGGAAGGGATTTCCCCCTGCTCAGACAGGTTGCACTGGGGGGGGGTCCTTCCTCTGCAGCGGGGGCACGGCCTGGGCCTGGGCTCTGCAGTGCCCATGGACCCTCCCCAGCAGCAGCAGGATGTTGGCGGCTACGGCCCCCCTGTATCCCGGGGGCAGGGGTGGGGGTGATGCCTGGGGCCGTGTTGGGGGCGACTGTGATGTGTGTCTCCAAATTCGGACACGGGGTTTGTCTGGGCTGGTTTGGACGGGGCTGATCCTGCCTCAGGACTGGATGCGACCCCGTGGTTCCCTGCCTGCCCTGCGACTATGCGGGAGGTGAGGACACCCAGGATGGGTCGGGGGGGGCTCTTGTAGGACTTGGGTATCTCCAGCCGGCAGCCCCGGGGGGGCAGGAAGGGGCTGATCCGGGAGCAGGGTCACACCAGGCGTGGTCGCAGCCCCAGGGGCGCTCAGCACTGGTGGCCAGAGGCCCCCCCGCTTGCTCCCCGAGCCACCCCCAGGCCACACCGCCAGGGAGCAGCGAATCCCTAACGAGCCGTGTCAATCATTAACGGCCTGGGCAGCAGCTGGGAGCTCAGTCCTGCCATGGAACTCATGGCCCTGCTGCGGCCGGGGGCCCGAGGTTGGCGCCCCGGGGTGCTGGGCAGGGCGCTGAGCACCGCCCCCACCACGCCGGCGCCCAGGTTGGACCTGCGGGGCATCTACCCGCCCCTGGCCACCCCCTTCACGGCCCAGGGCAGCGTGGACTACGCCCGGCTGGAGGACAACCTGCGCCTCTACGCCCAGGTCCCCTTCCGAGGTGAGCGCGGGGCAGGGGGCACGGCGGAGCCGGGGCAGCCATGGTGCGGGGCAGGGACTGGCTCAGCCCCTCCAGTGCTGCCCCCCTCGGGCCAGGGGCGCATGGCGGAGCCCCGACCTCGTGGAGACCCTGCCATGGAGCCTGGTCTGGCTCCAAGCAGCCCGCACGGGGCAGAGCCGGCCTGGTCCTGGGGACCCTGGAGAGGCCCTGGCAAGGCCACATGAGCCTGTGCCCTGGGCAGGTGCTGGCACCGTAGGGCTGGGGGCAGCGAGGTGCTGGGTCTCTTCTCCCGATGTGCCATGGCTGCCTGCCAGGGACGGTGCCCAGCGCGGGGGGGCGCACAGCTGGGCTCTGGCCGTGGCCTTGACCGGCTGCCAGCCCAGGGATGCAGCCTCGGCTGGACTTTGCTCCAGTGCAGGCAGCTCAGAAAGGGGCAGAGGGTGAAGCTGCTCCCCCCAGCTCTGGCATGGTGTATAGACTGCACGCACGCATGTGTACGCACCGTCCCGCCAGGCTGCCCGG
>NW_017728994.1:45511289-45514702 GCF_001723915.1 Gavialis gangeticus | reverse complement strand
CCGCCAGGGAGCAGCGAATCCCTAACGAGCCGTGTCAATCATTAACGGCCTGGGCAGCAGCTGGGAGCTCAGTCCTGCCATGGAACTCATGGCCCTGCTGCGGCCGGGGGCCCGAGGTTGGCGCCCCGGGGTGCTGGGCAGGGCGCTGAGCACCGCCCCCACCACGCCGGCGCCCAGGTTGGACCTGCGGGGCATCTACCCGCCCCTGGCCACCCCCTTCACGGCCCAGGGCAGCGTGGACTACGCCCGGCTGGAGGACAACCTGCGCCTCTACGCCCAGGTCCCCTTCCGAGGTGAGCGCGGGGCAGGGGGCACGGCGGAGCCGGGGCAGCCATGGTGCGGGGCAGGGACTGGCTCAGCCCCTCCAGTGCTGCCCCCCTCGGGCCAGGGGCGCATGGCGGAGCCCCGACCTCGTGGAGACCCTGCCATGGAGCCTGGTCTGGCTCCAAGCAGCCCGCACGGGGCAGAGCCGGCCTGGTCCTGGGGACCCTGGAGAGGCCCTGGCAAGGCCACATGAGCCTGTGCCCTGGGCAGGTGCTGGCACCGTAGGGCTGGGGGCAGCGAGGTGCTGGGTCTCTTCTCCCGATGTGCCATGGCTGCCTGCCAGGGACGGTGCCCAGCGCGGGGGGGCGCACAGCTGGGCTCTGGCCGTGGCCTTGACCGGCTGCCAGCCCAGGGATGCAGCCTCGGCTGGACTTTGCTCCAGTGCAGGCAGCTCAGAAAGGGGCAGAGGGTGAAGCTGCTCCCCCCAGCTCTGGCATGGTGTATAGACTGCACGCACGCATGTGTACGCACCGTCCCGCCAGGCTGCCCGGACCACTCCAGGGGAGGAGACCCTCCAGGCCACGGCCACGGCCACGGCCACGGCCACGGCCACGCTCCGCCACCTCCTGCGCCAGGGCTCTGCCCTGCAGCCTCCAGCCTGGGGTGGGCCCGGTCCACGTTGGGGTGGGGGAGCGGTTCACATCCGTGGGCACATGCGTCTGGGGCAGCGTCACGGCCTGGGACTCAGGGCATGTGGGCTCTGGGCTGGGTCCTGGTTGGGGCCGGGGGCTGCCCCCACCCTGCCCTTGACCCCTGCCGGCTGCGCAGGCTTCGTGGTGCAGGGCTCCAACGGCGAGTGCCCACTGCTGACGGGGCCGGAGCGGTTGGACATCGTGGCCCGCGTGCGTCAGGCCGTGCCCCGCCACCGCCTCCTGCTGGCCGGCTCCGGATGCGAGTGTGAGACGGGGGGGGCCCCTCACCCCTGCCTTGGCTCAGATGCCCGTGGCCCCGATCCCCTTTGTGTGGGCCCGATCCTGCTGCCCTGGAGGGCCCTGTGTGGAGGGGGGCTCTCAACGTGCCTCTCCCCCCGCAGCCACGCAGGCCACCATTGAGCTGACGGCGGGGATGGCGCAGGCGGGTGCCGACGCTGTCTTGGTGGTGACACCCTGCTACTACCGGGGTGCCATGAGCACCGCTGCCCTGGTGCTCCACTACACCCAGGTGAGGGGCAGGGGAAGGCTCAGGCCCAGCTGGCATGGCGTGGGCGTGGGCGAGGCCGGTCCTGGGGTGGGTACCTGGCGTTGGGCACAGGGAGGACGTGGGGCCCCGCGGCCGTGGCGGCTCCCTGCGGGCTGCGTGTCCCAGCCCTGCCGGCTCTGTGCGCAGGTGGCAGAGGCATCGCCGGTGCCCGTGGTGCTGTACAGCGTCCCTGCCAACACCGGCCTGGAGCTGCCCCTGGAGGCTGTGCTGGCCCTGGCCCCGCACCCCAACATCGTGGGGCTCAAGGACAGCGGTGGCGATGTGAGTTGGGGGCTCGAGGCAGATGTGGGGGTTGGGTCCCAGGCGGGGCCAGGCTCTGGGGGACGCTGCCTGTCTCCCCAGATCACTCGCCTGGGGCTGATCGTGCACAAGACACGGTGCGAGGACTTCCAGGTGCTGGCGGGGTCGGCCGGCTTCCTGCTGGCCAGCTACGCCGTGGGTAGGTGGGGGCAGCCGGGAGCTGGGCTGGATCTGGGGGGTGTTGGAGACCCTCGAGAAGAGGGTGGACGGGGCCATGGGGATGTTGCTGGGGAGGGCTGGGCCCCTGTCCCTGGTGACGCCCGGCCCCTCTGCCCCAGGTGCCGTCGGGGGGGTCTGCGCGCTTGCCAACGTCCTGGGTACGCCGTTGTGCCAGCTGGAGCGCCTGTGCCAGGAGGGGCGCTGGCAGGAGGCCCGGGACCTGCAGCACCGGCTCATTGAGCCCAACACGGCGGTAGGGTCCCGGGGGGCTGCGGGTCAGGAGTGAGGGGCACCGGCAGGGCTGGGGGAGCCTCGGGCAGGGTTCCCGGGCCCAGCTGCCTCGGGAAGGGCTGTGCAGGAAGGAGCCAGGCCCTGCCCTCAGGACCGTGCCAGGAACAGCATGTCCCCTGGCCCCGGCTGCAGCTCGACCCCCAAGTGCAGGCAGAAGCCTATTTATAGGCTGGGATTTGGGGTGGGGGGGGCACAGCTCCCAGCCTAGAAGCCCTGAACTCAGCTCCCCCCGTTATACACTGCCACCGCGTCCCCCCAGAGGTGGCTGCAGCCCCTTCCCCACCTCTGCTGAGAGGCAGGAGCCGGGCAGGGGCATGGAGGGCGCTGGGCTGGCAGGAGCTGGGCGCCCTGCCCTGCTGCTGCCCAGGCTGCTCTCGTGGCCCCGCTGATGGGTCGCTGCCCCGGTGGCATGGGTCAGGCACTCACAGGCTGCCCGGCCCCAGGTGACACGGCGCTTCGGCGTGGCGGGGCTGAAGCAGGCCATGGAGTGGTTTGGCTACCAGGGGGGGCCCTGCCGGGCACCGCTGCTGCCGCTCAGCGAGGACCAGGCTGCTGCGCTGCGCCGGGCCTTTGCCCGCAACGGCTGGCTCTGACCCCCCTGCACAGCGCTGCACCCCGCATGCACTCCAGCCCCCGGCACCTGCCCAGCTGCCCCCTACCCCTGCGAGGGCAGCTGTGGCCTGGGAGCTCAGCATCAATCCAGCCTGGCCCAGGCATGAGGCGGTGGGTTCCTGTGGCCACGCAGAGTCCAGCTGGGAATAAACTCATTGCACCTGCACCGCATCCTCCTCCTCCCTGCCTGGGTTGAGGGGAGCGTTCGGGGCGGGCCGGGGGCTGCTGTGCCCCCTCCAGCAGGACAGCGTGTGGCTCAGCGCCCAGCCCTGGACTCCAGGACCCTGCACCTCGGCACTGCTTCAGTGCCTCCAAGGCTGCCCAGAGCCCCCCACCGCTCTCGGCTGTACCGAGGGGTGACCACGGGGTACGTGGGGGCGCCTGGGGCTGGGGGGCTTCGGACACAGACACGCAGGCGGTGGCTTGGCAAGACGGTTTTACTCCCGGCCGGGCGGGCGCAAGGCACGGAGTGGCGTCGCGGACATTCAGCGCGGCCAGGCAGACCCCTCTCCCCCCAGCCCAGCCCA
>NW_017728994.1:45510337-45511170 GCF_001723915.1 Gavialis gangeticus | reverse complement strand
CCCCTCGCTCCTGACCCACCGTCCCCGTGGCTGGGCCTTGTCCTGCCAGGCTCTGCCATGGCGCGATGGCGGGGTTTGGCACTGCCATAGTGGGGACAGGGCTTGGCCCTGGGGCATCTCTGCAGCACCATCCTGCCCCTGTCAGGGCCAGGGCACCCTGGGGGTCAAGGCCAGGTCTCAGGCGGGGGTGGGGAGCATGACCTGTCGGAGACCCAGCCCCTGGCCCGTGGGCCACCCCGCAAAGGCACCGGGCACACAGCCCCCACCCCTGTGGCCCATGTCCTGCTCAGCTCCCATCACTCCCAGCCTGGGGGGCAACTCCCCACGGCCCCCCACACCCTGGCTGGGGGCTGCCCCTGGAAAAGAGCCCGAGTCCCTGCCTGGGCCCTGGCACTGTGGCATCTGCAAGGCACCGTGTGGCCCTGCGGGAAGGATGAGCTGCCCTGGGGGGTGAGCAGAGCCCGGGGGCAGTTGGGGGGTCTTCCCCGGGGAGCCCTGGAGCCAGGTTGGGGGTGTCCGGCTGCTCGAGGAGGGCCTGGGGCTGGGGCTGGGGCAGGGGGCAGTCACACCATGAGGCTGTGTGTGGACTTGGAGATGCTCTGGGCGCGCTGGATCACGGCCGGGCACTTCTCGCGCCGCAACAGCTTGTTGTTCTCAAAGAAGCCCTCGTTGCGGGGCACCCCGTGGGAGCCATCGGGGAACGTCAGGAGCCCTGGGGAGGGAAGGGTGGGTGTCATGGGGCAGGGAGGGCACACGAGGGAGGCACGCAGGGGCAGGGGAGAGCATGCACGGGGGTGGCGTGGGGCATGGGGGCACGCAGCTGGCGCGGGCCA
>NW_017728994.1:45508396-45510135 GCF_001723915.1 Gavialis gangeticus | reverse complement strand
AGCTGGCGCGGGCCAGGGCAGCTGGAGAGAGGTGGGGGCACCGCAGCAGGGCTGGGGGTCTGGGCCTGGGGTGGGGGTAGCACGGTCTGGGGACCAGGGAGGCAGGGGTTGGGACCAGGGCAGGGCAGCAGAGGATGGAGGCTGTGGTGGGCAGTGTCTGGGCGCGGGCTGGGCCCTGGCTGGGTGGGGGGCACTGGGCTGGGTTGGGGGCCCCAGCACTCACCGAAGCCCTCGACGCGGCCGCCCTTGAACTCGCCCTCGAAGGTCATGTTGTCATAGCGTGTGAAGACGCCGACGCCGCTGAACTTCCCTTGCACGAACTCCCCCTCGTACCTGCAGCGTGGCCGGGCCGGGGGGGAGCTGCGTTAGCATGCCTGCTGCTGCGGGGGCATGGCCTGGCACCAGCGCGGGCTGGTCCTGAGCTCCAGACATGCAGGGCCTGCCTGTGCCCACCCTGTCCAGAGGTGTGGCTGTACTCACACCAGGCCCACACATAAATATGCTTGCACACGTGCACGTCACGTACACTTCCGTGCATGTGCACATGGCTAGATACACCCACATGTGCATGCATGCACAAAGCATGCATTTACACTCACACATTCTCACACAAATGTATTCGCAAATGCACGTAGATGCATTTGCGCACACACACATGCTAACACTTGCACATACGCATCTGAATATACAAACATATTCACAAACACATACGTACAGACACTCTTATGCATGCCCACGTGCACAGACAAGCATGCTCCTACCCACACGTGCATGCACAAAGACCCCCCCCTGCACCTGCTCCGAGGACCCATGGCTGTGTCAGAATCCTTCCCCCCTTCCCCTTGAGCTGCTGTTTGCCCCTGGAGCTGGGGGCTGCTTGGGGCCACCCCCCTGCTCCGCATCCCCAGCCCGGGGGCCAACCACAGCGGCGGGCACTGCTCAGCCCTGGGTCTCCCCACACACCGGGAGCCGTCAGCAAAGGTGAGCACCCCGCAGCCGTGAAAGAGCCCGTTCTCGAAGTGGCCCAGGTAGGTGCTGCCGTCAGCGAAGGTCAGCTGGCCCATGCCGTGCCGGCGGCCTGGCGGGTGAGAGCAGCACTGCATCAGCACCCCTGACACCGGGGTGGGGCATGGGCCCCAGGGACAGCAGACGGGGGGGCAGCTCCTGGCCTCCCTGCCTGAACCCCTGGCCGGGGAGACTGACCTTCCTTCCACTCGCCGCGGTACTCCTCCCCACTGGAGTAGGTGAAGGAGCCCTTGGTCAGCGTCATGGTCCTGGTGCCAGCTCCCGCGGGCGCAGGGCAAGGCTGCAAGGGAGGGCGGGTGAGTGCATGGCTATGGCCAGGGCCCACGGGCAGTGCTGTGCAGGCTGGCTGAGCCCCCAGCATCCCCCATACAGAGACTCCGGCAGCACCGATCTTGCCCCACGTTACCAGGGGCCGTCTCCTCTCCCCAAGCTGCCCACCCTTTCCTTTGGGACCTGACTCCAAGCCCCCTCCATCTCCCTGGGGCTGCCAGACCCCTCCGCTGGGACATCGCTAGCTGGGGCAGGTCCTGGGCACTGCCCGAGACCACGACACTGCCGACACGGCCCAGGGGGCACCCGGGGCTGGCGTCTGCTTGAGCCCACTGCTGGTGCTGGCTGCAGCTGCCTGGCAGGACTGGCCCCTTGGCACACGGGCCCCAGTGCTACACCCCTCCTCCGGGCAGTGCATGGGGCCGAGCCCTGGCAGAGAAGCG
>NW_017728994.1:45502313-45503396 GCF_001723915.1 Gavialis gangeticus | reverse complement strand
CCCCTCCTCCGGGCAGTGCATGGGGCCGAGCCCTGGCAGAGAAGCTTGGCTCCAGGGGCCACGGCCAGTGCTGGTGGAGGAGGGCTGCAGCGGGCAGGTGCATCTGCCAGGGCCACAGGTGTGCCAGGGCCATGGTGTCAGGGCTGTGCCAGAGGCATGTGCGTGAATGGGTCTGGTGGCACCAGAGCCTGGCACCCTCTGACCCATGCCTGAAACTCCAGCCACGCAGCTCAAGTTGCGGCCGCTTGGGGCAGGAGCTGGCAGCTCCTCCATGAAACATGCATGTGGCCGGCCGGCACCCGTGACCCCAGCCACGCGGCCGTCACCAGGGCTGGGCTGGCTCTGTACTGTCCGTGGTCCACCTGCGATGGAGCCCCGTGTCGTGGACAGACCTAGGGGCTGCAGCTGTGCAGGGCCAGGGCGCTCTCCCTTCTGTAAGGAGGCACGGGGGCACGGAGCTGGGGGGAGCAGGGCTGGGCTGCTGCAGAGCCCCGGGGATAGGACAAGGGACAGGAGGGCTTGCTGGGGGGTGTGTGGGGGGATGCAGCTGCACATGCACACGGGTGTGGCACGGAGCGTGGCTGGTGGGGCAGAGCCCAGCCCGCACCAGCACTGCCAGCAGGGAGCTCCCTCTCCCCTCGCCCGCAGCCAGCCTGCGGCAGCGCAGCCACAGCCCCTGGCGCTCTGCCCCGAGCATGCAACCCAAGCACCCAGCGCCCCCTGCACCCCACCCCGTGCACACGGCCTGCTGGATCCCGCACCCCTGTAGCACCCCACCCCGTGCACGCAGCCTGCTGCACCCCGCACTCGCTGCACCCTGCCCTGTGCCCGAGACGTGCTGCACCCTGCACTATGCATGCCGCCTGCTGCACCCCCGCAGCCCTGCTACACCCTGCACCCCGCCCCGTGTACGCAGCCTGCTGCACCCTCCATCCCTTGCACCCCACCCGCTGCACCCCGCATCGCGCCCCGAGCTGGCGGCACCCTCCTCCCGGCCGCACCTGGGCTCCGCGCTGCACCGCCGGCGCCGCTCCCCGCCCCCCGCTGGGGGTCCCCATGCGCCGGCGGCGCCGCTCCCCAGCG
>NW_017728994.1:45501649-45502302 GCF_001723915.1 Gavialis gangeticus | reverse complement strand
CATTGCTGCCCTGGCATCGCCCGGATGCATCCCCTCCTGCAGTTGGCTGTCACCGTGATCACCGAAAGCAACGCAGCTTTTCACTGGTCGGCTCTCTAAGTCTGTCATCAGCCGCCATCTTTGTGAGGGGTAAGGAGAGTGGCTCCTCCTACCCCACTGCCTCCAAGCCCGCCAGCTTTGTGAGGGGCAGCGCTGCCCGTCCGGCCTGAGCCCGCCATCTTTGTGCGGGGCAGCGATGACTCCACCCCTTGGGCCCGCCATCTTTGTGAGGGGCATCGCTGGCCCCAGGGGCAGGACCCTCCCCATCTGCCGGGGCCACGGTGCGCCTCAAGCATGAGATCACTGCCACAGCCACGGTCACGGTCACCAGCAGCCTCACTGAAGGGGCTGCCCTCTCCAGTCGCCAGTGTGCCCATTGCAACGCATCCACGCTGCAGCCCCACTCCGCCTGCCACGGTCCGCCCGGCCCAGGTTGCGCCTCTGGGCCTCGGGCTCCTGGCTGCGAGGGTCACCGCTGCGGGCCAGCGACAAGCCCCGCGCGTGGCTGCTCCGCCATTCGGTCGTGGGGGGACGAACCCGGGGGCCGGGCTTGGCCCTGCTGCCGCGGCCCCCAAGCGCTACGGGGTGGCTGGGCGTCCCGCGGGGTGGCAGGG
>NW_017728994.1:45497285-45501036 GCF_001723915.1 Gavialis gangeticus | reverse complement strand
CCAGCGGCAGCTACTTCGTCAAGGACCCGCAGGGGGTGGGTGGGTGAGCGGCGCCGGGACTCCCCCTGCCCGCCCGGCCGGCCCGGCCCGGCCCGGCCCGGGGGTCACGCGCGCTGCTGAGTCATGCTGCGTAGGAGCCGGGACGGCCGCAGCCCCGGGCGGTGGAGGGGGAGGGCCAGGCTGGCACCCAGAGGTCGCTGTCCCTGCGGGCGCTGTGGAAGTCCCCGCCTGGGCCCAGGCTCCTGGTGCTGCCCAGCGCCGTCGGAGCGGGGCTTGCGCACAGGCTTTGGGGTAGTCTCCCTGCTGCCCCGGGCCCAGACGCCGCTCTCTGTCCCCTCCAGAAAATCATTGGCGTGTTCAAGCCCAAGAACGAGGAGCCCTACGGGCAGCTGAACCCCAAATGGACCAAGTGGCTGCAGAAGCTGTGCTGCCCCTGCTGCTTCGGGCGCGACTGCCTTGTGCTCAACCAGGGCTACCTGTCGGAGGCCGGTGCCAGCCTGGTGGACCAGAAGCTGGAGCTGAACATTGTGCCCCGCACAAAGGTGGGTCGGGAGGCAGCCCTGCCTGGGCACCGGTGACCTGCTGGGGGTCGGGGCCGGAGCAGCTGGCTGACCGGTCCCCCCGTGGCCCCTCCAGGTGGTGTACCTGGCCAGCGAGACCTTCAACTACAGCGCCATCGACCGCGTGAAGTCCCGCGGGAAGCGCCTGGCCCTGGAGAAGGTGCCCAAGGTCGGGCAGCGCTTCCACCGCATCGGCCTCCCGCCAAAGGTAGGGGCTCTGGCATTGCCGCGGCGGCCACTCCTGGGCCGCGCCGGCCCCTGTAACGGGCCATATCCGTCCCAGGTGGGCTCCTTCCAGCTCTTCGTGGAGGGCTACAAGGATGCGGACTACTGGCTGCGGCGGTTCGAGGCCGAGCCGCTGCCTGAGAACACGAACCGGCAGCTGCTGCTGCAGTTCGAGAGGCTGGTGGTGCTGGACTACATCATCAGGAACACGGGTGAGGACGCGGGCGCTGGGGGGTTTCTAGCAGGGCTGGAGGTCACCACCTTGGAGGCTGCGCTGGTTCTGGTCTGGGCCCAGCTCCTGGATGGCACTGCACCTCCCTGAGGGCAGGGCACCCCTGGGGTCACCTGCCAGGGTCAGGAGGTCGGACCTTGGCACCAGGTGCACCTGATGCTGCGCTGCATGTCGGGCTCGAAGAAGAGCCCCGTCCTGAGCAGTGCCCTGGCCCTGTGGGGCATTGGGCTCTGGGGCAGGGCTCGGCTCCCCCCACCCCACTGGGTGCAGGCTCTGGGATGCCCTCCTAGCGGCTGGGGTGCCCGTCAGTCCCTGGGGCTGGCACTCGGAGCAGCATGGGCTGGGTGCACGCTGACCTGGCCGGCATCTCTCTGCAGACCGGGGAAATGACAACTGGCTCGTCAAGTACGACTGCCCCCTGGACAGCGCCAGTGCGCGGGTGAGCAGGCGGCCGTGCGGGCCCCGGGCTGGGCAGTGCTTGCTGTTGGGGATGGGCTGAGGCCTGCACGGGGCTGTGTCCATGCTCGCTGGGCAGGGCACAACTGCCTGGCTGGGTGGAGGGGTGGACCAGGCCTCTGCAAGGGGGAGCGGTCTGGGCACGGGGAGCTTGCCTGCCCCCCGTGACGCGGCCCCACTTCCCCACAGGACAGCGACTGGGTCATGGTGAAGGAGCCCATCATCAAGCTGGCTGCCATCGACAATGGCCTGGCCTTCCCTCTGAAGCACCCTGACTCCTGGAGAGCATGTGAGTGCCCAGGGCTGGGCCAGCCTTGTGGGGCCTTGTGCCACGGCTGTGGTGGCCCCCTGCTTGCCCAGGGAACTGCACAAGGGGCCTGAGAGGGTGGGCAGCGGGTGCTGCCCAGCTTGTACCCACCAGGGAGCGGGGCCCCAGGCAGGCTGGGGCAAGGGTCGGGGGAGCTCTGACCTCGGCCCTGGCCCCTCTTTGCAGACCCCTTCTACTGGGCATGGCTGCCACAGGCCAAAGTGCCCTTCTCGCAGGAGATCAAGGACCTGATCCTACCTAAGATCTCGGACCCCAACTTCGTCAAGGACCTGGAGGAGGATCTCTACGAGCTCTTCAAGGTCAGCGGGGCCCTGTGGCTGGCCCACAGGGGGGACGTAGGGAGGGAGCGAGCGGCTCACCCAGCCCCCAGGGGCTTGAAGGGGGCACTGGGGGCACAGCTGCTATGGGGGTCTCCCGGGGGGGCTGACCGCTTCCCTTTCCCTGTGCATCTCTGCAGAAGGATCCTGGCTTTGACCGGGGGCAGTTCCACAAGCAGATCGCGGTCATGAGGGGGCAGGTATGTGGGGCAGGGCAGGGCAGGGCTCTGGGGTGGGGGCATGCTGGGAGGGGTGTCTGGGGCTGGGGTGCGGATCCAGTGGATTCCAGAACGGGGGCCCTCCCTCGCCCCCAGATCCTGAACCTGACGCAAGCGCTGAAGGACGGAAAGAGCCCCCTGCACCTGGTGCAGATGCCGCCGGTGATCGTGGAGACGGCGCGCTCGCACCAGCGCAGCGCCAGCGAGGCCTACACCCAGAGCTTCCAGAGCCGGAAGCCCTTCTTCTCCTGGTGGTAGCGCCAGGGCTGGGACTGAGAGGGGCTGGGACCCCACTCAGCCCCGAGCTCAGCCCCACGGGTGAGCGGACAGGGCCCTGGACCCTTCGTGGCAGGGCCTGGAGCAGTCCCCTGCCCAGCTCCAATGGACAAGGCCTTGCCTGGATGCCCCAGGTGCAGCCCGTGTGCAGCTCCGAGTGCATGGGCCAGATCCGTCCAGCACGTTACCAGTAGCCTGCTGCCCCCCTCCACCAGACTGCAGGCCCAGTGCTGGCACCCCCTCCTGCATGTTGCTCCCTGGGGGGTGGGCAGCCGTCCTGGCCAGCCGGTGCCTGGCACTTCTCTCTGTGGCTGCATCCAGTTGGCTCCCAGACGCCTGGGTCTGTGCTGCAGAGGCACCTGTTGGGTGTACGGGGCTGGGTGGGGGCCCAAGGCGGTGGCGGTGGTGACGGTGGCAGCAGCAGCCATGGGCTGGGAAGGGGCTGCCGGAGGCTGCAGGGCCCTGGAGCAGGCGCAATGCCTGGGGGGCCCTGCCTCTTGCATCGAGTTGCACGTCGGGGCTTGGGGCTGAGGGTGCCTCTGCTTGCTCCCCTGAGCGGCTGGGGCCAAAGTGCTGCTGCTGGGCCCTGCACCTGCTCCATGGTGGGGTGTGGGGGCTCATCTCTGCTTGGCTTGGGGCGGGTGGAGCTGCTGCGGGGCCTGCAGGCTGCGGGGCCAGGCGTGGCTGCGTGACCCTGCGGGGGCGGGGGTGCACCCTCCTTCCCCAGGCCGGCAGGGCTCAGTCCCTTGGGCACAGGGGTGACCGGAGCTGCCAGAGCTCGTGGGAGGGGCTGCGCCCCCCCGGCTGCATCTGCCAGCCCTGAAATGTATCGTTCCAATGCACTGTAGAAATGTACGTAATGTATTTAAACTAAGGCAGCATCTGAAACCACTTGTATTTTGAGCTCTGCCTGCCGCGCTGCCGTCTGCTTCCCGGGGCTGTGCCACACTGCCTGCTCCCCTGCCCCAGCAGAGCAGCCCCTGGGGTCACTGCATGGCCCACGGGGGGGGCAAGGGGCACTAGAGGGGCCGGATGGGGCAGGGCCCGGGCTGTGGCTGCAGGACGTTGGTCCTGGCATGAGAGCAGCTCCAGGCGCTGGGACCGTGCTGTCCCGAGGTGCGCTGGGGTCGCCCTGCTCC
>NW_017728994.1:45495775-45496840 GCF_001723915.1 Gavialis gangeticus | reverse complement strand
TGGCATGAGAGCAGCTCCAGGCGCTGGGACCGTGCTGTCCCGAGGTGCGCTGGGGTCGCCCTGCTCCGGCGTGGTTGGGCCTGTGCCCCCTGCACCCGGCCGTGGAGGGGAACAGGGTGCGCCGCTGGGGTTGCCCCAGGTGCGGGGGTGCCTAGGGCTGTAGCATGGCCTTGGGCCTTTGAGCCACCCGGGGGTGGGAGGGCACCTCCTGCCACCCTGCAGCTGGCTGTGAGCTTGGCTCCAGGCTCCTGCACTCGCCCCTGGGCCCCCTCCCCACAGAGTCAGGCCCCTTACCCGTAATGCTCAGGCTTTTATTAAATACTCAGCTCAAGGTATTAAATAACCCATAGTGTTTCTCCTCCCGGCACCAGCTGGGAGCAGCTCCCTTCAGTGCTGGGGGAACGCGCGGTCCTCGCAGCGGTCCGGCTCCCCCACGCTGGGGCCGAGGTCGGTCACCCGCTGGTCCGGGGCCCCGGGCAGCTCCCGGCTGTGACCTGTAGGCCCAGGTTAGGGTTGGCCGGGGTCGGAGGGGAGGGGAGGGGAGGGGATCCCGGCATGGACCGACCCAGGTGGCATCTGTGCCTGGAGCTTCACCCACCCCCTGGAGGAGCAGGCGGGGTGGGGGGCACCAGCTTGGGCCCCCACACTCGTCCTGCCCCCAGGGTGCGGGTGGCTGTCTCCTTCCCACCTCCAGAGCTCCCCAGCCAGGGGCTGCACCCTGCTCTGCTCAGCGCTGGAGCCGGTGCAGGTAGCCGGACCCCAGCCTCCTCAGGCGCCGGCTCTGGGTGGGTTGCGCGCATGTGGCAGGGTGCTGCCGGTCCGGGCTGAGCCTCCTGGCCCTGTCGGGGTCTGCGCGGGGGAAGCTGCTGTCCTCGATCCTGCAAGGGGGCAAAGAGCCAGCGTGAGGGGTGCTGGCCCCGGGGGCCCTCAGGCAGGGAGCTTGGCCCCCGTGGCCTGGCCCGCACCGTACCGCAGGCTGCTGAGCTGCTCCAGCGTGAGCGCCCTGACACCGTCCTCGTCCGCCGGGCCCAGCCGGGCCAGCTGCAGCCGCCGACTCCGCCGCGG
>NW_017728994.1:45492373-45495405 GCF_001723915.1 Gavialis gangeticus | reverse complement strand
CGCCCCCCGCCCCCCCCCCGACTGGCACCCCCTCAGCACCGACAGACACACGCACGGACCCCCGCCACGGCCAGACAGAGGGACGCGCCAAACCTCCCACCCTGGACGGACTCGCCGACACCCCCTGGACAGACGGACGCACCGAAACCTCCGCCCTGCACAGACCGACTTGCTAACACCCCCCGGATGGACAGACACACTGAAACCCACGCCGTGGCGGGACGACGTGCAGACCCCCGTCCCCCTGCCCATGTAGATGGACGTATGACTCTCCACTCAAGACAAGCAGATCTCCCCCGGGCGTCTGCCCACCCCTCCAGGGACAGACGGACGCCCCTGCGGAGCACGGCGCCCCAGCGGGACCTCACACCCTCCCTGCCCCACCCAGCACCTCCGGGCAGCGGCCAGAGGGACGGACAGACGGGCACTGGCTGGCCCCAGCCGAAGCATCCAGTCGGAGCTTAAGGTGGAAGCGTCCAGGGCCCTGCAGGCGCTGCACAGAGGTGGGTGCTGGCCCCAGGGCTGGGGGGGCCCTTCTGTCCCGCTGGCCCTTTATGCCTGGTGCAAGCAGGGGCAGGTTTGGCCCTGGGCTCTGCACTCCCCTCAGCGCAGCCCTGATCCTGCCCCCTCCCGGGCCCCTCGTGCCTCCCGCCAGGATCGTTGGTGCCACGGAGAAGCCCCAGGCTCAGGATCCGCCGCCCACTCCCGCAGCACCCCAGTGCCTAGACATGGGGGTCTGCTCCCACCCCCCTCAACCCTCCAGGCCTGGAGCAGCGGCCCTCCCTTCGCTGGGGCAGCTTGGCCCATGCCTGCTCCCCGAGGGCAGCCCCCAGTGCCAAAATGCAGCCGCCTCTGGGTTGGGGCTGGCAGCCAGGGAACGGGCATGGGGCGAAGCGGCCGTGGCCCAGGGGTGGGGATGTGGCCAGGGCCAGGAGGGAGGATGGCAGGCTCCACCTCAAGAGCTCCCTGTCTGGGGCCGGGCTCCCTGGCAGGGCTCCCCTCCAGAGCCAGTACCCGCTGATTCACTGGGTGGTGCTGGGATGGGCCCGATGCCAGGCAGGGCCGTGCTGGGGCCTGCAGCCAGCCCCTGCATGGAGGGCAGCTGGCTCTGCTGCGCCCTCCGTGCTGGAGCTGGGAGCCGCGGTGCCAAGGCCAGAGGCAGGCTGGCAGTGGCAGCGCTCGGGTCCATGTGAGTGGGCATCACCCTGCCGGCACAAGAGCCTTCCCTGGGAACCCCCTGCTCGGCAGCACCCCCTTGGCAGCAAGGACCACACTGTACTTGCCCGGCCAGGCAGCATGGCGTGGCCTGCCCCCACCCTGCCCTGCCGGGAGATGGCGTGGCCTGGACTGACCTGTGCTGGAAGGCGCTCGTCCTGGGAGGCCCTGGTGCCACCCAGTGCCCATGACGGGCTGCAGCCAGCGCACCCCCCCGCGCTGCTGGGACCTCACATGCTGTCTGCAGAGAGGTGACGCAGGTGGCACCGGAGCCTTGACAGAGCACGTGAGGCCTGAGGTGAGGCCTGTGGGCAGGGCAGGGCAGGGGGTGGGTAGGGGCTGTGCCACCCCTGGGCTGCAGCCTCCATGCAGCCCCACAAGGGTCACGCTTAGTGCCTGTGAGGTCGGGGCGCTGTGGCGGGCTGGGGACACGGTGCCAGGGAGGCTGCGGGTGCTGTGGGGCAAAGAGCAGGCACGGGGGGGCAGGGGCAGAGCCCCTGGATGGGCACGCGGCCGCGCTCATCGTGACCTTTCCCTTGCAGGGCCCTGAGGAGCCGCCTGCCCTGCTGCTGCGCCCAACCCTCCACCTGCTGCAGTGCCACTGGCCTTCCCAGGGCCCCAGAGCCTGCAGCCCGGCCGTGCCCCTTGCAGGGGCTGGAGCCCTGACACTGAGCACCTCGTGCAGCCTGCTGCCCTTGCCCCTCTGCCGTTCCTCCCTCAATAAAGCCGCTTTATTGGTTGGTTTGAGCCGGTCTGCAGGACTTTCCTGGGGCGGGCCTAGCACAGTGGCTCATTGGGCACAGCGAAGTGCATGGACCCGAATAATGAACTGCAATTTGGGCTGGGATTACAGCTACCAGTCCTTCTTGGGCCAGCTCCTGGACTCTCCTGGACATCTCCGCACAGATGGCGAGTAAATTGGTACCTGGCATGGCCACGGCGTTCTTTGCACCAGACAAAAACATGGTCAAGGGTGTCTGGACGAGTCCCCCAGTGCCACAGAGGCGTGGCGTGGGGTGGCCCAAGAAGAATTTCTGTCACTAATCCCAGTCCAAAAGGAATTCCTTATTTGAGCCATTATACATTATGCAGTTAGCAGCATGGCATGAAGAAACCGCACTCTGGGCTGGGCAGGGATGTCTGGGGGAGTCCACCGGTGCCACGGAGGTATGGCATGGGGTGGCCAAGAAGGATTTCCATCTCTAATCCTAGCCCAGAAAGAGGTCCTTATTCAAGCCACTGTATTTAGTAGTCGCTGGGGGTACTCAGCTCGGCGTCGGGGGTGGGGGTGTCTGTTGGCAGCCGGGCACCGCCGCACCGCGCTTTGGGCCGGGCAGGTCTGCGGTCAGGGTGCTCGGGACTCCCCCAGGGGCACGGAGAGGAAGCGGGGGCGGCCCAAGAAGTGTTTTGTGCCATCACCCCATCCTAACGTGTCCGTCATTTAGGGCTCTGCTCCATGCGCGGGTTGTTACCCCGCACGGCTAAGGGAGTTCGGGGGTTCATTAATAACGAGCTTTTATGAAGTCTAGACTAGCTTTGAAAAAGGAACCGGGAGTAAGCAACCGACTTCAGCCCTACGTGCTCGCGCAGCTTCCCCACCGGGCTGGCAGCCGAGCCCCCGGCGCTCCAGCCGCGCCCGAGCCACTTGCGTGCCCCAAGGGGCGGAGCCTCCCCGCCCGGCCCCAATTGGCTGCCGCGCAGTCAGTGGGCGGGGCCCCAGGCTCTGCCCGGAGGGAGGTTCCCACTTCCGCCCTACCCGCTTGAGGGGGGCGCGGCGGCGCGCTGACGTCACGCGCGGGCGGAAGAAGCCCCTCCTG
>NW_017728994.1:45490813-45491908 GCF_001723915.1 Gavialis gangeticus | reverse complement strand
CGGGGCTGACGCAGGTGTGGGGCCCACAGCGGCGTGGTACGGGCTGTGCGCGGCGCTGGTGGCGCTGCCGGCGCTGCTGGGCTACCTGCGGGAGACGTGCCGCGTGCGCCTGTCCCCGCGTGAGCTGGCGCACAGGAAGCACCACAGCGTCCGGCGCGAGGACCTGCCGCAGGTGCAGCTCTCGCGCTCCGAGGCCATCGCCGAGGTGAAGAGCTTGTAAGTGCCGGTGCTGGGCTCGGGCCCTTGCTGGGGGAGCGCGCGTGGAGCCAGGCACAGCAAAGCCCCCTCACGCGCGGCTTCCCCCACAGCCTGATCCAGCTGGAGGCTTTCCTGAGCCACGTGTGTGGGCGCTGCGAGGCCGCCTACCGTGTGCTGTACTGGGAGGACCCCGCTGCCTCCACCCAGTGAGTTGCCCCCATGCATGGGTCCCTGTGTGGGTCCGGAGGGTTCCCACTCCAATACATGGTATTTCAGGGTCACTTGATCTTCCTACTGCCTTCATTTCTCTGGGGCAAGCACCCTTTCTGCAGAAGTCAGCAGAACAGGGGTTGTGGGGGTCCTTTCAGCAGCCTGGATGCTAGCTCGTTATCTGCTGCAGCTGCCCAGTGCTCACCAGCCTGCAATCGCTGACCGGCTGCGGCTGGGCACAGCCCCTGAGAGCACCAGGCTGCTCTGCGCCCTCTGAAAACCCGCATCCTGCCACGCGGTTGCAGTCCCCTGGCAGGGGGCCATGGGAGTCCACGGTGCCCTGGGAGGCAGGGGCTGCGAGTAGGCGCTGCCTGGAGGGGGTGGGGGCTGCCTGTGTTGACCCCTGCTCCCCCCAGGTTCTATGGCGCACTGCTGGGCTCCATCTGCATCCTGTACCTGCTGCCGCTCTGCTGGGTCCTCGCCCTGCTCAACAGCAGCCTCTTCCTGGGCAACGCTGAGTTCTACCAGGGTATGAGCCCGGTGGGGGGGCTGCCACCATGCAGGTGGGGGCTTGGGGTGAGGCAAGGGCACGGCTGCTTGTGCGGAAGCTGCCTGGGCAGGACTGGGCCCTGCTGCATTGCTGACCCCCGCCAGGGGGCAGCAGAGGTTCATGGCAGGGTGCAGAGC
>NW_017728994.1:45487964-45490609 GCF_001723915.1 Gavialis gangeticus | reverse complement strand
CCCCGTGCCAGGCACCCCCAGACCTTTTCCCCATGCAGGGCACTCCTGTGGCCTGGGGCTGTGCCAGGAGGCAAGGGTGGCAGTGCAGTGCTTGCAGTCCCTGCCAGCCTGGGCCTGAGTAGCTGTTACTGCCTTGTAAAACACGAGGGCAGGTAGGGATCGTGGCGGGGGCTGCTGGGCATGGGACCCACTTGGGTCTGACCCCCTGTCTTCACAGTGGTGCTGGAGTTCAAGGCCACAGTGGAGCAGCAGCTGGGCATCAGGCCCGTCGAGAGCCCCTCGCCCTTGCAGCCGGCTGAGATCGAGGCAGGTGCTGGGACAGCTGCGCCCCTGCCGGATCGGACCCCCACACCCACCAGTGCTGAGGTGAGGGTGGAGAAGGGTGCAGGGGTATGTCCTGCCTGGGGGCCCTTGTGCCACAGGGCATCAGTTCTGCCTCCCTGGTCTGACCTTGGGTATGGTCCCTGCCCTTGGCATGGTACATCTCTAGCGTCTTGATCCTGGGAGGCGGTCCAAGCACTCTTCTCCCTGGCTCTGCATGGGTCCCATCCGCTCTGTGCCCTGGGGGCTGGGGCAGGGCTGGCCCTGGTGACGCCACCTGTTCTCCAGGACCTGACACCTGGCAGCGTGGAGGAGGCAGAGGAGGCGGAGCCTGACGAGTTCAAGGATGCCATTGAGGTAAGGGGGTGGGGTGGGCTGGGTTGACACCAAGCAGCAGCTGGTGCAGGTGCCAGGCCAGGGTGGGTGCTGGGGGTGCTGCACCTGCCTCCAGGTCTGGCAGCAGGTGATGCCAGGAGTAAGCTGGGCCCACAGTTGCTGCCTCAGGCAGGTGCATCCGGGTGCTGGGGGATGTGCTGGTGCCCACTGCTGCCCCACCCATCTCTGCCTTTCCTCTCTGACCTATGCTGCGGGAGCAGGAGAACCAGCTGCTGGGCCTGGTGAGTACCGCGGGGCCCTGCGTGCTCGGCCACAGCCCCGCGGTGCACCTGGGTTGGTCCCCTCCTGCTCTGGCCCTGTGGATGCATCTTGTGCATGGTGCCAGGCTGTCCCTGTGCCCTCCTGGCTCCAGGCAGCACTGGTTCTCCCCAGCCTCTGCCCCCTGGGTGGCACGTGGTGGGCAGGACAGGGGCAGGCTGGAGTTCCCCACGGGCACTGTCTGGCCTGGCCCCACAGAGCTGCTCTGTGCCCCCAGGAGGACGACGAGAGCTCGCAGTGCTCGGTAGAGTTTGACCTCCCGGACAACGGCTTCCTGAGCAAGAACGAGGTGATCCGCAGCAAGGTGTCACGCCTCACCGAGCGCCTGCGCAAGCGCTGCCCCTCCAACAACTTTGGTATGCAGCAAGTGGTCAGGGCGTGTTGGGGAGGTGGTGCTGGGCATTGTAGGGTTGGGACTGGGTGTTGGGCACTTTCCCATCATGACCTTGTGCTGTCTCCGCAGGGAGCTGCACCGGTTGTGCTGCCACCTTTTCCGTGCTCAAGAAAAGGGTGAGTTTGTGGTGCCCCCCAGACCTGGGTAGGGCAGTGGGGGGAGAGGCCTCCTGCCTGCCTGGTGCAGCTCTAGGGCTGGACCCTGAGCTCTGAGCTAGACCTCAGTCCTGCCAGGGCCTGGGGGCCCCTCCATAAGAAGGGGATAGCGGCTTAGCCTCAGGTTCACCTGCAGTTGCTGGTGAAGGCTGGGCTGGTCCCTGCCTCACATGGCTCCACCCTTCCCAAGTCTCACCTGTGTCTGTCCACAGCGGAGCTGCAGCAACTGTGGGAACAGCTTTTGCTCCCGGTGCTGCTCCTACAAGGTGCTCAAGTCCTCCATGGGAGCCACAGGTGAGTGCATGGTGGGCGGGGGTACTTGGTGGCAGGAGTAACTCTGTTGCTGTTCCCATCTCTCCTGGTGGGAACAGGGGAGATCCCGGTTGCTGCTGCCCCTGCAGGCCCGGAAGGAGCAGAGGGGTGCTCATTGGGAGTGGGAACCATGGCTGCGGGCAGGGCCAGGGAGGGGTCTCCCAGCAGTGGGGCAGCGGGTGTGACAGCCACCCCTTGCAGCTCCGGAGGCGCAGCGGGAGACGGTGTTCGTGTGTGCGCCTTGCAGCCTGGCTCTTGCCAAGTGAAGTGCAGCGCTTCCTGCCTGGCCCTGCCCAGCACCTGCTGCAGCCGTGGGTGGGGCAGGGGCCTGGCCTCCTTGTGGCTGCTTCCTCTGCCGTCTGGCCAGAGGCATCTGCTCCTCGCTACTCTGCAGCCATCCCCACCCCAGGCTGGGCAGTGCCGTGGGTGCTGGCTTGGCAGCTCCGTTCAGGTGCGTGGGGGCAATGGGCATAGTGCTGAGCGGAGCCATGGGGGCAGCTGGCCTGTCCTCGCCCTGCCCGGCTGGGCTCCCCCAGCATCCTCCGAGCCCTGTTAGGGCAGGATAGGACCGGGGCGTGAATGAGAGATGGGTTCTGTCGTTGCAGAGCCTGGGTGGGGTCTATGATCTCTGGCTGGGGAGGGGGGTGGTCCCTAGGGCTCTTCCAGGTCTCTGGCCTGGAACCTGCTGCTGGGCACTGGGTCCCTCCCCTCTCCCCAGCCAGGATGGGACTCGGGAGTCCTGCCCCCCGGGGGAGCCAGCCTGGTGCAGAGCATCAAGGCTGGGGCCGTCTGGGTCCCAGAGCAGGTAC
>NW_017728994.1:45487199-45487900 GCF_001723915.1 Gavialis gangeticus | reverse complement strand
CCTCCCCTCCCCTCCCCTCCCCTCCCCAGGCCTGTCTGCAACTGCTGCTTTGGACCAAGATTAATGTATTAGCGTGTCTGAGACCAATAAAAGCCTCAGCTGGAGTTGGCTCCTGTGTCTGCCTGGCTTGCCGAGGGGTGGGGGCTATGGGAGGATGCTGCTGCTGCTGCTGCTGCTGCTGCTGCTGCTGCTTTGGGCCCCCTTTGCTGTGGCTCCCTGTGCCACCAGCCTGTGCGGGGGTCAGTGGAGTTCCTGGAGGGTGTGGGGGTCCTCAGCGTCCCCTGCCTCACCTGTTCAGGGCCATGTGTGGGGGCCATGCAGTCCAGCTGCTGCAGCCCTATGGGGGCTGCCACATCCACTCCCCTCGTGCTGCTCCCCAGAGTTGTGTCCTCGGGGCTGGTGTCACCAGGACCGCAGGCAGGCAGGAGCTGTGGGAGCTGCGGGCTGAAGGGTGCAGCTCCTGCGCGCTTCCCCTGCCCTGCAGGGGCCCTTGCCTGGGGTTGGCCCTGTGTAGGGGCCAAGGGGAGGATGCGCACGTGGCAGCTGTCCCCCTCTGGTGGGTCTGGTGGCTGGCAGGGCTTGGGGCCAGCTCCTGGCTCCACAGAAGGTCTGTCCCGTCCCAGCAGCTCCTGCCTGGAGCCGGCATGTGGGGCAGTCCCAGGCCTGGCCCAGCTTTTTTGCTCTCCCAGGTAGCTGGGAGA
>NW_017728994.1:45481957-45482199 GCF_001723915.1 Gavialis gangeticus | reverse complement strand
GCCCTCCCCGGTAGCTGGGGGACTGGGGGGGGGGGGACCCTACTGACCCCCTGGCCAGGCTGTGCCACGAGGCTGCCAGCCCAGGCTGCTCCCCCCATGCTGGCTGGACCTGGATGTGCCCGTCTGGCCCTGCCCTGCCTGGCGGCTGCGGGCAGACTGAGGAATGTGCTGGGTAAACAGCGCTGCCCTCGCCCCGTGTTTACAGGCCCCGGGCCGGGCTCCAGGGTGGTCCTGGCTGGACC
>NW_017728994.1:45462842-45466633 GCF_001723915.1 Gavialis gangeticus | reverse complement strand
CCTTCTCATTGGGGGCAATGCAGTTGGGTGCGCTGTGCCCAGGGCCTGGCTTGCCCCCCAGGTGCCAGGTGGCCGTGGGGGGCTGAGAGCCAGCTCTGGCCTAGCCCCATGGGTGCGCTGTGGGGAGGGAGGGGCTGGAGCCCGTGATGGGGGGGCTGGCAGGGATGGGGCCACAGGACTCTGGGAGTTGGGGTGTGGAGAGGGGGGTGCAGGCCCAGGGCAGGCTGGTGGCACAGGGTGGGGGGTCAGCGGTGCTGGGCGCTGTGCAGCAGCAGCGGGTGGTAGAGAGGGCAGGGGTAGGAGAACATGAACTTGACGGCGAACTTGACCTCAGGGTCGCGCTTCTGCCAGCGGTAGATGGCGAGCAGCAGCAGGCGCCCGCCAGCCTTGCGGCCCAGCACCAGGAAGCTGCCGCCCAGGTGGTCGAGCTGGGGGCAGGGGCAGGCGCCCGCGTTGCGCATGTGCAGCACCATGCGCCGCGTGTCCTTGCGCTGCAGCGGGCCCAGCTTCAGCACTTTCTTCTTCGGCGCCGCCACCAGCCGCCGCTCCGTGCCCTCCTGCACCACCTCCTTGATGCGCAGCTTCACCACTGCTGGGACAGGGGGCCGTGACCTGGGGCACCCGGCTGTAACCCCCTGCCAGCCTGCGTGCCCCCCCAGGGGTGCAGCCCACACTCTGCCCCGCTGCTTGGGGTAAGATGCGCAGGCTGTGCTGATCCGGGGTGGGACCATGGAGGCCCTGGGGCAGCTCTCAGCCCTGGAGCCCACCAGGAGGGTCTAGAAGGAGATGCCCCGGGTCTGTGAGGCAAGGACCAGCCCCCCGCCCCCGCGGCCAGCGGCACTCACCAAAGTCACTGGAGCACATCTGCTCCATCATGCCATCCGCCTTGTGCTCCACCTCGCACTGCGGGCACAGCCGGGGCACTGTAGCAGAGACATGCACGTGTCGGGGCGCCGGTGTCTGCTGCCCCCCTGCCAGCACCCGCCTTCAACAGGGGAGGGCAGCTAGGCCTCGGGGGTCAAGCCCAGCTCCCGCTGCCTCAGGCAGCCCCAGGTCCCTCCCCTGCCCCCTGTGCAGCTCCTTGCACCTGCACTGCCCGCTCCCTGCCCCCCTACAGTGCCCTGGGGCTGGGGGCAGCAAGGCAAGGGCCCCAAGCTGCCCTGTTACCTGGCAGGGGTGCCCCGGCTCTGCCCCTGCTCCCTTACCTGGGGGTGCGGTGACCTGGCCGTGGCCGAACTGCACGGCGATGCAGAGGCCGTGGTCGGGGGGGAACTGGGCGCAGTGCAGCATGTCGGGCCAGGGGAAGCCGTAGGACTCCATGACGGGGGCGCAGGCGTCACGCACGACCTCGCAGAGTGAGCGGCAGGGGTAGATGGGCCGCTCCAGGCAGACGGGCGCGAAGAGGGCGCAGAGGAAGAGCTGTGTGTCCGAGTGGCAGCGCTTGGCTAGCAGCGGCACCCAGCTGCCCGCCTGCTGCTTCACCTCGGCCAGCGAGTCGTGCTCCAGCAGGTTGGGCAGCCGCATGCGCGTGTAGCCCACGTCGTGGCACAGCTGCAGGTCGCCCGGGATGTCCACGCACTGCGGCGCCTTGGCCGAGAACCGCCCGTAGGCCTCATAGCCGGGCCCCGCGCCCACCGCCCCGCTCACCACCAGTGCCAGGGCCAGCAGCCCCGGGCCGCCCCCCATGGCCGCCCCCAGAGCCCGTGCGTCCATGCGGCCCGAGGGAGGGAGCCGGCGTGCTGGGCGCTGGGCTGGCGCAGCAGGGAGTGGAGGCGCAGCTGCCAGGAGCTGCCTGCTCCGGCCCCTTGCACCTCCCACCTCCCCCTCCCGCTGGCCCGGCCTAGCCAGGCACCCTGCCCAGCTCCTTGTCCTGGGCTTCCCCTGCTCCCGGGGCCCCGGGCCTGGCCCGCCGCGGGGCTGGCCCAGGAGAGCCCTACTGCCTCCCAGCACCCGTCCAGCCCCTCGTGCTCTCTGTGGCATGGGCAGTGAGAGCCCTGGGGACCGGGCCCTTGACCAGAAGCTGGGCCCGGGCTGGTCTCATTTGCACGTTCGTTACCCCCCAGCCGTAGGGAGAGTGCGGGTCACCCCATGCTGGGCTGCAGCCTCGCCGGCTGTGAGTGCAGAGTGGGACGGTTTGGTGTCGGGTCTGGCTGGGTGCTGGCATGAAGGAGCCAGGGGTGTGCGAGGCAGGCCTGGCCCCACGGCCCCCCTGCAGAAGGCATGACTGCTTGTGCACACATGACAGTGGACGCATGTTCATGGGTGTGCATGAGAGCAACTTGGAGCATGCTTCCCTGGCTGAGTCTGGGGTGCAGAGACCTCGGGGGGGAGGGCCACCTCCACTCGGACTGTGTGTGGCTCTGGGGCTCGGCGGCGGCTGTGCGTGTGGCCCCGGCTGGGTGGCAGCAAGGGCAGGAGCAGTGCCACGGTCACCAGCCGCCGCACTGGGGCCTCCGCAGGGGTGCTGAGTCCCAGGGACTGGTGCTCGCTGGGGTCTCCGGGGCCCTGCCGGCTCCGACCTGGGCCCACAGCCGGCCCTCGGGGCGGGGGACCAGCCTGACCCAGACCAGGAGCTGTGAGCTGCCCCCGGCTGCCTGCGCCCACCCTGCAGCTGCCTGTGCTCCTGCCAGCTGGCCCCGTGCCCCGTCTGTCTGTCACGATGCCTTCATTAGAGCAGGGGAGCTGCTTGGCAGGGCTCTCCACCGCTGCGGCAGGGCTGGGCAGCCCCGTGCCCTTGGGGCCAGGCCAGTGGCGTATGGGGGCTGCCTCCTCCCGGGACGGGGTGGGGGTCCTGAGCCCCATGCAGGGCAGCAGCTGGGGGGAAGCGGTGTCTGCGGCGGCCCGGCCCCACCTGTGCCTGTCCGTCCTGCCGGGTGACGCTCGGCCCCGCACGGCTCCCTGGGAGAGTGGAGCCGGACAGCGGGAGCAGGGGCCGGTGCCGATGGGGGCGGTCGGCTCCACGGGGGGCAGCGCGGTGCCCTCACCCGGGGGCTGCCGGGGCAGGCAGGTAGGGCCCCCGGGTGCCACGGGCAAGGCAGGGGTGGCGTGGTCTGGGGCAGCCGTGTGGAGGCCGGGGCAGTTTTGGGGCCAGCACAGGCCTGGGGGCAGCCTCTGTCCTGGTGCCTCTGGCCCTGCCAGTCTCTGCTTCCAGCCACCCACGCCGTGGGCCCAGCCCTGGCCCTGGCCCTGGCCCTGGCCCTGGCCCCGGCAGTGACCGATGCCCCAATGCCGTGCTGTCTCAGCCCTGGCTGGCTCGACCTAGACTCGTGGGGGGAGGATGCTGGGGGTGCTGGGCCCTGGTATGTGGGGCGCTTGGGGCCAGGCTGTTTTCACCAGGCTCCCGTGGGCTGCAGTCGTGGCCCCACAAGTGGGACTTGGGCATCTGGCTGGCCATGCTGGGCCCTGGGGTCAAGCCCTGTCTCAGGTGGCCGGCAGGGCTGTGCATATCCGGCCCCCCCAGGCTCCCCCATGTCCCCTCCCTCAGGGATGTGGAGCCTGGCCCTGTGCTGCTGCTGGGGGCCGCAAGGCAGGGCCAGACGCCGGCCCTTGGTGCGCGGAGGCTCTGGCTTGCGATCCTTGGGGCTCCAGCCGGCCCCCCCCACCCCCCACTGAGGCTGCCTGCCTGGGCTCTGGCTCCAGCCCTTGAGAGGGGCCGTGCCTGGGTCCTAGGGACGAGCCCTGGGGCCACGGGGCTGCCTTGGCCCTGGGTACGTGCCCGCAGCCCCTGCACGGCACCGCGGCGGGGCCTGGGGCAGGCTGGTGCCTCCTCGCCTCCAGCAGCTCCCGCAGGC
>NW_017728994.1:45454661-45462091 GCF_001723915.1 Gavialis gangeticus | reverse complement strand
GGGGCCGGGGGGGCCGGGGGGGCCGTGGTGGTGCCCCGCGGCCGCCGCTGAGCCCCGCCGCCCGGCCCAGGTGCACAACCTGCAGGAGCTGCGGCGAAGCGCCTCGCTGGCCACCAAGGTCTTCGTGCAGCGCGACTACAGCGAGGGCACCGTGTGCCAGTTCCAGACCAAGTTCCCCCCGGAGCTGGACAGCCGGGTAGGTCCCCTCGCGCCTGTCTGCCACCGCCGTGCCCCCGCTCCGCCAGGGCAGCGAGGAGCCGGCCGCGCTCAGCGGGGGCGGGGGTCAGGGATGTGCTGGGGGCTAGCCAGGTGCTGCCTTCTGCCAGAGAAGCAAGGGTTAACACGCTCGTGCGTGTACACATGCCCCTGCATATGCATCCACATGCACATGCTCATGCTCATGCATTTACACACGTGCACCCACATGCACAGATGCGCGTATGCGCGTGCATTCACATACACACACGCACATGGATTTACACCCATGCATCCACTCACACACATGCACACACATGCATATATGCACATGCATTCACACACATGCGCACGCACACCCCACATGCACACACAAGCACATATACACATGCACATGCATTCACACACATGCACACGCACATGCACACACAGCACTACCCCAGCACGAGTGCTACCCCCAGGGTAATACAGCCCCCACGCCCCCACACTGCCCCAGCCATGCAGGTTCCTCTTAGGCTCCCAGCACCGCTCAGGAGGCCACATCGAGTCCCACCCCTGACTCGTGCAGGCCACGCGAGGGTGGGCCCAGCCCCAGGATTCCCCTCCAGGGAGCTGGGCCATGCTGGGGCGCTGTGAGATCCGTTTTGGGGGCTGGGGGGGGCAGTGCAGTAACGGCTGTGCAAACACCTGCCCCTGATGCATGAGGCTGGCCCAGAGGTGTCAGATGGGGTCCACAGGGTGTGCCTGGCTGTGTCGGCTGGGCTCTTTGCAACAGGAGACGTGGTCTGCTCTTTCTGTAGTCCAGGCCCAAGGGGAAGCACAGAGGTGGCATATTCCCAGGGGGCCTGGGCTCTACCAAGGGCATCCCGGGTCTAGAAGCGGGGAGAGCCGCTGGCCTTAAAGCAGCATAAACGGCCCTTGCACGGCTGCCAGGCAAGTGCCCCCTGGCACCCAGCGTGCCATGACCGGCCCCAGGGAGAGCAGGGGGATGACAGCCTGGCCTGCGCCCTGCCCCTGCCAGGTCAGGAGGTGGTTGTTAAAATGCACTGAGAGTGCCCAGGTCCAGGCCGTGCCCCCGCTGCAGAGGAAGGCAAAAACCCCCAGTGCGACCAGTCCGAGCAGGGGGGAAATCCCTTGCTGCCCCAGTGCAGCGCGGGGTGAGCTGAGCGCGGGGGCAAGACCCTCCCGCCAGGACCCTGAGGGGTTGGTGCCAGCAGGAGCATTGGCACAGCCCCAGCCCAGGCTGCAGCTGGCATCCAGTGCTGGTGAGCAAGAAGGGAAAACCCTGAGTCCTGCAGCAACAGGAGGGGAAAAAAATCACCTCCTGGCCCCATGAAGCAGCCAGCAGAGCCCCAAAGCCTGGGAAGCACCAGCCCCATCCGCTGCCCTGCAGCCTGGGGGCATCAGGCAGGACCCGCACAGCCTCCCGACTGCAGAGCCAGCAGTGCCCTGCCTGCCACCTCTCCCCCTCCATGAACAGGTCCCTGCTCTTTAATCCTGTTGCATAATCAGGCTGGGTGTGGGGCTCTGCTTCCCCTCCGATTTCCTTCCGCTCTGCGTCGCAGAGGTCTTCCTGCGATCTCCAGCTGTGCTCAAGGGGGGCTGGCTTCCAACTGCGGCTCTTCACAGCCCGCTGTAGGCTCAGCTGCTCTCAGCCCAGCCCTGCCCTGCCCGGCGCTGGCCCAGCCCCTGCTCAGACACCTCCAGTGATGGAGAGTCGACACCTTCCCCGGCATCTCCCCCACTGCCTCCCTGCTCAGACAGCTCCTGGGAGTCCCCCGATCATGGGGGCTGTCACGGGGGACTTCAATCCCCCTGACCTCCGCTGGGAAGGCAATACAGCAGTGCACAGGCAAGCCAGGACTGTTTGGAGCATTTTGGGGACAAGGAAGAGTCATCGTGGATTCACCAGGGGACCAACATGGTGCCTTCTGCGAGGAGGTGGCTGGCTCTGTGGATGCGGGCAGGCCTGTGCATGTGGTGTACCTGGATTTTAGCAAGGCTTTTGATACCGTCTCCCACAGCATTGTCACAGGTGAGCTAAGGAAGTACGGGCTGGATGACTGGACTGTGAGCTGGATAGAGCACCTGGCTGGCTGGAGCATCGGGCTCAGAGAGTCGTGATCAATGGCTCAATGTCTAGTTGGCAGCCGGTATCAAGTGCAGTGCCCAGGGGTTGGTCCTGGAGCTGGGTTTGTTCAAGGTTTTCATCAGTGACCTGGAGGATGGGATGGATGCACCTTCAGCAAGTCTGCAGATGCCACCAAGCTAGGGGATGTAGTAGATATGCTGGAGGGCAGGGTAGGATGCAGAGTGACTGAGACAACTTGGAGGATGGAGCCCAAAGAAATCCCATGGGGTTCAACAAGGACAAGTGCAAAGTCCCGCACTGAGGAGGGAGCAGTCCCCTGCACCGGGGCAGGCTGGGGGCGACGGGCTGGGCAGCAGCTCTGCAGAAAAGGACCTGGGGGGACAGGGGACAAGAAGCTGGACAGGAGCCAGCAGTGTGTCCTTGTGCCAAGAAGGTGACCGGCGTCCTGGGCTGCATCGGTAGGAGCGCTGCCAGCGGGTGGAGGGACGTGATTCTTCCCCTCCATTCAGCACTGGGGAGGCCACATCTGGAGTCCTGTGTCCAGCTGTGGGCCCCCACTGCAGAAAGGATGTGGACACATGGGACAGAGTCCAGTGGAGGGCAATGAAAATGGTCGTGGGGCTGGGGGACAGGACTAGAGAGGAGAGGCCGAGGGAACTGGGCTGATTGAGTCTGCAGAAGAGAAGACCGAGGGGGACTGAACAGCAGCCGTCACCTCCCTGCAGGGGGGCTGCAAAGAGGATGGAGCTGGGCTGTCCTCAGTGGGGGCTGATGACAGGACAAGGAGCAATGGGCTCAAGCTGCAGCAAGGGAAGCTGAGGTTGGACATTAAGAAGAATCTGCTCGGTAGGAGGGTTGTAAAACACTGGAGCAGGCTCCCCAGAGAGGTGGGAGAAGCTCTATCCTTGGAGGTTTTCAAAACCCAGGTAGGCAAAGCCTTGTCTGGGATGATCTTGGGGCTGGGCCTGCTTGGAGCAGGGGGTTGGACTAGATGTGACCTCCCGAGATCCCTTCCAGCCCTCAGTGTCTATGATCGAGTTATTTGAAGTGCTTCAGTCTAAAGCTGCTTTGCTGCAAGTCCAGGCCCTTGCTGCGCATCCTGCTCTGCGGCAGGAGAGAGCAGGGGCTTTCCCTCTTCTTCGTGGCAGCCCTTCAGGGACTTGCAAGCTGCTCTCGTGTCCCCTCTCCAGCACCTCATGTGCCCAGTTCTTCCAACCCCTCCTCACTGGACTTGCCTTCCAAGCCCGTGATCACCTTTGTCACTCGTCCCGGACGCTCTCTGACTTCTCCACATCCTGTTTAAAATGCAGCGCCCAGAGCAGCACAAATGCTCCCTTTGAGGCCTGCCTAAGAGACATCAGGAGTGCACTTCAGAAGGCTCTTGCTACAAGGGGAAGCTGGGCTGGAGCCTGCAGGATGAAGCTCAAGGCTGACACGTGAAGTGCTGCACCTGGGGAAGAAGGAACCAACTTCCAAGAGAAGTGGTGCAGGCTCCTACCCTGGGGGGTTTTAAGAGGAGGCTGGATGAACACCTTGCTGGGGTCGTTTGACCCCAGTACTCTTTCCTGCCATGGCAGGGGGTCGGACTAGATGATCTGCTCAGGTCCCTTCCGACCCTAGAAACTATGAAACTACTATGAAACTATAAGGACCACAACCCAGGTAGGAGATGGAGGACCCCTGGCTGGGTGGCAGCCCTGCAGAGGAGTAGCTGGGAGTCCTGGTGGAGCCGACTCTGCCCTGTGATGCCGCTGCTCAAAAGGCCAACGCGGTTTTGGCTGCATCAATAAAATAGGAGCGTGAGGTGCCAAACAAGGTGGGTGCTGGTACCTCTGCTTGGCATGGGTCAGCCCTCATCTACAGCCTGGCGTGTTGTTTTGGGCTCCATGTTTTTACAATGATGCGGAGAAGTCAGAGAGGGTCCAACGGCAGCAACATGATGATCAACGGCTTGGGAGGTAAAGTCATGGGAGGAGAGGCTGAAGGAGCTGGACAATGCACGTTCAGGTTGTGGAAAAGCTGTTTAAGAGAGGACATGAGAGCGGTCTGCAAATCCCTGCGGGGCTGCCAGAGAGAAGAGGGAAAGCCCGTCCTGTGGTTGCAGAGATGAGGACACGGAGCAGTGGCTTGAAGTGGCACCAAGGCAGGTTTATTTGGAGACCAGGAAACGCTTGGGCACCGTGAGAGCAGGGCAGCTGTGGGACAGACGCCAGGGAAGGGGTGAGCTCTCCATTGCTGGGGGTGTTTGAGAGGAGGCCGGGTAAGCGTTGGGCAGGGAGGACCTGGGAGCAGCCGTGCCTGGAGCACACAGCTGGATGCCCAGGACCCCCCTCCGCACACGCGTGGCTGGGAGATGAGGAGAAGAGCTGCAGCCCAGCGCAGAGGGGTGTTGGGGGGACCGTGCCCAGCTGCCGGAGAGGGAAGCAGAGCTCGCAGGGGCCTGGTGCCGACAGGAGGTTAAAGGCACTGGGGTCAGCTCATGGAGGGGACACGGACAGGGGAGCTCCGGCCCTGCAGTCAGGGTGGACGTGCGGGTCCTGGTTGCTGGCCGCAGGGCAGAGCGGGGGGGCCTGGGGTCTCCCAGGCCTGTGGCTCTGCAGGCTGCCTTGTGGGGGACTTGCCCTCCGCCTGAGCTGCAGGTGTTGGGGGGTTTAATCCTCCCCCAGAGGCGCTGGTGCTGCAGCCCGGGCTGGGCATGGGGCTGGGCTGCGCCAATGCTCCTGCTGGCACACACCCCGCAGGGTCCTGGCTGGGGGGTCTTGCCCCTGTGCTTGGGCTCAGCCCCACGCTGCACTGGGGCAGCAAGGGATTTCCCCCCTGCCCAGACTGGTTGCACTGGGGGTTTGCCTTCCTCTGCAGTGGGGGCACGGCCTGGCCTGGGATCTCTGCAGCGCCGTGACCCCCTGGCAGCAGCAGGACGTTGGTGGCCGCGGCCCCGCTGTATCCCAGGGGCAGGGGTGACTGTGTCGGACACGGGGTTTGTCTGGGCTGGTTTGGACGGGGCCGATCCTGCCCCAGGCGGGGGTTGGACTGGATGTGACCCCGCGGGTCCCCACGGCATTGATTCTCTGGCCCTAAGGCTGGAGCAGTGCGGGGCGAGGGAAGCTGTGGGGCTGCCCGGCTCCATGCCCTTGCCCTTGCCCTGCGCCCCTCGCCCACCCTCCCCATCCCCTCAGATCGAGCGCCAGCTCTTCGAGGAGACGGTGAAGACCCTCAACAACTACTACGCTGAGGCCGAGAAGATTGGGGGCAGCTCCTACTTGGAGGGCTGCTTGGCCTGCGCCACCGCCTACTTCATCTTCCTCTGCATGGAGACGCACTACGAGAAGGTCGGGCTCCCTGGTGCGGGGCAGGGGGGGCGCAGGGGCAGCCAGGGCCAGGGGCGCCAGGCAGCTGAGCTCCCAAAGGGGTGAAATCCAGCACATCACTGCTGCCTCAACAGGCAGCCTTGCCCAGTGGGTAGAGCGGGCCGCACGGGGGGCCAGGACGCCTGGGCCCTATCCATGGCTGCAGGAGGGGAGGGGATGGGGGGCGGCCCTGGCCATGGAGGGACCTGGGCGGAGGACGGGGCGCAGCATCGCGTCCGAACGCAGCGGGGGCTCGGCTGGCCCGGGGGTCGGTGCCTTGGCCCCCGGGCTGGCAGGGGCTGGGGGCTGCGGGGCGGCCTGCTCCATGTGCTGCGGCCCCGGCAGGTGCTGAAGAAGATCTCCAAGTACATCCAGGAGCAGAATGAAAAGATATACGCGCCGCGGGGGCTGCTGCTCACCGACCCGCTGGAGCGCGGCATGAGGGTCGTATCCTCCTGGGCACCGGGCCCTGCGGGGGGGGGCTGGGGGAAGTGGTGGGGGAGCCGCCCAGCCCATGGGTCTGTCCTTAGCCGTGCGGCGCAGATCGAGATCTCCATCTACGAGGACCGCTGCAGCAGTGGCAGCTCCAGCAGCTCCAGCTCCAGCTCCAGCAGCGGGGGCGGCGGGGGCAGCGCGGGGGCTCGGTGACTGGCAGCGAGTCCCTGCAGGAACCTGTCCTGCCGGGACGAAGGCCGCGCCGAGGTCCGCAGGCTGCGGTACCAGAGCACCCGCTTCTGAGCCTTCTGCCCCCAGCCCGGGGGCACCTCCTGCTGCCGGGGGGCTGGAGGGGGGAGGGGGCCAGGGACTGCCCGCGGCAGCTGCTGGGGTCAGTGGCTGGTGCTGGGACAGAGGTCCCCTGTATCCCCTCGCTCCCAGCTCCACCGGGCACCTGATCCCTTACGTTGCCAGGATCAGGCCCTGCCTGGGTGGGGAGGGGGCAGAGGAGGCATCTGCGGGGGCCGCTGGCTCTGATGCCGGGGGCATCCCTGCCCTGGCTGGGCCCCCACTTGCCTCCTTGCTGCTTTGCTCCTGCCCCCCGTGCCAGCCTTGCCCGGTGTGCAGTGGGCGCAGCCTTGGCCCTGGCTCCTGCGGCCTTTTCACGTAGGTGCCCGGCTGGGTGAGGGCCTGCGCGGCCGCCTGGCTACCACCGTCAGTGTTACCCCCTCCCCACGTCTCGGTGCGTGCCCTGTCCAGCATGGTGCCCCCCAGCCCCGATGCACACGCTGTGTCTGGCTGCTCAGTGCCAAAGCTGCGGCAGGGCTGGGGCGGGTGCTGAGGGCCCGGGGTGGAAGGGGGAAGCCTGGGGCATGTCTGCCTGCCCGCCCCAGCCCTGCCCTCCCTGCATGACCCCATCTCTGCCCCGTGCCCACGCCGGCAGTGCTGCTGCCACCCCCTCCCCCTGCCCCAGCGCCCAGGCTGCACCCTGGGGTCTGTCCCACCATCCGTCTGTCCGTGTGCCTCCATGAAAGGTCAAAGGTGAAGTGCTGACCCCAAGGAAGGGGGAGGCGTGACCCCCACCCCCCACTGCCCTGCCCCACGTGGCCCAGGGCTCCCTGGGCACTGGAGCTCCCGCTGTCCAGCCGGCCATGGCCTGAGAGCTGCCCCTGCCCCCACCAGTGCTCTGAGGGGGCTGGGAGGGGTCCGGGCCAGCGCCCAGCCCATCACGGACTGGGGGGGGCAGCTGAGCCGTGCCAGGGCTGGACGTGGGGTGCTGGGCTGGGCTGACGCTGCCCCCGGAGGGGTCACCAGGCGGGTGCGGGGGGTCCTGGCCCTGCTCCCTGGCTGGGGCACGTGCC
>NW_017728994.1:45446561-45454547 GCF_001723915.1 Gavialis gangeticus | reverse complement strand
CCCGGGCTGGGGCACGTGCCTGCGGAGACCCCCCGCCACACCTTGTGCCACAATAAACCTCCTGCTTCTCCCAGCCACCGCTGCCGCGTCCTCCTGCAGCTGCGAGGAGGGCCGAGGGGGGTATTGGGGTCGCTGGCCCTGGGGCAGGTAGGAACCGGGGCTCTCAGGGGGCTGGGGAGGCCCAGCCCCTCAGGCTGGAATGGGGGGGTCCAGATGCCCCTTCTCTGCCCCACATCTGTGCACAAGGCGGGCAGGGGCAGCAGCAAGGAAGGGGAAAGGCATGGGGTGGGGGCAGCTGCCTGCTGGAGCAGGCTGGGTTTGCCGGGCTGGCACAGGGTTGCAGGGGTGAGGCGGGTGCAATGCCCTCGGTCCAGGCCCTGCGCTGGGGCAGACGGGCTGGTGCTGGGCACAGCCAAGGGGCCGGCGGCAGGAGGCGGATGCTCGATGCCCGCGGCAGGGACTTTACGCCCAGGCAGCCAGGCCTGGTCCCATGGGCCAAGCCGGATACGTGACCTGCAGGGCATGGCCCAGGTGCCCGGCAGAGACCACCTTGCGCCCCCTCCCCGCAGCTGCTGGAGCCAGAGGCACTGGTCCAGGATCCAGCTCCAGGGCCTGCGGGAAGCAACGAGCTGCCTGGGCCACGGGGGCCCTCGGGGCAGTGCTGAGTGCATTGCCCCCCTTGCCGCTTGGGCTCTGTGTGGGGAGCTGCAGGGCTGGGCTGCACGGCCCCGATCCTGCCTCCCCCACTCCCGCAGTGCTGCTGCCCCCTCCGGAGCCAGCTCTTCATGCCAGGCACCAGCCGGGGAGCAGGGGCGCAGGGAGCCGCTGGCGCCAGCCGAGCCAGGACTGCGGCCCCGCTTGGGCTCCCGGTTGCGCCCGCGCCATGCGACTCGCGGAGCAGGGAGGGCGAGAGCTCGGGCGCAGCACTGCTCCCGCCCCCCCCGCAGCCCAGGTCAGGCAGCGGCAGGCGGGTGCTAACAGACAGGAGTTTATTGGGCGGTCGATCCCGGGGAGGGCTGGAAGACTGAGCAGGGTCCAACTCCGGAGACATTAGAAAACAAACTGGGAGGCCCCTCTCCTAGGGGGCAGGGGCGAGGGGGGACGCCCATACTTGCCAGGGCAGCAGACGGGGCACAGGCCAAACCAGCAGGCACGTGGCGTGGGGGCAGCAGCCTCCCCTGCGGGGCCTGGGGGGCTGGGGCAGCAGGGCCCCGGCTGTTTTCTCAGAAAACATGCAAGGAGGGAAGGCTGCAGGCTGCGCCCGGGCTGGCCCCGCGCCCCCGGGCGATAGCCGGAGAGAGGGATGGGGCGGAGGGACAGGCCGGACCGCCGAGGCTGCGCTGGCTCCTGGGGTTAAAGTGCATAGACGTGAAGGCAGAGAGCGAGGCCCAGCAAGAGCGCGGGGAGGGGGTCCGGGGGGCGCCAGGCCCCGAGCTGGGTCCCCGCCGAGGGGAAGCCACCGAGAAAGGCCACTTGAGCTGCAGGAGGAGAGAGGGAGAGAGGGGCGGGAGGTTAGTGGCACTGCCCGGCCCGGGAGAGCGAGCCGGGCAGGGGGTTTGCTTTGGGGCATCTTCCTGCCGTGCCGCGACTCACCCACGCAGGCCGTGCCGTCCTCGCTTGGCTCGAAGCCACGGCCGCAGCGCCGGTTGCTGCGGCACCGGTACCCGCCGTAGGTGTTGATGCAGACGGGCTTCTCGCGGGGGCACACGAAGGGGAAAGCCGTGCACTCGTCCGTGTCTGCAGCGGGAGCCCAGCCTGAGTCGAGGCCCCCGCGCCCTGGCCCAGGATGCTGCCCCGTAGGGCCATGCCCTGGCCCCTGCGACCCCCACGAACAGCCAGGCCGGCCCGTGACCCCCAGGGAACCGGCACTGCCCCCACCGCAGCACAGTGCCATGGGTGGGATCAGGCCCATGGCCTGGCACAGCCCCTGCCTCGCACCGCAGCAGCCACTCACCTACGCAGCGCCCGCTCTCGTCCTGGGAGAAGCCCTGGCCGCACTGCAAAGGGAGCAGAGGCGGAGGTTGGGGTTAGGGTTAGGGTTAGGGTTAGGGTTAGCTCAGGGCAGGGGCAGCCTTGCTGAAACCAAGAAAACGTTTGAAGGTTGCTGTTTCTAGAAAAAACATTGCTTACAAGAGGGCCTAGAGCCCCAGGCCTGGCAGGGAGCTGGGGGCCACATCCAGTCCAAACCAGCCCAGACAAACCCCTTGGTAAGACCTACCGTCACCCCCGACCCTGCTAACATCCTGCATCTTATCGTAGGCTCAGCTCCAGCAGCATTTTGCTGCCCGATGAGGCAGACGCTAGCGGGTTTGGCAGATGCGAAGGTCTAATGAAGGGGTGGTAAGTGGGGGCAGAAGTGCCATCGACTGTGGAGAACAGCATTGGGCGTTGTGAGGACTGACAGCCTCCAGCAGAGTGTGGGCAAGGGGCAGTTTTAGGCAGCTGAAATACCCCGCCCGCCTGGCAGGCGAGGTCCAGGGGCATTGCGCCTGGTCGCTCAGAGGTCCAGGCCCTGCAGAAGGTGCCAAAACCGGGAGATAAAGAGGGAATTTGGAGATCTCTGGGACGGCTGAAGGATATCAGCATGCTCACACCTAACAATACATCTCACCCAACCTGCCCCAGGGGTCTGCTCCCCAAGGGCGGAAAACGGGACGTGGAACTGGAGCTTGACAGTAAACCTAATGATGTAAAAGCCCGTCTGCGCTGGTGCTACAGTTGTGCCCATAAAAAAGCCACCAAACTGTCCACGGAGGCCTCAAAAGATGGAGCAGGAGCATTAGTGCAGTGTCAGGGTGCAGACGGGTCACCAACCCTGCATCGAGGGCCAAGGCAGCTGCTGAAGAACCACGTGCGACGCGACCGCGACCCTTGGCCTGGCCTGTGGGAGCCCAGGATCCTGTGCCTTAGTGAGCAGCTGGAGGTTTGCTGGAGGCCGAGCACGAAGCACTGCCTGAAACAGTCCAGATGGACTGAGGGCACTGGCGAGGGCCCGGCGGGGGCTGCTGGACTGGCAGAAGTACAAGATGACCCTGGATGCCGCGTCCAAGAGCCTGCCTGCGTCCGGCAGCCCCCACCCCGGGGCTCTGCGCATGCGAACCCAGCCAAGGCACCGCGCAGCACGCCGCCAGCACCTGGGGTGACCCGGCGATGGACGGCAGCAACCAGTAAAGGAGGAAAAGCATCGCTAGTTCCCATCCGCATCTTCTTAACAGAAGTGACAGAATCTAGGATTCAGAGTCCCAGCGCTGCGGGGTCACATCCTGTCCCCGGCCCGAGGCAGGATCAGCCCCATTCAAGCCAGTCCAGACAAGCCCCGCGTGCGACCTTGGAGCTGCACGACACTGTCGTCCCTGAAAGCCCCAGGCATTGCCCCCCGCCTCTGCCCCCGGGGTATAGGGGGGCTGTGGCTGCTGGGGGGTCGTAAGCACTGCAGAGCCCAGGCCTGGCCATGCCCCCGCTGCAGGGGAAGGCAAACCCCGCAGTGCAAACCAGTCTGAGCAGGGGGGAAACCCCTTCCTGCCCCAGTGCAGTGTGGGGCTGAGCGCAGGGACAAGACCCTCCAGCCAGGACCCTGGGGGTTGGTGCCAGTGGAGGACTGGCACATGGGCGGTGAGGGGGTGTGGGACGCGTCCGAAGTACAGGGACGTCCCACAAAGAGAAGCACGAGCTGCTTGTGCTCGCACGGGACAAGGTGGGAACCGACCGGCTCGGTTGGAGAAGACGCAATCACCCCGTCAGAGCCGGCTGCACCCATTTCCCAGAAGTAGCAAGGCTTGAAGATACCACAGGCACATGCACACACGAGCACCCTGATTTCTCTGCCCCCAAGGCTCTGCTCCGACCCCATGGTCCCTCCAGCTGCAGCCCGGAGCCTGCCCTGGGGCCGTGCAGCCCAGCCCGGCGCTCACCTCCAGGGGGGTGGGCAGGAGCAGGTCAGCAGCGTCCTGCGGGTAGGGGATCTCCAGCACCGAGTTGGTCTCACTGCTGGCCACGGCACGCACCAGGACCCTGCCATCCGGCCACGTCACCTCCAGGCTGCTGGGATCATCCTGCCCTGCACACGGGGGGGGCATTAGCTCGGCCCTGGGGCAGAGGGGGAGCTTCAGGGCCCCCCAGCCCACCACTTTGGGCAGGTGTCAGGGGCTGCCCCTTCCCGCTGGGAGCAGGTGCTGAGCAATGCAGCAGGCGGAGCGGGGAGCCACTGCTTGCAGGATGGGTTTGCCCCCGCGCGCCAGGGCCGTGCCTGGGCAGGAGAGGGTTTGCGGGGCATGGAGGGGGTGGTGATGGGTGCTCAGCACCCTGCAGCAAGCATGGCCCCCAGCCTCTCTGGCTGCCGCGCCTCTCTGGGCAGGGCTGCGCGGGGCCGTGCTCCTCTTGCGCCGGGAGCCGCGACTCACCCAGGCCGAAGTGTGCCACGGGCTCCATCTGGCAGAGGTAGCCGGAGCCGCCGTCGATGATGCGCAGGTGGGCACCGCTGCGCCGCGTGAACAGCACCACCTTGGCCCCGCGCGCGAAGGCCCCGAAGCGCGTGCGCGGGATCACCCGCAGCCACTTGTTGCCGGCGCCCTGCAAGGGACAGAGGGGTTGGGGTGGGGTGAGCCGGGGGGCAGCAAGGGGGGTCTGGGCTGCCAGGACTCCCCTTGGCCCGCACCTGGGTGCCCCTGAACACGGAGAGCGGCTGCGCCATGGACTCGCCGTGCGACAGGATCAGGTCCAGCTGCCCGTCGCCATCGAAGTCTGTCACCGCGCCCCCTGCAACGACACGGCCCGCTCAGCCCCGCCAGGACCCACGGTGCGCAGACGCCCTGCTCCGACCCAGCTGGCACTGGTAAGGGGCACGTGCCCCATAGCCACCTCCAAGGGACCAGGCCTGGGGCTGCTCCGTCCCCCCCAGGCAGGGAGCAGCACTCACCCGTGCCGCGGCCCTCGGGCTCCAGGGCATCCCCTGGGTTCAGCTCCTCCACGATGGGGTCCGCGTGCTCCCTGCGCACAACCCTGCAAGGCCGGGGGGCAGGGGGTCAGGCCAGGCTCACGGGGGTGGCACTGAGCAGCTCTCTGCCCTAGGGAAGGCTCCTGGCTGGGGCGCGACTTGATAGGTGCCTCAGTTTCCCTGCTGTGCCCAGGGCTGACACCCCCAGCACCTGCTCTGCTGTGGGGGTGGCCCCCAACTACAGACCCAACACAGGATCAGGCCCCATGAGCCCACGAGGCATCATGGGGGGGTAATGGGGGGGCGCAGTGTAGATGCAGACCGCCTTAACCCTTCCCTTGCCCGCGGGAGGGGAGGGGCAAGTCCAGCCCCTGAGCCCCATGCGCTTGGGCCCAGCAAACGGCTCAGCGCCAACGAGCCAGGCATTGATCCCCGCAATTAACGGGAGCTGTGAAGAAGATTTGCGAGGCTGCTAATTAGTGGCGCGGCCCCGGGGCTGTTGCTGGTATGACAGAGGCCGGCTAATAGCTAGGGGTGACACAGGAAAGGGCTCGGGCGCGGCGCGGGTGCCCGTCCCAGGCCACGCATGGGGCTGCCCCTCCGGCCCCACTCCCAGGACAGGGGATCCAGCCGCGCTTCGCCCACCCCGTGCCCCCGCTCCCTACCGGAAGAGGCGGTTGGCGGAGGAGCCGCGGTAGGCGATGTTGTTGAAGAAGACCTCCAGCTCCTGGTCGTTGTCAAAGTCGGCGGCAATGACGGTGCGGACGGGGGACGGCATGGAGAACTTGGGCGTGGCGATGTCCTGGGGGCAGGGGTCAAGGGTCAGGCACCGCAGGTGGACAGGTCAGGGGCGAGGAGGCTGTGGTGGTCCCAGGAGCGGCTTCAGGGATAGAGACTCCAGCACGGACGGGCAGGGCCAGGCCACCAGCAGGAAGGGGTGGGGGGCCGGAGCTGCGGTGACCCAGGACCCTTGCCCTGCGCTGGACACGCCCCAGGCCCCGCTCTCACCCGGAAGCGCGGGCGCCCGCTGGCGCTGGTCTGCAGGTAGAGGCGGTGGGGCCCGTTCCAGTTGCCGTAGACCACGTCCACCTTGCTGTCGCGGTTGAAGTCGGCCAGGGCCACGCCGCGGCCGTGCTGGTAGGGGTCGTCCAGGCCTGCGGGCAGCACGGCAGGGCTCGGGAGACGGGCCGGGCCGGGCCCCACTCCAGCCCGGCCCTGCACCCCTGCAGAGCACGGGGCACCCAGACCCCAGTCGCTAGCGCCCCGTCCCCCGCACCGGCACGTCCTCCTCTGCAGCCGGGCTCCTCGCCAGGGGACCGCGCCGCGGGCTGGTGATGGGTGCCCTGCGCCCCCTCTCCTCACACCCCTGCCATCACTGGCCCCCCCGCACGGTGCGTCATGGAGGGGCGTGGGAGTGACCCTGGGGTCCCCAGCGCCACCCCTCACCGGTGCTGGAGGCCACATCCACAAAGGTGCCGTTGCCCTGGTTACGGAAGAGGAAGTTGGGGCCCTTCTCGTTGTCGCAGAAGATGTCGGAGGCGCTGTCGCTCAGGATCGGGCCCACCGTCACGCCCCGGCCGCCTGGGGACAGCAGGGCCGTGGGGCGAGGGCAGTCCCGAGCGCCCGGCCCCTCCTGCACCCCCCTTCGGGCCCGGCTCAGATGCCCGGGAGCAGCCCTGGGGCTGCCCTGGGTTGGGCAGGGGGCCGTGCGCCCAGTCGGACACGGTGCCCTGCCGGGTGCTGCTCCCCCCCGCCCCCCTCGCCCCCGGCTCCGCTGGCCCTGTGGCTCCGTCTCCCTAATCAAGAGCTAATTGGCCTGGCAGGTGCCCATGTCCCTGCTTCCAACCCTAATCGCTACAATCACCATGGAAACAACACTCCTCATTAGGGACAAATTTACTGCCATGGAGACCAGGCGCCAGGCCAGGCCCCGGGCGCAGCGGGCAGGGCAGGGCAGGGGCCGCGGTACCCGTGTACTTGTTGACGCCGGCGTCGGCGGCCACGTCGGCCAGCACGATGACGCCGCGCTCGGGGTCGCTGGCGGCCGCGTCCATCTCGAGGAGGGCGTGGGGGCCCACGTCGCCGTTGGCGTAGTTGGCGATGTAGATGGAGTAGCGGCCGGAGCCCTGCGGGGAGCGAGACCTCAGCACCGAGACCCTCGCCCGCAGCCTGGCTGCACCCGTCCTGCTCGGGGCGAGGCGCGGGACCGGTGCCAGCGCTCAGCAGACCCAGCCGTGGCACTGGGGGCCACACAATGCCTCGGCACCCCTGGCCTGGTCAGGGGTCCTCCAGCTCCCCGGCCTATGGGGAAGAGGCCAGGCTCTGGGGGCAGCGGTGGGACGCGTCCCCCCACCCTAGCCCCTATTTTGGGGTGCTGCCCTCCCCCGTGCCCCCTCCCCACGGGGCGCTGTTCCCGCACAGCAGCTGGGCCCTGATTTAGCGATAATCGTTGGAAAACAACTGCGGGAGGAGGAGGAGGAAGAAGAAAGAGCAGGTGACAGGAGCATAAATCACCTCGACAGCCACGTTTATCAGCTCGGAGCAACGCGGCTGGCAGCCGGGCAGGGCCCTGATGGCGGGGGGGCACGGGGCCCCTGACAGCCGAGGCCCGGGGGACGCGGGGGGGCCTGGCCCTGCCTCCGTCTCCCAGCTCGGGCTCGGGGGAAGGCGGGTGCCCGAGGCCCGAGCGCAGCGGTCTCTTCCCTGCCCCCCCCCTCACCGTCCGGTCCACGCAGGCCACGGAGCGCCCGGCGAAGCGGCTGGCCACGTCGCGGCGCCGGTTGACCTCGTCGCTCAGGACGTCCTCCCAGCGCCCGTGCCGGAACTTGAACAGCTTGTCCGTGTAGGTGGCCATGCCTGGGGGGCGGGGGCGCCATCAGGCCCGGGGGCAAGCGGCCCTGCGCTGCCCCACGGAGGGCAGGGACCGTGGCCTCCTCGCTCCTGCCCTGCGGCGGCTCCCGGACGCACGGAGAGCCAGCCCGTGAAGGGGAGACGCGCCAGGCCCGTAGATCACGGCACAGGCGCCGACGCCGTCACGCCAGCGCCCGATTGCG
>NW_017728994.1:45440710-45446129 GCF_001723915.1 Gavialis gangeticus | reverse complement strand
GGGGCCGGGGCCGGGGCTGCGGCGCGGCCGCGGGGGCTCACCGGAGAAGGCGTTGTTGGTGTTGAGGAAGTAGATCTCCTCGCGGCCGTCGCCGTCGATGTCGCAGGCCGCCACGCCGATGGCGTTGCCTTGCCGGTCCCGCAGCGCGTAGTAGGGCGAGCCGCGCTCGTCGGGTGCCACGTTCACCAGCCGCCCCCGAGCCCGGTCGTACTTCAGCACCAGGTTGGGTCCGTTGTAGCTGCGGGGGCGGGCGAGCGTGAGCAGCCCCGGGGCCCGGCGCGGGCTCACTCCCACCTTGCCAAGCGTCGTGGGCCGGGCCTGGCCTTGCCACCCTGCGCCCGGGGCAGCTCCAGGGCCAGGAGCAAAGTGCCGGCTCTCGCCTGCCCGGCTGCACGGGAGGCGGTGCAGCCCCGGCCCTGGACATCACGGCGAGGGGAGCCAGGGGCCTTGTGCTGGCTCTGCGGGGGGCTGGTGCCCGCTTCTGCCCCATGGGGGGGTGCCTGGGGTCCCCACGAGGTCTGCCCAGGGCAGGGGGAGCAAGGAGCATCCTGCCCCCCCAGCCCCACTGCAGGCGCCACGTGCGGTGCTCACGGGGAAGGGGGGGCTGGTTTCTTCCGCTCCCGCGGGCGCAGTAATGACCCGAGGAGCCGGAGCGTGGGGAGCAGCTGCCGCTGCGGGGAGGGGAGGGGGGCCCAGCTGGGCTGTTTCACCCTCTTTTAACCCTCCCAGGCCTCGGCCAGGGGCAGTGGAGCCAGACCCCCCTGCCTGTGCCTGTGCAAGGCTCCAGGAGAGCCTCCTTGGCCCCACTCCAGCGTGTCAGGCAGGGCCCTGCCCCCTCCGGCGCTGCTGCCAGTTGTGCCCGGAGACTGCGACACCCCGAGACTGAGCCCTGGGGGCGCAACGGGGGCATCAGCTCGCGGCCCAGGCACTATGAGGTGGTGCTGAGGGCAGCGCCCAGGCCCAGGGCCCTGGTGCTGCAGGGAAGGCAGCTACAGCCAGACGGACGGGCTGGCTGCACATGCTCACCTGCGCGAGCTCGGGCACATGCACCAACATGCCCCTTTGCCAGCATCAGAACGTGTGCGCCATGGACCCGTGCAAACCTCGAGCACGTGTGCAGGCATACACGTGCAAAGCCTCTGCTGGCATCAGCACAACAGCTGCATGCTGCTGCACATCAGTGACATGCACAGGCACCCACAAAACTCTCCATGAGAGGAGTGCGCACACACGTGCGAGCTTCTGCAGGTGTGGGCTGCCCCGCATGCCCATGTGCACATGCATGTGCTCGCACACGTGCGAGCTTCTGCAGGTGTGGGCTGCCCTGCATGCCCATGTGCAAGCCCCTGCAGGTGTGGGCTGCCTCGCATACGCATGTGAGTATGCATGTGTGCATGAGTGTGCAGGCACAGACACTCCTGTCCTCCCGGCCATTGCATGCTGTTGCCGAGTCGCCCGGCTCCATGGCCACTGAGACAGGTCCAGCCCCACTCGTGGCACTGAGGACACAGGGAGCGCACGGCTCACTGGCTCCTGTCAGCCCTTCCGAGCCGTCACACCGATGACGGGCTATAAAAAACCTCCAGCCAATTAGCGGTGTGGCAGGAGAGCGCCGAGCCCTGTCAGTGGAGCCGAGCCGCGGCACCTGGGGGTCACACGGGCACCGCACTGCGGAGCTGGCCCCGGACACCCTCCCTGGGTGCCCAGTGTCCCTTGGGGGCATGAGCGCCAGGCTGCCAGTTCTGCAGGGGTCTGGGCACCACCCGCAGCCCGGGCCCAGCAGGCAGGAGCTGGGGCAGGCAAGGGCCATGTTGCCTGCTCCAGTGCAACCCCCCGCTTGGTAGAGACCCCCACTCCGGGAGCTGGGAGCTGCAGCCCTGCCCCAGCCCCAGCGCGCGAGGGTGACCTCTACCGCCAGGCTGGGAGGGGGCTGGGCAACGCTATGCAGATGCCGAGGCCTCATTACTGGGGGCTCGTTAGGAGCAGAAAGGTGCTGGCTCAGGCAGAGCTGGGCTGCGCTCCTGCCCCACCATGCGGAACCAGCCGCGGTCTGGCAGCTTCATCTGGGGGCGTCCCAGCTGGGGATGCGAGTGCAGGGAGCACACTTCCCACCTGTACACGCACAGGGCCTCCACGCACGCATGTGCATGTCACCTGCAGACAGAGCCAGCAGGCACCAGGCTGGGTTTTGCAGGGGTGGGGCGGGGGGGACACTTGGAGCTGGCCTGGCTGCCCCCACCCCTGCCTAGGCCCCTCTGCAAGGGGATCATCCCCGTAATGCATAGATTACTTCCCGACCTCGGGCGCTGCCCCCTTCCCACAGGCTCTGGAGGGGCCCCCAGTCCAGCGATGCCGAGAGCTGCCCGCCACAGGGAACTCACGCCTCCCGGACCAGCTCCTTGCGGGGGTCTGGGCAGCCCCAGCCCATCTGGCCCGCTCAGAGCAGTGCTGGGCAGAGGGCCCCGAGGAGCAGGGAGCCGGGAGCAGCATCGTGGCACCACGAGGCTCGAGCCAGGTCGCGGCAGGGAGGGCAGGAAGGGGAAGCCCGAGCAGGGAGCAAAGCCATGACTGCGGACCGGCTCCAGCACCAGGCGCGGGGGAGCTGCCCCATCCCATCCGCACCGCGCATGGAAGAACCCCGGAGGCGCCCACCCCCACACGGCCCCCACCGCCGGGCTTGGGGCGGGGAGGCCGAGGCGGCCCCAGCCGCAGGTACGCACCCAGCCACCACGATCTCGAAGTCGCCGTCGTGGTCCACGTCCGTGACGGCCACGCCGTAGTTGAGCTGCGTGGGGTTGCTGTCGTAGTCGGGCGGGAGGACGCGGCTGGTGACGGCCGTGAACATTGGCTCGCTGCGCTGGGACGCCCGGGCCAGCGGCAGCACCCACAGCATCAGCAGCAGCCTGGGCACCTGCAAGCGAACCCACGCGTGGCTCAGACCCGGGGCCGGGGGTGCCCAGGGGCTCCCTGCCCGCCGGGGCTGCTGCAGGGACTCCGTGCCGTGACGCAGCCTGCAGGGCTTGGGCTCTGCGCCAGGGCTGGATAACGCTGCCGGGTGCAATGCCCCAGGGAGCTGCAGTGGGGACGGAGCCTGCCCAGCTCGGACCGGCCCTGCATCCCAGCGCCGGCCATGCCGTGGCAGCTCCCCCTGCCCCTCCACGCTAGCTGAGATCTCCCAAAGGCAGGGCCCCATCTCCTCCAGCCCTTGCAGCCTCCCCTGCACCAGTTCCTGCACTGAGCGGCCCCATGCTCTCTCCCGTGGCCCAAAGGCCCCACCTGTAGCAACCCCCGGTTGTGCCCTTTCCTCGCGGCTCTCAGCTGCCCCCGTCTACGGACCCCCTCCTTAAGCCGTTGCTGCAGCTGCCCCTAGAGCTCAGAGCCCTGCGTCTCCTGCCCAGGAGAGCTGCCTGGGGGGCAGACACAGGGGCTGGGGCCAAGCAGCCGGGTGAGGGGCTGGCCTGGAGACCCCGGAGCACCGCCCGGGGAGACAGCTCCCTCGCACACTCCCGGTGCAGCAGGCACAAGGCCGGAGCACAGCGAGGCCGGGGAGACGGACGGATGCTCCCCCACGCAGCTCTCTCCCGGTGCAGAGGGGCCGGGAGCGCCAAGTCCCGGGCAACGTGCTGCGGGTCGGGCACAGGAGACGCAGGCTACGGCCTGGCAGCGGAGAGAGGCCACCGTCCACCTCACCCACCCGAGCCGGAGGGCCAGGCCCAGCCACGACCTCGGCCCCTGCCCCTGCCCTCTCCATCAGCTGAGCCCGGGGCAGGCTGGACCCCCACCCGGGGCAGGAGCTGGGGGCTACTCCCGGTCCCCGCAGGAGCAGGAGCCAGCGCAGAGCTCAGCTGCGCCGGGGAGATTAGCGGGCACTGACAGCGGTGTCAGCGCCGAGCGGAGCGCCGTGTCCTTGGCAACGCTCCTGGCTCCAGCCCCGCGGCCCCCCGGGTGCCGACACCCCAGCAGCCGCGGGCTGGGGGGGGCCCGGGAACGCAGGCGCCAGCCTGGCCCAGCCCCGCTGCAGCGGTCTGGTGCGCGCGGCTGGGGGGCGCCCACCTGGGCAGCGTCCCCGGGCGCGAGGGCACCAGTGCTGCAGCAGCCTCAGAGGAGCCCGGCCCGGGGTCTGTGGCCGGAGGGGACAGGCCTGTGCCCGTGGGGAGGGTCCCCTCGAGCAGGCGTCGCTGGAGCTCCTGGTGAAGCCGGGGGAGACAGACAGGCAAGTCCCTTCTCCGCACGGGCACCTCCACCCAGGAGAGGCCTTGGCCGAGCCCCGGCCAGGCCCAGGACACGGTTTCGTGGCAGTCTCACGACGGACCCAGCACCATGCAACTGGGGCCAAGCACCGGGGCTGGCAGGACCCTCAGCCCATGCCCAGTGGGACCCCAGCCCCGTGCCGGGCACCTGGCACAGAGGGAAACGTGGGAGGCCAGGCAGCTCCAACTGGGGCATGTGTGCGCACCCCACGTGCCTGCCCCCCCAGACAGACCCCCTCCCGTCCCTCCGCGCTGCCCAGCCCCTGCGCCTGCACCTGCACCCCGCCTGCCCGTGGCCCCGTGCCCCTCGTGCCGCCCGGCTCAGCGCCTGGCGAGGGTGCGGGTGCAGAGGGAGGCCGCCGGCAGATCTCTGCCAGGGCGGAGGCCGGTGCCTGGGCTCTGGCTTCCCGCGGTGCCGTGCTCTCTGCAGCTTGGCCCGCTCCCCTCGCTCCCCCCTCCAGCTGCAATCGAATCCTTCAGGGCTGGATGGAGCCTTTCCAGGAGGGAACAATGTTCTTGATTGGAGATAAATGGCATTTCCCTGCAGATCCGGCTCCTGGTGCCATGCAGGGGGCTCGCCGGGGCCAGGAGCCAGAGCCCTGCGTGGAGCCGCCCAGGAGCTCGCCGCGGGCGGGGGGCAGAGCCCCGGTGCCAGGAGCAGGGCAGCTGTGCCATACCTGGCAGGCCCAGGAGAGTGCCGTGGTGCTGCTCAGAGCCACGTCTCGTGGCATGACAACAGCCAGGCTCAGGTCACGAGCGCGTCTCCCAGCAGCCTTGAGGGCCGGGCGCTGGCAGCCTCGGGTGGTGGGCACATGGTCCTGGGGGGGCTAGAGGTGCCTCTGGCTGGGGGTCCCGTGGTGGCACGGCTGGGGTGGGGTGCGGTGCCACGCTGCGGCAAGGTGACCCCGGGCTCCCGCCTCGCCACGCAGCAGCAGGCCGAGGGCAGTGACTCGGCACCTGGCCCCCGAGCCCCGTCCTGGCAAGGCGGGGGGGTCCTCTGGAGACCAAAACCAGCCCACGATCCCTGCCGCGGGTTGGCGCCCATGGCACCGAGCCAGCCTGGCCGCCCCGCGGGGAGCAGGACGGTGCGCCCCACAGCCCCGAGCCGCAGCCCCCACCCCCCAGGCCGGGCAGGAGGGCAGGGCATGTCCCGCGGGCAGCGGGGCAGG
>NW_017728994.1:45436918-45440342 GCF_001723915.1 Gavialis gangeticus | reverse complement strand
ACGGCCGGGGGGTGCTCGCCCGCAGCGCCAGGGCCGCCCCGCGTGGGCAGAGTCGGGGCCGGGACTTCTCAGCCCGTCCCGCTGGCCCAGGCGGACCCTGGCTGCGGCCCGGATCCAGCCCCCAGCGGCAGCGCGGGTGGCATCTCCCTCCCTGGAGGCCGCGTCCTCTGGCACCGCTCTGCCCAGCCCGTCCCGGCCGCGCTGGCTCGGAGCTGCCGGCCCTGCCAGGATCGGGGCCGGCCCGCCCTGCGGTGGCAGACGCAGGAGAGCCGCTGGCTGCTGCGGCCTCCCCAGGCCTCGGTTCCCTGAGGGCAGCTGCCCCCACCCTGGGCCCTCCGTCCTGCCAAGACCCTGTGCCTGGGATCTCCAGGCCTGGGATCCTGCTGTGCTGGGCCCGGTGCCATTGAATGGTGCTGGACAGGTCCGGTGTGGTGAGACTGGTGATGGGGAGGGGGCCAGGTGGGGGTGTTTCCTGCAGGGGCAGATGCCCTGGCCCCTCTGGCCCCTGGCGGCGGGCGGGTGGGCTCCAAGTCTGACCCCACCTCCCGGCTCCGGGAATGGCCGGCTGGGCGTTGCTGCTCTCTGGGGCACTGGCCTCTGCCCTGGGGCTGCGCAAGGCCTCAGGGCATCTCCCATCCAGGGGCTGGGCCGTGGCACTGGCTGCACCCTCGCCCAGCAAGGCCGCGTCACGGGGCCGCAGGGGAGGGGGTGCATCTGGTGGGGCCAGCCGCGGCTCGTGGTGTGGGCTGGCTGCGTGCAGCAGCCTGGATGCACAGCCGGGGCCACGCAGCGCCGCAGGGCTGGGCTGGGGGCTAGCCCACACGCATGCGGGCATGCACACACGTGAGCACACACTCACGCTCACATGCACCTGTGCTCAGCTGTGCGGGCCCCAGGGCACGGTCACACTTGCTGTCCCTGGCTGCCCAGGGCCCCCCGGCTGCGTGGGAGCCCGGCACTTGTTCTCCTCCATGAAGCTGCAGTGCATCCCCCCTGCCCTGCCCGCCACTCCCTGCTGCGCCGTTAGCACCACAGTGGGACGTTGCACCCCAATTTAGCAACCAGCTTGGCAGCTAGCAGCCCTGGCTCATGCAGCCAGCTCCCCGCGCCCCCTCCCCACGCAACAGGCAGGGAAGAAAACAAATGCAGGCAGGAAGCCGGCCGAGCATGCCGAGACTGTGAATGGGCCGGTGACGCTCCCCGGGGCCCAGGCCCGCTCTGCTCAGCTCAGCTCAGCTCAGCTCACTGCAGCCTTGGGAGACGGCACGTACTGCCCCAGCGGGTGTGCACACAGACATGCGTGTGCGTGTACAAGCCCCCCACGTGGGCTTTCACAGTCACCTGCATGCCTGTGCAAACGCACACGCATGTGAATGTACAAGCCCCTCCGCGGGCCTGCACAACCCCCTGTGCAAATACACACGTGCGTGTACAAGCGCTCCCACATGGGCCTGCACAGCCACCTGCATGCATGTGCAAACACATACATGTGCACATGCCCCCTGCAAGCGTGTGTGCACCTAGGCATGCACATGGGACATGTGCATGGATGTCACACTCTCAGTCACACCCCCGTCCCTTGCCAGCCTCTAGGCAGTCGCTGCCCCCTGAGCAGCCAGCCCAAGAGGCCACGGCTTTCCTCCAACCCCATTCCTGGCACAGGGCCTGGCCCCCTGGCCCAGCTGTGCATGCAGCGGCCAGGCTACCGCCTGCTGCATCGGGCAGGCTGCAGCCCTCCATGGCCCCAGCACGGCCCAAGGACCGCAGGCAGGGCAGGGGCTCAATCCCTAGCCCCCCCTCACGGAGCTCCCGTGCCAGGCAGCCCTGCCCCAGCCCATGGGGGCCCTGGCCGCTCCGGTGCGATTTCCCCCCAGCTGTGCAGGCCTGCAGAGGCTGGCATGCAGCAGACAGGTGGGGTGTGGGCACGTGGCGGGGGCCCGGGCCGGCTGAGCCGTGGCAGGAGGGAGTGGAAGGTGCTAATGCAATTAGCCGTGGATGCTAAATCAGGAGGTGTCGCGCGGGGAGCAGGGCCGGCGGGAGGTGCCGCACGGGACCGGCGCAGCGGGGGAGGGGGGGCGGGCAGCGGGGACAATGCACAGGAAATTAGACAGCGCTCGCAGCCAGCGACGGTGACAGCGGGGGATGGGCTGGGGGTGCCAGCCCAGGGGGAAGGGCCAGCTCCCTGCAGCCGCAGCCACCGGCATGGACGTGTCCAAAGCTGCGCTGTGCCCGGGGCTCCTGCCCGCGCCCATTTCCCCCCCGAGGGTGTCCCCAGCGCCCACGCACCCCCTGGAGCCGGGGGCTGCTCAGGGTGGTGCCTGGCTGAGTCTGGAGAGTGGAGAGACCCAGCGCCTTTCTCCAGCCCTGGCCGGGGTCCCTGGATGCATGCCATGGGGCCCAGCCTCCCCCCATCACAGGCAGCCCCCAGCAACCCCAATCCCTGCTGCCAGCCCCCACCCTGGCCCTGGCCCCAGCAGCCTTCCCTCCCCACCCGATGTGGTGGCCCCTTCCCCGCCTCCCGTGGCTGCCCCGTCCCCACACAGAATCGTGGCCCTTGGCACTTAGTGTGGCTGCTCACACTTGGTGTGCAGCACGAGGGCACGGGGAACCGCTGGCAGCCTCCGGCGGGCTCAGGGAGCTGGGGGTCAGGGCAGCGGTAGCTGTGGCGCTGCACTGCCCCGGCACACGGCTGCCCTGGGCTCTTGCCAGGCTCTCTCCGCAGAGGGTTGAGGAAGGGGTCTGCTGTGTCAAGGGCCCAGTGCCGGCCACGTGGACCTGCTGGAGCTCCTGCCCAGGCTGGTAAAGCTGCAGCCTCTGCTCCCCAGGGCTGCGCTGGCGGCTCCAGCTCGAGGCCGTGACACCTGCTCACCTCCAGCCCCTCCACCCAGGATCCGAGCTGCGGGGAGTGCCTGGCCCCTGCACGGATGCAGGTTTTGCTGCCCCCAGCCGCCTCCAGTCTCTGTGTGCTGGGGGACCCCACAACAGCCCCGGAGCTGGAGCCTGCACTGCAAGGTTGGGCCACTCCTTGCCAGGCTGCACGGTGCCATGCATGGATTTGCACAAGAGGCTGGCACACTTGGGGCTGGCACAGCTGGCTCTGCTCCTCCCGCTTCTGGCTGGCGCCTGTGGCCTGACCTCATCGGAAGCGACTGGACACATGCTCGGAGGGAAGGGGCATCGGTCACTGTTGAGCAGGGAGTGCGGGGCACGGCCTCTGCATCGGACCTGCCTGGACCTTGAAGGCTGCGAGGGAGAGAGGAGCAGGGGAAACCTGCTGGGACCCAGGTCACTCTCCCTCCAGCCTCCACTCTCTGCCCGTGTGACACGGAGCCTGGGCATGACGGACCTGGGTCTGACCCGGCACAAGGCCGCTCTGACGTCCGTATGACCCGTGCCTGGAGCCCTGGGTGCAGAGATGCATCCC
>NW_017728994.1:45435810-45436812 GCF_001723915.1 Gavialis gangeticus | reverse complement strand
GCCAGCCCCCAGCCCCCCCACACCACCCCTGCTCCACCCCGCTGCCCTCTTCGCCTTCCCGCCCCTCGCAATGCCAGCAGCTCCCTCGCAGGCACCCAGCTCCCGCCTGCTCCACCCCGTGTCCCCCACGGCTGCCCACTGACTCCGTCACCGTGCGCCGTGCCCCAGGGTCCCTGCTCGGACGCTTCCTGTCGCCGGGACATCATTAGAAATGTTAATTATTAATTATCGCTAAAAGCCCTTTTTGCTGCATTGCTGTTCTGGAGCTATGCTATCGCTCGGCCCCGTGCTGCTGTAACCGGATCCACCTGGGATGGTCCCCATCGCATCGTCCCTGCGCCGATGGCCCCTTGACTTGCTCCCGCGAGGGGCAGGGAGGTGGACCCGCTGGCCCCAGACTTGCTGACGCAGCCCCCCGCCTGCCTGGGGCTGGGCTGGAGGAGACGGCCCAGGGTTGGGCGCTGGGCCCAGAGGCACCGGGACCGTTCAGGTGGGGAGGGGGGCCGGCGCCCCCTGACCGCAGGGCAGGGCGAGGCTGGCAGGAGGGCCTGGCGCTTGGTGCCGGACTCTGCCAACAGATGCGGAGGAGGAGGGGGAGGAGGGTGCCCCAGGAAGGGCAGGCGGGGGCCCCCAGTGGGGCTGGGGCAGAGCAGGGCTGGCCCAGCCAGGAGCAAACAGGGCTGCTGTTAGCATCTGGGCTGGCTGAGCTCAGCCTTGCAGGGCACTGCCAGGAGCCTGGGGGGTGCCGCAGGGTGGAAGGAGCCCCGGGCAGCAAGCCAAGGTGCTGGCTTTGGGGCAGGAGAGCCCCGGGGGTCCTGGCAGGGGCTGGGTGCACCCAGGGTGCAGCGAGCCGGAGCTCAGGGGGAGCGACCCTCGTCCCACAGAAGGACCTGGAGCCTCTCCCAGATCCCCAAGGTGGGGGAGCCCAGCGGTACCCCCCGGCGTCCCCCGCTTGGTCGCCCTGTGCCAGGCCCCGGGGTGAGTCCCTGGAGCTGGGGGCGT
>NW_017728994.1:45431627-45435634 GCF_001723915.1 Gavialis gangeticus | reverse complement strand
TCTCCCTGTGCCAGGCCCCGGGGTGAGTTCCTGGAGCTGGGGGCGTCCAGGCTGGGGCGAGGGGCCGTGGGGTGGGTGAGGGGAGCACCAGGTCTGGCTCAGCCGGACCCAGGCCGGCCCAGGCTGCTCTGCCGAAGCTCTTTAAAAATTCATCAGCTCCCAGTGGATGCTGCTGATGAATCAGTCCGCGTCCCCCTGGGCGGGAGGGTCACGGGCGGAGGGGCCGTCACCAGACACCGCAGACAGATAACGAGCCACATCCTGCTGCTGAGCCGGGAGCGGGTCCCCCCACCCAAGTGGGGCCAGGGCAGGTGGGGTCCTGGGAACAAGGATGGCCTGGGGCCCCTGAACCAGCCCTGCCCTGGCTCCTCCATCCCCCGCACTGACCCTGGGGGGTCTTCCTGGGGAGGTCGGCTTACGGGCCGCCCCGGGAGGATTTAGGGGTGCCCCGAGCCATCCACAGCGCTGCTGCCACTGCCACTAGCCCTAGGTCCAGCCCTCCTGCGAAAAACCAGGGGTGCAAGCAGCTGGCCAGATGCCTGGGCTGGGCCAGGCCAGCACCAAGAGAGGAGCCCTGGCCAGAGCCCCCTGGACGGCCGCCAGCCCCCGCAGCCGTGGCCAGGGCCCCGTGGGCTGCCCAGCCCATGTGTGCCAAGAGCTGCTCCTGCCACGTGTGCAAACCCTGACTTCCCGAGCGTGCCCGTCTCCTCACCACCTCCATGCATTTCTGACACTGGGGACGCTCCGCGGGCCTGGGCTGCGCAGTGCAGACCTGGGGCTGGAAGCTCTTGCAAACATGCAGTGCAAGCCCGGGCCGGGGGTCCCAGCCATGGGGACAGGCCTGCCCCCCGCAGCACCTCAGGACCCTGGGCCCAGCACCCGGCGAGGTCTTGGTGCCCGTCATGCAGCCGACGGGGAAGGGCAGCTGGCTGCAGGGACTGGAGCCGGTGCTGGGCTCCACGACAGGGCTGCTGCCTTGGCGAGGATCGCAAAGGGGCAGCTCGTCGCACAAACCTCAGCCCCCGTAGGCACCGTGGGGGAGGCAGGGGGGCTTCGACAAGTGGGCGGGTGCCCGGGGCCTGCGGTCGGCTTCGGTGGCCGAGGAGAAGAGGCACTGGCCCGGTGCTGCTGGTTGCAGGAGCTTTGTGGCACGGCGCTGGCAAGGGGCAACAGGCGAGGCAGGCGTGCTGACCTGCTCCTTGGGCTGCGCGTGCAGGCCAGACACACCTGACCCTCATCTGCCCCTGGGCCGTGGCGGCATCAGATGTGGGTCTGGAGCCAGGGCCTGGCAGACGGGGCTACCAGTGCCTGGGGTCACTACTTTGCACCTGTGACCTGTCCACGGAGGCACAGGGGCGACATTTGAGGGTGCAGCTCCCTGGGCTCCTGCCCCGGCCCTGGGGCTCGGCTGGGGTCTGGGCTCCTGCCAGTGGGATATGAGCGGCCGGTCTCCCCAGTGCCTTGCACTTCTGGTAGTGAGAGGAGCTGTGGCTCCCACGACCTCCCTCCCTCCCCTTGCACGCACGCACGCACGCACGCACAGCCCCGGGAGACCCAGGCAGGCCGGTATCACAGTCCGGGGCCAGCGCAGAGCTGCAGCTGCCGCTCACGGGGTCCCCAGGGCTGTGGCCTCTGCCCCGCAGCACGAAGCATTGTGTGGGAGCCACCGGCCTCGATCAGCTCAGATCTGGAGCCGCCGACAGCTCCTTTCTCTCACCCGCTCATCCTTTCTTCCCCAGGCTCCCCGCGGCCCGGCTGCCGTGGCTGCAGATGAGCAGACAAGGGGAGACAGGCAGTGCCCCCGGCCCACTGCCCTCCCCAGGGAGACCTGTCAGCCTCGGAGCCACGCTGCCCCTCGCCTCCGCAGCCCCCACCATTTGGAGACACGGGGGCAGCTGGCACAGCCCCACCATCAGCTCCTGTTCGTGTGGGGCTCTGGCACAGACGGAGGAGCCGCCCGCCTGCCCCCGGCGCTGCAGCTTGGGCAAGGCGCTGGGCTCCGTACCCTGCAGCCGGCTCTGGGTGCGGCGCAGCAGCCCCTGGCTCAGGAAGGGGGTCTCCGGTGGGCCGGGACTTGGGCTGGGGCCTGCTGCGCACGCGTGCTGCGCACGCGGGCTGGAAGCCGTGGCCTGGGGCCTCCTCGACCCCGGGGAGCCAGCAGCCGTGGTCGGGGCTGGCTGTGCCACAGAGTCCGGGAGACCTTCCGGTGGGCCGTTCCCACGGGGGGATGCGGGGTGGGAGGGGATGCACAGCCCGTCTGTGGCTGGAGCAGGTCCCCGAGTGCCCTGCTGCCGGCAGCCGGGGGCTCCGCACAGCTCAGCCTCCCGCAGACATAAATCATTTTCTAATTTATAACATGAATAATTGATTCTGCCTCCGTGGCCGGCGATAAATCTCCCGCGCGCACATGCATAAGAAAATAATAATAATGAAAGCGATCAGGACCCACCGCCATCGATTAGCCGTGTGCAGGGGCCGTCGCTGTGGTGCCTGCCCGGGGCAGGGGCCAGCTGCTCTCTGCTGGGGTCTCCCTGCATTGGGGGTCCCTATTTGGGGGCAGAGGTGTTTCCCATCCCTTCGGGGGGTGGAGGGGCTGCCCCTAACGAGCTGCCATGGCTGGGTAGGGCGTGGGGGCTGAGCAGGGATAAAGACAGACTGACTTTGTGCCCGTGCTGTTCCCCGTGTGCTCTGGGGAGTTCACAACACCGAGGCCCCGATCTGCTCCCTGGTGCTGCGGCTGCATCTTTAGCAGAGGGGCCTTTCTCCCAGGCGTCTGTTGGGCCTCGGAGGTCGAAGGTGCAGGACGCCAGGCCCCACTTCGCCAGCAAGCCCTGCTGTGGGTCCGGGCAGCCTGGCCTGACCCTGCCTGTGTGGCCATGTCCGGGGACACCTCCTGGGCGCGGACAGACGGGAGCCAGCGCGGGCCAGCCAGGCTGAGCGTGGGCTGGAGCCAGGGCAGCAGACCGCAGGGCGAAGCGCTCGGGGGGCTGCGGTGAGACCTCCTGGCAGGGAGCTGGGGCAGAGCGTGGTGGCGGGGGAGGACCAGGCCGGCCCAGCTCTGGGGGGTCCGTGGCAGGCCCCTGGCTCTGCTGCCCGGCGGCCCGCGGAGCAGACAGCACCCAGACTCTGACCAAGGCCCCCAGCCCCGGCAGAGCTGCCCCCGTGGTGCGCCCACATCGGGAGTGCCTGGCAGCTCGGGGACTTCATTAGTGGCTGGAGGGAGCGCTGGTCCCAGCCGTGCGCTGGCTGCGTCTGGGCGTGCGAGTCGCTGTGCCGTGCTCATTACAAGCTGGCACGGAGCTGTGGATGCAAAGCTGCCGCGTTCCCCTGGGAAGGCATCCCCACCGCTCCCTGCGGCGTGGATGTGGGAGCCTGTGCCGGGAGGCGGGCCGGCAGGGTGTATCCCCTGCCTCTGCCGCCCCAGCAGTGCCGGTCAGCGCAGCTCAGGCCCCCGGTCGCCAGCCCCAGCCCCAGCCCCGCAGAGCTGGACACCAACCAAGGGAAGCTGCTCGCACTTAGTGTGCAGCATGCGGCAATGGGGAATCGATGGCGGCCTCCGGAGGGGTCGGGGCGGGTGGAGGGGGTCAAGGCTGCAGTAGCGTTCCCACTACGTGTCACTATGTACATTGTGTGTTCATGTGCATTTGTGCACGCATGTGTGCTTTTATGCAAATGTATATGTGGGAGTTCATGCTTCTGTGTGTGAGCCCATGTGTCCACGTATGAGCATGCATGTTGTGTGTTCTTGTGGCACGCATGGGCACAAGTGCATTGCATGTGTGCGGCTTCTGTGCATGTGCATGTGTGTGGAGGCAGGCCTGTCTGTGCGAGCACGTATCCACGGGTCAATGTGTGCGTGAGGGGCATGGACAAGACCTGGAGTCACAGCCAGGAGTCTGGCACATGGGGGGGGTTGCTGAGTGCAGATGTGGGGTGCTGGGGTCAGGGCTGGGTCGGGGCGAGGGAGCTGGGGCCGGGGCGGGCGGGCAGGGCCGCGGGCGTGGGTG
>NW_017728994.1:45431399-45431603 GCF_001723915.1 Gavialis gangeticus | reverse complement strand
GCAGGGCCGCGGGCGTGGGTGGCTCGGCGCTGGATGTGCTGGGGTGGCGTGATGCCGGCAGGGCCTGGGTGATTAGCAAGAGAGGCCGTATCAGCGGCGCGGGGCAGGAGTCAGCAGCAGCTGTTATTACATCCCCGGCGGCGCTGAGACAGGCCTTATCGCTCCATCGATACGAGCTTCCTCCTGATGAAATGAAAAATGGAC
>NW_017728994.1:45426128-45426399 GCF_001723915.1 Gavialis gangeticus | reverse complement strand
GCACTGCGGGCGGGGCGCTCGCGGCCCGAGGGCACGGGGCGGCCGGTAACGGGCTCGTTCGTGGCGCCCAGCCCGGCCTGCGTCTCGGGCTCGCTCCCGCGGCTCCCCCACCCGTGTCTCCACCTCCGCCCTGCTTCTCCGGTGAAAGCAGGCTGGAAAAGTCTCGCCGCTTTGGAGTCGCTGCCGGTCTCGGTCCCGTCCGGTTTATTAACAGCTCGCCCTGCTTCCCTGTGCCGTCGCCGGAGGCCTGCGCGCCCGCGGCCCTGTCCAC
>NW_017728994.1:45425272-45425717 GCF_001723915.1 Gavialis gangeticus | reverse complement strand
GGGGGCCGTGCTGCGCAGCGCTGCCAGCCCAGCCCCTGCCAGCAGCCAGGCACCTTGTCAACCCATTTAGGCAGGTGGGGCTAGGCCTGGGGTCTCTTTTGCCCCAGGCAGACGCCCCAACAACCCATTCATTCCTGTGGGAGAAGCCCTGGGTCTCTCATGCCCCGGCCAGATGCCCCATCAATCCCATTCCTTGCTATGGGGGGCACCCTGTCAACCCCCCCATTCCTGTGGGGTAGACCTGGTGACTCTTCCCGGCCAGGCACCTGTCAACCCCGTTCATTCCCGGGGGTAGACCCGGTGTCTCTCTGGCCAGCGTGGCCCCCAGCCAGCCCTGCTGCCCCAGCCGCCCTGGTGCCAGGGGGGCCGGGGCCGGGGCCTTCCAGACTGGGGCCCGTGTGCCAGGCCCAGCCCGGGTGGGCGGGGCGGCCTGGGGGGAGACCCG
>NW_017728994.1:45419975-45420272 GCF_001723915.1 Gavialis gangeticus | reverse complement strand
GGGCCGGCGTCGAGGCGTAACTCGTGCCCTGCCGACGCCTCTCTCCCGCTCGTCCTCGGCGAGCGTCCTGCCAGCCTTTGACAGCCCCGGCCCGGGGGCTCGCGCACAGCCGCGGGGCGGGGGAGACGGCTCCGCAGTCGGGGGGCTCAGGGCAGACGTGGGGGCTGCTCTCCCCTCTCGCCTTCGCGGGCGGGCGGCGCCTCCAGGCGTGGTGCCAGGTGGGCTGGCTGGAGGGCGGCCCCGGCCCTGTGCTTGGACGGAGACCGGGTGCCCGGGACGTGTCTCCCTCCTGCCCGT
>NW_017728994.1:45418050-45419965 GCF_001723915.1 Gavialis gangeticus | reverse complement strand
TGTCTCCCTCCTGCCCGTGGCTCTGCCGGCGCGGGCCCGGGGGCGCTGAGCCAGCCAGGCTCCGCTGGGCCGTGGGGCTTGCTGGGGGGAGTGGGGCCAGTGCCCCCCCCGCCTCCCTGCTCTGTCCCCGCGTTCACCGGCTGCCTGCGGCGCTCCGCAGAGCAGATGGTCCATGAAAATGTTGCACACGCCGTCCCCACCCCCAGCGCCCTGTTAGCAATCTGCCCGCGCCGTTAGGGATCCCGCCGGCCTCGGGAAGCAGATGGGAGCATGTGCGTGTGTGCAGCCTGGGCCAGAGCCGGCGTGTCTGGGCAACGCCGTGCCAGCGTCGCCCCCGCGCGCTCTGCCGGCTCCGGAGCCTCTGATGGAAGGAAATCCCAGCTGTAGGTCCCCGTGAGCTGGGGGGCTGTTCGCCCCAAAGGGGCACGGGCCGCCTGCCCGCTGGGGGCACAGGGCCGGGTGCCAGGCTCTGGCGTGCTGTCGGTGCTCAGTGGGCACGTGCCAGCCGAAGGGGTTTCTAATCGAGGCTGTTTAGAATCTCCTTGTACCTCCTGTTTTATGGGTATTATTATTTTTTAAGAAGCGCCAGGGCTGCAGCAGGCAGTAAAGAGTGACATTGTGCGTGCGGAAGCGCTGTGCCGGCCCGCAAGGGCACCCCCAGCGCCCCGAGCGCCGCGCTGCAGCAGCTGGGGAGCTGCGGCCAGGGGCGGGGGCCCTGTCCCCTGTCCTCCGGGACACAGCGGGGCCACTGCAGTGCCGCGCTCCCGACAGCGGCCCCGGGGCCCGGCGTGGGCACGGGGCAGGGGGCACGCTGCCCTCCCTGCGTCTGCCCTAGGGTTGCCGTTCCTCTGCTGCTGGAGGGCTGTAAGGTTACGCGCGCTATTGATGGAACTATGGATCGAGTGGAATTAGAAACCTCGCCGGCTAAAAATACAGCTCCCTGCCAGGAAGCGCGGCAGCCTGCAGCGGGGGCGCTGGGTGCCGCGCATGCTTTTTTTTCCAGGAACTGGCACGGTGAGCGTGAGCCCAGCCGCCGGGGATTGGTGCCCCGTGTGCCCCTGGCCTTGCCCGTCTTCCTCTCCGGCGCCTGCTCCTCCCGGCACTGCTGGCAGCAGGGAGAGCCGGCCCCGCCGCAGCGGGATGCGTGCAGACCCCGGGCCGTGGGCTGCCCCATCCACAGGCGCAGAGGAGCTGGACCCACACGCGGCTCCTGAGCCTGGAGCCGAACAGAGCTGGGTTTATGGCCGACTTGGGTTCAGGAATAACCTGTCCCTCACAGCCTTCTCTTGCACCCCCTGCATGCTCTCTGGGCGGTGGTGCAGGGGGGGATCGTGCCCCTGTCCGGGCAGGAGAGAGCAGACCAGGCAGCCTGGAGCGGCCCAGCCCTGCTATAGAGGCGGGAGGGGAGGGAGGACCTGGCTCCATTGCAGCTCCAGTGCTGCAGGAGCCCGGCCCTGCCCTGCCCTGCGTCGGAGCAGCCCCGAGCGCCCCATGCCCGGCTGCTCAGGGCTGCAGGTGCAGGGCAGGGGTCAGCGCTGGGGTGAAGCTGGCGTTGCTGGCTCCGTCCAGTGCGGCCGCTGAAGGCAGCGGGGTCCAGGCGGTGCCCTGGCACACGTGGGGGCAGCTCTCATGGGTGCCCCTCTCATGGGACGTGCTGCTCGTGTGGGGGAGGCACGGGGGGATCTGCCCTGTTCTGCGGCAGCTGCGGGCGACGCTGGCACGAATGGCGGTGAGCCGTGTGGCCGCCCCGCTCGGCTGGTGTGAACTGGCCTGGAGGCGAGGGCTGTGGCGTTGCCCCCCCAAGCGTGAAATCGGTTGGTGCCGGTGAGTGGCGCTGGGGCCCAGTGGTGTGTGTAATAGGCCGGGGCGCGGGGGGGTCACACGCTGCGCCCCGGGAAGCCTCTGTTCCAGCTAC
>NW_017728994.1:45408590-45417951 GCF_001723915.1 Gavialis gangeticus | reverse complement strand
CCCCCGCTGCCCCCCGGGAAGCCTCTGTTCCAGCTACTCAAGCGTCTCTCCCTGCACCAGCGGGCGCCGTCCCGCCAGCCCCTGCCCTTGAGATGGGTGGCTGCCCGAGCGGGGTGTCCGTGCTGAGGCTCCAGCCCGGGGCAGCGGGGGACGCTGGTGGGGCGGTGGGTGCCTGGTGAGGCAGCGCCGGCGCGGCACCAGCTAGCTCGAGGGTGCGGCCGGGTGAACGCGCGTGTTGGAGCAGGCTGTAACTCCGCGCCCAAAGGCTCCTCTCCTTGGAGGCGATCGGGTTGGCGCAGGCAGCTGCCTGGCTCCGGGCGGCCGCCTCGGCCCCGTGCCCTGGGCAGGGAGCGTGGTCCCTGCTGCGGGCTGCGGCACTCCCCGGGGCTGCAGCTCCCTGGCTCTGCCCCTTGGACAGTGCCCGGGGCACCGCCGGCAGGCAGGACCCGCCGGCTCCCTGCCCGCAGCCCCTGGCTGACGCTCGGGGCCTGCCCACGCGGCTGCTGTAGCCGAGGCGTGGGGCAGCGTGGGTTCCCGTGGCTGGACCCCTCCAGGACGAGCCCTCTCGGACCCGTCTGCCTGGGCTGATCCTGCCTCAGGCCAGGCTGGGACTGGGTGTGACCCCTCAGCTCCCCGCCTGCCTCACGGCTCTGGGATGCTCTGACCCTCGTGGCTCCGGGGCTGGGGTCGTCTCGCGCCCGTGCAGGCCAGGCGTGTGCATGGCTCCGGCTAAGAGGGGCCGGGTCACGGTGCTTGCCAGGCCCCGTGCGGGAGCTGGCACCTTCCACCCTGAACCTGAGCCTTGTCTGTTGGGTCCTGAGCGCCCCCCAGGTTGCCCGCGTGGCTGGTGGCTTCTCCGTGACCCCTCGTGCACGCAGCACCCGGGCTGACCAGCAGCCTCCGAACCTGACCGGGAAGCGATTCCTGCTAAGCCCTGCTCGCCCAGCTTCAGGGAAGCGGGTTGCCAGCACTTAAAGGCTCTGGTGCCTTCTCCACGGATGACACGTGTCACGCGTGCCCTCCTGAGCGTGCACCGGTGTGTCCCCCAGTGTGGTGGGGCTGAGCTCCCTGCCTGGGGGAGCCAAGAGGGCAGGGCCAGGGCTCGGCTCTGCCTCGTTGGGCAGGACAGGCCGGGCTGCCAGCATCGTTCAGGTGCCTGTGCTGGGGGGTCCCAGGCCTGCGAGGGAGGGAGGCAGGCCTGAGGTTTCTATGCCCAGCAGCCGCTGGCTCTTGCCGGCCTTGCTGCCGGCGGGTGCTTCGGAGGTAGCCGAGAGAGACCCATCCATCACGCGGCGGCTCCAGAGGCGCGAGTGCCACGCTCGCCGGCAGCCGTCCCTCCGCCCGTCCATCCATCCATCAGCCGTGCGGAGCGAGATGTAGCGGAGCAGGCGGCCCCAGAGCCCAGACACTTTCTGACCGAGCCTCGCGCCCGCGGCTGAGCTGCAACCGCAGAGAGCAGCCTGGGGCACGGCCCGTGGCCCGCGCCTTCCTGGCCCGGCCCGGCACAGGGAGAAGGGGCAGCACGGGGCTCGCGGACACCCCTTGCCCGGCCTGGGGGTCTCTGCTGCGGGGCTTGGTCCTGATCCTGCCCGTGGCCCTGGCAGGTCTGTTTGCAGCGCAGCGCGGGGAGGGGCAAGGAGCCTAATGTGCCGGAGGTGCCTCGGAAATGAGAGCCTTGGCCGTGTTCCTGGCCCGATCGATCCGCCGGCAGCTTATGCATCCTGACATTCATAATCTCGGCCGGCCCTGATGTTCCAGATGAATGGCCCCGGGGGCCGTCCATCCGTCACTGCGCATTAATTACTGAAGAGGTGTTTTTCCAGTGATTTACCTGACAGCAGCCGTGATGGATGCCCCCGGACGCAGCGGGCAGCTATTCATCATGCGGCCACGCCTTTCCCCCGCTCCCCGCCGCCGGACGGACCCCCCGACCATCCGTCTCCATCAGCCTGTGGGGCTTGGGCCCGGCAGCGAGCGAGCAAATGGTGCCGCCTTGTGCTGGGTGCCACAGAGCATCGTGGCCGGTGGGTGCCAGCGTGCAGGGCCTTGCTGTGCTTGCGGGAGCACCGCCAGGGCCCTGGGGCAACATCTTCCCCGTTGCTGCTGGGATGGGTGAGCTGAGCCCGTGCCACGGTGCTGCAAGCTGCTGCCCCGTGCAGCAGGGTGTCTCCCAGAGCCAGGCCGGTACTCGTCCCTCTGTGGGGGACAAAGAGGTTCAGGAGGCCCTGGCTTGGCAGGCCGTGTGCACATGCATGCATATACGCATGCACATCCACGCAGCCCCTGTCTGCAGGAGCGCAGCGCAGCTTCTCAACCAGGAGCTGTGGCGTCCCGGGTCCCATGGGGCACCGGCCATGCAAGTCCTGTTGGGGGGGCAGACATGACTCACGGATAAGTCAGGCTGGATGCGACCCCTTTAGAGACTCACTGAATAAGGTGGAGAGAGCACAAGCTTCTGTGAGCCCAAGTTTTCTTCCTCAGCTGCTGCGATTGAGATCGGATAAACCCGGAGACTGAGGCAGGGATTCGTCATGTTAAAAGCTCCTTGCCCTGCTGTGCCCATCCGGTCTTTGCCGTGGGAAAATTGCTGTATTTGTTTTCTGCAGTCCAAAAATGAGAGAAGACAAAGAGCTGGCATTGTCCGAGGGGGCCTCTGGTCTCTCGAGGGTGCCGCGGGCCTGGGGAGGTTGAGAGCCACGGGCACGGGGCCACAGCCAGGACCTGGGCGCCCTCCCTGCCCTGTGCCGGCTTCCCAGGGGCTGCGCAGGCTGGGGCAGGGTGAGCAGTGGGAAGGGGGCAGCGCACAGGGGCGAGGCTGGGGACTGGCGTCTGTCCATGCTGTCATTTGGGCAATGCCTGTTGTGCCCCCTGCGCACCTGCCCAGTGTGACCCCGGGGCTGCCCCGCAATGCGGTGCCTGCCGTGCTAGTGATCGGCCTCCTTCTCTCCCTTGCAGGTGGAGGCGGCCATGCAGCAGGAGGGGGAGAGGACCCGGGCTCGACCCCGCAAGCCCGACATGGCCCTGTACGTACCCAAAGCACGCCGGGAGCGGGCAGCTGGCGCCGGCACTGCGCTGCCCGCGGGGCACCAGAGGGAGGAGGAGAGACCGTGCCGGCCACCGAAGGAGCTCTCCAGTGGCCGCAGCAAGAGGCAGAGCCCCAGTGCCCGTGAGCACCTGGCTGGAGACAGCCGGAGACCAGACGGGAAGGCGAGGAAGGGGCCGGCCCGTGGGGACGTGGCATCAGGCAGCCGAGGAGCTCGTGGCCGGTGCCCTCCAGTTCCCAGGCAGCAGCAGGAGGACCCGTCCCTGTCTCGCTGCCCGCGGGAGCAGGCTGCTGCGGGGACAGGGGACAGTGGGGACAGGAGCCGTGGGACCCCCGGCTTCCAGGAGCCACGGGCTGGCATTGCCCCGTCTCATCCCGCAGAGAGTGCTCTGGCGGCCTGCTCGGCAGCGCCGGGCTCTTCCTCCGAGCCTGCGAATGGCACGGCGGGCGGCGGAGCAGAGCGGGCAGGCGCGAGCATCCCGCGTCAGGCGGAGCAGGGCCCGGGCTTTGCGGCACTGCCGGCAGGCAGGGAGGCGGGGAGCGTGCCGGAGGCTGCAGCAGGGAGTGAGGAGAAGGCGCGTGAGCTCACGGCGAGCGTGTGTCATGTCACAGGGGACAGCGCCCCGGCTGCGAGCACGGGTAGCTCATGTGAGTGCTCGGCAGGGAGTGTCCCAGAGCCAACAGAGGTGAACAGGGAAAGCCCCCCTGAGCTCGCCGAGAGGGATGTGCGTAGCGCATCCAAGCTTGCAAGGGAGAGCGTCCCGGCTCCAGCAGAGCAGAGCGTGTGTGGTGCACTTGAGTTTGTAGGGGAGTATGCGGGGAGCGCGTCTGCAGTCTCAGGGAAGGACCTGGATCTGAGGGGGGAGAGCGTGGGCAGCCTATCCGAGCTGCTAGAGGAGAGCGTGGGGAGCGCGTCCGAGCTTGCGGGGGAGGGTGTCCCCAGTCATGGAGCGCAGGGCCTAGATTGCACTAGTGAACTCCCTGGGGACAACGCAGGGAGCACATCTGAGCTTGCAGGAGAGAGCGTCCTGGCTCCAGCAGAGCAGAGCATGTGTGGTGCACTTGAGCTCGTAGGGGAGCGCACAGGTGGCATGTCTGCCATCTCGGGACAAGACCTGGGCCTGAGTGAGGAGACCGTGGGCAGCCTGCCTGAGCGTCTAGAGGAGAGCGCAGGGAGTGCATCTGAGCTTGCAGGGGAAGGCATCCCCTGTCAGGGAAGGGAGCTCGCCAGGCTTGCAGCAGAGTTTGCAGGCTTGCATGCAGGGAGCGTGGCGGAGCATGTGGGGGGCCCGGCAGAGCTTGTAGGTGAGCGTGCAGGTCAGGTGCCCCCCTGTGCAGCTGGGCACGCTGCCGGTGTGCTGGGCCAGGCGGGTGGAGGCCCGGGTGAGCTTGGCGGGGAGGGAGCAGACACCACGTCTGTCTGGGCCGGCTCGGGCATCGGGGTCTCTCTGGGGGGCGAGTTCGAGGCCAGCAGCGGGGCCAGCGGACGCGCCGAGGGGGTCTCTGGCTGTGCAGTGGCAGGCGCGGTCCAGGGGTCCCCTCACACATGCAGCGAGCTCGCTCAGTCTCCGGCAGCGCCGTGCTGCCCCTCGGACAGCGCGGAGCCGCTCCTGGGGGGCAGCTCGGCTGTGGAGCAAGATGCCAGCACGTCGAGTCGGCCAGGCTCGGACGGGGGGTCAGCGTCATCCTGCCAGGAGGGAGACGGCCCCGGGGCCCCGAGCAATGGCAGCGCCGCGGCTGAGAGCTGGGACGCCCTGTTCAACGACGACGGCGACTGCCTGGACCCGCGGCTGCTGGAGGAGGTAGGGCCCGTGCGCTCGCGGGGAGTGGCTGACCCGGGGGAAGCCGGCGGTCGCAGAGTTTAGATGGTGGGTTTGCATCGATGGTGGTTTGGGCAGGGCTGGTCCTCCGCAGGGCCCTTCCAGCCCCGCTCCTCTGTGATGCTCCGATTCGTCCCGTGTCATCCTTGGGGGGAGACGCCTGGGCCATGACCGTGCCCAGGCTGGTGCCCGCCAGCCGCGGGCCACGGAGGGTGAAGGGAGGGGAAGCGTGTTTGTTTTATAGAACGTAAATCGTGCGCTTTGAGAGGTGCTCAAGCACCGTAAACCACCGCGGTGCCCTCGTGAAACGCGGGGGAGTTGTAAAGCACGAGGCCAAAACGCACCGGCTCCATTGAAAACGCGGCGAGAAGCTTCCTCGAAGCGGCAGCCGCTTCATCGGGGCGGCTCGTTAGCGTACCTTCCCGTAAGCGCCCAGCTGAATTTACGGCAATTAGCTGCCGGTTCCCTGCCAGCGTCGGGGGAGCACTCGGCTTGCGCTGCGAACCCGGGGATTCGTGATTAACTGCTAAATCAATAGAGCAGAGCCGGCGTGGTCCAGACCGGCCCGGCCCGGCCGGCCCCGAGGTAACGAGCGGGGCTAGGATTGCCAGGAGGAAGGTCTGTCCCTGGCTGAGCGCGCCCCGGCCGGGGCATCGGCGCCGAGGGGCCTGGTGCTGGAGCCGCCTCGGGCGCAGCTCAGTGCAAAGGCAGGCATGGGGATGGGGCTCCAGAGCCTGGCGTGGGGCACGTGGCACGCACAGTGCTGCAGGTCCCGGGGGCTGTGGCCAGCACAGCAGCCGTCTGTCACGGGGCAGAGGCCGTTCACGCCAGCGCGACTTGCACGGTGCGTGGTGATGCTGGCGGTACGCAGACACGGCTTTGCTACGCGCGGGCTGCTTGTGTCTGTGCTGAGCGTGTCCGGAAGGTGCGGGGACGCCTCGCTGTGCTCTGGAAGTTTCCCGGGCTCCTGGGCTGTTTGTTGCCCCGGCCCCCGTCGTCCCCCCACCTTCTGCTCCATGTGTCGGGGGGGTTTAATCCTCCCCCCCGAGGCGCTGGCGGTGCTGCAGCCTGGGCTGGGCCAACGCTGCTGCTGGCACCGACCCGGGAGGGTCTCGCCCCCGCGCTCGGGCCCAGCCCCACGCTGCGCTGGGGCGGGAAGGGATGTCCCCCCTGCTCAGACTGGTTGCACTGGGGGGTTTCCCCTTCCTCTGCAGCGGGGGCTTGGCCTGTCCTGGGCTCTGCAGCGCCCGTGACCCCCCGGCAGCAGCAGGATGTTGGCAGCCGCGGCCCCCCTGCATCCCAGAGCGGGGGCGATGCCTGGGGCTGTGTCGGGGGAAGTGTGTTGTGCGGCTCCGAGGTCGGACACAGGGTTTGTCTGGGTGGGTTTGGACAGGCCGGATCCTGCCCCAGGCCAGGGGTGGATGTGATGTAACCTCTGCAGGTCCCTGCTGGCCCCACGGCTCCAGCGTTATATGACTGTGAGGGAAGAGCCAGACCTGGGTGTGGTGAAACAGCACCGTGCACCTGGCCCTGTGCGTGTGCAGGCATGTGCCAGGGCACGTGTATATGACAGCTGCGTCTCCTTACATATCCCGGGACCACGCCCTTTGCGTGTGGGTGAGGGCTGGGGGAGGGTAGCTGATGCCCCCTGGTCTTCCCGTCCCACGGCCACAGCTTGGCCCTGTGTGGTACCATGGGGCCAGGCTGGGAGACGCTTTGCTCTGCTTTGCGATGTGCAGAAATGGGTGCGAGGACAAGGCAGGAGCCGGACGGGAGCCTGCCCGGCTGGACCTGGAGCCCGGTGCCCAGGTGCCTGCACGGCTGCAGCCAGGAGCGAGGAGGCACCAGCTGTGCATGCGACTGCCCCGGGGTTCAGCTGCTTGTCCCGGGGCCCCATCCCAGCTTCTGGTTCACATTCCCAGCAGAGCCCCAGCTCAGACCCGCTGCGCTCGGTGCTGTACGGACACAGAGCGCAAAGGCGGTCCCCGGCCCCGTGGGACGAGACCGCAGCTGGGATGAGAGGGATGGGAGCGTGGGGGGAGCTGGCGCAGCAGGGGGTCCACGGGCATCGCGGGCTGGCTCTAGCGTGGGGCATGGGGGAAGCCCGTGTGACTGGGTTCGGGGTTGCAGGGGGGTGGGGGGGCAGCGCGAGCAGTCTGAGAGCTGGCAGCTGCTGCCACGGGTGCACGGGCAAGGCAGGGCAGAGTGCGGGGAGCCTGATGTGGGCAATGCCGCCCGGGGAGAGGAAGAGTTTGACAGCTGAGTTTGCATCTGTTGCTTTGCCCAGCCCCACTAAGAGGAGCGCCTGCACTTGGCTGCCCCTCGGCTGCCCCCGGGGCGGGGGAACGCAGAGCCCGCGTGGCGGCCGTGGCTGTGCTGGAGCGTGGGGTGCAGCCCGGGTGCACGTGGCATCATCCGCCCCGGGGTCAGTGCCAGGGCAGCGTGTGCTGGGGGGCTCCGGGGACCGGCCACGAGGAGGAAAATCCTGCCCCACAGAAAGAAAAATTCACTCTGGGTCTCCAGGTTTTCCAGCCCCTCGCGCGGGAGGCAGTGCTTGCAGGGGGATGCGGGGGCTCTGGGCGTGATGGAGCTGTTGTTAATTAACGGGCCGGACAAGAAAATTGGCAGCGTTGCCAAATCCTCATGCGCCGCGGGTCGCTGCTGGCCAGGGAGATTGATGGCGCCGGGTGCGGCGAGGAGATTTCTGATAGCAGACGGCCCCTTCGTCTGCAGAGAGAAGCGGAACGAGCTGTGGCGGCCGGCAGCCCGAGCCAGACAGATTTAGACCGGGAGGAAGGTGCCCATTTTTTAACGAGGAGGGTAATTAACCATCGGAACAATTTACTTAAGGGCCTGGCGGGTTCTCCATCACTCGAGCCTGGGCGTTGCTCCCAGAGCTCAGTGCCAGCTCCCCCCGTCCCAGCGGGTCCGGGAGATGCAGGAGGGGGCGATTCTCCGGCGGTGCCGTGCAGGGAGCTGGGCGAGGCAATTGCACGGGGCTGTCCCGCATCTGGGGGGGGCACGGGGGCAGTGCCGACAGGGGGCAGCTGCTGTGTGAGCAAAGGCCTGTGCGGGCAGGGGCACAAGGAGGCGCGCAGGACGCCGGGTCCTCACCCCGGGGTGCAGCAGGCACCGGGGTGTCCGTCAGCCAGGCCGCAGCTGCCTCTGCGCTTGGTGGGGCCCAGGCCTTCTCCCGGCACGGAGGTGCCAGGGGCCTGGCGGGGCGCACGCTGCTCTGCCACCTGTGCCGCGGCCGGGATCAACGTGCGGGGAGCAGCAAGCGTGTCCCCGGGCGCCGCCCGCCCAGCCCTTGCCAGAACGGCAGCTCCCAGGTGTGGAGCAGGGAGCCGGCCGCGGCGAGGGCTGCATTAGCGCAGCACCATTCCCGTAAGCAATCAAGGGTCAGGAAGTGTCTGCACGGAGGGGGCCGTGCCGGCCTGTGCCGTCTCTGTGGCGGGAGGCGACCGGGCGCCCAGGCTGGCTCCTCCGGGCTGGCCTGCCCACACCAGCCTGGCTCCGGTGGGGGGAAAGCACCCCTGGCTGTGTGGGCAGGGGCCTGGGGCTCCATCAGGCGGCCGCCTCTGCAGAGCAGGGGGCCCTGGCGGGTGCCCTGCCCGTGCCCCTGCCCCTGCCCCTGCCCCTGCCCCGGGCAGACGCAGCATCAGCTGCTGAGCCTGCGGCCCTGCTCTGCCGCACGCGGCGCCGCGGGAAGGGCGGGACGGCGCCAGAGCTCGGCACGTGCGTTTTGTGCGTCCTCTGGCATCTCCCCGGGCCCGATCCTGCCTGGAGCCCAGGGCTCCGTCGCCTCCAGGGCCGAGGGTGGCAGAGGGCACGGGATCCCCAGCTGGATGCGCCGTATGGAGCCCTCCGGGGCCGGCCGCACCATCCCCAGCTCTCCGCAGTTGCCGGTGCTGCATAACTCAGGCTCCTGCCCCCGCTGTGCCCAGCCCCCCTCCCCGCGCCCCTCACCTGCCTCGAATCCATCTTCCCCGTAAAATTGTCGGAATTAACGCTCTTTATCGACTGAGCCGGCCGGGATTTATGGACTCCAGCCTTGCAGCCGCGGCCACGCTGCCGCGACCGCTCCAGGGATCCGCGGGAAGGGGCTGAGTTATGGGCTCTGCGCTGCCTGGCCCGTGCGGGGTGCGGGGAGAGGCACCCCGGGAGCAGCGGGGGCTGCCGGGGGCCGGTGCTGATTCCAGTGCAGCACCAGGGGGGCCCAGCAGGGGATGCTGTGCTGTGGGGGGCGCTGGCACCCCTTTGCCCCTGTGGGGAGGAGCGCGGCGCAGCCCTGGGGTGGCTCAGCTCTCCCCCCTTGCTCTGTCCCCAACTCTCGCTGCAGCTTGCAGCACCCAGCTGGTGCTGGGCACCTTGATCTGGGTGTAGGGAGGCCTGGGGGAGCCGTGTCGGGGCCCCCGCCGCATGGCCCAGCAAATCAAGCCATGGGAGACTTAATGGGAAAAGTGGAGGCGTGGTGCGAAGGCCTGATCGATCCCTC
>NW_017728994.1:45400629-45403590 GCF_001723915.1 Gavialis gangeticus | reverse complement strand
TAATGGGAAAAGTGGAGGCGTGGTGCGAAGGCCTGATCGATACCTCCTGATGTGCCCAGCGCTGTTAATCCATCTCCCCGCCAGTGTCCGGCCACGTCCCCGGGACTCGCCCCATCCATCAGTCCGTGCGGCGCAGGGGCCAGGGCCCGTGGGGCGGGGGAGGGAGCTGGGACCCCCCCGTCAGCCGCGGGGCAGCTCACAGGCCTGCGTGCATCCTCCCTTGCAGCTGTCGGGCGGGGGCGAGCCCCGGCATGGCGTGCAGGAGCCCCGCTTTGACTACTACAGCCCCCGGGCGGCCGGGCCGGACCTGAGCGACGCGGAGCTGCCCCACGTCATCGAGATCTACGACTTCCCGCAGGACTTCCGCACCGAGGACCTGCTGCGCGTCTTCTGCGCCTACCAGTGAGTGCCCTGCGCCGCCTGGCCTGCCCGGGCACCGTACCGCCCCTCGGCCCCCGCCGCATCCCCGACCCGGGCTGGGAGCCCCGGGCAGCCCGGCCGGAGCTGCCCGCATGCCCTGGAGGGCTCCTGGGAGCCAGGTCCAGGCTCTTGCCATCAGCTGAGTACCCAATGCCAGCCCCATCCTCCCTGCTGTCAGCCCTCCTTGCTGAGCCAGGCAGGGGCTCCCCCAGAGCTCAGGCCCCCTTCTTGCCCTGGCTGTTAGTACCCCCCTCCCACCCCTGCCCGTCAGGGGCGGGCATATACGGTCCCCAGCTCGGCTTCTCTACCCTGCCAGGAAGAAGGGCTTCGACGTCAAGTGGGTGGACGACTCGCACGCCTTGGGGATCTTCTCCAGCCCCATCACAGGTACAGGCTTCCTGCTCCAGCCCAGGCCCCTCCGTCCTCCAGCGGGTGCCGCACATCTGGGTGTCCGCTGGGTGCTGGCATTGCCCCGTCCTGACCCGGCCCCGGCCTCTCCCCACAGCCCGCGACGCGCTGAGCAGCAAGCACCTGATGGTGAAGACGCGGCCACTGTCCCAGGGCACCCGAGCTGCCCAGGCTAAGGCCAGGGCCTGTGCGGGTGAGTGCGGGTGGAGCAGGGGCCTGTCTTTGCAAACTGTCTAAGAGCAGAGGAGCTGGCTCGATGGCCAGGCCGGGAGGGTCGCTGGGGGAGGGCGCTGGCACCAGCCCAAGTATTCCCTGAGCCCGTGGCAGTGGAGCCCTAGTGTAGACAAGGCCCCGCGGCTGTCGGCACCCTCGCTGCAGGGCTGTTCACCCCAGGCCAGGGGCAGTTCCCGTCCCCAGTGCCTGGCTGCGGTGCCCAGCTCTGAGAGCCCCCCTCCTCGGCTCTGCCCTGCCCCACAGAGTTCCTGCAGCCGGTGAAGGAGCGTCCCGAGACGACGGCAGCCCTGGCCAGGCGGCTGGTGATCGGCGCCCTCGGCGTGCGGAGCAGCCAGAGCCGAGCCCAGCGGGACGCTGAGCGCAAGCAACTGCAGGAGGCCCGAGGTGGGTAGGTGGGTCAGGCATTTGGGGGCCCCCATCAGAGCCTGGGCAGCCTGTTGCCCTGCGTCTTGCGTGCAGCCGGGGCCCTGCCCAGAGGCAGCTGCATCTGAGCCCCCCATCTCGTGGGGTCTGGTGCAGCCTCGCCCGCCCTTGCCTCCGCAGCGTAGGGTCCGAGGGGCCTGGGCTCAGCCGCCGGCGCGGGGAGGAGCCGTCCCTGCCGCCGGGCTGGCAGCTGGCTCGCGGCCCTGCAGCTGCAGCGGGCAGATAACGGGTGATGGAGCGCGGCCGCGCGCTGGGCCAGGCTGCCTGGGAAACCGCTGCGCTGCCATCCCCATCACCTGTCATGAGCGGAGCCAGGCACCGGCTTAACCCTTCCGTGTCTGGTGCCAGGGACTTGCGTCCTCTGCCCCCCCCCGTTCCCACAGCAGTCCCAGCAGTGCTCTGGGAAGAGCCGGGGGCTGTGGGGAGCCTGCCCCTGCTCTGCTGCCCGCGGTGGAGCTGCCCCGCGCCTGCCACCTGCCTCGGGCAGCAGGTGCGGGCGTCCAGCTCGGCGCAGCGTTTGGTTCTTGCCGCTAGATGGAGCCCGAGCAGCGCCCAGCTGCCCCTGCCCCTGCCCCTGCCGCTGCCCTGGGCAGGGGATCAGGCCTCACGCCGCCTTCTCGCCCCTGCAGAGAGGAAGCGCCTGGAGAACAAGCAGCGGGAGGACATCTGGGAAGGCCGGCAGTGAGCCGGCTGCCGGGAAGAGGCTGCCCCACTGGTGCCAGCCGGAGGCTGGGTCCGGGGTTCGAATGCTGCAGCAGCACTGTCAGCCCAGGGAGCAGGGGCAGGCGGTCCGGTCTATCTGGGCTCAGAGGGAGCCTCTTGGTGCGGTCAGGGCTCCTGCCCCAGCCTGATACCGCTGTGTGGGGCTGCAGGGTGGGCCCTGCCCACCAGGCCCTTCTCCAGCTCTCCCGCACCCCGGGAAGGCTGGAAGAGTTGTGGTGCGGGGTCTCGCGGCTGGGCTGGGGAGACCCTGAGCCAGGGACCCATGGTGCCTGCCTGGCGCTGCCCAGCTCCATCTCAGGGTCATTGCCCCAGTGCTGCAGCTGGGGCCAAGCAAAGAGCTGGGGGCTGCGGGAGGCCATTGCTGCCCCACGCCGAGCTGCTGGAGCCACAAGGGAGCACCGGCCTGGAGTCCCTGCAGAGCTGTGTGTGCAGAGTTGCTGTCCTTTATTTTCCTATTAAATGCCATTTATTTTATACTGCGCTGTGGTCCTGGGCTGCTGGGCCCGTGCATCCCACACACGGCGGTGGTGACTGTCTCAGGTGGGGGATGCGGGAAGCCCTGGAAGCGAAGCGTTTGGATCCTGGGAGACATGCAGGGTTGCTGCGTTCCCAAAATGTGCAATAGTGAAACGATTATGTGCAGCATGCCGTCACTAGGCCCCAGAGTGAACGGCCTCCAGGTTCGCAGGGGCTGGCTGTGCTCAGGGCAGCAGGTTTGGGCTGATCTCCACATCCGTTATGACCACCCCAGGC
>NW_017728994.1:45389206-45395629 GCF_001723915.1 Gavialis gangeticus | reverse complement strand
GCAGGGTTGCTGCGTTCCCAAAATGTGCAATAGTGAAACGATTATGTGCAGCATGCCGTCACTAGGCCCCAGAGTGAACGGCCTCCAGGTTCGCAGGGGCTGGCTGTGCTCAGGGCAGCAGGTTTGGGCTGATCTCCACATCCGTTATGACCAACCCAGGCCCTGAGAGGCCTGTTTGTGCTCCCCAGCCAGTCCAGGCACTGCCCGTTGCAGTCCTTGACCCTTCCCATGCCTCCACCATCAGCTGTGGCATCTCCTACAGGCCTGGCTCCGAGCTGGCCCCATGGAGCTTGGCCCAAAGGGGTGCAACCAGGTCTTTAACAGAGAAGGGGCTTGGGGACGTGCAGCACTGAGCGCAAGTCTTGCCCAGCCAGCGTGGGCCCATGTGCTGCGGGCGCAACAAGCTCCCGGCTCAGCAGCCCCGGTGCAGCCAGCGGCTGTGCTGGGGCCTGTGTGTGGAGCAGGTGCCGGCAGCATGTTAGTGCCTTGTGAGCGCTGGGAGCATGTGGCCTGCCTCCCTGCCCTGCAGACCCTGGGCTGCCCCTGGCTCCCCTGCCCGGCCCCGCTCCGTGATGGACCCCACGGGCAGGGGCTGGCGCCAGGCCTGGAGCGAGAGCTGCTTTAGGGCCGCGTGGGCCACCCCACGGAGGGGCCCTGGGCAGGACGGGCACCCCGCGGGCTCTCGGATCAGAGGCTGGGCATCATCTGGCACCTCTCTGGCAGCTGGGCCGTGTTGAGGGGACGGTGCCAGCCTCCCCCCTGCTTGCTTCCTGCAGGGGCCGGGCAGGCCCCGGTCCCTCGGGGCATCAGGAATGTGCCTCCGGCAGCTTGTTGACGTCGCGCTCCCAGCTGCAGACCTCCGCCCTGCTGCAGCCGCAGCCCCAACAGCCCCGGCCTTGTGCGCCCGCTGGGCAGGGCTGGAGCCGCGCCACGGCCGGCTTGTGATGTGGCCACGTTCCGGGCCGGGGCTGGGGCCGGCTTCCTGCCCAGGCGTGGGCGGAGGGAGAGGCTTTTCCTGGCACGCGGCTGTGCCCTGAACCAGGCTGGCCCCGCACGTGGTGTGGTGCATGCCCCCCGCCCCCGGGAGCATGTCCCTGCCCTGCTGTGAGCGCAAGGGGCCGGAGCTGCAGCTGGCTCGGTCACCCCGTGCCCGGTGCTCCCGCGGGCGGGTGCCTGGGGCAGGGGGCTCCGGCCCTGCGGTTGCTCCTGCTCCAGGGACAGCCAGGCCTGGAGAGGCCCTCGGGCCCTGCTCCCTGCCCACTGCCCTCTCTGTCTCCACAGGCTGGCACTGGCCCATCTGCCGCCTCCGGCCTGGGCGTCAGCCGGTTCCCTCCTCGTGTCCTGCCTGTTTGTTTCTATCTTGAGCAGCCTGGATCCTCCTGTGTCCCCCAGTCCAGCTCTTCAGCCTCCCCCCCGCTTTCTGTGGGCTGCGATGCTACGTGCCCCGCGTGCTGCGCATGCCCGTGCAGCCAGTGCAACGCGCTGAGCTGGGTGGAGGTACCCGCGGGCCCCCGTGCTGCCAGACATGCTGCCCTCATGCTACGATGCTGGGTGACCCCGAGTTGCACGCGGTGCTGTGCCCGGCTTCCCAGCCGTGCTGCAAGGCAGATGCACAGGGGTGTGGATGGGTTGCGGGCAAGCGTGGGTGCCCTGGCCCCCAGCTCTGCATGTGCACCCCGGGGGCTGCTATCCCCAGGTGGAGAGGACTGGCAGGAAGGGGCTGGGAGCGGCGGTTTGCACTCCCAGGCTTCATGGCTTTGGCCTGAAGGGTCCTGCCCTGGCTGGGTTGTGGGGGCTGCTTTGAAGCACTGGGCGCTGGGCAGAGCTTGGGCTGGGGCCTGCGCGGCGGGGGCTAGTGCTCCTGGACCGGGATGCCCGAGGCTGCTGGCTGCAGGCCCTGGTCAGTTGGGGAAGGGGGTCCCCTGGGCATTGCCCCCACTCCGGGCTTGCCCCTTCCAGGCAGCTGTGATGCCCCAGGCTCCTGGCTGCCGGCGCTGCCCTGGGGCTGTGCGGTCTCCATGGGGCGGTGTCTGGGAAGCGTGGGCCAAGCCAGTGCAGTTGTTCCCAGCTCTGCCGCAGCTTGAGAGCAACGTGCAGCTCTGTGCACGTGGGGCCGCAGCCGAGCCGGCTGCACCGAGCTGGGGTAGGGCAGGGCGAGACCCCGGCCCCCCCGCTGCACCGCTGCAGAGCAGAGCAAAGCAGCCCCGAGAGCCAGGAGCAGACGGCGCGTCCAGCCGCGGGGCCAGGCTCAGGGTAACGCCGCAGCCCCGATGCAGGAGATCTGCTGCTTACGGCCTCTGAGCTCCCTGCAGAGACAGGCCCCTCGCAGGGGCCGCGGTGGAAGCCCTTCGCTGGGGGTGTCTGGGCAAGCGCCGGGCAGGGGCCAGCCATGCTTGGCGTGTGCTGTGAAGAGCTGGGAGCCCAGGACCCCTCTGCTCTGCATCGCTGGGGGCGGTGAGAAGAGCAGGAGGATGCTGGCGAGGACCGGGCGCAGCTGGAGAAGGCAGCAGGGCTCCGGGACCCGCCTGGGGACAAAAGGAGGTGCAGGGCGCTGGGAGATCAGGAGGGTCTGCACCGATGCTCCTGCTCGCACAGCCCAGGAGACTGCCGGCGGCTTAGGCAACACGAGCGCGCCGCCGGCCCGTGTTCAACTTGTTCTCCGTGTCCCTCAGGTCGTGAGCACGTGCTCCCCGGGCCGGATCGGTGCCCGCGGTTCTTCTGCCCCAGGTGCAGGACTTTGCACTTGGCCTTGGGGAATCTCATTTGTATGAGTTGATTGTAGCCGTGTCTGCAGTCCAGTCAGGTCAGAGAGTCAGAGACCAGCCGGGCTGGCAGGGCCTTCCAGGGGTCGCACCTAGCCCAACCCCTGCCCGAGGCAGGATCAGCCCCATCCAAAGCATCCCACACATGCCTTTGTCTGACTTAAGTCTTAACCCTGCACAGCCCCTGGGCACAGGCTGGGCTGCGCTGCCGGGTTTTGCTTTCCTCTCTAATGCGGAGCACGGCCTCCGTCTGGGGTCTCGAGTGCATTTAACCCCCTGGCAGCAGCCGGACCCTGACACCCTTGTCCCCCAGCTTCACTCGGGGCAGGTTCAGGGGCTCTTGGTGCGTCTGGCCACGGGCCCTGTCTCTGTGCCCAGGACGCCGTGTACCGGTAAGACAAGGACATGTCTGGGATGCTTTGGATGGTGCAGAGCCGGGGCAGGGGTCTCCTGCTCTTCAGCACTGGGGAGGCCTCCCCTGGAGCCGTGCGCCCAGCTCTGGCCCCGCACTTCCAGCAGGACGTGGACAGGATGGAGAGCCCACGTGGGTCCAGTGCAGAGCGACCACAGTGAGCAAAGGAGGCACGATGGATGCGGCTGGGCTGGAAGAGGTGGCGTGACTGGATCTGGAGGAGAGCGGACTGAGCCATTGGCCATCATGTGTGACAACTCACGGCCATCAGGAGAGGTCCCGGACGATTGGAAAAGGGCAACATAGTGCCCGTATTTAAGAAAGGAAAGCAGGAGGATCCAAGGAAGTACAGACCAGTCAGCCTCACCTCAGTCCCTGGAGAAATCAGGGGGGAGATGCGCAAGGAATCCCCTGCTACTCGTCTGGAGGAGAAGAAGGTGATCAGGGAGAGGCAGCGTGGATTCACCCGGGGCAAGTCATGCCGGACCGACCTGATGCCTTCTGCGAGGAGGTGGCTGGCTCTGTGGGTGCGGGCAGACCCGTGCATGTGGTGTACCCAGATTTAGCAAGGCTTTTGGTACGGTCTCCCACAGCGTTGTCGCAGGTGAGCTAAGGAAGTACGGGCTGGACGACTGGACTGTAAGGTGGACATAAAGCTGGCTGGAGCCTCAGGCTTGGCAGGTAGTAATCAATGGCTCGATGTCTAGCTGGCAGCCGGTATCAAGTGCGGGGCCCCAGGGTCAGTCCTGGGGCCGGTTTTGTTCAACATCTTCATCAATGACCTGGAAGATGGGCTGGATGCACCCGCAGCAAGTCTGCAGATGCCACCAAGCTGGGGGAGTAGTGGATACACTGGAGGGCAGGGTAGGATGCAGAGTGACTGAGACAACTTGGAGGATCGGGCCAAAAGAAATCCCATGAGGTTCAACAAGGCCAAGCGCAAAGTCCTGCACTGAGGAGGGGGCAATGCCCTGCACCGGGGCAGGCTGGGGGTGACAGGCCGGGCAGCAGCTCTGCAGAAAGGACCTGGGGGGACAGGGGACAAGAAGCTGAACAGGAGCCAGCAGTGCGCCCTCGGTGCCAAGAAGGTGACCGGCATCCTGGGTAGGAGCGGTGCCAGCGGGTGGAGGGCAGTGATTCTTCCCCTCTGTACAGCACTGGGGAGGCCACGTCTGGAGTCCCGTGTCCAGCTGCGTGCCCCCACGACAGAAAGGATGTGGACGCACTGGAGAGAGTCCAGCGGAGGGCAATGAAAATGGTTCGGGGCTGGGGGACGTGGCTTGTGACACCCTTTTTCTGCTCCATGTGTCTGGGGGTTTAATCCTCCCCCAGAGATGCTGGGTGCTGCAGACCAGGCTGTTGGCGGCCATGGCCCCCCTGCTTTCCTGGGAGCAGGGGTGCGGGGCCGTGCCCTGTGGTTGTGCGACAGGGCTCTTGTGTGGTTCAGTAACAGGTGCAACAAGCGCTTGTCTGGGCAGGGATGCTCCTGCCTCCAGTGGGGGTTGCACTGGCTGTGACTACAGGGGTCTGTTCAGATCAAGACCCAGCACCTCCCTGCTTGGCTGGGTCAAGCTGGCCCATCCCTGGGCCCAGGGCCCGGGACCGCTCCCGAGGGAGAGGGAGCAAGGAGCTGCACCAGCGCCAGCACCCCGGCCTTGCACCTGCCTCCTGCCCTCCCCGCCCCGCACCATTGTGGCCCCAGGCTCCAGGCCAGCTCGGTCCCGTGTCTCCCCCGGCCCTCGGGCAGCTCGGCCCAAGCTGTTGAACAGCCCCTGGGGTGTCCAAGCCGCTCGCTCTGCGCACCCGCGTCCCTGGCACTTGCAGCGCCTGCGGCCTGGGTGCAGGTGCCTGCTGCCGGTGTCCTGCTTGGGGCATAGCGGGGGCTGCATCCCAGTGCCCCTGGAGCCTCTCACCCTCCTCCCCACCCCGTTGCAGCCGGCTGGGCCCTGCCCTGGCGCTGGCTGCTGGGCGCAGGCGGTAATTACCCTGCCCGCAGCGCAGCGGGACTTGTGGCCGGGCGCTGCCTGCTATTCCTGGCCCAGCAACAGAGCAGCGAGCGCGTGGGGACAGGCCGGCCCCGCTGCCCGCCTCACTTTCTCCCTCTCCCATGGGGCAGTGGTGCTGAGTCCAGAACAGGGTGCACGGCGTGCGGCCAGGCTGGTTGTACTGGGGCAGGGCTGGGGTGGAGACGAGGGTGGCAGGAGACGTGGGGGGTGTCGGCAGGGCCCGGCCTTGGCTTGTCTCTGCCGGGCGCAGGGATCGATCGGGACGGGGGCCTTGGCCGTGGCTGCCGGCGGCTGTAAATCGTCTCGGCCCATTCCTCTTTGTGCTGACGGGGCCTCAGGGCCAGACGCCCGCGCCTGATGGATGGCTGCTGCGCTGGCGGCTGCCCCCACCCTGCTCCTGGCAGGGCTGCGTGTGTGGCCTGGCGGCACTGGGGGTGGGGGGCAGTTGTTCCCGTCCTGCCTTCCCGCCCCATGCGCCCAGCTCTGGGGTGGAACAGCTCAGCTCAGCCTCACGCGGGCGCACGGCCGGTTGTGTGCTCCTCTCCTGCCTGCGCGCTGCTGGGGCTGCAGGGGCAGCTCTGCTTGCTCAGTCGGTGCCGGTGTGGGGGCCGGGGTGAGATGAGGATCGTGGCTGAGACCGGTCCCCCAGGAGGAAGTGGCTGGGGGGGGTCGCTGCTCTGGGAGCTGCTGGTAGGGCCTGAGCTGCTTGGGGAGGAGCACAGCGGTGCGGGGGGCAGGAGGGGGCGACTGGCCGTCACTTGTTCGCGTTGGTAGCATTGCAGAGCAGTGGGGCTTGCAGGGAGCTGCGGGGTCACATCCAGGCCCAGCCTGGTCCAAGGCAGGATCAGCCCAGACAAACCTCGTGTCCCACACAACAGTCACCCCAACGCATCCCTGGGATCGCCCCTACCCCTGCCCCCAGGATCCAGGGGGCCACAGACGCCAACATCCTGCTGCCGCCGTGGGGGTCCCAGCCCAGGCCCAGGCCGTGCCCCCCCCAGCGTGACCAGTCTGAGCAGGGGGGAAATCCCTTCCTGCCCCGGTGCAGCACTCAGCCTGAGCGTGGGGGCAAGACCCTGCGGGGTTGGTGCCAGCAGGAGCATTGGCGCAGCCCAGCCCCATCCCCAGCCGGGGCTGCAGCAGCACCAGCACTTTGGGGGAGGATTAAACCCCCTGAGACATGGAGCAGGAATGGGGAAGGAGGGGGGAAACCAGCACAGCCCAGGGGCCTGGGACCCCCATG
>NW_017728994.1:45388530-45389074 GCF_001723915.1 Gavialis gangeticus | reverse complement strand
CCCCCCCCCCCTCAGTGATGGAGAGCCCCTCCCTTCCCTGGCATCCCCCCATCCCCCCTGCTTCGACTGAGACGCGTGTCCTGGTCTCCAGTCTGAACTCACTTTGCTGCAACGTAAAGCAAAGTGCACAAGTGGGGTAGAGACCCCTCTGCCCCCCACCCACAACTCACCCCAATACTTCCCGGTGCCATTGCTTGGCCCACCGCTGCCCACGCATGCAGAGCCAGGTCCATGCCGTGCTGCCCCTTGCACACACCTTTATTAACACCACTATGGTTCTGACACGAGTGGCCACGGCCTGAGGCCAGCCCTGAGACGGAGGGCGCAGGCCCTGTGGGCTGGGGTGGGGGGCTGAGGTAGTTGTCCCGGGCTGGGAGGGTGCCCTCCCTGCATGGCGCCCGGCCCCCTGCGTCCTGCTGGCCGGGGCAGGGAGCAGGGCCTGGCCCCCGGCTGTGGTCTGCGGGGTTGGGGCCAGTGCCGGGTGCCACCCGCTGCCTCAGGCCCGCGGGCCGGGGCCTGCCAGCCGGAGGGTGCCTGGGGCCTG
>NW_017728994.1:45385834-45388013 GCF_001723915.1 Gavialis gangeticus | reverse complement strand
CAGCACAGGGAGACGAGACCCCCTCCCACGCCCCCACCTGCGCCCCGTGCCCCCAGCCCAGCTCAGGGCCTTCCCGGCCCACGGGGCGCTCTCTGAGCCGGGGATCTGAGCGACTGTCCCCAGCCCGACTTCGCGGCCCGTGGTGCCACAGCCGCAGGCTCCCGGCCCCTCGCGGCCTGCTCTGCACCGGGCCCCGTCCCAGCCCCCTGCCCTCTGCGCCCGCCGTACCCGTGTGGCAGGCGTGCATCCAGATGTGCTGCCCGTCGTACTTGCACTGGCACCGCAGGACGTTGTTGGAGAAGTCCGACTCGGCCACCTCGTGCAGGGGGTTCACGACCACCTGGGCGGGAGGGAGGAGAGGGGGTGAGCGGGGGCACCCGAGCTCTGCCCCGTGCAGGATCAGGCCTGGCCCGTCCTGCCCAGGCTCCGGTGTCGCAGGGGGCAGAGCGCGGAGGCTGGCAGAGAGGGTGATGGTGCGGCGTTCAAGGTGTGGATGCCCCAGGGGCTGATAAAGGGGCATCACGATACTCTCCACGCTGTGTGCGGTTCCCTTCCTACCCCCCCAACAGCACGCTCGCTGCTCTGACGGCTACTGAGCACCGAGCTGGTGGCAGCTGCCTGTGCACGAGTCCACCTCGGTCTTTACTACTTCGGATAGTTTTGTTGTCTGCGCACCCCCGTCCAGATCATTTATGGAAGTGCTAAACAGTGCTGGTCCCAGCACGGGACCCTACTGCCCACTTCTTACCACCCCGAAAACTGACCATTTCGACTCGCTCTTTGCGTCTGTCTTTAAACTAATTCCTAATCCACGAAGGGAAATTTCCTGTAATCCCGTGACTGCCTAATCTAGTTAAGAGCCTCTAATGGCCAAGGCTTGGCCAAGGCTTTTTGGAAGTCGAGATGTACCGTGCCAACTGGTTGACCCTGGTCCAGCTGCTTATTGGCAGGTGGATTGACTGGCTGACCCCCCGATCCCACGCCAGTCCGGCCCTAGCGCTGGGCACCCCCTGGCCCTGCTCACCCTGGCTGCACCCTGTGCCCAGCTGCAGTGGAAACGAACTCAAGCCACATCCTGGCACGGCTCTCCCAGGCCTGGGGGGTGCCGGGCAGAGCCAGGCTGGTGTCTGGCGGGGGACAGCGGGGCAGGGAGGGTGTAGGCAGGATGTGGAGAGCAGAGGGGGCAGCCTGGCCCTACGGCTGCACCGATAGCCCCTGCCCAGGTCCCCGGAGGTGCCGGGCTGTGCCGTGCCGTGCCGTGCCGTGCCAGGGGCTGGGGCTGGGGCTGGGCTGCCTACCTGGAAGATGTAGCTGCCCGGCCGCACGTCAGTGATGTCGACCCACTGGCAGTCGATGTCGTGCCGGTAGGTGTCCCAGCAGCCCATGCTCACGCCCTGCTCCCCGAAGTTGGCGCAGGCAAAGCTCCGCTGCCGCCCTGCAATGGCACAGGGGCATCAGCTGCCCCGGACTGGTCAGACCCAGGCCTGCCCTGCCCAGGCTCCGCGGAGACCAGTGGCCTGGGGCCGAGCAGGGTTTTCCCTGGTCCTTTCCCACGTGCAGCCTCCTGCATTTAAGGGCGGGGAGAAGAGGGGCCGGAGAGCCAGGCAGCCCCCACCAGCCCCTCCACGGCTGGCGCAGGGGGACAAGCCCTGGAGGGGAGGGCGAGAGGAGCAGGCAGAAAAGAGAGGACCCGCGGTCGCCTGCAAGGCTCTGGTGGTCTGCTGGGACTAAGACGCCCAGAGGTCCTGGCTAGAGGGTCGCGCCCTCTCCCCCGGGCCAGACTGACGCTGCCCTGGGGGCAGGACGGGATTGTATCCCTACAGGCAGGCTGGTCTGGACTGGTGCCAAGCTCTTCTCCCCCATTCAGAGTCCCGGAGCCGGCAGGAAGCCCCAGGGGACGAGCCTGAGCGTGGGGCGAGACCCCCGGCCGCGACCCTGCGGGGTGGGGGACGGGCCGTGGGCCCTTGAGCCCTGCGTGCGGCACGCTCTGTCACCCCAGCTCGGGGCAGACCGGGCAGGGTAGGGTGGGGTGGGGGCAGCAGGGGCACGTACCCCCGTGGCAGTTGCTGTCCTCTAGGCAGAAGCTGGCCTTGTGCCCCTCCGCCACCTTGGTGCCGTTGAGCGTGAGCAGGTCGTAGTGGGTGAAGACCTCGATGCTGTGGTAGTGCCTGCGGGGGAG
>NW_017728994.1:45383960-45385007 GCF_001723915.1 Gavialis gangeticus | reverse complement strand
CCCGGGGGGGCCAGCTGCAGCGGGCACTGGGACAGGTGGGGCTCGGTGCCCAGGCAGCCGAAGCGGTGGACCCAGAACGTGTTCTTCTGGCTGAGGGTCTTCAGGCTGCAGGGCGGGGGGCAAGGGGGGTCACTGCGGGCGGCTCCCCAGCGCGGCGCCCCCGTGCCAGCCGTGCCAGGAGCGGGGCGGGTCGTACCTCGAGAGCGGGTCCTGCAGCTTCTGGTTCCACAGTTTCCTGCGGGGTTGGAGAGGGGGCGGTCAGGGGGTCTCGCCAGGTCCAGTCTGGTCCCTGCCCCTCGCCAGAGCCCGGCACCCCCGGGGGCCGGGGCACACGCTCCCCCCACGGGAGCCCGGCAGGCGCCGGCTCCCTGCAATTACCGCGGTCCCTGCGCCCCGCAGCACCGCTGGGCGGGCTTGGGCGGCTCCTGGCACCGCATGTGCTCATTACGGCTGTATTTATAGCCGGGCCTGCGGGGAGGGGGGACCCCGCACTTCCCCCCGGGTTGGTGCCTGCTGCTGCTGCTGAGGAGGCCGGGGAGACTGGGAGAAGAGCCCCCATCCCACGTGGTGCCCCCCGCATGGGCCGGATCCTGGCACTGGCTGCCCCGCACAGGCCTGCCCCGTTGCCTCAGTCCCTGGGTGAGCAGTGCCCTGCCCTGGCCCACGCATGAGTCCTGCACTGTCGTGCTGCCTGCCGCCCTACTTGCACACCTATGCTGCACACCTGCCACCTTGCACACCCCGTGCATGCACCCCTCCCCCGCCCCGTGCATGCACTCCCGCCTCGCGTGCGCCGTGCGCGCCCACCGGTAGAAGCTGGTGTCGAGGGGGCTCTCGCGGGGGAAGCCCAGCGTGCCGCACACCACCCGGCTGTTGTTCCGGGTCCACCCGGCGTCACACACCTGCCGCCAGCGCCCCTCGTACTTCACCTCCACGACGCCCTCGGTCACCGGGACGCTCAGCTTGGCCCAGGCCAGGACGGGCTTGATCCGCACTTCCAGCCTGGAGCCCTGCATGGGGCCGGCGCGTGAGACAGGACCCGGGCGG
>NW_017728994.1:45380722-45381000 GCF_001723915.1 Gavialis gangeticus | reverse complement strand
CGCCCTGGCCCCGCGCCCGGCCCGGCAGCTGCCGGGCTATTCCCGGCGCCGCGGGGCTATTCTTAGCCGGTCAATATTGACGCAGGCGGCTCGGGGGCGGCCACGCAGCGCGGAAGGGCTGGGGCTCGCGCCTGAATTGGGAGCGCTGTCCCGGGAGGAAGTGGGCACGGGAGGAAGCTCTGGCATTGCGGCGGCTGGGCTGGCACGGGTCGGTGCCCGCTGTTTGCCGTGGGCCGTGGCCGTGGCCGGGAGCGGGGGACTGCGCCAGCATGCGCGCA
>NW_017728994.1:45375420-45379753 GCF_001723915.1 Gavialis gangeticus | reverse complement strand
GCAGCAGGGGCGGGGGCCCAGCACCCAGCACCCGCCCCATCCCTGCCCGGGGGGGCAAAGGCCCCTGCAGCCGGCTCCATGGCACCACCTGGCGGCCGCAGGGACCCGGCTGCTGCAGCGTCTCCCCTGCCCGCGCCAGGCCCCGCCCGACCCTCCCCGCGTGCGGTGGGGGGCTGCTCCCCGGCCCCCACCGAGCTGGACACGAGCCCTCGGCTCTGCTCGCCAGCCTCAATCCGTCCCTTGAGCACACGGGTGACCAGCCCCCTCCCCGCCTGTGGTGGGGCACAGCCGAGCTCCCCTCCCCGCGCCGCTGCCCCGGTGCAGCAGGACGCCCTGGCATGCCCCCCGTCTGGGCTCCGTGCGAAGCCCCCGGCCTTGGTGCCCGAGCTCAGCACTTTGCGTCGCATCGTGGCTCCCCGGGTCAGCCCCGAGCCTCTGCCCCAGCGCCAGGCCCGAGGGCAGTGCCAGCATCACAAGGACAGGGCTAGGCCCTGCGGCGTGGGCGCTGGTGCAGGCGGAGGCCGGAGAGCCCAGTGCCTGCAGCCAGCGCTGCTGTTGCCCTGGGGGTAGCGCCTCCCCGAGCCCCCGCAGGCACGGCCACATCAAACTGGATGGGGCCCTTTGCGCTGCCCGCGCCGAGCCAGAGAAGCTGCGCGGCTGCTTGTCCCGTTAATGCGAGATCCAGGGCGGGTGCTGGACCCCACAGCCCTGTTCTCTCCTGCCTCTCCACGGCCGTCTTGGAAGCGGCAGGGATGGGCACCGGTCTTATGGCAACGTGCAGCGCGTGGGGGGCATCTCCAAGTGGCAATGCACCCCCACATAAGAGAAGAGCAGGCACGAGGCTGCTGCGCTCAACCACCTTTATTCCTACAGCCTGGGGCGCAGCACCGAGCGCAGAGCCCGGGGCGGCTTCCGGCCCCTGACCGCAGCCCCTGGCACGTGCCTGGGTGCACGCAGCCACATGTGTCTGGGGGGCCCCGTGGCAGCATGGGGCTGCCCTGACACAGGGGGGCTGCAGCAATTCCAGGAAACCCCACAGCCCTCCCACAGTCCAGCTGCAGGACAGGGCCACGTTCCCTGGCTGGAGCTCTCCCCCCTGCCCGTCACGGCCCCTGGGCCACCATGGCGTGGATGGGCAGGGGCCTGGCGGAGCGTGGGAGCAGCACTGCCCTGGGCAGGGCCGGGGCAGGGCCTGGGGGTCGCGGTCACTTCTGCTTGAAGTCCTGCAGGGCCACGCTGGCGGCGTTGCGGCCCGCGGCTCCCATCACGCCCCCTCCTGCAGCGAGAGCAGCGGGTGAGACGGGCAGGGCTCGCGCTGAGGCCTGATGCAGCGCCCCTGCGACAGGCCAGGCCCAGCCGGCAGCCCCGGGCTGCACGGTCCCAGGGCCCGGGCCTGTGGCTTCCTGCAGCTGGTGAGGGGGCAGTGCCAGGCAGCGGTGGCCCAGGGCCCGGCCCATGCAGGGCCGCGTGTGCCCAGCCCCTTGTCTGGATGCAGGAGCAGCCCACCCAGAGCCTTGCACCCAGGGCACCCGCAGCCCTCGGGGCCCAGCCACGTACCAGGGTGCGCTCCGCTGCCGCACAGGTACAGGCCGGGGATGGGGGACCTGTAGCCCGCGTAGGACGGCACCGGGCGGGCGAAGTACAGCTGGTCCAGGGACATCCCTCCGTGGAAGATGTTCTGCGGACAATGGGCCGGGTCAGGCGCCGGCGCAGGGAGCTGGGCCGGGTGGGGGCTGCATGGCCCCACAGCCCGGCAAGACCCTCCAGCCCGGAGCCTGTGGGGTCGGCGCCAGCAGGAGCATTGGCACGGGCCAGCGCCTCGGGGCAGGACGGGTCGCAGGAAACGACCTGAACTAACTTCGCAGCCACCTCCCACCATGGCTCCGCGGCAGGAGACCAGGCGTTTCCCTCCTGGTGTTTGCAGGATGCTTTCGTGCCCCCCCCACACCACGACTCACCCCTCCGGGCAGCCCAAAGACCCTCTCCAGGTCCGGCGGGGTCAGCACGTCCCTGCCGACAACGGACGCCTTGAAGCCGGGGGCGTAAGCCTCGACACAGTCAAACACTGGGGGAGAGACGGAGGCCGGCTCAGCGGGGAGCCCGCGGGCTGGGCCTCGGCATCCCCGCGGGCCCCGGCCGTACCCCTGTCGGCGTAGGCCTCTCGCTCCTGCTCGCCCCAGGGCCGGCCGCCAGCCAGTGTGTACGGCGTGTACTGGGTGAAGAGAGACACCACGTGGCAGCCCGGGGGGGCCAGCGAGGGGTCCAGCACCGACGGGATGCACAGCTCGATCACGGGCCTGGTGCAGGAGAGAGCGGTGCAGCTGCGCTGGCCCCCACGGCCCCCTCCTCCCCTCCCCTCCCCGCTATTCCCCTGCCCTCAGGCCTGGGAGCAGCCGTGGGCGCCAGGGAGCAAGGGGCCCGGCCCTGGGCCCTGCAGCGTGGCTCTTGCCAGGGGTGCCGGCGGCTCCAGCCCCCAGTCCTACCGGGTGGAGGGCTGCCCCTGGCCGGCGTCCTCGAAGGCCCGGTGGAGCAGAGCCACGTCCTCGCAGTTGAGGTGGATGGAGCACTGGTGATGGGGCTGCGGGCGCCCGTCGTGCGGGGTGGGCGCAGCCAGGAAGCTGGGCAGCCGGGCCACGGCCACTGCGGGCGGCGGGGACGGTGAGACGGAGACGCCAGCGGCCGGAGCGGGGAGCACGGTGCAGAGCCTGGCGGGAGCCCCCCGACAGCCACCTACCGTTGATCTTGGTGACGGGGGAGCGCGTGTCCAGCTGGCCGACCTGCCGGACAAACGCCGGCAGCAGCTGCTCCTGGGGGCAGAGTCCAGCTCACGTTTGTGGGGCTGGAAAAGAGCTGGGGGTGGCCGCGGGGGAGCAGAGCCGGGGCTGGGCAGCTTGCTCCGCGTCCGAGACCCCCAGCGGGGCAGAGCCGGGGCCGGGAGCTGCCCGCCAGGTCCCACCTGCGAGTCCCTGGCCCCTGCCGGCCCACGAGGCGCCTCACCTGGGGCGTGAGCTGCAGGAAGGTGTGCTGCGGGGAGGCGTTGGATAGCACCAGGCGGCTCCGCAGCTCCGTCCCGTCCCCCAGCGCCACGCCGCACGCTGCTCCGTTGGCTCCCACCAGCACGCGGGCCACGGGCTGGGGCACGGGGGTTAGTACCGAGTGCTGGTGGCAGCGGGCATCTCTTGTGGCAGAGCCCGGTGCCCCGGCCCGTCCTGCACAGGGGACCACCCTGCAGCCCCTCGACCCGGGCTCTGGTAAGTGGGTCCCACGGGGAAGCTGCCGCCTCCATCCTGTCCCAGGCCAGTGCCCATCACCGCAGCACCCGGACGAGGGGATGGGCAGGGGGCTCCCCAGAGCTGAGCGCACTGTTCCCGGCAGGGGCTGGGGGTCGCGAGCACCTTCTCGGTGAAGATGTGTGCCCCGTGGGCAGCGGCCGCGCAGGCGATGGCGTGGGACAGTGCTCCCATGCCGCCAGCCACGTAGGCCCAGGCGCCCCGCTGCCCCTGCAGCTCGCCCATCACGTGGTGCAGCAGCACGTACCTGGGCACGAAGGGGACAGCGCTGACCGGGGCCAGGCGGCAACAGCCTGCAGGTGCAGCAGGGCCCGTGGGGGGACGGAGCGGGAGCTGCAGCGCCGAGCACCCAGCACTTCAATAGAGGCCCAGTACACCGGGGTCCCCTTGCAGTTGCCCCAGCTCTGTCCACGCAGCCCAGGGGAGCAGGTGCATTGCAGCCAGGGGCCGGGGCCGGGGCCGGGGCCGAAACCCAGCACGACGTGGGGGTTTGCTGGTTTGGCATCATGCCCACGGCAGAGACAAGACCCCCAGGGCACTGCCCAGGCCCCTCCGCAGTGACACGGGGGGCAGCAGCACATTTCTGCACCCCAGGACTCCCCTCCAGCACCCCTGGCTCATGTTGTCCCAGGGGCCCAGCCCCATACCCGCTGCCTGGTGTGTGTGGACTGGCCATAGCGCCGATCACCGCATCGGTCGCCAGTGTTGCCTTCAAGGGCTCAGACTCGAACCACTGGTCCAGGACCTGGAGGGGGGAGCACGGCCAAGTCAGGGACCCCAGGCACAGCCGGCACAGGGCTGCATGCAGCCAGCTCCAGGCCCCGGCGCGTGCCCGCGTCACTGACCTTGGAAATGGGGGCCGTGAGCACCTGGTAGGACTGGGGCAGCTGCTTTCCCAGCACCAGCCCTGGGGGAGGAGATGGCCCTGAGACCCAGGGGCCGGGGGCGACCGGCAGCCCTGGGCCCCAAGGAACGGGCTCCCGCGGTGCCCGCAGCCACCGGCGCCCCCGGACTCACCGGCCTGCAGCAGGGGCCAGAGGCTG
>NW_017728994.1:45371467-45375235 GCF_001723915.1 Gavialis gangeticus | reverse complement strand
GGGGGGGGGGCTCCCCACCACGGCGCTCCCCTACCTCGGCGTCCCGGGGGGAGAACTGGGCGATTTGGCGCTGCGTCTCCGCCACGTTGTGCCCCAGCAGGAGCGAGCGCGGGGGGCTCCGGGCCTCCAGCACGGGGGTGAAGGAGTAGGGGTTGCGGGGGTGCAGCCTCAGGCCGTGCCTCTGCAAGGGATGGGCACCACAGCTGCGACCTGCGTCACCGCCGAGCGGGAGGGGGCAGGCTGGGGGCAGTGGGGGTTGTGGCTGTGGGTGCAAGGGGCTGTCGCGCCCCAGGATTGGGGCACCTGGCAATTATGGCCCCAGATGAGGCGGTGCCAGGCTCTTACAGCCCAGCGGATGCAGGGGGACCCGCTCGCCCCAGAGGGCTGCGCCGAGGCAGGAGGTACCTGCAGCTCCAGGTCCTTGTAGATCTGCGGCCGCAGCAGGCTGAGCAGGTAGGAGGCTCGGGAGAACTTGAAGCCTGAAAGGTGAAGCCGGGGGGGGTGCAGGGGTCAGCGCTTGGCCGAGCCCCACCTGGGCTGGGGCAGCAGGGCAGAGCCAGGGGTACCTGGGATGATCTCCTCCGTGACTGCAGCACCCCCCAACACGTGGCGTCGCTCCAGCACGGCCGTCCGCACCCCCGACTTCTGCAGGTAGGCGGCCTGCCGGGCACCCCAGAGTCGCCCCTGCCCCACACGCCATGGACACCCCCAAGCCCTTGACCCACACCTGCACGTCACTCCCCTGCAGGCGCCCTACGGAGACCCCCTGGGCTCTGCCCACCCACGCGCTGCAGCCAGAGTACTGCCCCCATGCCTCCCCCCCATGCCAGGCACGACCTGGCTGCACCCAGGGCAGGGGCCTTGCAACTTGGTACTCACAGCAACCAGCCCGTTGTGCCCTGCAATGAGATGGGGGGGTGAGAGGAGCCCTGGGGCACTGTTTTGCACCCTCCACCTGCACCGCCCCCAGTAGCTGGTGCCAGTCTCGCCAGCAGGCAACGCAGCACCGGGATCACACGTGGTCCGGCCCCGCTACCTGCGCCGATCACCACGGCGTCGTACTCTGGCTGCAGCTGGGCCCGGGCCCCGGGATGCGCCAGGCGCCGGCTCGGCAGCCCCAAGGCGGCGTGGGCCGTGCCCAGCCTCCGGCCGAGCCTGGCTGCCATCTCTGCTCCAGGCAGGGGCTGTGGCCGCAGGGCTGGACTTTGTCTCCTCATCAGCAGTTTGCATGAGGCGGTGCCTGGGCACGGACAGGCCGACTGCTGGATGCGGCCCCCAGCCGCTGGCGACGTCACGGGCCTGCGGCTCCAGGCACCGCCTGCCTGCTCCAGCGCCCGGAGCAGCTGGGCTGCACGCAGGAGCGCTAGGAAGCGAGGCCGGGAGGGGATGCCCACCTCCAGCCTTGCCAGCACCTGCCTCTCGAACGCAGGGTCCAGGGGTACCTGCCGCAGCCCCTTGGGGCTGGGCCGCTCGAATCCTGCTTCCATTCACCTGCCAGCACCTCGCTGACGGCCAGGACAGGCCCTGCCCCGGGCTACAAGGGCTCAGGTCAAAGGGGAGCCGAGTCCCAGCCCCCGGACGCAGGGGCCTTCGCCCAGCCCCCCAGCGCGGCCTGGCACGGCCCAAGCCCCGGCCCCGAGGAGGAGAAACCAGCCGGCACGTCACACTGACCAGTTGCAGCAGCTTTAATCAAGGCACCGATGGACCCACCCAGCACAGCGTGGTCTCCGCCATCCCCAGCCACGCCAGGGCCCGGCAGCCGGGGAGGTCTGTGGGGCTGGGGGCAGCGGGACGGATGCCGAGGGCCCCGATCCGGGGACAGGCCCGTGGGGGGGGTGCGGTGCCGCGGCGGCCGCAGGACCCGGCTCAGAGCAGCGGGATGCGGGAGGGCTCCCAGAGGCGCCGGGCCAGGTCGGCAGCCTGCTGCACCACCACCTCGGGGGGCAGGACGCCCAGGTGCAGCGTCAGCAGCTCGTAGCACTTCACCGCCTCGGCCTGCTGGTTCTTGCTGTAGTAGCGCAGCAGCTTCCTGGGGGAGGCCGCATGGGTCAGGGAGCAGGGCAGCCCCCCAGGTGGGTGCCAGACCCCCTGCCCCCTTTCAGGGCTCTGCCTGGCCAGACCGAGATCCAGGACAGCACGTGGCGTCTCCCCCCAGGCCTGCGTATGGGTTCCCGCCCCCCCTTCCCTGGTTAGACGGGGCCCCAGACACCTGGGTCCAAGTGCTGGCTCTGCAGCGGGCTCCCAGCCGGCATCGGAGCAAGGGGGATGTAGCCCCGTGTCCTGCTCCCACTGCCGAGGCTGCTCCAGCCAGCAAGGCCCGTGGGTCCCAGAGCCCCCACCCCCAGGAGGCGAGGGGTACCCCGCCGGTGGCTCCCCCCACCCCGGCCAGCCTGGCTCGCACCGGGAGCAGAATGGCCTCGGGCTCACCTGTAGTAGTCGCCCGTCAGCATCCCAATGGGAGCAGAGTCGTCGGAGAGCACCGGGACCTCCATCACCTCCAGCCTGTAGCCCTGGCGGTGGTGGGATGGGGCCGGGGTGAGGGGCAGGACAGGAGGGCTGCGATGCCCCAGGCAGGGCTGGTCCTGGCCCTCCCTGTCCTGGCTGCCAGGAGCAAAGCGGTCCCCAGGGAAGCCCCCGCCACGTACCAGCTCGTTCTCGAACCAGAGGAAGTAGGAGCAGTAGTAGTCGCCGTCCCGCAGAACCAGCGTGGTGTAGCCCTTCTGCAGGTAGCGCCGTGCCAGCGCGATCAGGGACCAGACCTAGGGAGACGCAGGCGCTGGAGCCCGCTGCGTTCCTGCGCCCGCCCAGACCTCGGCTCCCGGCCCTGCTCCCAGCCCCAGCCAGGCTAGCGGAGCCCCACAAGGGTCCTTTGCCCCCTCCCCTGCCTTCACGGCTGCCAGCCCCGCACCCGGTACCTTGCTCTTGATGAAGGCGGGCAGCTCGCCCCGGCCCAGCTCCGAGGCAGCTTTCTCGGCCACGCTGAGCGAGGGGGCCACCATCTGCCCAGCCGCGCGGTCCACGTAGATGAAGTGCACCAGCCCGGGGAAGTCCTCCAGGTATGTGGGGCGGGTTAAGGATGCTCGAAGACAACAGGCCCAAGGCAGGCGCGCGGCCCCCGCGCCCCTCAGACCCTCCTGGCACTGAGACACCCAGAGCCCCTTGGGGGACAGGCCACTGGGGGCACCAGGCCGGGCCCACGTGGGGTCAAATACCAGCAGCCTGCCCCACCCCGAAGCTCAGCACCCACCACCCAGAGCCCCTGAGCCCCCTGCCCGCAGGCCTCTGCTGCTCACGGCCAGCCCCAGCCCAGGCTTGGCGCCCAGGGGCTGCTCCATGGCCCCGGCAGGCGCTGGGTGCCCGAGCTGGGCAGGCCACCCAGAGCAGCCGGCTCCAGGCCCGGGCGCCTGGCTTCTCCCAACCCCACGGTGTCCTGGGGGAGCTCCCTGCCCCTCCACACCCGCCAGCCCAGCTCGGATATGACACCATGGTGACGTTGCGCCGGCTCTTTACCAGCAAGAAGTCCTTCCAGTCCAGCAACTTCTCCCTGCCGGGGAACAGGGATGTGCCCACCCTGCTCTGCCAGGATGCCCGTGGGGCCAACGGATGCCCCTGCATGAAGGCCAGGCAGTGCCGCTCCCGGCTGCCTGGGGGGGATGGGGCCAACCCAGCTCCAGCCCCACGACAGACCCCAGCGGCTCATGGCACCGCAGCCCCACGCAGAGAAGCAGCAGCCGCCACCTCCAGCTCCAGCCCCAGCCCCAGCCCCAG
>NW_017728994.1:45361356-45366467 GCF_001723915.1 Gavialis gangeticus | reverse complement strand
GCCTCTGCACCGCAGTCTGGAGCTCCCCTGACCAGCACTCGAGAGACTCCAATATGAAGCAAACCTCCAGCTCCAGCCCCAGCCCCAGCCCCAGCCCCAGCCCCAGCCCCGTTCACTCACTGCAGCAGGCGCTGCGCCCGGTCCAGCAGGCCCTGCGGCAGGCTGGGGGCGGCCGGGGGGCTCAGGAAGAACTGGCGGTAGAGGGAGCAGAGCTGGTGCCGCACACCCCCCAGCGCCTGCAGAAGCCTGGGCGGGGGGACGACACGGATCAGAGACCAGCACAGAGCTGCGGCCGCAGCAGCTTGCGACAACCATCACGGGTCTCCGGGCCCACGCTGCCCCCTCCCCACACTCACTCCTGGGAGCTGGCGGGCTCGTGGCGAGAGAAGGCCTTACTCTTGAACTCCAGCCAGGCGCTCTGCAGCTAGAGGGGACAGACGGGCGCACAAGCAGGTCAGAGTCCAGCGCCGCGGAGCGGGCAGGGAGCTGCGGGGTCACATCCAGCCCAGCCCTGTCCTACCTGGGGCAGGATCAGCCCTGTCCAAATCAGCCCGGACAAACCCAGCATCTAAACTCTTTGTAAAACTACTGTCGGCCCTGACAACTGGCATCACACCTGGACCTGCCACAGCGGGACCGTGGCCACCAGTGTCCGGCTTCTATGAAATGCCAACGTACACTCAGGCCTGTCCCAGTAGACGGCCATGCCCCCTGCTATGGGGGGAGGCAAACCCTGCCAACCCACACCCATCGGACCCCAAATATAGTGTTGGTCAGCAGAGGGGCAAAACCCTCCCGCCAGGACCCTGCGTGGTTCGTGCCAGCAGGAGCGCTGGCGCAGCCCAGCCCCAGCCCCATCCCCAGCCTGGGCTGCAGCACGACCAGCGCCTCGGGGGAGGCTTAACACCGCCCCCCCAACACACACACACACACACACCCCCCCCGGAGCAGAAAGAGGGGGGCAAACAGCACAGCCCAGGGACCCGGGACACCCCACAGCAGAGCACAGGCATTGCTGCACCTGGATCACCCCACCCCGCACCTGTCCAGCCTCTCCTGACACCTCCATGACAAAAAGTGCCCCCTTCCCTGGCGTCTCTCCCACGGCTTCCCTGCTCTGACGGCAAAGAAGTTTGTCTGGATTTCCAAACTAAACTCACTTTTGCTGCCCCTTCAAGCCACTGGTTCACGTCCTCTGCTCTGCGGTGCCGGGCTCCTGCCCCCAGCCTCCCACCCCAGGCAGTCCTCGCCCCTCGTGCCCACCACCCAGGCGCTACGTGGAACGGGCAGGCTGGCAGTTTACAACGAACACCAGGCTGCTCGTCTTCCCCTAGCGTGGCATGAAAACGTGGGGCTCGTGGCCCCCAGGGATGGGGGGAGCTGAGAGCTCAGCCGGATTCACGGGGGGCGTGGACACAAAGGGGCATCAGTTGCTATCGAGTGTGGGAATGAACCAGAAGGTCCCAGCCCTGAAGTGCTGGAGGCTGCAGGGGAGAGGAGCAGGGAAACCCTGCACGGCCCTAGTCACGCCCGTCCAGGCGCTGCTCTGCCCCCGTGACACCAGGGACTGGGCGAGAGGGACCCGGGTCTGACCCAGCACAGGGCAGCTCCGATGTCCCTCCTGCCCTGGCCCCTCACCTGGGTGCCCGGCCCACCCAGCTTCTTCACGAACTTGTCCATGCGATGCCGCAGCTCGCCCAGGAGCAGGGGGGACCGGGGGCTGGGCACCGTGCCCGGGCCCTCCCGCAGATTCTTCTCCAGCACCAGGAGCCCATCCAGCAGCTGGGACAGGGTCAGGGCGACGGGCGTGCTGGGGCCCTGCGGGGGACAGAGGGGACTCAGCGTGTGCCGGCGTGTACCCGGACCCGGCCCTGGCGACGACTCACCTTGGCCAGCAGCACGAGGCAGATGCCAGGCCAGAGCAGCAGGCAATGCATGGTGTGGGGCAGCATGGGGCAGTAGCCCTCCCGCAGGTTGGTGTCCAGGAAGATCCTCCGGGGGTTGGAGGCGTCGGGCATGGGGGGTGCCAGGGCCTGGAGCGAGTCCTCTGCCATCTGCAGGGGGAGAAAAGGGCCTGGGTGAGAGCTGCGTATACAGGAGACCCCCCAGCCCACGTCACGTTCGGCTGCCCTTGACCCTTGGGGACAGACCCACGCACAGCTGGTTCGATGGGCAGCTGCAACCTGGGCCCTGAAGCAGCCGCAGGACACGGCCTCAACCTCTGTTGGCTGCCCCTTCCCCTGCCTGGGGCTCCACGTGTCGGGGGGTTTAACCCTCCCCTGAGGCACTGGTGCTGCAGCCCGGGATGGGGCTGGGCCGTGCCAATGCTCCTGCTGGCACCGACCCTGCAGGGTCCCGGCGGGAGGGTCTCACCCCCGCGCTTGGGCTCAGCCCCACGCTGCACTGGCGCAGGAAAGGATTTCCCCCCTGCTCAGACTGGTCGCACTGGGAGGTTTTGCCCATCTCTGCAGCGGGGGCACGGCCTGGGCCTGGGCTCTGCAGCACCCACGACCCCCTTGGCAGCAGCAGGACGTTGGCAGCTGCGGCCCCCCTGCTCCCCTGGGGGCAGAGGCGACGGTCGTGTGGCTCTGAGGTTACACGTGGACGGGGCTGATCCCGCCTCAGGCCGGGGCTGGACTAGATGCGACCCCACAGCTGCTTGCCAGCCCCACGGCTCTGGGAGTCTGCGATTTCGGTGACTGCGCCCACTGCTCTCCAGCTGCAGGGATATTTGCAGGAGCAGGCTGTGCCCATGGGGTGTAAGGTGGCTGAAGACTGGGGCAGGGGGAGTCCAAGGACCGTCCTGAAGGGGTGGAAGGAGCTCTGGGGAAGGGGAGGCCAGAAAGGGGAACCTGGAGAGCTGCTGGGGGGCTGACGGTGGGGTGGGAGCAGGCCCCCGACATGTCCCAAGGCAGCGTGCGGGGCCTCAACGTAGCAGGAGCCAAACTCACCTGGATGTCCGCAGCATCCGCCTCCGCCGAGCTCGGCAGCTCGATGCTCTCCGACCAGCTCTCGCTTCCTGCAGGCGACAGAGCAAAGGGGCAGCAGCTGCAGCCAGGCCAGCGCCACCAGGCCCTGGGGGAAGGGGCAACACAGGGTGGGCTCCGCTACTCGCGGACACTCGGCTCCGAGCCCCGAACCCAGGGCTCCCCCAGCCCGCGCTGCTGCTCAGGCCTGACCTGAGCTGCGGCTGCCAGGCGAGGGCTGGGGCGTGTAGAACTCCTCGGCTGCGGAGAGGTCGTCGCCGTTGCCCTCCTGCAAAGGGGAGGCTGCCTGAGCGGGACCCGGTGCCCCAGGGCACCATCCCGGCACCCCCGGGGTTGCAGGAGCTACGGCAGGATCCCCCCCACACCCTGGGCTCCAGAGCCGGGGGCGCTGCACGCACCTGCTCCCCTGCCTTTGTCCCGGTGGCTCCAAGGCTCTCCACAGGGATGCTCTCGCTGCTCTTCGGCCTCGGGGGAGTCAGGCCTCCTGCTGCAGGCTGCAAAAAGAGCACGAGAGCAGCTCAGAGGGGGCCGAGGGCAGACATCTGCCCCCCCGGCTGGGCCCAGGGGTGGTACCTGGGAGGCGGGCTCCTCCTCCCCGCTGCGGCTGGGGAACCGGTCCTGCACGACGAGGATGAGGGCCAGCAGGTCAGCCGGGCGGATGGAGCTGGCGTTGCGGCTGCGGGGAGACCACGCGTGTCAGAGCCGTGTGCAGGGACCCGGAGCAGGCCATGCCGTGCCGGGCCAGGCTCACCTGGAGTAGAAGGCCAGCAGCTTGGTGTGCACCAGCAGAAAGGCGTGGGCCACTTCGGTGCCGCCACGCTCCGCGCTGCTGTTGATGTGCTGCACCACCTGGCGCTCCAGGACCTCGATGCACTGCTCGCACAGCTGCGGGTGGATCAGCCGCTCCACCGCCTGCGGGACACGGTGTCACACCCTGCGGCCCCGGCCCCCACGCAGCCCACGGGGCATGCTGAGCTCTGCAGGCTGCTCTGTGCCGTGCCCAGCCCCGCGCCCCAGCACGCACCTCTGCGGCGAAGCTCTGGTCCTCGTCCCGCAGGCGCATGTAGGTCTGGAGCAGGCCCCGCAGCAGGGCCCACACGCGGCTGCGCTGCTCCGAGTCCGCCGGCCGCAGCCTGCGAGCGCAGCAGCACAGTGAGCCGGAGCCGTGGGCTGGTGCTCCCACCCCCGCGGCCCTGGGGCACCCGCTGCCCGCCGGGAGAGGAGGAACAGGCCCCGGGTCCTCTGGGCTGGACGGTTACAGGACTGGGGCGAGAAGGGCTGATCCTGCCGCAGCTCCAGTCAGTGATCCAGCCCCAGCCTCTGGCCTGCTGAGCTGGCACAACCGTTTCTGTAGCCAAAGGCATGGGAGACCCGCACCAGCCCATGTCACTTGTGGCTGCCCTCGACCCTTGGGGACAGACCCCCCCCACAGGGGGGTTGATGCTGCACTGGGGCAGAAAGGGATTTCCCCCTGCTCAGACTGGTTTGCACTGGGAGGTTTTCCCTTCCTCTGCAGCAGGGGCATGGCCTGGGCCTGGGCTCTCTACAGCGCCCATGACCCCACGGGCAGCAGCAGGACGTTGGCAGCCACCGGCCCCTGTATCCCGGGGGCGATGCTGGGGGCTGTGTTGGACACGGGGCTCATCCGGGCTGGTTTGGACGTGACCCTGCGGGTCTACAGGACGAGGACAGCGGCAGGCCCAGGAACGGCCCCCGTGTCCCCGAGCCCGGCGCCGGCGCCGCACTCACTCCTTGCGCAGCAGGTTGGAGTCGAGGGTGACCAGCCCGAAGTGCGCCTCAACCAGGTGCCGCAGCACATACAGCGTCCTGCGCAGGTCGTCCTCGCCCTCCGCGCCGTCCCCGCTCACCGCGACGTACAGGCAGTCGCCGAACTGCACCGGGCGGTTAGGGAAGCACTGGGGTCAGGCTGGGAGCCGCGGGGGGGGGCTCCCCGTGCCGCAGCCCCCCGTCCTGGCACCGCGCCGTTACCGTCTGCAGCACGTAGAGGTGGCGCCCGCCCTCGGCCGTGAAGCAGGTGTAGGTGTCGCCCAGGCGGTCCAGCAGCGCGGTGCAGGAGATGATGATGGGCGCCAGCAGCGTGTTGAGGGTGTCCTCGGCCGCCGG
>NW_017728994.1:45360761-45361110 GCF_001723915.1 Gavialis gangeticus | reverse complement strand
TGGCCCGGCGACCCCCACCGCCCTCGGCCCGCCCGGGCTCACGTGCGGGAGCTGGCGCAGTGCGCGTAGATGCGGAGCTTGTCCCGGATGACCCGGCCGGGCCGCGGCTTCCTCTGCAGCCCCGCCACGTGCACCGCCAGCACCTTGGGCCCCACCAGCCGCTTGTAGAGGAGCGAGACCCAGTAATCCTGCGGGCAAGAGGACGCGCGGGCTGTGGGGGCAGGGGCCTGGGTGTGCTCCCTGCGGCCCGATCCCGGTCCGCCTGGGGTCCACTGCCGCAGCCGCTGGCTCAGACACGCGTGGCGCCTGCCGCCGCCCTTACAGGCAGCTCCCACGGGCACGGACGCGG
>NW_017728994.1:45355211-45355761 GCF_001723915.1 Gavialis gangeticus | reverse complement strand
CTGACTTCCCACGGGCACGGACGCGGGCCCGGGGACCCCCGCAGCCACCCCCGCTGCCCAGCCCTGGCTTGCAAGCACCTGGGGAAGCATGCTCTCAATTCGGGGGGAAAACATCCTCATTTGGAGCAAGAGGCCTAAAAAGCCCCTGGCCTCTCGAGCTGGCTCCGTGTCTCCGGGCCCAGGCGCAGGCAGCGTTGGGCAGCAGTCGGCTGCAGGATGCCCACATCCCACCTCGCCCCCCGGGCTGCGCGCCCCCTCGGCCGGCCTCGTCTGGTGCGTCCCGCCGGGGCTCAGCCAGTCCGGCCTCCCCCGTGACTCCCGCCGTTGGCTAAAGCCCTCGGGCCCCGCAGCCGGCTCCCAGCCCCAGCCCCAGCCCAGGATCTCGTCCCACTTGCACGAGACCCTGCGGCAGGGCCCGGGCTCCGCCATGGCGGGACAAGCGAGGCTGCGGGAGCATCCTGCAGCTCGGAGCAGCCCTTGTCGTCGCCTCGCTGACAGAGCCCAGGCGCCGGGGCCGCCGAGAGGGAGCGGGGCCGGGGCCGGGGCCGGG
>NW_017728994.1:45349712-45350211 GCF_001723915.1 Gavialis gangeticus | reverse complement strand
AAGGAGGTGTCCTTTTACCAGGGCTACCCCAGCCCCTACCAGCACGTGCCCGGGTACATAGACATGGTCTCCACGTTCGGCTCGGGGGAACCGAGGCACGAGACATACATATCCATGGAGGGCTATCAGTCCTGGACTCTGGCTAATGGCTGGAATAGTCAGGTTTACTGTGCCAAAGATCAGACCCAGAGCTCCCACTTTTGGAAATCCTCCTTTCCAGGTACGAGAGGGAGAGAGGCGGTCCGAGTCAAGCCCCCTGCCCTGCCAGGCCCGGCCCGGCCCGGCCCGGCCCGGCCCGGCCCGGCCCCCCGCACTCACCGCGAGGGCAGCCCGTCCTGGCCGTGGGGCTGCAGCAGGTACTGGTGCACCGTCTTGTCCCGCAGCGTCCCCGCCAGCTTGATTTTCTTGCGGGACCGGTGCAGGTTGATGATGAAGAGGGTGATGGAGCCTCGCACGTAGCTGTGGCTGCGGGGGAGGGAGAGCGGGCATGGGGCGCGGC
>NW_017728994.1:45348087-45348493 GCF_001723915.1 Gavialis gangeticus | reverse complement strand
GGGCTGGCGAGCGGCTGCGTCCAGGGGCCGGAGCCGGGCGGGGGGGGGGCTCGGAGCAGACCACCCGCGCACGGCCCGCGCGTTCAGACAGACCCGGGCCGGGCTGCAGGGAAGTTCCCAGGGCCTGAGTCGAAAGTGTCACTGGCCGTTTTCAGAGCTCAGCCTTGCGGGGGGGCCCGGCCCACGCCGTGCAAGGCAAGGCACACGAGCCGAGACCGCGCGTGGAAGGCCGTGCCCGACGAGCCGGCAGTGGCCGGCTGGAGACAGCAAGGGGCACGGAAGCAGCCCCGGCCGGGCCCCCGCAGCTCCCGGTGCTCGGGGGAAAGACAAGGCGGCCCCGACGGCAGGCGGCAGCAGGACTCCCGGCAGCTCGGGGCGCGGGACGCGGCCGCCCCCGGCACGCACA
>NW_017728994.1:45347429-45347979 GCF_001723915.1 Gavialis gangeticus | reverse complement strand
CTGTCGCTGCCCCAGGAGGCGGCTGGGGGCGGCCCGCGCCTCCCCGCAGGGCCGCCGGCCCCGGCCCGTCGTGTTTCTGCTCCGGTCGCGGGCAGACGAGGCTGCCCCGGATGACACCGACTCCCAGGGCCCCAGAGCCACGGGGGGGGGCAGGGAGCTTTGGGGGGCTTTAAAGGAAATGTTTCGTGTTCCCCGCCAAATCGGCCACAGCCCGTCCAACCCCATGGGTCAGTCCAGAGCCGTCCGTGGTCCTCCGGGCGGCAGGCACCCTCCACCCCCGCCAAGGGCTGCCGGCGTCTCCAGCCTTTTGGCGGCTCCCAGGAGCCGGCCCAAGGCCGGGGGCGCGGGGCTCGGGTGCCACAGGAGCCAGCCAGGGAGGAGCCCCCTTTGCACGGAGCGGGGCTGAAGCCCCAGCCCCTCGGCGGGGACCGCAGCTCGTCACAAGCGCGGCTGTCGGAAGGAAGCTGCCCCCCTGCGCCCGGGCGCTGGCGCTTCCCTTGCCGGGGAGGCGGCAGCCGGCAGCTGCGTCCCTGCTCTCCCGGCGGGCCCG
>NW_017728994.1:45334638-45347005 GCF_001723915.1 Gavialis gangeticus | reverse complement strand
GCGGCGGCGCCCCCGGCCCGTGCCGCGCGCCCGGCTCTGCTTTGGCTGCAGTCTCGGCTCCAGAGGTAACTCTCCCCCATCTGCTTTCAACATGTTGTGTTTGACATTAACTAATGTCTCCTATTAGCATTGAAAGAAACAGATCTGGAAAAATTCATTTCCAAGCCGAGTTCAAACAGGCCACAAGGAGAAACGGATCCGCGGCTGCACACAGGATTGTTTTGTGGTGAAGCCAAGAGTCTGCGAAGCGGGTCAAGGGCAAAGAAGACAAGCACTTATCTCTCTGATTTACTAACTGGCAGGAGCCAAGGGAAGGGGAAATCCACCCGGCTGGAAAGCGGGGAGGAGGTGGATGGCAGAGATGGGGGCGCGGGGTCGGCGGCGCCTGGGGCAGACCTACCGGCAGCGGGTTGAAGTTCTGGTCCACGAGGTGGTTGTGCCCGTGGTCGAAGAACGAGTGCCGCATCACCACGTCGATGCCCTGGTGCGCCAGCATCCCCAGGGCGTTCAGCCACCTGGATGGGGACAGAGCCGCGTCGGGCTGGGCCGAGAGCTCCCCAGGCAGCGGGATGCCCCTGGCGGGGCTCCGCACTGGGGGCCGGGGGACCAGCGAGGCAGAGGCCGGGACTGGCACGTCACTGTGCCACGGTGGACGAACTGCGGGATCTCAGCATGTCCTGCAAACGGGACGCCCGGCAGCGCCTGCACACGCGCAGCCTGTCACCTCTGCCCCCACGCCAGGCATACATGCCAGCCTGTCCCACTGCACGCGGCCCTGTGCACACCTCGCACGCACGCTGCGCTCTTCCGTACCACTCCTCCTTTCTCCCCCTGCGTAGGACCCGAAGCACCGTGCATGCACACACATGCACGCACTTCCTCATCAGTGTCCCCCACCACTGCACCCCGCACCCCTGGACCGCAGGAGCCCATAGCCACAGCCCCACAACTCGCTCCGGAGATGGGAGCGTGCTCTAAGCCTCCAGCTCTCACAGCCGGCACCAGAGCTACGCAGCGGAGCTGTGCAACGGCGTCCATGTGCCATGCCACCCCCGGCAGCCCCGGACGGGGGCTGGATCCCACCCCAGAGCCCTGCTGTGAATCCAGAGTGACTCCAGCTCTGGACGGCCCTGGTGCCCAGCCCGGCCGCACCGACTCACAGGAACCCGGCTGCGAAGGAGTCCGAGAGGTTGGTCATGCCTCCCGTGGAGCTGGCCCCGACGCCTTCCAGCCAGATCCTCTTCCCGGGCGCGTAGACGTTCACGACCTGCGTGCGGGATGGAGGAGAGCGCCTGAGCCCGGGCTCGGCCGGGGGCCACAGCACAGAGCAGCGCGTCATGGGTGAGAGACCCCTCCGCTGGGCACTGCGGGGCCCCTTCTTCCCAGGGCCCCCGATGCCTGCCCAGCACGGACCACAAGGACTCCCGCTCTGACCGGACACCAGTGTGGTGGCTGCCCCGTGCCTTCTCCTGGCCTGGGGGGCCTGTCCCCTCTCTGCAACTCCTGTGGCTGCTGCAGCCACGTCCCCGAAGGGAAGCGGTGCCAGGCCCAGGGTGCAGGGAGCTGCGGCAGGTGCCCAAGTGCGTCACCCCGAGCACAAGCGACAGGGATGCAGGCAGGTGCCACCCCCACCCCACGCCCTGGGTCCAACCGCCTCCTTCTCTAGGCTGGACCAAGAGCTGCCCAGAGCATTCGTGTCCCTGGGCCTGTGCCCTGTGCCCCGCGGCTGGGCAGGCGGGGCCCCCGCGTGAAGGCCACTGGGAAGGATCCCACCAAGAGGTTAAAGCCCCCCACCGCAGCCGGCGCGTCAGCATCTCTGCCGGCAGCCCCCGAGGTGCTGGCGCGCTGCCGATAATTATCTAAGCCGCCACCTTCCTGCGTCAGAGAGGAAGCAATAAAACAGGAGAGTGGACAAGCCCAGCTGCTGCAATCAGCGCCGGCAGGATGCACGCTCTGCAGCCCAAGCTGGAGACCATTAGCGCCCAGCACCGCGCTCCCAGTCTCCCCCGGCCCCAGCCGCGCTGCTCCGGGGCTCCCCGAGGCTTTCGGCCCTGGCAGAGGTCAGAGGTCAGCCCCCACCTGCCCTAGCACCTATGCCCAGCACAGCTGAGGGGGTGGGGGGCAGAGGACACAGAGCCTGGGAACAGCCTCTGCAACAGACGCTGGCCCCTCCGGGTGTGCCTATGCCCCCGTCCCCAGCCCAGCCCCGACCCCTGAGGGCTGTGCTCCAGCTCCCCCGTGCCCCGGCCCTGCCCAACCCTACCACGGGCCTTTGCAGCCCTCCAGGCAGACACGAGCCCCTCCCTGCACCTGCCCAGGACCCCCTGCCTCGCGCGGGCAGCCGACACCGTGGGCACAAGGGCGATGGCCGCGCTCCCTGCCTCGGCCAGGCCCTGCACTCCCAGAGGCAAGGCCCAGCTGCAGGGTCCCCATGGCCCCCGGGGCAGGGACATGCTGGGACCCCTCCTCCGGCTGCAGGACGCGCAGCTGCTCCGCGGCCCCGGCGCTGCCTCGAGCGCGCCCCAGCCTCAGCTGTCCGCCAGCGGCGCAAGCCACGCAGAGCAGTGGGCCCCTGCGCCGCGAGCCGACAGCAGCTGGGTTTTATAAGGCAGTCAAAACACCAGCCCCAGGGAGGAAACCACTGCGGTTCTTCACGCCCAGGGAGAATCGCTCCAGCGGCAGACGTGAGAGCCACAGCTTGGCTCGCGGCACCCGCTGGGAGCAGGGCAGGGACCCCCACGGGTCCCCTTCGCCGGTGAGCAGCGAGGGCCCTCTGCGCTGTGTGGTTGCAGGGCAGCATCTCGTGCCCGTGGCGGTGCCCGCCAGGTTACCCCCGAGCCGAGACGAGCGTCGCGTCTGCACAGGTCTCCGGGCAGGCCGCTGGGCCCGGCTGAGGGACGGGGTTAAGCAGCAGCTCCCGCCTTGTGACACGGCTGCCAGCGTCGGAGGCGGCTGTGTGGACACGGCCCCGTGCCGTAGCCAGCCCCCACGTCTCTTCTCGGCGGCCGAGAGCCGGGGGGTCAGAGGCGTGCTTACGTTCCCCGTTGCTCCCCAATGGTTCCTGTCCCTCAAAACGCTTCTCACCCCTTCCCCGCGTGCTCCTGTAGCCACGTCCTACCCCGGCCCTGACATCCGTGCCCTGTGCAATGCCCAGCCACTTCCCCGCAGCCAAGCCCTGCATGCAGACGGGTGCAGACTGGAGGGTTTTGCCTTCCTCTGTATCGAGGCACGGCCTTTCTTTGGCGTCTCTTGATCGTACATTAGTAGCCGTTCACAGAAGCAGGACGGTGGCTGCTGTGGTTCCCCTGCTCCATGCGTGGCAGGTTCACGCAGATGTCTTGTGTGGTGCTGGCAGTTTTACCAAGAGGTCAGACGATGGGTTTGTCTGGGCTGGGTTGGACAGGGCTGATCCTACCCCGCAGGCCCGCACCAGCCCACGGCTCCCTCCCCCGCCGGCTGCGTGACAGCCGACAGCCCCGCAGGCCGTGGGCAGCAGCAGACACGAAGCCCCGTGGCCGAGCCCCTGCCTCTCCCACTGCCACCTGCTAACTCCAGCCCCGACATGCTGCGTCCAGACGAGCTGGCCGTGCCCCCGCGAGACACGGTGCCCCTCGCCCGCCCGGCCCCGTCACACTCACGCACTTTCTGGATCTTCCTGATCTGGTCGGAGAGCGTGTCCAGCAGGCGCGTTTTCAGGAAGTCCGTCACTTTGGCCACGCGGCTGTCAATGTAGTAACTGGAAGGACAACGAGAAGGCAAGAATCAGGCAGGGTCTACCCCAGCGAGCTGGCAGCTACTGCCCCTCACCCTGGCACCTGGCCCTCTGTGAAGGAGCTCGCCCCAGCCGCAACTTGCTGCCCTCACCGCGCAGACCCCCACGGAGGTGCTTGGTGCCATGCCACTGTCGGTGCCACCAGGACCGAGTCTGAGATCGGTTACTCACCAGGGTGCCCGCGGAGCCGCGACGTCCGCACGCCTCCCTGCCAGGCCATGGGCCCCCAGGGCACTCGTGTCCACGCTTGCTCGGCTGCACCTACCCCAAGCATCTCCGTGCCTGCAGCAAGTGGCGGGTGCCGGGGCGGGCGATGAACGCGCACAGATAATGCAGCTGGGAGAAGCCTTGGGGTCATCCTGCACGGTCCCCCATGGCACCCCAAACCCCAGCAGGGCACTGGGGGTGGCAGGGGCCGTGACCCTGGGACAAAGGAGCATCAGAGCCCGATGCTCCCACTACAAAGATGCTGGGGGCAAGAGTCCTCCAGCCCCAGGAGCTGCCTGCCGGGCCCTCCGGTGCGGCCAGGGCTGTGGTGGGCTCCAGCCCCTGTCCTGGGCGGCTGACGTTTCTCATGCAGAACAAGACTGCAGAGAAGTAAAGGCCTCATTAGAGATGATCCATCCTGACGTGCCGGGCAGTGTCCAGGGGACTTCCCTCTCTGCAGGGAGAGAGCACGCTCTCTTCCTGGGTATCCAAGACTGCTCTTGCCCCTCATTCCTGGCATCCCCAGGCCTTCCAGGCATGGGGGGAAGCTGGGCACAGCCTGTAATCGCCTTCGGCACCTGGGCGAGCTCCAGCTGTGCACAGAGAGACTTCCCTCCCACGACGGCTAGCGACCGGCTCACTCCAAACACCCGGTAGCGACGTGCACAACGACGGACGCACCACAGAGCCAGTGAAGAAGACAGGGCAGGGCCAGGCGACCGAGGGACTTCTGGGGACAGCCCTGCCCTCCGTGCCCTGGGCATGGGCAGCAGGCCGGAAGGATGCAACCGAGTCCGGGGGAAGCCCGGACACTGAGCCACAAGTGGGGAGCACGGAGCAGCCCGGGCCACCTGCTTCCAGGTGCTGAGGGCAGCGGGGACAGAGGATGTGGGAGCACCGCACGTCCCCGGGAGCCGCACTTCCCCTGCAAGAAGGGCACCGGTGCCCCACAGATGCACAGGGCAGCCCCAGCCATGCCTGGAGGGCAATCCTCAGCTCGAGGGGGATCTCTAGCAGGGCTGCCTGGTGGGTCCCAAGGTGACTGAGACCCGTCTGCAGAAGCTGCAGGTCTTTCCGCAGGGGGAGCAGGCTGGGATGCCTCCCCTTGTCCTTCCTTGCTCTCTCCTCCGCTTCCCTCGAAACGAGCTGCGCTGGGTCCCCTCCAAGCCCTCCAGTGCAGGGGGAGCTTCCAGCACGCCTGGCCTTCCTGCTATCATGAGACCGCACGTACAGTGATAGCGATGGTCTTCACACACCACTCAGCTCTGCCACGTCCGTGCCACTGAGTCCCTGGCCACGCGGGAGCCACGGCGTCCTGAGTAGCAGGCGGGGCCGGGGCTGGGGCCAAGAGACACCAGACATTTCTTCCGTAAGGTGGAAAGCAAGAGCGGTGGAGGGCAGGAGGGCGGCAGGTGCATGGATGTCAGGAGGTCCCAACGTGCTCGACAGCCATGTGGATCACGGAGGATGCAAAGAGCCCAGGCACAAGGCGAGGCTGTGGCCAGCGTGGATTCGTAACGGCTGCAGCTCCAAAGCACCCACGGGCTTTCGAGCTGCAAAGGCCGGGGTGTCCCAGCAGGGGGGCCTGGCCCCCTTCCTGCAGCGCCACGCATGCCCCGTGACTCCTGCCCTTGGTGCTGGGCATCAGAGAGAGGCAGGAGCCCGTCTCCCGTGCTATCGGGAGGTGCAAGGAGGGAAGCGGGTCTGGTTTGGCCACGTGCCGGCAAGGAGAGTCTCTGGGCAAATCTCTGGAAGGATCAGCACCGAGGAGGAAGGGGATTTATTCAGCCTCACAGTGAGGGGGGCAACCAAGAGATCAGAGGGGAACAAGAAACAGGCAGCCTTAACATCCGGACATCTCGATGGAGGCGCACGTGGGGCCACGGCGGAGGATTCATGGCGTGGCGCGCTTTGCTGGGGCGCAGATGGAGCAGATGACGCCACGGGAGCCGTGGCAGCTGCTTGTAAGTCTCGCACTGCCACCCGCCGCAGCAGGGACCCCGGACCGGGGGGGTCGTAAATCCCAGCGAGGTGGCTGTGGGGGCTCAGGCTCTGGGGCAGGGGGTGCGCAAGCTTTCCCCTCTCCGAGCTCTCCAAGCCGTTGCTGTCCTTCCAAGGACGGCGTGCCCTGGACGCCGGCACTGGAGCAGCCCGTGGAGCAGGGGAAAGGCTGCTGGGTGCAGCGTGCCGCAGGTGCGAGGACCGTGCGCTCACGAAGGCAGCGTGGCCGCAGGCAGCCTGCGGCGGGGGAGGACTGGGCATCGGCACCATGCTTTGCGGCCTCTCCCAGGATCCACAGCGTGTACTCAGCACGGCTGCAGAGAGAGACGGTCTGGGCATGCAGCACGGAGGTGCTGGGCCCAGGCCTGCTTCTCTGCGGCCAGGAGGAGGAAGTGCTCGGCAGAGGGTGCCTGGCGCGTTGGAGCCTTTGGTCAGCAGCTGCAGCCCCGCAGCGCTCAGCGAGGTGCCCGCGCTGCACCCACGACTCCTGGCATCGCACAAAACCAGTCCAGTGGCTCGGGGCAAGAGCAGCGCGGGGTAGAAACCAGCCCAGATGCAGGCAGCGCTGGCCAAGAGCCAGCAGAGATGGACGCAGGACAGAGCTGCTCCTTGAGATGGTCTCCGAGGGCTTGCAGCTGAAAGAAGCGGCCCCGGGATGGGATGAGAAGCACGAGGCCAGCTTGACCCCGCACCCCAGCGCTGAGGAGCCCGTGATGAATGCGGGAAGGAAAAGCCTGAGCCGTCAGCCAAGAGAGGTGCGGCGGCGCGTCTCGCAGCAGCAGAGATAACACGCTCCTGGAGGGGTGCCTGGCTCCGGGACAGGCCATCAGCGAGACGAGAACGAGCCCGTGGCTGATGTCTGCAGCGAGCAGACGAGCCGGCGCCAAAGCCGCCCTGCCAGCGCGGAGGCCATGGAAAGGCTGACGCGTGGTGCTCGCGGTCTGGGCAGCACGAAGGGGACCGCCAGCTGTGGCCATGGTGGGCTCCTGCAGCCGGCACGTCCCACGTCTGGACATTACTGTGGTGGCCACTGCCAAGCCAGCGCACAGGCAGAGAGTGGCCCAGCGAGCTATGCGCCACGCTCAGGGAAGGCCTTTCTGCCCGCTGCTCTGGGGAGCCCGTCTGTGCCCTCCACACCCCCGGAGCCAGCCCGCGAAACGATGCCCCCTGCACGAAGACAGCGAGGGCGAGCGGGACTGCAAACACCGGCTCCTGGGGACACGTGGGCAAAGACCACGGGACAGCCATGTGTTTTTCCTGGTGGAAGTATCGCTGCCCCCATTCGACGCGGGCCACGAGGGCACACAGCGGGGCAGGACGTGCCGAAGGCCACGCAGAGCCAGTGGCAGGAGGGGAACACAGCCTGGGTTTCTCTTCCCTGCCCACCAGACCCTGCCGTGCTCCCGGGTCCACCGACCACGCAGGAATCCAGGCTTTCCTTCCAGTGCCGTACGTGGCTGCGCGTCTGGACCGCGGTTTGCAGCCGTGCTGTACGCATCCTGTTCCTCTCCTCGCATCGCCCACCAAACCGCTGTGTCTGCAGCTCCGGTGCGGACACGGCAGCGTGGCCATGAAACCCGGGCCCGGCTGGCCGAGCTGAAGCCCAAGCGTGAGCCCTGATGGGAGCAGACGGGGCCGCTAACACTGGCTCACACCAGGTCCCAAAGCCCCTCAGGATGAGGGCCAAGGGAGGTGGAGAAGGAAAGTCCTGGAGCCAGGAGGGTGCAGAGAGCCACTTTCCCCGCGGCTGGCATGGGGGGGCCGAGCCGAGCCCTGGGCCCGGCTGCCCGCAGCAAGCACGAGGCCCCGGCTGCTCCCGCCGGCCCGGCAGAGCTGGGGAGCGGTGCCCCCTCTCCGGGAAACCGCAGCGCCGGAGACAGGCAGCTGCTCCAAGTCCTCTTTGCCTAGGGACATTTCTGCCAAAAACTCCAATGCTGACATTTTCCCACTGACGTTTTTGAGTCCGGGGCCAAACTAGTTTGATGAAAAAGAATGAAATTTTCTGTGGGAAAACAGGCGCTTTTCATGGAAAAATCCCCTTGGTAGGAAATCAGATTATCCCGCCCAGGCCAGCTGCCGAAGCTGCAGCCGCAGGCACTCGCCCCCTCCGGCTGGCACTGCCGACCCACTGCAGCTGGGCCAAATGCTCCAGGGGGTTTAAACCAGATGCTTGGGGCCGTTTCACCTGCACGCTGCGCTCTGCTCCTCAGCCGAGCCCTCGGCTCCAGCAGGGAGCTGGGCCTTCTGCACGGGCACCTGACTCCGGCAGCTGGGGCTTGAAGCAAAACGCTGAGCATCGCCCGTCGCGGTCACGGGCGGGGGCTGGCGTGGACAGAGCAACCCGCCGCAGTGCAGAAGGCCTCGTTCGCACCAAGCTCGCACCCCTCTGCGTGTGCAAGAGGCCCCTGCTGTGCCACGTAGCCCCAGGACTACGCGGGGCCGAGGTGCACGCGGGGACACGGCCGCGCACGGCACCGGAGCCGCGAAGGAGCCCGGCTGCGCCTCGCAGCCCCGTTTGCCTCTGGATCTTGCAAGCCTTCCCCAGAGCCCTGCAATTAGCTGCTTGGGACCATTAGCCTCTGAGGGTCGTTAATGAAGGGAGCCACCGGCTGCCGGGCAGCTGGTTTTGTTTACCTCTGCTTTTATTTTAAAGAGGAACCTTTGCCCCCTCTTCTCTGACCCCTTCTTTCATTTCAGCTAATTACATTACAGCCAACTTCCCCGCGCTCAGGAATTTCCGGATCTACTTTGTCGCCTGCTGCTACAGGCAGAGTCTGCTTGGAGTTAGAGGCACGGTGCCCGCGCCCGCGCCGCCGGCCCGCCGCCTGCCGGGAGGGAGCGCTGGGCTACCGTGCAGGGAGCGCCCCGCCGGCAGTCACCCACGGGGCGAGGGTGCCCCCGGCTCCTGCAGACGCTGCTCTGCATTGTTGGGGCCTTCCCTTTCCTCCCGGCCTCCTGCGGCCTGAGCGCGTGCCTGGTCTCAGGGCCCGTGTGCTCACATTCCCCCTGTGGACATCCCCTCCTCCATGCTGGGGGGGACCCCCCGATCCAGGTGACTCCAGGGGTGCGTGCAACACGTCTCACCCCAGCACAGACCCCGATGCACACATCCCATGCTCCACCCTAGTGCCTCTAACACCCTTTTGCACGAGACAGACGAGGCTGCGGAGGGCTTCCCACCTTGCAGGGGATGCTGCCTTGCTCCGTGGACCCGAGGGGATGGTCCGCCGGAGGCTCTGATGCTGGCCGCATCCCATCTACATGCAGTGGAAGGGATTTGGTTTGGTCAGGGGTGACGCCAGGGATGCATTCCCAGGACAAGCAACTCCAGGCACCTTCTGGAGAGGTGCAGCCGGCCCTTGGGGCACTGTGCTCCCCAGGCTGGCAGACAGAGCTCCCTTGCTGGTGTGTGGCCAGGTACGAAAGCAGGCTCTGGGTTTTCAACCTGTGTCAAACATGGATGGCACCGGATGGAGCGTGCTCTCTGGGGCCGGCCGGATGGGGAGCTCCTACCCCGCGCCAAGCACAACCAGCCCAGGCCCAGTGACGTGCCCACAGGAAAGTGCCAAACTGCTCCGGCACGTTGCTCCTGAGGCTGGAGAGGGAAGACAGTGATCTGTCTCTGTCCGTTCCTGACTCGGGAAAGGTGGCCAAATCTGCTCGCATCAATGCAGACCACGCTGCATGGCTTCAAGAAGGGAGGGAGAAGCAGGCAGGGGAGGAGAGCGTGGGTCTGGGTGCCTGGGGGCAGGTGCGCAGCGTTTCCAGAGGAAGGAAGGGCAGATGTGAGGAATCAGAGCTGATCTCCGCAGACAGCGTCAGGCACTCGGCGCAGGACACTCACGCGTGAGCTTAGCGGCAACCTGGCTGCATCCCCAGGACCGTGAGCTTCCACCTGCTCTTCGCTTTCTCCAGGAGACCAAGGCAGCGTTTTGCTTGTTGGGAACAAAGAGGGACGAGACGCCAGCAGGCCCGTCAAGCCAGCCCCCGCGGGAGCCCAGACTGGAGACGCAGCCTACAGACGGTTGTGGGGCCGGCGCTGGGGGAGACACTGGACAAGGTCTGCAGGAGTGTGGCCCCTTTGCGTGGACTGACTCCTCACCCTCGCCCGGCTGCTCCCCGGTCCACTTGTGCCCACGCGCCACCCCTCGGCACCGAGCCGCAGCCACGCTGCACTCAGCCTCCAGCCGAGGGTCCAAGCGACTGGTCTGCAGCTTCCTCCTGCTGCCCTGCCCCAACATCCAAGATGAAACCACGTTTGCTTAGTCTGCGAACTTGCTTCTCGGGGGGAAGGTGCGCTCCAGACCAACTCCAAGTGAGCAGCCCGGCCCAGCCTGGGGGAACAAGCTCCCAGCCAAATGCTGGGTCCCAGACACAGCAGCAGCGACCAACACGGCGCAGCTGGCTCCTAAAGGTGCTGGACGCTGGGTCCCCTGCGGACACTCGGTCCCATCCATCGGCCCTTGTAACACTCAGAGCTGCTGCTCAGGGCCTGGGATCTCTCCTGGGGCTCGCAACGCGCCCGAGGCAGAGCTGTCCCTGGAGCAGACGGAGATGTCCGTGACCAGCCCTGGCTGCAATGGGCACCAGCCACCCCTGGCATCCCCCAGGCAAACAGGAGCTTGCTGCTCTGAGCGCTTCAAGTTTGCGATTCTGGGAGACTGGTGCAAAACCGCGTCTCACATCTCCTGGACAAGCCCAGCTTGGCTTGAACCAGGACGTTTCCATAATGTGCCCTGCGGACTTGCCCCTCTGCTCCGGGGGCTGCAGATGGTCTCTGCAGAGAGTCTGCCCGTGGGCATCCCGGATGCTGGTCGGGATGCCTCTTGGAGGTGGCAGCCATTTATTGATGCGTTCCCCTTGCTCTGGGCCAGGCGGGTTTTGGACGCGGGCCCACGGCAGGTGCAAGAGCAGACAGAGCGGGCAGGAAAAGCAGGAGACGCAGGGGACTACCAGCTCGCTCCTGCCCCCCGGCGCAGCGTACTCTGGCCCCGATGCCAGCCGCCCACCTACTGCGGCACCAGGAGCCCAGGCAGCAAACCGAGGTTTGGGGCGAGTCTCCGTTCCCTGTGATGGGGCGAGTCAGGCAGGGAGAGGCCGTCTGAGAAAGGCAGCAGCAAAGTCACTGCCTCCCCATCCCGGCTCAGGTCGCGGGGGGTTGGGGGCTGCGGGTGACAACAGCCCAGCACGGGCGCTCGGGCGACGGCTCCGAGCGACAGGGACCGGCTGATCCTGAACTAGGCATGAGCCCCACCGGGGCAGCGCTGCCTCGCTGCGGGGCTTCGTTTGGAAAGTAAAAGGAATGATGAATACCTACTGTTGCCACGTAACAGCGTCCACCGTGCTGCCCGCCACCTTCATGAACCTGCGGAGACAGACAGAGACCGAGTGAGCGCCAGGGGGTGACGGTACCGCCGCGACAGGCGCACCTAAAATCTCCAAGTCCCAGCGCCGCGGGGCGGGCAGGGAGCTGCAGGGTCGCATCCAGTCCAGCCTGGCCCGAGGCAGGATCAGCCCCGTCCAAACCAGCCCAGACAAACCCCGTGTCTGACCTTGGAGCCACACGACACAGCCCCAGGCATCGCCCCCACCCCTGCTCCCGGGATGGGAAGGGAGGGGGCACAGCCACCAACGTCCTGCTGTGCCTGGGGGGTCACGGGCGCTGCAGAGCCCAGGCCAGGCCGAGCCCCCGCTGCAGAGGAAGGCAAAACCCTCAGCCTGGCCCAGTCTAAGCAGGGGGAAATCCCTCCCTGCCCCAGTGCAGCGCGGGGCTGAGCCTGAGCCCGGGGGCAAGACCCTCCTGCCAGGACCCTGCGGGGTTGGTGCCAGCAAGAGCATTGGCCCAGCCCAGCCCCAGCCCCAGCGCCTCTGGGGGAGGCTTAAACCCCTGGAGCTGAAAGGGGACGAAAAAATTCCCTCCTGGCCCCGTGTGACAAGCAGCAAAGCCCGGGAACACCCAGAGCAGAACAGGGGCATCGCCGTGCCGAGACCCTCCCTGCTCAGCGCCAGTCCGGCCCCGCTGTCGGCACGTCCATCCCAGCGATGGAAGAAGGCTGTCTCCCATTCGAGGCTGCTGCCGAGCAAGGCTACGTGCCCCTGCGCGGGGAGAACGAACCCGGTCCACACAAGGGCCTCCTGCTCGGACACCGGGTCGCACGGCTCGAAGGAGCGGTGGGTTTCACTCGCGTCCCAAAGCCAGGGGCTGGCTGCTTGGGGACTCGGGCCAGGTTTCAAGTGCCAACATTATACTGGAAGCCACAGGGTGGGAAAATTGCTGAACTGGGATCACAAGCCATGGGGGTACTCGTGCCAGGCTAGGGACACAGCAGGGGGGTCACTGGCTGAAAGACCTTGCGAGAGACCAAATTCAAACCAGACAACCTCACC
>NW_017728994.1:45325751-45329638 GCF_001723915.1 Gavialis gangeticus | reverse complement strand
GGTGGGAAAATTGCTGAACTGGGATCACAAGCCATGGGGGTACTCGTGCCAGGCTAGGGACACAGCAGGGGGGTCACTGGCTGAAAGACCTTGCGAGAGACCAAATTCAAACCAGACAACCTCACCGGCTCTGTAGGGTGAGTGTATATATAAAGATTTGGATAGAGATACGGATATCTATCTGTCTATCTATCTAGCTATCTGTGGGCCGCAGGAGCTGCAGCACCAGGAGCAGTCCATAAAGGCAGCTAGTTGCTCGAGTCTGAAGTCAGGCATAAGGCAGGGCAGGGTGGCACCTTAAAGACTGACTTGTGCAGGGAGGCACGAGCTTTCACAGGTTACCATCTGCTTCAGAGCATCTGGGGTGCAGGCAGGAGCCTACAGGACCATGTGCCTCTGAGCGGGCTCTGGGGGTGTCACCCTGCCCTGCCTTCGATGAACGCGCAGCTGGGTTAACGTGGGCCGAGCTGCAATCCCCCACCGGGATGCTCTGGTTCCCCACCTGTAAAACAACCCACTCGGGCTTTACTCTGAGCACGTTATGGGGGCAGCAGCGTGCTCCCCGCTCACAGCCTGAAACCATGGGCATATAAACCCAGAGCCCACACCGCTCCGGCCCACCCTGCCATGGTCCCGGGGCCTCCAGCTCGGCCGAGAACGTGCTCCAGAGAGATTCTCCTTCCACCGCCAGCCAGGGCTGGGCACCCCTGCCCCGAGCGACTCACGCTAGGGCTGTGCTCCACGTGACTTTGGACTCTCCTGCACCACCGGGACGGGTGCATCTGTGCAGATGTTTGCCTTCCGCCCCTTCGGGACGTCCGTCCGCCTTGGCGCTGCAGAGGCTGCCGTTAGAGCGTGGTGCCCGCTGGCAAGCACCACCACGCCTTGCATCAGTCCTCGAAGGGGGACTGCCCGGGGGCAAGGCACAGACCCCAGAGCAGGCAGGTGAAGGCCAAGGAAAGCCTCAAGGAGGGTCACGGCAATTCTCACGATTCTTTCTGTATCGGACCAAGTCTCCAATTGCCACAAGAGTCAAGCCTTGCTCAAAGTTTCCTTCCCACAGCACGGAGACTCTTACAAAATCAAGTCCTAAAGCTCCTTTTAAAACTTTGGCTTGCAGAGCTGTGACCAGCTGCCTAATAACGTGGGTAACAGCCCGTGCCCTCCGTGGTGATGGATGGGACTGACGGATGAGCGCACTGGACAAGTGTTATTACTTGCACACAGAGCAAACCCTGAGCAGACCGAGGCCGTGGTGCTGCGGGTATCACCCCGGCGTATCTTTGGTGCTGGTGTGCTGCGATTTCTGCATGCGAGGGCACTGCCCTGTGTCACTGGGGTCGGGAGCATGAAGGCCAGAACAGACCAGGCTGTTATAGTCACATGCCTGATCTGCACCCCACAGGATGATGAGCACCCCCCACTTCTGCTGTGGGTCCACCGTTGCTATTTGACCTAGAGCATCTTGCTTAAAAAGGTGCCGGTCCTGTTTAAGGATGACCGGTGATGGGGAGTCTGCCAGGGCTCCAGGGCAGTCGTTCCCATGGTCGGGTACTCTCACTCTTAATCATTTTGGCTTTGCTTCCACTACGAATCTGTTTGGCTTCAGCTTCCAGGCGCTGGACCTCGCTTTGCTTTTTCCCGCTACATTAAGGAGCCATCTGCTCTCTGCAGTCTCTTCCCCGTGAAGGCGCGTGGATTATGATCCTCCCGGAGACACTCCAGCTGAGCGTGGCATGAAGGATGTGGCACAATGCTGAGCCCAAGAGGGATGAGCAGGTGCCTGCAGCAAGCTTGGCTTTGGGGGGGAAAAAAGCCTTAGGAAATACTAAACGTCTGGAATTGGAGTTTGCAAAAGCAAAATAAAAGAGAGAAGATGGATCCGGACCGAGCCCACACATGGGGAAAAACCTCAGGCCCATCGCACAGGCCTCTGCTGCTTGAATGAACGCAGTGACTGGTAGCAGTAGCAGGCTGTTATCCTCCGTGTGAGCCAGCCGGCAGCGGGGAGGGAGGCATGCAATCCATCACCGAATTTCACCAGCATTTGGTGCGGGGACTCGGGACTACCTGGCTCACAGGCAGGCCCTGCAAGGGAGTCTGTGCTAGTGGCACAGACACTTCTGCCTCTGCTCCTCTCCTCCTCTTCCTCATCATCCACCCAGCCCCGTCTTGCTGCCCTCAGCTCCCACCCATCTCCCTCCCTTTGCTCCCCAGGTGCCTCTGCAAAAGCCCATCGTCCTGCCACTTGAAAGCCCAGCTGCAAAGCCCAGCCGTACTATAGCTTCTTCATGATGAAGACCGCGGACAAGAAACACGTTCCCCTCCCCTTCTTCTGTGGTCCCTGCAACCGGTCCCAGAGGTTTCCAAAACGCCCCCCACCACACACAGGCCCGAGCAGGGATGATTCCAGCCGGGACAGCCACGGGTGCTCACGTTCAAGCAATAGGGAGCAAGGCCTGAAAAGGGAGCACAGGGCAGCCTTCGCTCTGGGCATTGTGTGACCCAGGCCTCCTTGGCTTTTCAGGTGTTTTCCAGGCCATGGGGCTCAGCACATGGCTCAGACCTTGCCTGAGGGGTCTGCCATCAGTTAGGATTTAGCTCCCATCAGCAAAGAAGCTCCTCTGTAGGTATCACTTGTACCAGTTGCCTGAATGAAATAAGCTCTAGCAGCAAAGGGACATGCCTCTGCCACCATAACTGTACCAGTTGGACACTCCTATACTCATGCTCTCAAACCTTTTAAATACCAACCTGGCCTCAGTGCTACACAGATAAACCAGCCACCACTACAAACACGCAGAAGGGAGCAGGAGCAGCCCCAGAGCACCACCCTTTCGTGTGCTGCTACTGAGTGCAAGCACGACGAGCCTGCCATTTGCTCACCGGGTCTGACAGAGGCTGCATGCAGCTGCGGATAGCCTAACCAATCCCCGGACGTCACGCCTGTCACAAAAATGCTGCTGCAGGACGATGGAGATCAGTTATCAGCAACTCGTGTCCAGCACGGGGAGGTCAGAGCTGACAGCTAAATCCATACTGTGATGCACAAGCTGATACGGGCACGTCCAGATAGCTGCATTCTCCAAACCGCACCAGTTTGAGAGCTGCGGAGCTGCTGAGAAATCAGACAGACTGCATAATTTATCCTGGGGGAGCAGGACGTTTAATTGGTGCCTATGAAAGTTTAATTGAGCAGGCCATCAATACAACGGCTCCCTGGATCAGGGCATTCAGGTGCACCCTGAAAGACAAGGGGTAACTCGGCGTGCGGAGGCGTCTGTCTCCAAGTCGCAAACCTGCTACACCAAAGCCGGGATCTCGGAGGGAGCAGCTGTAAACAGCGATAAGGGGACTCGATGCCTGGAAAAGGGAGTGATAAGAGGGTGGAAGATATGAAGAGCAACTCTCCAAAGCCAAAGTTGGAGAGATGAAGGATGGGGGCTGGCTTGCGAGCCAAGGGATGGCTGGACGTGCACATGCCTGTTGTCTGCTTCCCTCTTTTCAGACGTGTTTTCCTTTAGGATGCTTCACTCCAAACAGATGATGCTGGATAATACTGGGAGCTGCTGGCCCCTGCTCCTGGGGGGAGGAGAACTGCAGGGTCAGAGCCCACATTAGACCCACTGGGATAGTCGCAGCGAGTGCCAGAGGATGGCAGCTCACAGCCCAGAGTGGGGAACTCATGTGCTTCAAAGCCAGAAAGACGGCTCCAGGCTGGAGATCTGTGACACCAGTGAGGTCCACGGTGCCAATAACCTGGGACAGAGAGAGGCTGGTGGGCCACAGCTCACCTGTGCGTGATCTCCAGGTGAGCAGCTGCACACCTGCAGCGGGGCTCAGAGACGGCTCTACGAGCGCTCGTGGTGCTCGGGCCAGGTGCCAGA
>NW_017728994.1:45322517-45325740 GCF_001723915.1 Gavialis gangeticus | reverse complement strand
ACAAGGTCCCTTCGACCCCACTTCTGTGATTCTGTGATTCTACGATGCGCTCGTTAGCCCTGGCACAGCCTGGGTTCGTGCAGCGCACGGCTGAGGCCAGATCCCCAAGGAAGGATTTCCTCCCAGGGGAAGGGGCCGGCAGGGGTATAAGTTTTTCCTCATATCCCACCTCAACTTCCCTTTTTCATCGTCTCTTAAGGCTGTGCTCAAGCTGGGCTGCTCGGCAGGACTGGCCAGAAACAACGGGAGGAACTCATCGCGGGCGGCCACGCGCCCTCGGTCACTACAAGAGGCGAGTCTTGCAGCAGCTGCAGTGATACCCTCCGCGCCCTAGTCACGTGCCTGGTTTTATCTGTTGAGACGTCTATTTTTAATCCTCTCTTTGCCAAGTCCGGGCACCTGCACTCGCCCTGCTTTCTCCCAGTGAATTCTAACTTTTTATTCCTCCAGTGGTTCAGCTACTGGTTTTTAGGTTTGGAATCAGCACTTTTGCTCACTTTCATCAGGTCACTCCACAGTCAGCAACGCCTGCGCTTCCTAAGGGCCTTGTCGGTGCCTTCGCTCGCCTGTAACTCGGCACAGCCGGACCCCAGGACGTCCAAGCCCACGAGGGGTTCGCAGCAAGGCTGAGGCTTCTTTCATTTGCCGCGTGGTTTTCAGCCTGGGAGAGTCGGGCTTTTCCAGGCTTCTCTCTGCAACCCGCAGGGCCGGAAAGTGACGCTCTTGCAAGCTGGAAGCTGACTCCCACGTCCACACATGACTCCTGGAGCTGGGGCTGGGGTTGAGACCACCAGTAGCACGAGTGTGGCCATAAGCACACAACTAGTCTTAGACAGAACAAATTTGGTTTCATGTAAGGCCCTGGTTTCCTTAAGGCAGGGCAAAGATGCAGCTTGACAGACTAACTGCAAAAGATTACATATAGAGAGAAAGAGACTGCAAGGTTTTGCGAACCCAAGCTCACTCCTTCGGATGCTATGAAAGGAGGTATAGGAGTATAAGGAGAGAGAAATTCGAGGGAGGAGGAGAGACAACTGGGATGGGGGCACTGCTAGGAGAGAAAAGCGAAGGTGCAGTAAACCCATAAGAGCTAAAAGGGTCACAAAAGCAAGTCCAGGTAATGAGATACGAACCCACAGCCCCCGTTTAAAACATACTTAACGCAGCCCGGTCAGGGGGTGATTTCTTCTAAACGGGTCTTTAGCTAGGGGAATGTTTCTTCACCTGTCAGCAGCTTCTTAACCCAGCCATGTGCTTTGAGACCACAAAAGAGCCATTAGATTTCCCCTCCTGACCCCTGCCAAACACAGACCAAAGAACTTCCCATTTACCCTTGTGCCGAGCCCCTCGACTTGCGTCTGGCTAACGCGTCTTCCAGACACTCCTGCAGACCTAAGCTGCTTCCCCGGGGGCGACCCTGCGGCTGATAACCAGCATGGATGAGACTCCTGCCCCATCTCTCTGCTTAGACTCGGTGCCCGCTCTCCGGCCCTTTGCGCTCTCCCTAAGCTGGCTGCTGTCGGCGATGGTAACACACCCCTCGTGCAAAGCCCCCCCAGGGTTCAGGGCACTTGTACACGTTACGAGTGACTCCGGTAACGATGAATTTTCTCCCCAGGGTGCATTTCCAGCTCCAGTTGCAAGCGCCCGAATCGCTCCTTTGCAGAGTCTTTGCCATCACAGCCCCCTGAGCCTGAGCTCTTGCTGCGCCTGCTCCTGCGCCTCCTCCCTGATGCCAACTTCTATTGCATGTGCTTTGTCCATGGCCATGTGGGCACCTGGGGACTCCCCCGCAGGCGATATCGCCTTGCCTGCCTTTCTCCGGAGCCCAGAGTCAGCGGGGGGCTGTGAGCCGCTGCTTTCCTGGCCTGGGCCAGACTGATGCCAGGCCCCCAGCTGCCGGCCAGTGCCTCCACAGCTGTAGCCTGTCCTTCTCCCCCGCCTGGGCCCTGGGGTGGGAGCCTGGCCCTCCCTGGGGGCACCAGGATTTCAGCAAAGCACACAAAACCTTTCACACCTTCCTCAGCACCTTCCTGGCAGGGCTGGAATCTGGGGTCATTAAAGCAGCAGTAAATGGCTCACACATGTGCTGAGTTCCCTGTAGCAATTACATGCCCAGAGCACAGGGCCGTAAAACCTGGAGGTTTAACAAAGGAGCTCCGGTTTCCCCAGTAGCTGAGCAGACCCTGTAGCCCTGCGGCCTCCCCAGGTGCCTGTCCTCATGGTCACTGCTGGCCCCATGGGGACGGTCCCTCTGCCGGGCTCCTGGCCCCTGACCCCCACACGGTTGGCACAGGTGTGCTCCAGCTGCTCACCTTGCAATGACGCACACAGCTCCCCGAGCCGCGCCACCTCCTTCCATCAGACAAGCCCTGGGGTGGTGAAACCTGTGCTCTGCCATGGCCCCCCGCGGGCACCGTGCCACTGCCATGTGCTGGGCCCATCGCAAAGCTGTGCCTGCCCGCTGCCCTGCCCAAACCTGCCTGGCACTAACGGAGAGCAATGCAGGCATTCAGCGAGCAAAGATCTTCCCAGGAAAGCCCTGTCTCCCCGAAAGCTGCACGCTCTGGGGGAGAGGCCGAGCAGAAGAGCAGACCCAGATGTGAGCCACGGCCCCTGCAGCACCACTCCGCAGCCCATGCTGATGAGGCAGGGAGGGACCCAGCTGGGCCGGGGCACAACCAGGGCTTGGGGCAGCGGGGGTACGGCCAGTCCATCCTGCTGCCACAACCGGGGGGGCGACTGCAGCTCCGGGTGCCCCGGTCTTGATGTGCACGGTCACCCCCTTTGTGTGCTCCACAGGGAAGGACACGCAGCACCGCATTACAGGCAGCGAGAGATCAGGAGCCCGGCGGTGGGTCGTGGAGTGGGGAATTGCCACCATGAATGACCCCAGGTGGCTGCGGAGCACCTGATCCTCGAGCCAGGTCCTCCTGGAGTGGCGGCCAGCGGGCCCAGGCATAGCTGAAGCAGAGGCGATGCCTGCGTTCACCCCTGGTCACGGAGGGCACCCGGCTGTGATGGATCTGGTGGGTCTCTGTCCTCACCGGCTTCCCCCGGCTTCCTGCTCTTGCCTTGACCGTGGACTGCAGCCACGTGCAACTCCGCCGCCAGCTCCTGCTCTGCAGCTAGAATCGCTGCAAATTCCCAAGCAAACAGCTCCACGCAGTCCTGGGATTCCTGTCCCCCGGCTCAGTAGGTAGCTACCATGGTCTGCTCTCCA
>NW_017728994.1:45311822-45317517 GCF_001723915.1 Gavialis gangeticus | reverse complement strand
GCCTCCAGCTCCTGCTCTGCAGCTAGAATCGCTGCAAATTCCCAAGCAAACAGCTCCACGCAGTCCTGGGATTCCTGTCCCCCGGCTCAGTAGGTAGCTACCATGGTCTGCTCTCCAACCGCTCAGCTGCATGAATGGGCCAATTAACACCTCATCAAACCCGCCTGCAGAAATTCCCTCTTGCACCTGCGGGCTCACACGTCTGCATCCAGGCAGCCGCCCCACTCGGAGGGGGAGCTCGGGACGAACTTGCCAGGGTAACACTGAGGCCTCGCGGGGCCTTTGCAGGTCTTGTCGCCTCTGCCTCCACTTCCTCGCCCGCAGCACGAGGTGGCTGCGGCGGCGAGGAGCCATCAGGCAGCGCAGGGCGTGCGGTGCAAGTGGTGGCCTGGCTGCACGGCCGCCCCTTCTCCAGCAGCGCGCAGCCTGGCGCTGTCACCAGGCACTTTCCAGATTATGGGCACAAGCTGCTGCCCCCAGGTTCACTGCTCTACCGTGTCCTGGGCAGAGGAAGGCACGAGTCCAGCAGCTTCCTGCCCTACCGGTCACCAAGCAGCTCTCCCCCATCCCACCTGGACAGTCCCCTGTCCACTGCTGACCCCCTCCTCGCGGCTCCAGCTGGCCAACACCCAAATCGAGGGGGGGTGAGGGGGAAAGCACCCCCATGCGAGTGCCTCTGTCCTGGGCCCGGCTCCGAGGCAGCGCAGCTCCTCGTGCATCATAGAGCAGCCTCAAGACGACTTTTCATTGCACCTGGCTGCCTTGGCCCCCTCCCGTCTCAGAGGGACCCCCCCCCGGGCCTGGTTCAGGCGGCTTTACGGCCCCTCGGCGCTGCTGCGGCAGGTCTGAGAACCTGGCCCTCGCTCTCCACCGGGCCCACCGGGGCTGCACGGGTGTGCTGCTTACTGTCTCTGCCAGATCATTCGCACAGATGTTAGCAAACACGAGCCCCGGCGCGGATCCCAGCGGGGCCGCTCCCCCCCCGGCCCGGCTAGTGCTCTGCAGGGACCCCGCTCTGCTGCACGGCAATCCTGCTCGGGCCGGGCTCCGCGCCTCTCGCCCATGCCCCGCGTCGCCTGTTTGCATCGGCCACGGCCACGGCCACAGCTCCCTGCGTGTGCTATTGCAGCTCTTTCCTCTCTGACTCCAGATTTGGGGGCAAGAAAGGATTTTCCCTCTGGTCGGACTGGTCCGGACTGGGGGAGTTTCCCTTCGTCTGCGGCGGGGGCACGGCTCTGCCTGGGCTCTCTGCAGCATCTCCCCTGCTTTCCCCGGGGCAGGCTCAGGTGTGATGTCCTGTGTTGTGTCAGAGCCCAGCGGTGCCGTTAGCAGGGATCGAACAGCTGTGACAGACCAGCCCACAGCGGCACGGCCTGAGCCCTACCCTGGCTTCAGAAGTGGGGATTTGCCTCAATTGAGCGAGATCGTGAAGTGCAACAATTGTGATAATGACTGTGCAGAAGACCATCCTCGGCTCTGCCCCGCAGCCTGCGCTACGGAGGCAGCCGGGGAGATCTTGGCAACAGCAAAGCCCTAAAGCCCATCACAGTGCCACAGACGCTGCCCGAACCCCTACACCCCCACGCCGGCCGAGCTGCCCGAGGGAGCCCGGTCCCCCAGCCACGCAGGAAGCGGTTTCTCGGACCCACGTGCCTCGGCCTTCCCCTGGGCAGTGAGACGCACACGCTCACCCCTTCACCTGTCCTAACCGCTACCGCTCTCGTCTCGCTGGAGTCTCGGATGGGGCCCCGGTGCCAGGTCCCGTGCAGACGCACCGGGAGACGGGCCCTGTCGGGAGTGCTCGCTATGCCAGGGGAAGGTGCAGGCAGCAGCATGAACGCAAAGCCCCCGGGGCACAGCTGGACACATCTGCAAGCAGCAGCGAGGGGCTGCCGGGGTCCTTAGGAGCGGTAGCTGTTGTGGGCACCGCGGGCCAGGCTCTCCCAGCCAGACTCCCTGGTTCCCCACAGGGGTCTGTTTGGCCTCCATCAGCCTCGGCCAGGAGAGACTCCATGTCCCCGGATGTCGGCCCGGCCCACGCGGCACCACTTACCCTTCCAGGAGAGCGATGACGTTCTTCCTGGGCCTCCCGATGTTGGGCCCATAGAGGCTGGCTCTGGAGTAGGTGCGGATCAGCTGCAGCAGGCTCCTCAGCTGGACGTAGTCCTTCCCCAGCTGGCTCCCGTTCACTGAACGCCCCATCAGAGTCCGGTAGTTGTTGGGCTCTGGGAAAACACACGCGCGCATGATGCTTGCCACTCGGCTCCTCTCACAGCGGGCTTTCCCCATCACAGACTCCCTGCATCCCCTGCCCCTGGGTCTTGTGCTCGTCCCTTTTCCCTCGCAGCCGGAGGGCCGCTGGTCTGCGTGCCCTGGGTGCCCGGTGCGCGGTGCCAGCAGACAGGGGCGTTTGACTGGGATGCCACCACGTGTGTTCAGAGTCCCTCTCCAGCTCGAGGGGGCTCTCCCACTGGGGAGGCCCGTCCCGGTGGACCTGGCTCGGGGCACTCACCATTGCCCAGCTCCCAGGAGATGTTGTACTTCTTGCTGGCGCTGTACTTGAGCAGGCTGAGCGCATTGGAGCTGTTCCAGGAGTTGTTGGGGTTGCGGCGCAGGGCGTTCAGTGCAAAGATCAGGTGAAGGCCAGAGCAGTCCGCAAAGTTATAGAGTTTGTCTAGAGACCTGGCTGGGAAGAAACAAAACCCAGGTTGTAACTCAGAGGACAGGTGTCCCTGCCCCTCTGCGGGGAGCCGGCCACCCCCCTACTCCTGCCCTCAGGCTCTGCTCTCCGCAGGGGCAAAACACGCTGTCCTGCGGCACCTGCAGCCAGTGTGCCCTTGGTGCCAAGCAGGCAACTGGCATCCGGGGCTGCATCGGTAGGAGCGGTGCCAGCGGGTGGAGGGCAGTGATTCCCCTCTGTTCAGCACTGGTGAGGCCACATCTGGAGTCCTGTGTCCAGCTTTGGGCCCCACTACAGAAAGGATGTGGACATGTTGGAGAGAGTCCAGCGGAGAGCAGCGAAAATGGTTCGGGGTGAGGAGGATTGAATAGCAGCCGTCACCTCCCTGCCGGGGGCTGCAAAGAAGATGGGGCTGGACCGTTCTCAGTGGGGGCAGACAACAGGACAAGGAGCAATGGGCTCAGGCTGCAGCAAGGGACTTTGAGGTTGGATACTAGGAAAAACTCGCCCATGAGGAAGGTAGTGAAGCACTGGCGCAGGCTCCCCAGAGCGGTGGTGCGGTCTCCATCCTTGGAGGTGTTTAAGACCTGGCTAGACAAAGCCTTGTCTGGGATGATGTAGTTGGGGCTGGTCCTGCTTGGAGCAGGGGATTGGACTAGATGTGACCTCCTGGGGTCCCTTCCACCCTCATTTCTATGATTCTAGAGAAACGGCGTTACCTCCAAGGCTGTGCTAGATTCCTCAACACGGGCTGGACCCGGACGTCTCTCCCAGCACACTGGAGAAAGGGGCGGCACAGCCTGTGGCAGGAAGCCACCTTTGTTTCTCCCCAAAATCTCTGTGCTGTGACAATGTGATTAGGATGGGCCCAGCAGAGGAGACACGCCCTTACCTTCTTTAGGGAACCTGATCTGGATACATCCCTGAGGCGGGGAACCTGCTCCCTCTGCCTACGGGACTGGTATCAGCTACCTGGATGAGGGGCTTGTACCTGGTGGGCTAGAGTCTGCCCAGCAACTAGTGATGGATTTCAAATTGGTTGGCCGACAGCCAACAGGTGCTGGCCTCCATTGGACCAGGTGAACAAGGTCACAGGGGCTATATGAGTTAAGACTGCCCAGGAGGAGGGGGCAGCAGCCGTGTGGGGACTCGGAGGTAGAGAGGAGCTTGACCATCTGAAACTGGCTCTCTCCGCCATAACTTATGAGCTAGGAACAGCCTGCCTCCAGAGGGGATCTCCAACAGCCTCGGGATGACGCTTGTGAGTAAGCGACTCGAGATCTGGTTAGATATCTAGCTGGCAGTAACTCAGATGCGTGATCAAAAGGCTGCCTCAGCCAGACTGTTTTGCTAGACGGGATTTCTATGATATTGCTCTATCCTGTACCCCATTGTTACCCTACCCCTGTAATCAATACAGTTCTCCTTTGTGACTGGTGTAGGAGACTTCTTGAGGGGTGGGTCTAAATTATGCCTGAGAGGCCCCTTAGGTCTGCAGACTAAGAGAGACTTTCCTTTTCGGCCCCGACTTGGGGAAGAGCCCCCAGTGCCTGTACTGGGTTGAGTACCCGTAGGACTATTAGGCCTGTGTTTCCCTGAGGACACAGGGCCAAGAGAGGCCCTTCTCGGGGTGGTGGCAGCTACGTTACCCCCAGGCTAGCGTGTGTGCTCCAGGAAGGGGTCGGCTGGACATGAGGCGCCCCAGGGAGGCGCTTGGGGCTGGGAGGGTGGTCCGGCGCAGGGAGGTGGGGGCTCAACGTAGGAGCACCTCCTACTGGCTCGCCACAGCCGGCCCGTGCCCACTCCTCCATGATGCAGCCCCCACACCCGCCACAGCTCTTTGCCAGACGAGGGGTGGAGAGGGCACGGGCAGGCCTTTGGGGCTCCGCGCTGGATCGTGGCAGAGGGCTGCGTGCATGCCCTGCACCGGGGCTCGCTGCATCCGGCTGGGGCGCAGGGCCCAGGGCTGCAGGGCATCGCCTTGGCCTAAGTGGAAGCAGGCGCAGCTTCCCCACAGCAGCGTCTGGAGCTGGTCAGAGCACAATGGTGGGGTCTGGCATGTGGCCTTTCCCTGCGGGCAGCTGGGCCAGCTGCGCAGCCTGCCCCTGGAGCCCTCCTGCAGCCCAGCAGAGCCTGGAAGGCCCTTGCCCGCCTGCCTGTGCTGCACCCCCAGCCCAGCCCTTCTCAGAGCATCCCGGAGCAGCAGGGCTGGCAGGGACCTGCGAGGGTCGCAGCCCTGTGCAAACCGGCCCAGACAAACCCCGTGTCTGAGCTCCGAGCAGCACGACACAGTCACCCCTGACACAGCCCCTGGCATCGCCCCCGCCCTGGGACACAGGGGGGCCGCGGCCCCCAATGTCCCGCTGCTGTCGGGGGGCTCAGATACGCTGCAAAGATCCAGATTCTCAATCTTGCGGGTGCACCTGGTCTTCCCTGTCCCCACACAAGATAAAGTGACCCAGCTCTGGTCATCTCGCCTCTGGACGAGAGCACCATCCACCCCTGGGCCTGGGCAAATGCATCTCCTCTGCTGCACCAACCAACCGCCCAGCCGCCAGCTCTGCTCACCCTCCTTGCCTCCCCTGCCCACTTTCCAACAAGGACTCCCCCCTGCTGCCCCTCATGGAGGGGGCGACATCCACCAAGTCACTGCCTCCTTCCAATGCCCTCTGCCCGACGCCTATGAAACGTGCCCGCGGCTGCGCACGCTGCCCTTTGCACTAGCCCTTTGCTGGGCTTCTGTCAGCCTCCACCTCTTGCCTTTGCCTGGTACTTCGACGGCAGGTTTTGAGCCCATTGCTCCTTCTTCTGTCACCTGCCCCCACTGACAAGAGTCCAGTTCTAGCCTTTTTTGAACCACCCTGCAGGGAGTTGAAGGCTGCTATTCAGTCCCCTCTCAGTCTTCTAGTATATCTGGGACTTGGTGAACAACACTTCCCTGGCCACTTGGGCCACACGCTTCATGATGGTACAGACAACTATTCTCTATGCCACTTCAGCCTTCTACTTTCCAAA
>NW_017728994.1:45287883-45306822 GCF_001723915.1 Gavialis gangeticus | reverse complement strand
GGCAGGTTTTGGGGCCATGAGCTGATTCGAGTCTACATTCGTGCCACACTTCGCTTGGCAGGTCCTAGTCCCTGGCTGGGACCTGGTGACAACTCCTGCAATGTGGGCTATAAATTATAACAAGAAATGCAACGCTCTAGACCTCTTGGTTCAGAAATGATACCTGTTATTAGACCAACTAAGAAACTGCAAAATATGAGCTTTTTCTGCAAGCTTTCAGGCAGAAAAAGATATATATTTTTGCGATTTCTTAGTTGAACAGGTCTAGAGTTTTGCATTTCTTCTTGTCTCAGACCAACGTGGCTACCAAATACATTCCTCAATTAACGATAACAATACATTTGTCACGGCCAAGACTGCCACGAGGGACGCTCCGTCTCCTTCCTGTGCCACCAAGGCCAACCTGCTCCAGAGAAGAGCTCTGCGGGGTTTGATGGGCCTGGTTTTCTATAATGGATACTTAGTGGAGCACATTAACCTCTGGTTCAGGTCCTTTGAATGGCTCTTCTGGTAAGATAAAGGAGATCTGACTGCAGAATTTGCTGCCCAGGATGGAAAGTTATGAGAGGTTCCAGCTTAATTAAAGTAGAATGATTTTTCCTGTGCCAAAACGTCAGCTTTGCATCGTGTATAACACAGGAGCTGAACACACAGGCCGGACTCTGCAGCCCCGTTGCTGATTGATGGCATTTTGCTGATGCCTTCTCCCCCAAGACCATCTCCCCAGGACTGAGGTGCAGCATCACCGGTGCCGTAGGGGCGCACTCCCTGTGCTCAGAGCCAGGCAAAGCTGACTTGGTGAACAGCCCCATCACCGTTAAAAGAGAGAGACCCACCTGCAACGATCAGAGCAGTGGTCCCTATGTCTAGATCAGTGATTCTCCACCAGGTGCCCCGGTACCCTGGGGTGCCGTGAGGTCCTTTTAGGGGTGCCACAGCATGCCATGCAATATTAGCACTGTCATGTGTGCAAACCTACACAGGAGGCACAAGATAAACCCAGAGATTTCAAATGGGAATCAAAACCATTCTGCCTGTTGTGGTCTTTCTGAGTTCTTTGTGCAGAGGAGTCGCTCTAGGATTTTTCCACAGTCAAAAAACAAGAGCTGGCATTTTCCAGGGGGGGTCTGGAGCCCACCAAGGGGTAACTTGAGTTTAAAAAGGTTGAGAACCACAGGTCTAGATAGACATCCTGTTGTCAGCAGTGCCTGTACGAGATGGTTCAGAGGCAGATGGAAAATGTCCGTATCAGAGCATTTGCCAAGAACCTGCCCATAGATGTTTCTTCCAAACCCCAGATAGATGGAGTCTGGTTTCTGCTGCAAAGCACGAGGGTCTGCATGCCTCGTACATGTTTATCTCGGGCGGTGAAAGACCTCGGGGAAGTTTACTGGTCGTATGACACAAAACTGCTAGAACTAGGGACAAAAGACTCTTTGGAGGGGCCTGGGATGAGTTAATTCAAGACACACCAGGCCATGACCCTTACTCGTCTTACTTTGTCTAGTAACAGCAGAGAAGTGGGGGACACGTTCATGCCTGAAACCTTGGGGAAACCCGCGGGCGGGTGCCCTGCGCTCAGCGGAAGCACTCGTGTGTATACGTCCTTCGATAGGTGCAAGATCAAGCCCTTTATGACAAAAACGTGTAGCTCCCAGCCAAGGCATGCGTCAGGCTGCAATCGGATCGCCACGGGGTCGGGGAGAGAGTGGCGATTTGCGGAATTCGTCCATGCACAGCTCAAAAGTTTGGGTTGATTTTATGGACCTGCCACACCACGAAAAGCCTCGGTGGCTCTAACGCCTCCTTTTTCACTGCAGGACCAGGCGCGGGAGAAGGGTGGCGGTGGAGGAGAGAGAGGGACTCCATGGTCCAGGGAGAAGCCACGTGCTGGAGGAAGGGTCCCAACACCCGAGAGCCTGTGACGAAGAACCAAAGGGCAGTCGGGAATGCGGAGGAGATGAACGCCGGGAAGGTGCAAAGGCCACTGCTGTTTGCCTGCACGTCTCTGGACCTTGTGCTAGCTAAAGTGAAGAGGTGTTTTGCTGGAAACCTTTGCAAGGCTGTGTGTCCCTGGAGAGGCCACGTGTAACCCTGCGAACCCACAAGGCCGGGACTGTGGGACAGGGTGTTTAAGTCCCTGGAGGGTCTCGGAGGACCCCGAGAGACGAGGGCAGCTGGATCATCCGGCTCTGCTTCCTCGAAAGCTGTTTGCTGGTCCAAGGAAGAGCGTGAGCAGGAGCCTGCTGCACGGGTCCAACCTATGGGGACGCCGGCAGCCTGGCGAGGGTTGAGAAGGGGACGTGGGCTAGGGCTCCAGGAAAGGGGTCTCTGGCTCTTCTATGTCTGAAGAGGGCTGTTTGTGTCCAAAAGCTTGCAAAGAACCATTTTCCCAACTATTTAGTAGGTCTAATAAAAGATATCTCATCTACCCAAAGAACTTGCCTGCCTATGTCCTTAGACCAACACGGCTACAACCAACAGCCCATGAGCCTTGTTTTCAGGCATTTCTTCAGTGCACATTTCTTCCGGCTTCCACAGGAAGACCCTCAGTCCCGCTGGACCAGGGGCAGTGGCTCCCCTGGCCAGTCCTACGTCCAACAGAGGCTTGCAGATGCCCCAAAAATGATTTTCCAGCAGTCGTGACCTTGGTTCAAAGCCAGGCATGCTCAGGGTTACAGCTGGGCTTCGTCTGACATACTAGCGAGCGGGGGAGAGAGGGAGGCTGGGCTCTGCTTTCGTTCAGATAACTTGAACCAGCAATTTGTAGGAAAAATGACTTGAGCATGTCCACTGTGGAGACAAAGGAGCTGCGAGAGCTGGGACAAGGTTGGGAAAACAGCACCTGGCCCCCTCCGCCAGGGAAGCGGACACCGGTTTTCTCAGTGAACATTTTGGGTGGTTTAACAAGACAACCGGCCGAAGCCAAAACAACGTCTAACCCAACCGCACCACCAGCGCGGGGACCAGGCTTTTCTGCTGAGGAGGAAGAAGGTTCCCGAGCCCTTTCTCAGACTCCCCTGAACCGTACTAGACTTTTGTGAGGCTCGTAATTGAGTTAGATTAATTTAATGTATTTATTCCACAGCCCGGGCACATTATCCGATTTTGTGAGCGCTTAGGAGATCAGACACAGCTACGGTTATTTAATACTTGTTTACTTTAGTCCTCCGGGCAAGAGCTCTGCTGAGAATGATACTCTTGGACCGAATCCCAGCCGCGTAAGAAAGATACCTCCGCACCCGCACGAGGATAACAACAGCCCTTGCTTGTGTTCCCCACGCTGAAAACTAAACCACTTGAACAACTCTCAGCTGGCCTCCTCCTTCAGTGCCTTACCACGGGAGTTTGCTCGTGTGCAGCATCCTCGGCAGTGGACAAGAAGCTGCTTTTCATCTACAGACAAACATGCAGCTTTAGTACGGGGGATTTTGTCTGGATTTTCAGGTGCTCCAGAGATTTCTAGGATCTGCAGGCTGGAAATCCTAGAGATCAAATACCGCAGATGCACCTGCATTGCTCCCAAACCTTTCCAGTCTTTTCCGGGCATTGCCCCAGCCCTCCCCGTCCAAGCTCAACAGGAGGCAGCAACAGGAGATGGAGAAGTGATGGCATTTATGGCCTGAACCATGCTGGGCTGTCTGACTACCCAGCAGCATTTACAAAAGGAAGGGATGCTTTTTCCTCCATGACAACTTCCTCGTGTTTGGGGGTGGCTTTAAGAGAGGTTCTCAGTTTTATTAACATTTTTGCCCCCTGTGAAATCAGTCACTCACACTTTCCGTGTCTGGAGTTTCCTTCCCCTGCACCTTCCAGGCAGTGATTCTCCACCGGGTACCGTGGCACCCTGGGGTGCCTTGAGCCTGCCCCGTAATAGCAGGACGGCTGCCTGACGCACAAAACAACTACGAGTCAAGTCACGGTGCCTGCGGTTTCAGCAAAGCAGAATGGCAAGTGTGAAAGCATTATGGTTACAGCTACCTGCATGTAGATCAGTCATGAGCTGATCACGAGTTGCAGGCACGAGTCTGACAAAGTGGAAAGTATTGCAGAAACACAAACAGAAAACGGGTCTCTCTACATATGTGGAAACACAAAGTACGAAGATGAGACACCAGCCGGACCGGCTGCCAAGACAACAACGGGGCACGCACGAATCCCAGAGCATCCTCAGGGCCTGAGCAACTCTCACGTCCTGCTCCAACCCCAAGGCTGCACAAGCATGACTTTTTCTGGGCTTCTATTACTTCCTTATGTATTCAATAAATTCAACCCCCCGAGCAGCCTGAGTGACTGTATTGTGAGTCTCCTTCACCCACTCCCTAAACAAAATGCTAGGCAACACCTTCACTAGTGCCGCGGAGTGTCACACAATGTGAGCACTGCCGGGTGTGCACCACGATTCACTAAATTACACCCGGGGATTTCAACGGGGAATCCACAGCGTGAAGGACATTCAGACCTGCTGTGGTCTTCGAGCTCCCTGCACCCGAAGGATCGCTCTATCATTTCTCCATGGTCTGGAAACAAGTGAGGACCAGGAGACGGCATTTTCCGAGGGCGCCTCCAGTCTATTGAGGACTGCCCGGAGTCTGTCGAAGGTGGGAACCGCTGCGTTAGGGCCAGGCCTGACTGCTCCACCCCAAGCAACTTCTCCAGCTGTACCTGCCCGGCCTCTTCTCTTTCATTCTGACGGACGCTCATTTTCCTGTAACAGAAAACCTCAACCTGCAAGTGCTTAGGCAGGCGAGTGTCTTCCCACATGCAGATGCCCACTGCAGACTGCAGTAAGATCGCTCACGAGGGTAAAGTTACTGATACGCTCAAGTCCATGCCAAATTAGGTCATTAATCTGTGCGTGTTCGGAGACTAACCTCTGAAATAAGTATATGAAGAACACTCGAAGCAAGGTCCCACCACCACATAAATGCAAACGATGAGCTGGTGTGTGGTGCTATAAACTTTTTACTGCCTTGAGCTGGGATGATCACATCGCCCCTGAGCCATTAGGAAGAGAAGGATTGCAGTATTATTAGCTGCTGGCTAAAACCCACTTCACGTTCGGGGCACTTCTACCACTCGCTCTTCACCAAATGCAGCGAGCTCTCCGGCAGCCAGCATCTCGGCACAGCTGACAGACCCTGCACATTCGGCTGGTCTCCGAGTTTCTGGAGAAGAGACGGTGTCGCAGAGAATGAATCATAGCAAATGAGAGCGTTATTCATAGGGCACCCCCCACGCGCACACGCCAACGTGCTCGGGGAGCTGTAAAACGGCAGGGAAAAGCCCAGAATAAAACCCAAATGCAGGATAATAAAATCCGTAATAAAAATACCGAACTTGGAGAGCACAGGCATGGAAGCCAAGGCAGGACTCCAGCTCGCCCAAGGGAGAGGCGCCCGCCGACTGCCAAAACCCCAGAACGAAGTTGAGATCGTTCTGCAAAGCGAGAGGCGCGGATCGTGCCAGGGCCTTCCAGCCTCGCCGGCAGCATCGCTAGGGTCGAGGCCTGCTGTGGGCACGTGGGAGCCACGCCAGGGCTTCCCCCAGGGCTGCTGGTGCAGGTGCCACCGTGGGTTTGGGCCTGAGGCTCTGTCCCAGACGGGACTTCCCGGGTTTGCTCGGGTCTGACCTGCTCGGGGGCTGCTCGTGGTCAGCCAAACACAAGGGAACTGCTCGGGGCGATCCCTCCTCGGATGGCAGAGCCGGTTCGTTTGACTTCTCTGCGTTCTCGCAACACCCACTACCGAGCCTCGAGGGCACGGCTCCGCTCCGTCTTCTTCACTTAAAATAACAACTCCTGCAGTTGTTGCTGCAACAAACAGCTTCGTCCCTCATCTGCCCCGGCTCTGCTTCGTCTGCACGTGGGCTGAGGCGGTGCCCTGTACGGTGTCATTGCAGGAGACCAGATGGCTCCTGGGCATTGCAGCTGGACACGGTTTATCTGTAGCTAGACAACGTCCAGGATGGTTTGAGGCCAGCGTCATCCTCTTTGCAGCTCCCCTGCAGGGAGTTGAAGGGTTTTATTCAATCCCCCTCGGTCTTCTCTTCTCCAGACTAAATGAGACCAGTTCCCTCAGCCTCTCCTCACCCCCAACCATTTCCGTTGCCCTCCACTGGACTCTGTTCAATGTGTCCACATCCTTTCTGTCGTGGGGGCCACAGCTGGACACGGTATTCGTATGATTGCCTGTCTTGGCATGCATGCGATCCAATATTTGTGCCCCGCAGAGTTCACAGGGGCCAAGCTAGTGCCCTCTGTGTCCTTGCCCGAGGGCCTAGGTCATCCTGCTGCCCTGCTGCCAGCACAGGTGCTCGTAGGGACGACGTGTCTCAAGGGACATTGCAGCGGGCACCTGTCCTTCCTTCCAGCTGAGACGTAGGTACCAGGAGCCGTCCTTGCACCGGGGCCGTGGGACAGCACTGGAAGCTGGGACCTCCTTCAAACTATGGCATTTTGGAGAGGGGCGCGCCACGCACCGCCGATGCGACACCACGGGACGCCCTCCCTACAGGCGGTTGCACCTGGCTGGCGTCCCACGGCTGAGATGACCTCTGCGAGGACGTTGTCTGCTCCTCTGCCCTCTCTGCAAAGAGCACGTGGGGCGCAAATGCATTCAAGTCTTGCCCTGAGAGCCCAGAGAGAGGGTGCTGCGCTACACGAGAGAGCTGCCGGAGAGTCCCGATCGCGCCAGGGCTGGCGGACGGTCAGACGCTGCTGGAAGGCACGCTGCCCGGGGACACAGCTGCTGCGGAGATGTCCGGATGGAAAAGGGTTTCCCTGAGCTTCGTTAGTCAGTCTGGCTCCTGTTCCCCTGCTCTGGAGCACGCCGGTCTGCATCCAACGGATGACTGCTTTCAGTGGACGCCAGCCATTGAGAGTCCAGACCGTCACATCTCTTCGGGGCAGGTCTATGTGTAGGATTTGCCCTTCTACAGGGCTGGCCAAGTGGCAGGGGCTGGGCTGAGATCCGAATACCTTCACCGCCTCCGGTCCCTAGTCCTGCCTCTTGTCTGGGTGCTCAGAAACCGTTGTCAGAGGGGTCCACGAGGGTCTCCAGGAGAGGAGAAGCTGCTCTCAAGGGCTTGCATTGCTCTGGGGGACGCCGCCGGACACGTTCTGGTCCAGGGCAACACAGGTCCATTTGTGGGGCTGTCTTCTAGCCATGGACACCCTGCAGAGCTCGGTCCCTGCCGGAGCCTCCTGCCCGCTGGAGAACCGAGCACGCCTGCAACCGAGCAGACCTGCTCTGCCCGCTCGGATGGGGAACGGGGCAGTCCCAGAGCCGACAGGCGCTCAGCAGGGGAGGTGACACTGCTCTTCCCTCCCTGCCGGCTGGCGCGACCCGGTGCGGCGGTGCTGTTGGCCAGCGTTCGGATCAGGATGCGGGGACGCTTGGGAGGGAACCGAAAGGAGCTGCTGCCTGGAGGAAGCCCCAGACTGTGCAGGACGGGAGGAGCAGACGCCCTCTCCTTTTCCCTCAGGGGCTGGGGGTGACGATAGCGTTAGCAGAGGAAGACTCCTTATGTACGTGCCTCCTTCTGGCTGAAATGTAGACGCCCCAAAAACACGCTCCTTGAGCACCTTCCCTGAGTCTTTTAAAGAAGGGAAGGTCCCATCTGCCCCAGAATTAAACAAAATTAGTTGCCCTCAATTGCCCCTTGGACTTGGGATTTTTCCAGAGCCCTCGCCACTGTCGTCCAGGGTCGTGAGCCGGGAGCATCCCCAAGTCAGGGACACGCAGCCCCGCCTGGAACGACGCACCGGCCGTCTGCTGTCCCGGCATCTCCCCTCCGCGCTTCCTGGACGCCCATCCACAAACTGCGGCAGGCACAAATCAGTGTTTGGAGGGACGAGCGAATGACTCACCACGCGGGCCCCAGAGGCTGGCTGCTGAGTGCACGGCGTCTGCAACTGGCTCCGATCCTTTGGAGCCTGCTCTCTCTGCATGGGCTTGGGAGGTCCCTGTTGTTTCCCATGTTTTGGGCATCAGCCACTAAGAACAGACCCAGCACTAGGATGTGATGAAAAGCATTCCCGTCCCTGGAAGGGAACTGGTACTCGCTGCCAGCGGCCTCGGATGTGGCTGGAACACGAGCTGCCATGTGCGGACATCTCTTTCTGACTCACGGGTTATCTAACTTGTGAGCTACAGGAACGATGAGATTTCCGGGGGAGTTGGGTTCCTAAAGACAGGAAGGACCCTCCGTCTCCGGCCCAGCCAGCACCCCTCCTATGGCAATGGCAAATCCAGAGGAGGGGGAGCAAGCCTCGGGGGGCATTGTACGGCCAAAGCACAGACACCCCGAGCAAGGATCTAGCCCTGCACCACTGACCTCACGTGGGGCTTTGCGCTGACGCCAGAGGCCCTTGGTCACCTTCTGCTGCTGGTTCATGGGCCTCGGACAGCAAGGAAGAGGAGGGAACATATTTCAACATAAAGGAAGAGGGGACTGTAAAGCCCCAAACATGGGGCTGGTTGCAAAGAGGATGGAGCCGGGCTGTTCTCAGTGGGGGCAGAGGACAGGACAAGGAGCAATGGGCTCAGGCTGCAGCAAGGGACGTTGAGGTTGGATAGGATACTAGGAAAAACTCTCTCACAAGGAGGGTGGTGAAGCTCTGGAACAGGTCACCCAGAGAGGTGGAGGAGTCTCCATCCTTGGAGGTTTTGAAGACATGGCTAGACAAAGCCTTGGCTGGGATGATGTATTTGGGGCTGCTCCTGCTTTGAGCGAGAGGCTGGACCAGATGTGACCCCCTGAGGTCCCTTCCAGCCCTCGCTATCTCTGATTCTGTGATCACGTCTCAAGAAAAGGCAGGGTGCAGAGCAGGCTGCTCTGTTCAAGGCCACTCCTGGTGCCTAGAAGGCAAGAAGGAGGCAAGGAGCATGTGCGTAGCAACAAAATGCAGCGCTCTGCCTCGTGGATACCTGCTGGCCAGGGCAGGGCACACGAGACGCAGGCATAGCTGCCAAAAATTATCAGAAGGCTGAAGAAGTGCCTTTCCGGGGCAGGAGTGGAAAGGTCAGAGCTGATTGGTCTAGGGAGGAGATGAATCAGATGGGACACGATAGAAGGAGCTATGAATGGGACAGGAAAGGTAGCCGAGTGCTGCAGATCCCCTTTCTACGGGTAGAAGAACAGTCAGGTCGGTTCAGGGGTGTACTTGGTAGCCGTGTTGGTCTGAGACAAAAAGACATACAAAAAATTAGAACTCCTGGTTCCAAAATGATACCTTTTATTAGACCAACTGGAAAATGGCAAGAAAATTGTCCTTTTCTGCAAGCTTTCGGGATCAAAGTCCCTTCGTCAGGCTCTGGGAAAAGTGTAGATGGCACAAGATGGTAAAAAGTCCCCGTAGGTAGGAAATAAACTTCATTTTTGCACAGAGGGAGCTGAAGATGGAAGTCTGTCCCTCTGCATGCATGCGTGTCTTTGCGAGCTGTGTTGAGCAGCTCTTGGATGTGTTGATCAGGTAGCATTCCTGATTCACTACCTGACAATTCCTGTCAGGTAGGTTGACACTTATCTACAAACCAACCTCAAGGGCCTGATGATCTCGTTCCCTGCTTCATCCCTCGTTCGCCTCCCGCAAGCCCTCAGGAGCAGGATGGCAGCAGCTTGTGCGTACGAAGAGCGCTCAGCACACTGCTGGGACACGGCCCAGAAAGTGTCAGCACAGGGGACGATCGCACTCCTTGCAGCTCCCCACGCCCTGCCTCACTCACCCCAAGACCGAGGACAGGGAAGTCCACAGACTGAAACTGCAGACGGGATGCCCGGGTCTGACATTGCACCATTAAGCTCAGCCAGGAAGCAACTCAACATGTTGTTGGCTTCATTTCCCTCCTCGTGAGAAAGCTTTTCCTAATATCCACCCTCAACTTCCCTTGCTGCAGCTTGAGCCCATTGCTTCTTGTCCTGTCGTCTGAGAACAGCCCAGCTCCATCCTCTGTGCAGCCCCCGGCAGGGAGGTGAAGGCTGCTATTCAATCCCCCTTGGTCTTCTCTTCTTCAGACTAAATCAGCCCATCTCCCTCAGCCTCTCCTCACCAGTCCTGTCCCCCAGCCCACAACCATTTTCATTGCCCTGCACTGGACTCTCTCCAGTGTGTCCACATCCTTTCTGTTGTGGGGCCCACAGCTGGACACAGCACTCCAGATGTGGCCTCCCCAGTGCTGAACAGAGGGAAGAATCACATCCCTGCACCCGCTGGCACTGCTCCTACCGATGCAGCCCAGGATGCCATTAGCCTTCCTGGCACCAAGGGCACGCTGCTGGCTCCTGTTCAGCTTCTTGTCCCCTGTCCCCCCAGGTCCTTTTCTGCAGAGCTGCTGCCCAGCCCATCACCCCCAGCCCGCCCCAGTGCAGGGGATTGCCCCCTCCTCAGTGCAGGACTTTGCACTTGGCCTTGTTGAACCTCCTGAGATGCCTTTCGGCCCAGCCCTCCAGTGGGTCCAGGTCACTCTGAATCCTAGCCCTTCCCTCCAGCGTATCTGCTCATCCCCCAGCTTGGTGTCATCTGCAGACTTGCTGAGGGTTTTCTAGACTTCATGTGTAAGCCATGCATCCTAGGTCCTCATGTTCTAGCATGTCCACCCCAAAAGAGAAATCCAGGCTGTCTGGTTTTATTTCTGTGCTGTCTCTCACTCTGCAGCTACATGGTGCAACCTTGCCATTTAAAGATGCCTTCAAAGCGCCAGACACATCTGTTGGTGGGAGAGAGCCGGCTGCCTGTTCCAGACACACATCTGTTGCACAACTCACCTGAGATGCTCACAATCCCTCTGTAGGAGCAGGGAGGCGGCTAGGTCCGCTCTCTCCTTCCATCTCCTACAATACGTACCTTCGCGGTTACCTGCCTGATGACTGTGTGTTAATTTGGCTCTGGGCAGATGGGGCTCCCAGAAGCGGTTGTTCAGGCCAGGTACAGTAGCACTGGTCCGCTGTGATGGGAAATGCTCTGGCAGAGCCTCGTCTGGCCTAACGGCGCGCCGCAACGGGGCTCAAGTTCCAGCCCATCTGAAGATCATGCGAAAGTCAGAGGAACTTGGCTTTCATCCTCCCAGCCAGCAAAGTGATGCTGTGCACCAGGCACTAATCAGACCTGGGTTTTATATCCAGCTGGAGGACAGATGGGAGATCTGGGGTTCTTCCCCAAGGATTATGCGGGGGCCTGACTCCAAAGGGGGCTGTTGTCCTGCCCCAGATCTGCAGGCATACCGTTGATCATGGACCCTCCGCCTTGTTCAAGTTCGTCAACCAGATTTCCCGCTCCGCTGCCAATCCAGAGGTGATGGTAACGACTCTGCGATCTAGACTCGGCCCCTAATGCCACCAGGCACAACTAGCCGGCTGGGGCTCGGTGTCAATCCCTCGGCAGCGAGGAACTTGGAGGACGGCCAGGGACTGCGGGCTCTGTTCCCAGCTGGCACCGGACTTGGAAGCCAACCATGAGGTCTGGGTTCAATATCCAACTGCAAAGGAGTCTGGCTGACAGCCTCGGTTTGTGGGATGAATCCCAAATTGATATAATGCTTTTGATACCAGACAAGGGGCATGGCGCTAGTCCAGGCGTTGTAAAGGGCTCAGATAAAAGCCACAGGACCTGAGGTTCAAACTGCAAATGGGATGTAGTCTGGATAACTGTCAGGATTGGGCTTAATCCTCAGATGGTGGAAGGAAAGCATGATCCCTGGGCTCTGCCTCCAGCTAGAGAAGAGCTCCGATGGGCAGGCCGGGATCTGCTTTCAATCCCCGCCTGGTAAAGCGCTCGTGTGACAGTAATGGTTTCCAAGGTCGAGTGTGAATTGACACGGAGCTTGAGATAAGACACAAGGCCCCGGCTCAGCCTCAGTGCGGCGCAAAGCCCCGGCAATTGCTCCACGGTGCGGTTTCCATTCCCAGCTCTCGGGGACTTGCAGGTCCAGGCCGAGGCCCCAGCAAAGAGCAAAGACGTCACGGCGGGAGCAGGAAGGAAAATGGTTTTCCTGTCCCACGAACATTTAAGAAATTTCTCTTCCACATCGGGGTGAAACCAAGACCTCTGCAGCCTTTTCCGGAAAAAGCAGGAGGAGGGAAACCCACCGACAAACAGCCAGGAGCTGGGTGGTCAGGGCTCCCGCCTGGTGCGGGCGGACCCCGTTCAGGGGTGGCTCCGGGGGCGCCGGCGCATGCAGACCCCCTGCGACTCCTGCTGCGCCCAAAGTTAAACCCGGCTGCCTGGCCGCGGCACCAGCATTTCGACCCAGGCAGCGCTGAGGGACTCGCTCGACCTGCTGCCTTCTAAACTCTGCATCCCACACGTGTTAACGACCCTCTTCTTGTTAATGGTCTTGATGTGCCACCAGTCCGGCCAGCCTTTGTTCTGCCCTGCCGCTGTCTTTTGGCTGCTCCTGGGCACAAAACTCCCAGTTCACAGCCCTGCAGAGTGCTTTTAACTCGTTGCAATTAAGTCCTTTTGGTTTTTGCTTCCATAACACAGACCCGGGCCCCTGGCCCATTAGTACAGCTTATAGTTTTTTTTTAATGGGAGACAAATGTGTTGTTTTATATGTGAGGATGCACCGCACCATCTGCACCCCCCTTTCAAATGCCTCAATCCACCCATGCCCACGTTCACCCTAACCCTAACCCAACCCACCTTCACCACGCTGCCCTGCCGGGCGCTGCCATCTCCGGGGATGAGGCTCACACCGGGCTGCTTGGGAGTCCGGTCTGTCTGCACAGGGGAGGTTGTGCAAAGCCAGCTAGGACGTGAAGTTCAAGTGCCCCGTACGCTATGCCGACCCCCACCCCCGTGTCCACAGTGCAGCGTGCGACGGAGCTTCCTTCACGCTCGTTTAGGGAGTCTGCGCAGACGAGCCGACCCGCTGCCAATCCACACCGGGCTTCCCGTGCAGTCGCACGGCCGTGTGGACGAGCCCTTGCTCCACTTCTCCGGCTGGAGCTGCTCCAAGAGCTGACTGCGGAGTGGCGTGGGGCCGGGGGCCGGGCTCGCTGCACGACTGCCCCCGCTCCCAGGGCATTTGCTGCTTGGCCACATGCCTCCCTCCCCCTCCTGCCCAAGGGGATCTGCCCAGAAATCCCACCTTGGACCGAAAAGCTTTCCCAATCAGCTTCCTCTGACCTGGTAGATTCTGGTGGAAAATGGCAGCTTTGGCAAATCGGGATTCTCTAACCCAAAAAATTCCCAGGGAAACCTCCAAGCAGCTCACCCCGTGGCCCAGACAGCCAGGCCCCTGGGCGGCCACCCCAAGATGGACGGAGCGGCGAAGGCAGGGTACAACCCTGAGCCGTAATCACTATGGAGAGCGAGGGTTTTAAATCTGATCTCCAGCTAGCAAGAATCTTGAACCACAGCCACGGGCTCTGGGTTAAATCACCCACTGTCAAGGGCCTTTGATGACAGGCCTGGGTTAGACCCTCCATGGTCTCATCCAAGAATCCCGAGCACATGGGCTGGAGGGTCTGTGGGGGCAGGTCCAATCCCCAGACCTGCCGTTTTTCTCTTTCTCTTTCCTCTCAAAACTAATCCGTGCACCGGGGTGTCGGCCACGGGTTGCTGCTGCGAAGACGCCTTCCCTCCCGCGCCGCACCTTGGCGGACGAGGCCGGGAACACGATTCCACACAGACCGCTGCTCCGCTGCCAGGACTTTTGCTGACAGAACGGCTGTTTCGTATGGCCATAAGAGCAGCTGTCTGAAAAGCACCGAAATCTATGATGTGTGTTTCTAAATACAGTGACAGCTGGCACCACTGCACGAGAGCTCATTCCTGCTTTTACACGGTTTAGCTGAGACACGTCTCTGTGATCACCCTGATTTATCAACAAACAGCAGTTCCTGGAAGCCTTTGAAAGCATTCCCAAATAGGCAAGAAGTGGCGAGCTCTTCAAGCACTCAGCAATCCGCGGGCCCCCAAAGAGGCAGGCAGCTGGAAACGGAGGAGATTCCCGCGGGGAGCAACGCGGCGCTCCGAACCCCCTCTCCTCCTCCTGGGAGCGGCCTGGCTCCGACTTCAAACGTCCAGGTGGAAGCAGTCCAGGCGGAGGCACCTGCGAGCCGGTGACATCACCGCCCAACGAGGGGCAAAGCCCGAAGGTTTGCATCATCGAGAGCTGGCGGGAGCGCGGCCTTGAGGGCGCGGAGCGGAGACGGCGCCGTGCCGGTGGCGAGGTGACCCCCAGGCGGCCCCGACCCCCTCCCGTACACGGTTCTGCTCCCTCGTGCACCGGGGGCAGGGGAGGTCTTCCTTCGCTGGAGGGAGCGCCGGGCCCCCGGGACGGGCGCGCTGGAACTCAATAACCCGACAGCAGCCGGCGCGAGAAGAAACGCAGCAGCAGGTGCGGCCAGGAAGCCGCTTCTGCAGCCGCTCACCTGTGCCAAACCACATATTGCATTGGCACAAGGCCTGGGCGGTCCTGGCCCGAGAGACCTCTCAGGGCAACTACAGGAAGGAGTGGGGGGGTCCAGAACGGGGCCTCGCGTATCCCACCGCCGCTAGCTGCAGTGTCCCATAGGAACATGGCTCCCAGCGCTTGCAGGTGTCCGCTCCGTCATGCTAGCTCCTGCCGTGCTGCATCCCAAGGGCTGGGCCGAAGCTGCAGTGCGGATGAGAACTGCTATGGATGAATGTAGCCTCATAAGCTGCGGGAAGGCCAATGCAGCAGTTCACGGCATGGCCATGTACGGAGGGGTGGTCACGGCTAGCAGGAAGGTGCCGTGTCCATCAGCGCTCGCCTGGGAGCCCATGCTGGCCGGCCCCGTCCACGTGGGAGAAGCCCTCCCCTTGCAAGCCAAGTAACAAAGCCGCACAAACGCGCTGTGGGAGCAATTACAATTGCACCGGTTTTAAACTGTGAGACGCAGGTACAGGTGGGTGCGTGCACAGCAGCTCTGGGCGACCTGGCGAGCACGAGCCCCAAGCTAGGCACAGGTTGTCGAACCGCAGGGACACCCCCCGACCTCCGAAACGACTCCCCCGGTATCGCTGAGATGCCACGCGTGACAGGCCCAGCAGGACGGCCCATCGCAATAGCAGGGCAGCCTGACGCTGGAATGATCGGACTCCTCCCGGACCCCGCGCGAAGCCCCCCACCGTTCCTGGCAGGCAGCGGAGGCTTCCTTCACACATGTTCTGCTGCCTGCCCCCCTCTCCGTGCCTCTGAGCCGCAGCCACGTGGAGCCCGCCGTTGCACGGAGGCAGCCGGGCTCATGCGACCGCGCCTGCTCTGCCTGCACAGGAGGGGCGTGCGTGGCTGCGCCGCGTACCCGCTCTCCTGAGCTCGCTTCGGGGCAGTAGGACGTGCAGCCACGGTAACCAGGCGCGTTGCATCCACCGCTCCCCTACACCAGCCCACAGCCGCCTCCCCTGCCTCTGCTGTCCACCTCCGACGCCGCCACGAGGCAGATGGGGAGACCCTGCAGGACAGCCCCCTTCCCCAAATTACGGACCAGCTTAGAGATACGCTTTTTAAAAACCCTGCTTGTTTTGTCTCCTGCCCATTGGGTTTGGAGATCGTGGGGTGCCGCCTCAGCATTTCCAAGCCTCTCTGCAGCCAGGAGGGCAGAAACTTGGTCTTCCCTCATGGTGGAAGTGGGGGGGCAGCAAAGTGCTCCCCTCTTCCATGAGCTGAGCTCCCTTCTCCGCCCTCAGGAGGGAGGCGCTGGCTGGGGCTCTTGGGCACGTGTGCTAGGTGCCTCGATGGTGCTTTTTTTGTGGGCAGCCGTGTCCCTCGGGCCCTCTCTCCGGCTCTATCAGGACAACACAAATACAGTGATAAGACTGCAGGACTGGAAAACTTCATAGAGACACTGCTATAAAGGCAGGGGGCTCTGGCCTTGCCAGCCCCCTCATTTTGGGGTGCATCAAGCCAGACTCCACCAAACGTAGGGGCTTCACCTTGCATGAAGCAAAACCTCCCGCGGTGCTACCTGGGAACCACCTGTGGCCCAGCCACGGCACGTCAGCGAGGACCACCGGCCTCAGCGCCTGGCTCAGCTTCAGCCCCGCTCCTGCCACCCTCTTCCCCTGCTGTTCCCCCAGCATCACAGCAGCTGATTTGCCAACAGGACGAGGGGGTGGCGGTTCGGGGCTGTTTGCACACTTTGCGAGCCGGGCATCTGGTATTTTTCAAAACTCTAAAACATTTTAACTGAAAACTGTCCTGAAAAAAAAACAACACACACAACCGGAAATGTTTCAATCTGAAATCCTTAATTAAAACCACACTCATCTTGCTGACTTGGTGCTTAAAGAAGGAAGTCAAAGGAGAAATGTACTTTTGCACATCATAGACAGCACTATAATAAACACAGAGCCCTGCCAAGAGAGATGCCTTTTCAAGGCTGGAGTAGATGCCTCCAGCTGCACTAAAGTAATGTCAGAGGGTTTATCCACAGACAAAGTGTCACTGTGTTTGAACATGGTTGTGAACAACCGGGCTAGATGCAGGAGAAAGCAAACGGGAACTACTGGGTGACCAAGCCCATCGCGCCCTGGGCTCTGCGACCCCCACGGCCTTTCCGCTTGTGTCAGAAACAGGCTGGAAGCCTCAGCCCCTCTCCAAAAAAACCCTTAATGGGACTGGACCTACTTATCGCTCCTCTTCTGTGCCCCAGCCAGCCAGCTGGGCTCCACAGATACGATGCAGCTGGAGGGACCCTGCCGTAGATGTCAGACACTGGGGGAAAGTGCACTCATCAGCAAAATCCTGACAGAGAGCCTCTTTGTGCCAAAGCATATGGGGCTGAGTCCAAATCTGATGCTGAGATGCATCAATTCCAGGCCAGAAGGAACCATTATGAACATCTCGTCTGACCTCCGGGGCAGAGGATTTTACCCAGTGCAGCGAGCCCACGCCTTGCTTCTGTTGGGCTTTTACAAAGGTGGCCGGTCTTCCCTGCCCATCGCGGAGAACCCATCACAGTGAATCCCCCACAGTTGAAAACGTTCATTGTATTTGTAGTCTGCATTCATCTGTCTTCACCCCCCCGTCACTGGAGCTTGCCTGCCATTATCTGTTAGATTCAGTATGTTACTATTCAAATGCAGAGACTCCCATCAAGCTGTCTTTTAGCCTTCGTTTCATGATGCAATGGGTTAAATTTAGTTCAACAGAAAATTTGGGTTGGAAGGGAGCCCAGGAGGTCACATCTAGTGCAACCCCCTGCTCAAAGCAGGACCAGCCCCAACTACATCATCCCAGCCAAGGCTTGGTCTACCTGGGTCTTAAAAGCCTTCAAGGATGGACACTGTACCAGCTCTCTCAGTAACCTGTTCCAGTGTTTGGCCACCCTCCCCATGAGAAAGTTTTTCCTAATATCTAACCTTAACTTCTCTTGCTGCAACTTGAGCCCATTGCTCCTTGTCCTGCCCTCTGCCCCCACTGAGACCAGTCCAGCTCCATCCTCTTTGCAGCCCCCGGCAGGGAGGTGAAGGCTGCTATTCAATCCCCCTCGGTCTTCTCTTCTCCAGACTCAATCAGCCCAGGGCCCTCAGCCTCTCCTCACCAGTCATAAGTCACCATCACAGAGTTTTCTGGGCCTCCATTCAGCATTGTAGCCCTTCTCTGAGCCAAATCCCTTTCAGGGTCTCAGCTTTCCCAGATCCAGTCCCTGTCCTGCAAGTGTGACCTCTCTTCTGGGTTCCTGGATGGTCCACTTTGCATTTAGCTGTATTTAAACCCATGCAATTCTAACAAGCGCCTCTGACCATTATTCAATCAGATCTCTCTTGCTCACCTGTTCCTTGTTGCCAGTCCAGTGGTTTCTGCATCATCTCCAAACTTTCCCCAAGATATTGTTGTTTTCTTCCAAACATGCTTCTTTCATTTGTAAAGCTACTGGATAGCAGTCGGCTAAGAACAGACCCCCGGGGCCACATCCGCAGGACGACAATGCTCCATTTACAATGACTCTTGGAGGCTGATCATTTATTCAATTTTTAATTGTTTTAATATGAGCGGCATTGCTTTTTCCAGTGTTTTTAAAATCAGAATGGCTGGGAAGTATTTTCTCAAATGCCTTATAAAAGTTGTGGTATACTGCATCGACAAAACTATGCTTGTCAACCCCAAAACGCTACCGAATTTGTCTGGCGATACATACACTGATAAGCTCATAGTGACTGGAATGAATGATGCTGCCAGACACAATTCGGCACGGACTCCACCCGATACCAACTTCCCCGTTGCTCTGCCTGGGATGTTACAGCTGATCAAGTCAGCCATCGCCTACAATGCCTCTGCACCGGTCAGTCTGCTGCCCTGCCTGGCTTCACACCAGCTTGGCTAAGTCCTTCTTCCCATGGGTATCGATACCGAGGGCTCAGGGCACCTCTGGCCATTCGTGGAGCGATCTCGGGTGCTCACGATAGGGCTCTGCATATTTGAAAATGTTTGATTTCAGCTATTTGGGAAGCATGGGGATGGGCAGATGGAAGGGACCGTGAGGGATCTCCTAGTCCATCGCTTTGCTCTGAAGTGGAATCAAATAACTCTCTTTGACAGCTGTTTATAAAACCTGCTCTTAGACGCCCCCAAATAAAGACAACTCCCCCGTCCTCCCTGGAAACTTTCTCCTCGGCAGCAGTACCCTTTATCTTGACGTCGAACATCCTTCTCACTTGCTGCAGCAACACCGATTTCACCCTGTCCGAGCCTCTCACCCCCCGCCCTCCTGGTAACGGCGCTCATGACTGATGTCTGAGCCCTGTCTTCTCTTTTCCAGACCAGACAAGCCCAGTGCCATCAGCCTGTTGTCGGAGCTCGTGTTTGAACTCGCACCGTTCCTGCTGCCGTCCGCTGGACTCTCCCCAGCCTGTCTACGCCCGTCTGAGAGAGCGATGCTGTGGCGGGTGCAGAGATCCCACCTCAGGAACACAGCTGGGTATTCGTATCCCTCCGCTGTTTCCACCACGTGAGGTGGGCCAGTATG
>NW_017728994.1:45265274-45287332 GCF_001723915.1 Gavialis gangeticus | reverse complement strand
CCAGTCACGTAGGCAGAGGGAGCAGGTTTCCCCCTCCCTCAGGAATGCAGCCAGCTCCAGTTCCCTAAAGAGCCAGGCTGAGGCTGTGGTCCCCTGTGTGCTGGGCCCACCCTAACTGAATGGTCACAGCACAGAGATTTAAATCACAGTGTCACAGGGCAGAGATTTTTGGGGAGAAACCAAGGTGGCTTTCTGCCACAGGTGCCCCGCGGGAACGCAGGACTCCAGCTGTGGCCTCCCCGCGCCAAGTCCAAAGGAGTAATTCTCTCTCCTGTCTGCCATGTGACACTCCTGCTAACGGAGCCCAAAATGAAATTGGCCTTTTTTGGAACAGCATCATATTCTTGTCTCACAATCAGCCTGAGAGTCTTCCCCTCAGCACTGCTGGCCTTCCAGCTATTCCCCACGTTGTATTTGGACATTTTATTTTCTCTTAAGTGCTGGACTTTGCACTTGTCTTGACTGAATTTCAACTTGTTGATTTTGGAGTTTTCTTCCAGTTTATCAAGAACATTTGGAAATCTTGTCCAGTCCTCCAAAGTGCTTACAGCCACTCCCAGCTTGGTGTCATTAGCCAGTCTGTTCCAGCGTCCAACTTGTTAATGAACCAGGCCCTGCACAGACCTCGTGGGACCCCACCTGCAATGCCACCCCAGCCTGGCAGCAAACCACCAGCCAATGCTCCGGAGCAGGGTTTTGAACTGTTGTCTCCGACCTCTCGGTGATTTCACCTACATCACATCTTCCCTCACGGGCTCATGAGAGCATCGTGCGGGACGGTGTCAGGAGCCTTGTTAAAGATTTACTCACCTGGCTGATCCCCCTTTCTCCTGGCCAGGAAAAGAAAGAAATTAGGCTGATTTGACACAGGTTGTCCTGGACACATTCACGTTGGCTCTTTCTCATCACCTCGTTATTCTTCGGGCAGCTGTAAATGGATCAATTCAAAACCTGCTTGAGGATCTTTCCGAGTCAAGCACAGGCCAAGTGATCTGTAATTCCTGGGATGCTCTTTCCCCCCATAGTAGAAGAAGGGTCTACATTTGCTGTTCCCCCCGTGTCTCCTCCATCCTCCACGTGCTCATGGCTCCGCGGTTGCTTCACCCAGTTTTGTAAGCAGTCAGACTCACGTGGCTGGAGACACTGAGGCAGCCGGGGGGGCCAAGAAGAGTCGCCAGGGAGATGGGGCTTTCTGGTTGTGCCGTTACAGGTTTCCCAAAGGAAAGAACCCAAAATGGGTAGAAAATGGCCCGTGGCCAACGTCACCACTAGCTCTCCTTCTGTGGGTCCTGCTCAGGCACGAATCTGACCCTGGAGATCTCCACCCCAGTTAAAAAAAGTAATCCCCCATTTTTTTGATTTAACCACATTTTTTGTGATTTAAATGAAATACCACGTGTGTGTGTGCGCGTGTACATGTCTGCGTGCGTGTGTGTGTAGTGGCATTTCATTTTAATCATGGAACAATGGATTTGGGGTAACTTTTTTTTAACTGAAAATTGGGGATTTTTTTTAAACCAGAGAAAACCAGGATCCCTGGTAATTACTCAGGATGCAGACAGTCCCTCAAGCTCCGGCCCATGCAGGGAACGGGAGAGCAGGGCTGCCCAGGGACTGGCCACCTGAGATGTGATGGGCAGAGAGGAGCTCAGGAGGAGGACTCAGAAGGAGTCCGCAGGTGGGAGGTAATTTGGGGAAAGCGACTGCAAAGTGACAGACGCGAAGGAGCGAGAGCAGCAGGATCCGGCCTGTGGACTGCACCAAAGTGAACCTCACAGGCTGCGGGAACTGGTAAATCGGGGAAACGGCTGCAGGAGGCCTGGGCATTTTGGAAAGCGACGGCCTTGGAGCCACACCTGCAAACTGTCCTGACAAGTGGGAGAGCTGTGTGGCCGTGTCCCAGAGCCCTTTACAATGGTGAAAAGCATGAGGGAGTTCTGCAAAAGGTGGAAAACCAGGACGTGTGACTACTGCCGAGCGTAAAAGAAGAGCACAAGCACTTGGGGAAGAAATCAGAGCGAGCGTGGCACAAAATGGGCGGCAAGCAGCCAGGGTGGTCGCAGGCAGCAAGGGAAGACCTCTACACACTTTAGAGGCCAGAGGAGGAACGAGGCCCGCTCCTTAGTCGGGAAGGAAGTGAGCAATGGCCCGTGCGGAGCAGGCTCAAGTCCTCAGCTTAGATGATGATGCACGAGAGCTGGATGGGCTGGTAGCCGGTGCACGGTGGGCAGACCCCTGTCTGCGGCCCACCGAAGAGACCACGTCACCGGTGCAAAGAATCAGGCCGCTGAGCCCTGCCACAATGGAAATGGGGTTTGGGGGTCTCAAGCCCATCTTGGGCTGGTTAAGCTCCATGGTCCTGCGAAAGCATCTGATCTGAATTATTCTTGAAAAACCCAAGGGTGTCCTGACCTCTCACTACGTGGTGGCGCTGTCCCTCCCGGGCACCACGCTCGTGCAAGCAGAGCCTCCTGCTAGAAAGAAGTCGTGTTGAGGGGTCAAGCTCGCAGCTACATGAACAGCAAGTAAGCGGGGCAGGATTGAGTTACTGCTGACCTTGGCTTGCCTTCCCGGAGTGGGATCGGTGAGCTTTTAATGTTCTTGTCAGATTTTAAACCTTATTAGATGAAACAGGTAGCCATTATTAAACCTCTGAAAAGCCTCTGATCCCAGCCAGGCGAGATGGTATTCAGAGACAGTTCTTAGGGATAAAGGTCAATCGACAAAAGCATATTTTGTAGGTTTTAACTGAATATTTCTGACAACTAATTAAACCTTTATCTGCCTGGATATATGGCATGAGCCCCCACTGAAAAATAACTATGTGGAAAATATTAAAAAATGACTTATTAAAACAAATGTCCAAAAGATTGCATGGCAATCTCCAATTAAATAATTCCACCTGAGCATCCCGTCCGCGTTACCACGTGCGGGATATACCCATGGGCTTCCAGCTTCGTTAAATGTGAACCATGTGGACAGCATTAGAAGAGGGAAGTGCAAGAAGAGGTGAGCCCAGGGAAAGGGAGGAGAACCGCCAGCGCCTGCTGGGAAAGGGCAAAGCTGGAGAGAAAGGCGAGCAGAGGCGAGGAGAGGACCCGGGGCAGTTCTGCAGCTGAGCGGCTGTGCGGGTAGGGAGAGTTTAGCAGCTGGAAGGAAAGTCTGTGCTTCGTCCCTGGAGGAGACACTTCAAAAGCAGGTCTTTTCCACCGAACGTAGCAGTGATCTTTGCTCCACTGCTCAGCGAGGGCTAGGGGTATTTGAAGCCCGAGGCTGCAGAGCAAAGCTGGCTTTGAGTTATGGGGTCAGGCCTTTCGAACAGGAAAAAATATTTACGCTCACGTCACTCAAAAGCAACTCAACAGATTTGTGCTCCAGCTTCTCGCCATCTCCGTAAGCCCCTCGTTGCGCCAAAAGAGAGCACGAGGAATTCCTGCCCCGAAGGAAGCTCGGTCGTCGAGTTACACACTTCTGACAAGTGCTTCGGGCTCCCCGCTCGCTCGAGCGCAGGAGGACAAAGTGCACTGGAGCGGGAGAGCTGGAGAGAGGGACAGCCGGAGAAGCAGCTGCTGGAGAGAAGTTGGCGACTGGAGAGGGCCTGGGAAGAGCGTGGCGATAGCAAAGGAGAACTCAGGTACCCTGCCACGCACCCGCGCTGCTCTGCTTTGGGCAGTGAGGTCAGGCCCAGGCCCAGGCCTGCTGCTCTGCAGGGCTGAAGTCACCAAAGATCATCAGCGCTTGGGATAGTTACACTACTGTCCCGTGCCGCGTGCACACGTTCTCCCGCACCATTACCAGATGGCCCCACGCTTGCACAAGTCGGACTGCTGTCACGTCCCAGTTCAGCGCTTGGCTGAAAGGAGAAAAAGGCACGGGTGTTTATGAGAGACTTTTAAGGCTTTTGCTCCAGGCCCTTGTTAATCACAGTTTCACAAGGCTGGTGCTGCGGTGGCACGTGCAACGCAAATTCACCAGCGCTGGAGGCATCCGGCACCATCCCTCAGCCCGGCCGAGGCTCCTGCACCGGGGGTGTCCTGAAACACCACGGGGTAGCACCCCTCACCACCGGCGAGGTCCTGGCCCAGTGAACTCGCCGGGAGCTTTGGCACCGACTGCACTGGAGCTAGACGGGGGTCACTGTGCAAGGCTGAAGTCAGGCAGGGTAGGGCAGGGCAGCACCTCGGAGACTAACTGGTTCAGGGAGGCACAACCCAGCTCTGCATCTGTTCCACATCTGTTCACTCCGCGCATGCGACGAGACAGGGTGCTGCCACGAAAGCTGTGCCCCTCTGAGCCTGCTGCGTCCGAGATGCCACACTGCCCTGCCTCCTGCCTTCCCTGGCACCTGCGCCTCGGCTCCCCGGTGAAAGACTGGGAGGGCATCCAAAGTTGTGGGTGGAAAGCAGGTGCTGCGCCAAGGGGGCTTGCGAGAAGCATTTCACTGATCTCTCTCCAAACCGGGGCCGGGGCCAGGGCGAGGCTGCTTGTGTCGAGAGATGGCTTCCAGTTGCCGCGCTTGCCGCGCACCTCATTCCTTGGCACAGAAGGTGCCTTAAATCTTATCGGCAATGGTTCCCCGCTCTGGAAAGCCGGGTCTGTAAAATTCCTTAGCATCGGATGGCTGCATCCCAAGGACAGGCTCGCTAGGAGGTGCGGGCTGCTGGCAGCTCAGCGGCCCAGAGGAGCCATTGTCCGTGTTTAGGCCCTGGGCCAGCTCCACTTGATTTCATCCAGCAGAAGTAAAACTGTTTTATTTATTCTGATGGTCTAATTGTGAGGGAGGAATGCTCGTTAGCTGCCCACAAGGGCCACGGCCCTGCTCCAGACAGCTCCGTGCCCGTGCACTGTGCGCCCTCTCTCATGTGCCATCATTAAAAGGGAATTAGAGCAGTAATAAAAGGAAACAATCCCCCAGGAAGGAAATCATGGTCTTTGTCGATGAAGAGCTCCGGGTTTCTGCAGGTTTGCCCCGGCTTCTGTGCACTGCTGCCTCCCAGCAAGCCGCTACCTGCTGCGTGAAGCAGTTGATCTTCTCTGGCTCAAGCTCGTGGGCTGGATCCTACCTGCCTCTCACTTTGGCAGCACCACGAGGCTGGCGTTTGGGAGATGTCCAGACAGCCCACTGCACTGGGGGCTACACCCAGCCCGGCACGACCCTGCCCCGAAAAGCTTGCTGCCCGACTCCAGCAAGATGAAGTCAGCGCGAGGACGAGTCGATGGGAGGTTGCGGGCAACCGACAGGGCTCCGGGTCGTCTGAAGGCTTCTTCCATGCACATTGCTTGGGCAGATCTGTACGTGCACCCAATGCCTCCCTGGTGCTCATTTCCTCACCTGGGTTAAAACCACCGCACCTGAGTTAAGAGCTAACAACAGTCTGCGAAAGGGAGGAGAGAGATTACCAGGAAGGGCCAGCAGACAGCAACGCCGCAGAAGGGTTGCTTGATGGATGGAGCACCAAAACCCATTAAGCAGCAGAGAGGGTCATTAATATCCAGAGTGAAGAGAGATTAGCAGGAAGCAGGTAGATTGTAATGAGTCCTGAAGTCACTTAACCCCCTCAGCGCTGCCTGAGTAGAAATGCTGCAGCTGGTTTTGAAGTTTGGGTGCAGCAGGGATCCAAGGGACTGTGCCCCCCAGATCTGCCCCGGACATGCCCAGCGGATGCCTGCGGGGCTGGGTAAAGGGAGAGGAAAGTCCCTGGAACTGGCAGGAGCTTTCAAGAGCAAAATACAAGCAGTGCCAGCTGGTTGCAAAAATTTTCCATTCATCAAAAGAGAGAGAGGTGGACTGTCTGGAACAGGCACAATTCCCCCATGTCGAAAGCCAGCACAGGGCTCCAGCCAGGGCCTTTCCCATGTCATCTGCATGGCAGTGACTTACCTGCTGCGCCAGCTCTCGGGGTCAGTGCCACCACCTGATTTTCCAGGCGCTTGCAGCGTTGCATGCTCCGGGCCTGTCACCTGTGCCTCCTCGACAGTGGTGCAGACAGCACCCGGCGGGCGGCTGGACGAGCAGGGGAGCAAAAGGCAGAATGAGCCCGAGGAAAGAAAGAATCGCACCGCTGACTGGCCATACCTGACTCCCAGCGATGGCACCGCCGCCCTTCCAGCTGGAGCATCACCAGCACCTGACGAGGTGGGCGCGTGGTTGTGGGGGGCACAGGGTAGCAAGAGTGATGCTGGGGAGATGGAGCCACAAGCAGGGAGGGGAACGTGGGAGGGGAAAAGGTTTTTTTTTTTTTTTCACAAGGGATTCACAACATTCCTCAGAAAATTCAATTTTGCCGTCCTGTTCTTGTTTGCTAACCAGAACCAATTTAATTTTAAATCTACACGCAGAGCCAACAGGGGGAAAATATTTTGCAATGGCTCTCAGCTCCCAGTTGGAAGACCGAATGCAACTTAACTAGTTCAGCTCCTGCAGTAGTAAACAGCCCAGCTAGGCCAGAGCCACCCCCCGGGTCCATCCTCTCCCAGGTGGGGCACCCGGCCACGCCTGTGCTTGGGCAGCATTTGCAATGCTTCATGCCAGTGTGGGAACGGTGCTTCTGGCATAACGTGACAAATGAGGGCTGACTCGTCCACAGAGGGCGTGAAACGAGGGCGCAGGAGAGCCACGTGCTGTGTGCATGGAGAAAACTGCTCCTTCCCACGCTTAACCGAGAGCAGAAAGTTCCCGTTCCTCGCCTGCTACCAGGACCATTTCTCCTACCAGCACGTGCGAGCCCTCTGTGGTTTTACGCCTCGTTGTGACAGTTTGGTAAGCACGCGGATAAAATCAAGCACTTTCCAAGGGAAACGTTATCGCACTCATGTAGGGCGTGGCTCGTTGGAGAGCATCAACGGCTCCAGACACCGGCGGGCTTCGCTTACTGGCCGCACGGGCGGGTTCAAAGCCACAAGAGGCCACACGCTGTCTGAGCCCCTTCGATGTTGATCGAGGCCGTCAGCTGTGAGGGCGTTTGTATTCGGGACAACTGTCCTAGCAGTCGTTCTCATTGCTCCTCGTAGCGGCAGCCAGAGCTCCCGCGGCGATGCCGCCCTCCTCCAGAGCACCCTGCTGCAAGAGGCTGGGGGTCCCCCAAAACAAGACATGGGCCCAATGTTAAAAAAAGAAGAAATAAAGCCACTGCACACAGCGTGGCCCAGCTCTGGAGCAGCATACAACCCTTTCCAGGTATCCCACAAGCAGCCAGAGCTGTCGAGCACACTTGCACAAGTGGAAACCACCGTGCAGACGTGGGATCCTGTTCTCTCATGGCAGAAGGCATGCTCGTGGTCGAAAACGTGGTGCTTTTGGCCGGTGATGCTGCGCGCACCCATGGGATGAAGGTCAGGATCTCATCACAGCTCTGGCCCTTTGTTTCCCACGCCACCTGGACAGTGCTCTGCGCTGCACAGGAGAGGATGCAGTCGCCCCCCCAGAGACCCCCTCGCCGGGGCAGAGGGACACCCCAGCCGACCCCACGCGGTCCACCTCGTGCACAGCACCAGGGCCAAGGCGACGCTCTTCTGGCTGTGCCGGTGTCTCTGAGCACGTGGAAAGGTCCCGTCTCTTCTCACGTGTCGCTGTCTGGCGAGTCTGCAGCTGGCCGGGAGTAGGCGAACACTGAGAAAACCGGCGCTCCCACAAGTGTTTTGGACTACGCACTATTTTGGATCCTAAGTCCGTATCTTCTGTCTATCTGTACAAACCTGGTCGTAAAACTACTGGCATTTTGCTTTAATTGCATAAACCATTGTTTATTCTTGGCCTAGCTTCACCTGCAGACCTTCGGAGGAACAAGAGCTCCACCAGTCCACATTTGGAAACAATAACGAAAGGAGAAAACCGGGCAAATGATCGCGCGAGCCAGGTCACACATTCCCATTTTATTAGACTCCAAAACCTCCCGAAAGCATTTCCCTTAATCTGCATGTACTCGCTCAGCGCAAATGTTTTCTGAAGGACATCCTGCTTCGCAGAGTGGAGGGGCTCGTTCTGCCGCAAGGGTTACATCATAAATTACCCGTTACCAGATCAGCATGTTTTGTTCTCGCTCCCTACAGCGCATTAACTCCCAGCCCTCGTCTGTCTGCTCCTCCCGGCGAGCCAAGCACACAACCTCCACCGTCCCTTTCAGCGAGCTCCCCAGCGCAGGGCTGGAAAGCCAGCCTTCCCCGAGCCCATCACTCTTCTCTTCCCACGCGCCTCTTCACTACCCATCCCCTCTGCTAATAATTAACTCTGCCGAGTATTAGCAAAGGCCGCTAAAATGCGAGTCCTCCCCAGTAAAGCTGCCCTATGCTCTCCCGGCACCCGCAGCACTACCCAAAGGGGACTGCTGCAATCGCCCCAAAACAGGCGTGCGGGGAAGGAGCCCGCACAGGTACGAGACGGCGAGTCCGAGCGCATCGACGCTGGCTGCTGATGCTCTGCCAGTTTCATCATACGTAACTGTTTAGCAACAGAGCTCATGAAAAAACAGCCCCTGAGTGTTGGCTTTTGCCTTGAATTTCAAAGAATTCAAGTACTGGGCACATGGGATATTTTTAAAGAGCCAATACAAATGTGGGTTTGGATCTGCATTGGCACGATAGCAAGAGGCCGGATAGGGTGCGATTACAGAAACCCCCCCAAACCTGAAGATAGCCCGTAAGGCCCAGCCCGCTAGTCAAAACCTTTGTGCCAGCTGGGATCGAGCGGCTGTTCCCGCTGGGGGAGGCTTCCGGCGCAATCCTGTTGTTAAAGGGAACGGGGCATGTTGTTGTTCATGCCCCATGTTAAAATACCCGTGCATTACTTGTGCTGGGACTTCGGTGGGATTGCGAGGTGCATGTACTTTGATAGAGTTCACCAGCTTGCATACACCCTCGTTAATTAAAAATCAATGAGGAAGGGTTGGCTCTTCATTTCAGAATATGACGGTTGAACTGCAAAGTCCATTATCACAACGACAGCACAGGCCAGATTCAGGCTGGGGGTAGGCAGGCAAAGTCTGCGTGGTTGTGCCAGATTTGCCCACACGTCTGCAAGTTATTTTTTAACTCACTGGTTAGTGGCATAGCGTAGCAATGGCTTCACAACCCCACAGACTCTAGCAGCAGGAGTGTCGGGAGGTTTAGGGTGGGAGAGACCAGCTGAGGCCCGTTCGGTGCCTTTCATCTGTGTGCAGCCCCTTTCAGCCGAGGTGCCTGTATCAAGTAGATCATTTGTTTGCAGTTTCTTAGTTGGTCTAATAAAGGGTATCTTCTCTGAACCAAGAATTGAAGAGTTTTGCATTTCTCTTTGTATCGGCTATGGCACTCAGGAAGAGCAGACGCACACCAAGCAAAGAACCAGAGCATGGGGAGATGGACAGGATGGACAGGACTAAGATGGACAGGACTAAGGTGGCTGAGGTCCTTTTGGCACGTGCAGAAAACCAGCCAGTTGTTCTATGGCTACAGCCACGTACATCGCGGGATGCCCAGCAAAGGGACAAGCTGGGCCCTATGTGGGCAGGGAAAGTCCCAGGCAGAGCGGTGCTGCTGGCCAGAAACACTGCGCATTACTCAACACTAAGGAAGATTTTCCACTTTGCATTTAAAACAGGCCTGACTCCCCAGCTGCTGCGAGAACACGCTCTGCATCCACGCCAGCAAGGGCATCCATCAGTGCAGCTGATGCTCAGGTCAAGCCCGGGATTTCCGCTGGGTCCAACAGCGGTGCTCAGACGCTGCAGTGAAAAGCTGCCTCAACACCCCCAGGGCTACTCCAAGCAGCGCCGGTCCTGCCCCGAGTCGAACCGGAGGAAGGAGCCCAGCAAAAGCAGCGTCACCTCCCATCTGGACAGGGACTGACCAGCGATTACACAGGGACAGCCCGATGCTGCACCAGGAGGGAAAGCAGTGCAACAGCTGCATGTCCACGAGCCTCCTGCCAAGGAGAGTGCTCTGGTGTTGCACTAATTAGCTTGAAGATCGTAAGTGCTAGAGCACTCCCAGCTAGCTGGCCCCACAGCTAATGTGGCCAAAGCAGTTATTTAAACGAGTCCTTGTTTTCAGCCAAGATCCCGGAAACTTTCAAGCTTGTTTGCCTCTGGGGCGGTCCCCTCCCAAAAGGGAGCTCTGGGGGTGTTGGGGGAAGATTCAGGCGCCCTCCAGGGCAAGCGTGGTCCCATTTTATTTTCAGTTAAAACCTGGAGACACGTGCCATATTCTGACGTAGGTCCAAACGAGCCCCTCGGCTCCAGGGGAGGACGGAGAGACACGAACTTTCTGCAGACGTTAATAGGACCCTTCACAGACATTAATGGGTTTCTTCCCACGATTTCCCCTTTGGGATCGGAGGCCAGAGAGGGCAAGTGTCACATGTGGAGCCTGTTAATGGAGTTGAGCCCCGGGCAGATGTCTAATGACTGCCCTTCCTCGCATGCTGATGTTTCATAGGCCCGGGGAGTTTACAGCTGGAAGGGAACACGGGATCGTCCAGTCTCGTCTCCTCTGCACCACGGGCCGGAGCCTCCCCCTGTCATCTCAGCACCGAGTGCAATGACAGAGCTCGTGAAAGCGGTGGGGGCCAACCTTTTTTGGCAGACAGGCTGCAAATTAGCCCTGCAGCCTCCCTGAGTGCCACTCCGATCCCTGTCTGCTGCTCTGCTTTCCACTCCCCTCACAAGTGCCCCTGTTATGGGGACGGGGTTGCCTCCAGAGATGCGCAGACATCTCCCTGTTCCTATCCTGGGGCGGTTCATACGTTCCCCACATTTCCCTTCAAGAGAAAGGCCTCAGTGCAAAGACACCTGCTTGAGGGTCTGCAGGTCCGAGCCTGCACGTGGCCCGCCAAGGGGCATCACGACCACGACAGACGCTGACGTCCACTCCGCAGGAGGCGGCGCGGACACGCACCTTCGAGGCACGACCTCTGATGGAGGGAGCCCAAAAGCTTCTGCACACATCTTACTCGGTTAGTCTATAAGGTGCATACCTACCCAGTCTTCTGCCTGACCCCAGGCTAACACAGTGAACTACCACCCCATACACCCCACACCCCGAGGAACCTGGCCTGGCGGTTGCGGAGGGCAGTGTCCCGAGCGTGTCCCGAGCTGGCTGGGACGCAGCATCAGAGTCCCAGGCCCTGGAGCCGTGGGGCCGGCAGGGACCTGCGCAGGTCACATCCAGTCCAACCCCCCTGCCCGAGGCAGGATCAGCCCTGTCTAAACCGCGCCGACCAGCCCTCGTCGAAACTCTCTGTACAACTACTGTCAGCTTTGACACGACACGAGGCTTCACACCCAAACCTGCCCCAGGGAAAGCAGGGGGAGCAGGCGGCCAATGTCCTGCTTCAATAAAAGGTTGTTAATACACAGTCAAGGGACCCCCACTACAGAGGAGGGCAACCCCCACAGTCCATACCAACCTGAGCAATGGGGAAAATACCTTCCTGACCCCAAATGTGGCACTGGGCTGAGCCTGAGCGCGGGGCAAGACCCTCCCGCCAGGACCCTGCAGGAGCATTGGCGCAGCCCAGCCCCAGCCGCACCAGCGCCTTGGGGCAGGATTAAACCCCCTGACATGGGGCAGGCAGCAGGGGGCCAGCAACCGGCCGCAGTTACTACCAGGGCTCCCACGTGGGCTGCGTGCTCCTCTGAGAGAAGCCAGTGAGCGCTGGGCAGCGCGCGGCTTCCGGCTGCTCCGCAGGCGCAGGGTGACCCATCGGCACGCGCCACTGGCAGCGCTCCCGCCTGGTCCCTGCACGCGCAAGCGGAGCTGTTTTGGGGACACAGGCCCGGCAGCCCTTCTCCCCCACATGGGTGCATCTACACGAGACGCTAACTGCGCGGTAGCCTAATAACACGGTGCAGTAGCGTGCTGGCAAAACCCATGCTACCACGCTGCTGCGCAGTGGTGTTGGGCTCCTGCAGTTAGCGTCAGAAAAAACCTGTGCCCTGGCACTACTGTGCAGTAGCATGAGTTACAGCACATTGATTTAGTACTTCGTTACCCAAGTACTAAACGCAATGCCCAGTAACTACGTGTAGATGCACCCACTGCAGCCCAGCAGGCATCTGCTCCCACAACGGCCAGAGGTTCAGGCCTCGCAAAGGCAAGGCCCAGAGGAAGGCAGCAATCCCAGCTCCTGCCCAGATGGTGAAGGGGCAATGGGATTTATTCTCCAGAAACAAACTTCCCCGACTCGATGCTTTAAAATAAAACAAGAAAAGAGATCACCGCGTTCCAGGCACCCAGGATCAACGGGCCCGAAGCTAGGGGATGCCTTTGTTCTGCGCTGGCTTTACAGCTGACACTGCGCGTGCAGGAGACAGCCCCGGGCCGCGTCTCCGAGTCCCTGGCAGAGAAGAAATCTTTGGGGTGGCCTGGCTGGTGCTGGCCCGGCTCGCCGGCGCGCGGGACCCTGCTGCAGCCCAAGGTGCTTTGGCGGCCTGCCGAGCTCCCGTCCCTTGCTCCCTCTCCAGGTCTCGCTGGACACGAGCGTGTCCATGTTTTGCAACTGCCGAGCAAGAGGGTTAGTTCTGTGCTCACTTAATCGCAGAAGAGGAGGGCCCGGGGCCCTTCTCCACGGCCCCTCCTTCAAGCGTTCACTGCCCTTTACCGCTCGGGAAACCGTGTTTTGTTTGGCTGGACTGGAGGTTTGCTCAAATGGAAGCAGCTGATGAAGTTCTGTGTTGGTTTAAAAACCTGACATTTGCCCTGAAATCCCGCGTGCCGAGAGGGGCGACCACCCTCCCTGCGGCGTAGGGCTAACCCCAGGCTCACCTGCACCGGAGGAAGTGGAGAAAGAGCCATCAACTCAGCTCCCGCATTATTCTTTTGAGTTATAAACTGACGACGTTTTCTCTTGTTTGTGCTGGAGCAGAGGCAGCTCGGCCGAGCTGAGACCCACCCCCGACACCGTGCGCAGGAGAAGCTCGTGGCAGCTCCCCGTGCCTGCGACGGCCGATGGGCTGGGCTGGGCCGGGCCGGGCCGGCCCATCCTCGGTCGCGCCTCCCAAACGCTGGGCAGGAGCCCGGCAGGCAGCACCCAAAGGGGATCAGCAGTGGCCTCAGTCCGACAAACCCATCGCACTGCCTCCGAAGAGCCCCCTGGTCACCAGCCGTCTCCGACATCCTGCGGCGGATTGAAAGCACAAGCAGAAGACGGGGGCACTGCTGGCCACGAACCAAGCCTGGACCCTCAGAGGTTGCTGGTTGCTGTGAGGAGGGAGATGCCCGTGCGGAGTCCCAGCCAAAGGGGCTGGCCCTGGAGAGGGACCCCTGGACTGCCCCGTCCCAAGTCAGGTGACGGAGCAGGTAGTGACCAGCCCCCCAGCCGCAGACCCCTCCTCATCTGCTCGGGCACTGTGAAGACAAGCCCTAGAGAAACACCCGAGGCCTTTTGCAATGCGGCCTCAGACCTGCCAGGCACTTCGTGCTCGCTACACTCGCGTGCAAACGCCGCAGGACCGCAGACAAGTCCAGCCGTCCGTGCCGGTGCTTGCTGGGCCTGTCGCCAGCACGGGTGTAGTGGGAGTCTGCCGCCAAAGCACAAGACCAAACCCCTGCGAGAAGGGTGGGAACAAGCCACGCGTGACCGGGAGGAGTCACTTTGCTGAACGCAGGGCTGTCCGAGCGGCGCCCGGGAGGGGCCGAGTCGCAGGCCCCAGGCTCCTGCCCAGACACCGTTCCCCCTCCGTGCTGCCTGCCCCCTCCGCGGGGAGCAGGGCGATGCCGCGCGGCATGGCTGGGGGAGCTGAGGGTGAGCCTGGGGCCGTGCAGCGCCAGGCCCGGGGCTCGGGGAAGCGCGTGGTGCAGCGGCAGGGGGTTGTCCACATAGCCTGCAGCCCAGGGGCCCGGAGCTTGCCCCGGTGTGCCCCGGGCCTCTTGGAAGTCGAACAGCTCCGGCTTCACACCGGCCGCAGTGCGGAGCGCCGTCGACCGAGCTGGCCGAGCAGCTCTCGGCATTTAAGGCTGCAGCTAAACTCGTTGCCAACGGCCTGGCGCTGGGCAGCTGAAGGATGGGCTGTGCCACCCGCTCCTTCCAACCGACCTTTTGCTTTTACTTCACAATGTGCACGTCTGTCCTCGCGGATGAAGCACAACCTTGAGAGCAGGAGCAGAGTACGACTGAGGCAGCCGTGTTTGGCTGCCTCTGCATGCCGCCTGCAGCCACAGCTACGAAGATAAAGAGCCCCGCTTCCTTCAATGGGCTTCACGCTCCGTAGCACAGACGAGGCAAATGAATTGTTAACAGCGTAACATTTTTTACTACCGACTATTTCGGCAAAAACATCCAGCAGATACCAGATCCCAAGCGGCCGCCTATGTCCCGCACACATCAAACACTTCAGTGTCTATGGCCTGGTTGTTCGCTGTCAATAAAAAAATTAAATCAGTGTCACTGAAAACCGAAAACGCAGCGGAAGGGTAAGATAGAGTGAATTTAATTTCAAAGGCAAGCACAGATGCTATTGTGTGCCTGCATTGCTCGGCTTCTCATTTCATTCTCAGACCACTATTTCTAATTTAAAACGAGCTGCTACGGAAAGTTCGCCAACCAGAACATTGCCAAGTCCAGGGACATCGCTGTGCTTAAGCCCCAGCCCAGCACCGAACTGATCCGGGGGAAAGACAGGCTGTCAGATTCTCTTAACGATTTAAACGGACGCCATTCATCGCACATCGCTCCCGTGCCTGAAAACTGTCTTCCCGTCGCGGCACAGGACACCTGAGGTTCCCTTAGCTGAGATTTGAGGAAACATCTTTTTGCCCGTCTTTCACTGTCGTGCTTCTGAAGAGAGTCAGGCCTTGCTTAGACACGTCAAATCAATCTGCTTCCGGTGGAAGGCAAGCCACGCAATGTCGCCATGCTGAACCCAACACCTTGGGTTTGCCCAAAGCATCTTTCCCAGAGGGGCATCCGGATTGGACGGGAAGACACAAAGAGAAGGCGAGTCCTAGGAAAGCAGAGCTGGAAAGGACCTCACAAGGTCATCTAGTTCTGCCCCTGCTCAAGGCAGGATTATCTCTGACTAAACCGTCAGACAAGTATCTGCCTTAGATAATTATACCTGAATTAACCAAACTTGTCATCTCATCAAGAAACAAACTCAAGCTTGTTTAACAAGATGAGTTCTCCTTTAAGCCATGTGGATTAACATTAGTTATACTCCAGTCTTTTAATAATTCATCACTGCTCTTCCATTGTGAAGCTCATGTCCAATGTCAGGCTAATTAGCGGTAGCTGGCAAGGTCATTCCACTAGCCCTTCTGAAACCCTGGCACAATGCTCACTTTCTTTCGGTCTTTCCCAGTATTGCAGGACTTAGGAATTACCACCAGGGAGCCAAGGATCTCCTCGGCCAGCTCTTCTAGGACTCACGGGTGCAAGGAACCCGGGGCTTCTGGCGGTTCTGTGGCAAAGGGCCGCAGTATAAAACCACTAAGATAAGACTGTTTGTTCGTAGGAGAGGCTGTTTAACATCCCCCTTAGTTACAAATGGGCTGAGGACGCATTCGTCACCCTCCTGCCATACATCATCCTGCGTCTTTCCAAACACAGAGCAGACCTACTTAGCGAACACTTCTGCCTTCCTGTATCATTATAAACAATGTGACCGTCCCCATCTGGTAATGAGCCACGCTATGGTTAATGTTTCTTTTGTACCCGGTATGCTTACACGCCTCGCTGCCCTCACCTCCAGCCCCTCTGCCTGGACGTACTTAGCTTTCAGGATCTCTCTGTGCTTCATAACTCCTCATCTAGACGACGAGCGCACAGGACAGAGGGGATTCCTGGGTCTTCAACTCCCATTCCCTGCTGCCGCAGTCTCATGCCCCTCCTCAGAGCCGTGCCTTAGGAGTGAAAATGAGGAGCTGGCATTTTCTGCGGGGTGCCTTGAGTCTAACAAGGCCGAGAGCCATGGTGCTAGCATGCCGATCCCTATGCGCTCCTGGGATGCCAAGTTATTGGTAACTCTTAAACAGGTAAGGGCATCTTTAGCAACACTCACGTGCCACCTCTCACCCCTCCTACTTGCTCTACACCCCCTGGGCAAGTTGCAGCCAGGGATTTGAATCATCCCACCAGGTTTCAATAATGCCAGCTCAGGACAGATCTCTCCCATCGTGGAGAATCTCTTGCTTGCTACCCTGACAGGTATAGAAACAAAGAGCACCGGCTCTTCCCATCCTTGGCTACTTGAGGAAGTGATCCTCCCTCCGAGCTTGTCCCACAGCTGCCAGGGGCCATTGCTCACCCAGCGCCCTCCTGGATGCTCTGGCATGTCTGTGGTCAAGCAGCACTGGACAGGCTCCTCTCATACAGCAAAACCCAAACCCTCAGCTTCACACCAGTCGACCACCCAGGAGGATCTCAGCGATTGCAGGTACTTTCCTTCTTGGCTACTTTCCACTACCCTTGAAGTCTTTAATACTCAGTGTGGTTTCGCTGCGTTTTTGGTCCTTCCCAAGCGATTTCAGGACCCATCGGTTTGCACGGACGCCGCGTGCCTGCGCTGCAGGGACAGCGCGCTGCCCTGCTGTCCTTGCTCAAGCCTTGGGGCAGTGGAAGATGACTGCTTGCCTTCTTAGGTTAGCTGGTGGCTCTTCACAGCTGTTTGCTTTACATCACAAGGACACCCATCAAATATGCCCCCTGAACCCTCCTGCTCCGTGAAAAATGAACTTCCAGCAGAGACGTACTATGCTAAGTAAACAAGCCCTCTGAAAAAGGAAGAAGTTGGCTTACAAAGGCAGAGTTAAGGACCGCGGGTCAAGGGTCCTTTTTAACATAAATGGACAAATTGCCTGTCTGACCACTACCTGACACGGACTTTCCCCCAGCTAGGAACAGTCAAAAAAGGAAAGGATGTGGGGAAAACCCAGCTTTCTGCTCTCCTACAGGCAAGAGCCAGAAAACATTAGCAAACGGGGAAACTAGTTGTAATTTTTCTGATCTTTCCACCAGAAAACCACAACTGCCTGATGACTGAGGACTTTCCCCCAAAACGCCCGTCGGGACAACTCCAGTGTTGCGGCCAGCGCTCGCACCCGGCTACGCGGCTTGTGCAGGGACAAGGTTGCGTTTCCCCATCTGTGCGAGTCTCGCACAGCACGACAACAGAGAAAGCAAGCGTTGAAAGGGGTTGACGGATTTGAAGACAAGAAGGGACCATCGAGACTTGATCTCCCACATGACCAGAGCCGAGGGGTTTCTCCCCGCCACGCTGCCCCAAGCACTAAAGGCTGATTCGGGTCATGGGATAAGCGTCCGTAGGCTTGCTTTAACCATGCTTAACACGATCCAGCCGGTGGGTTTGGTGATTTCTTGTGCTACAATTTCCAGTTGGTTTTAAAGCGCTGGGGGAAAACCACGCGACTATAAATTGTACCAGAGCCGAGGGGCTCGTGGGGTGCAGAATCTGCTCTCCCAGCCTGGGCTGCTTCAGACCAGGCTTCCCAGCCAGGCTGCCCTCCGGGCAAGGGGCTCCCCACTAATGAGCGCCGCTAGAGTCGGGCGAGGCCGCTGGGTAGACTTTGCTGGGATCCGACAGCCCTCCACGCTGCGTTCCAGCTGGATTGCAACCCGTGCCTGCCTTTGCGGCGGCTGTCCTGTGCCACCCCAGACACCCCGAGGGTCAGTCTCTAGGGGTGCGGCTGTACTGAGGAACCCACCATAGGGGCCTGGTTGCTGAGCCCGCGACCCCAGGGCAGAGCACTGGAGCTTCCCCAGGGCCATGCAATAAGAAGGGTCCACTCCCACCACGTACGTCTTCTAGAAAGACCCAGCAAAGCCCATGAGACACAACGAGGGGATTTTAATACCACAGAACCTGGCAGGGGCTTTTAACTGAGCCAGGAGGCAGGGAGACTGTAGCAGGCCGCGCACTGCTGCATGGTGGTATGGAATAGCACTGACTTGCATTTCTTGACCCAAGTTTGGGTCAGAGAAGAAGCGGTAGAAATGGCCAGGCCAGAGGATGTCCCAGGGTGTGAGCCATTTTAGATAACTGAAGAAAGATGGACGGGGAAAAAACTAGGATAATGGCTGCAAAATCACCTCAAACACGTTTAGTGATCTGATGCTAGACAGGGCTAAATTTAGACAAGACAGATCATATATAAGCAAGATAAGAATAGGCATATGAATATTAATTAGAGTAACACCTATTAGAAATACCTTTATCATTTTTACCTTATTTAGTAAGCTTTTTACTTTTTTTGGTTTAGCCAAGCCATAGGGTATAAAACTGGGTTATCTTGGGGTCGTTGCTCTTTAGCCTTGAACTACAGTTCTTGCTGAGCAGCCCGTCTGCAGATGAATGAAGATAAAGAGCTCTTTATTACTGAATTTGAAACTTAAGTAAGAAGTCCTCTTCCCAACGGGCCGGCCACCACCTAGAAGCTTTTAAAGCTTTAGGTCTTAGAAATGTTAAGATTAATTTGCTTTCAAATACCAGTAAGGTTGCTGTGCATTTAAAATTAGATGAACGTGCATGCTATAAAATGTTAAGCATTTGCTTGGCATGTCTTATTTCGGTAATTAGTCATTTATATGATTTCTGTATTTCATTCATAATTATATTTGCTATTAACCGTTATTACGTTTATGTTTATGAGTATTTCATTTTGGCAGGGCTGGCTCTTCAAACCTTCCCTGGTTGCCAGACTACATCTGAGGGTCAACAGTTGGTGTCTTAGAGAATAATTGGCTCAGTTAGCGCCAATGAAGCAGGCTGTGGCCTACAAAAGCTCCTGCCCCTGTGAACGAGTCAGTCTCTAAGGTGCCTCCCTGCCTTGCCTTCTCTCACTGACTTTGGATGAACACGGTGCAACACGTCTGAACTTCAGCTCAGCAAGCAACTGGATGTCAAGTAACTGGTGCCTGGAGTAAAACCCTGTAAAGTGCATTTTGAAGGCCAGAGTGTGGATTGGGACGATTCTGCCTTTTGGAAAGGATGAAGTCCTCCTCCCCCCAGCACCAGGCTGAGGCTGAGCTCAAGGCCAAAGGCATCACTTCCCCCCCTCCCGCAGACCCTCAGTCCGGCCGGTGGCAGCTCAGCCTCGCGCAGCTCTGCCCTGTGCGAGCGTCGCCTCGACCGCTGCATTTACACAGACCCGAGATCCGCAGCCGGCCCCTTTCCCTGCGCCGTGCACCAGCGCAGTCTGCATGCAACACGTGTCGTGGCCTTCCACCTGGGGAGTTTGTCAGAGCGAGGACCCAGGTCGCTTCACAGCCAGAGCATCTGGGGGCAAAGAGGCCCAGTCAAAACGCGTCCTCCGCAGCTACGAAAGAAAGACTGAATGAGAACGGGGGAGACGGAGTACTGCGCTGCACTACACCAGGTCACACCGACTGCTCTCTCCCTACCAAGATTTCCCAGCTGTAAAGGGACTGCTTGTTTTGCATGAAGTTCCCTCAGTTTGGGGATTGTTAAGTTTGGGTTTAGCCTCCCCTGCTAGCCTCTGAGCTTCCATACAAGCTTTGCCCTGTGCACAGACATTCCCCAATCACCAACATTTTCTCTCCTTCCCCAAAACTTGCTTCTGCTTGTCACCTCGCAGGAGTGAATTAACGTCCAGACCTGACTCCTTTTCCTCCTCTATCTGCATAACAATGTGCAATAATCCACCAGAACGGTTCAGACCTGTACGTGCCAGAAACACAAGAGTGGGTGGTCTCGGTCCTGGTGCTCTTCGTCCCACCTCTCCCCTTCCCTTTGGTTATTACCCTCGTGCGTTGTCACACCTACGGTCAGCAGGCTCTTGGGTGCAGGGACAACAGGAAAAACTGTCGCCTCCACTTCCACGTCCACTTCCAGGGTAGGACAACAGCTACGAACTCACGTGCCAGGGGAGACCAAAGCTGCCGACAGTCAGACAGACGCTGCCACGCGCAGGTCTGGTGCCTTGAGCCCCAGGAGAGCAAGCATGCACCCTCGCTCTGAGCAGCCATCCCACAGCCCACTGGGACAAGCGGTGCCTCTTCCCCTCCATCCCTGCTAGACGGGTGCCTGAAGGTCACTGGAGTCCAGTCCCAGCTGAGATGCCAAAGCTGCCATTGTGGAACGGCCTGCACGCAGCGCTCGCACTGCTGAACAGCTACACCCAGAGCAACCGGCTGGCTAAGAAGTCAGTTGCTTTGCCCAGGAGATGCCCAGTCCTGCAGCCAGGGAACGACCCGCTCTTCTTTTTAAGGATCTTGACGTTCCTCCAATCCAGCCAGCCTTTGCTCTGCCATGCTGCTGTCTGCTCCTGGTCACGAAACTCCTACTTCACAGCCCTGTTGAGTGTTTTTAACTTATTGCAATGAAGTTGTATTGGTTTTTGCTTCCATCTGAAGCTGAATAACAGCCGTGGGCCCCCAGCATATTAGTAAAGCTTCTAGTTTATGTTTAACTGGAGAAAAACATGTGTTGGGTTATACATGATGCGCCTCACCATCTGCACCCTGCTTTGCAAAACCCTGGATCCGCTCGTGGCTGCAGCACTGCTCGAGACCAAACTCCTGCATGACAGCACCGTCACTGCGCAGCACCGGCAGCAAAAGCTTCTCGCAGGAACGCCGAGGTCCCGGCTATTTCAGACAAGGCCAGAAGAGCAAGTAAACAGGAAGCGGGAGGAGAGCCGGTGTGCCCCCTCCCGCCAACACGGCAGGAGCAGCTTGATTTCGTGAGGCCGGGCGTGCAAGCCCTCCAAGGGAACGGCTGCAAACGGGACAAGTGCCTGGAGGAGAACTCATTGCTGCGTGCTCGCCAGTCCCCTTGAGGAATTCACACCTCCCGAGGTCACCGAGGATAATGCTGTGGCTGAATTTTATTTTCTATTTATTTATATTTTTATAGTGCTGGATAATTTTATGACCATTAATAACATTTACAGCAATACTAGCGAGGCCCGTGAAACGGGTAATCAAATGCCCTGCTTCAGGCCAGACACGGGCAAAGCGCATGATGACCCTCTCTCCGGAAAAGGGACTGCTAGCAAATAGGGAAACTTGTATCTTTAAGAGGAAGAGCCTTTCTTTGCCTAAGTTTACTTATAATTAGCAAAATAAAGGGCTGGTGCTCATAGCAAGGCACACTTTTCATTCTGATCACAGAAAAATGTGGATTTTGGGTCAAAAACTGGGGATTATTGATCAGAGAAAACCAGGATCCCTGCATATCAGCACAGCTCACCCCAGTGCCGGGCAGGACGGTTGCAGGGAGGGAGGAGGATCCGGCGTTCATGGGCAGGGGGCTACGCTGCCAGCAAACAAGAAGCCCAGGGTCGTTTCGTGAAGTGAGGGGGCTGCGAGGCCAGAGCACGGCTGGAGACGGGCTGGTCTCGTCTTGCCCCCCTGCCCGCAGGCGGGACCCTCCAGGGTTTACGCCATCAGCCAGCTGCAGCTCTGTCTCGGAGGCGCAGCACCTCGCTTCTCTTCACACCGTCGTGACGGCCGCCCTCCTGCCCCTGTCCTGGCTGCGGCCCGCGGCGCCCCGCTCCCCCACGGCGCTTCTCGCTGCAATGGCCAAGCGCCTCCCGGCCGTGCACACAGCATCGTGACTGTCATCTGCCACACGGCTGGTCTCCTGCCCTCTCCCAAATCACGCAGGTTTCACGAAAGGTTAATTGCCCTCAGACAAGATCAGGAAAAAATACACACCTCTTCCACCTGGCTGACTAAGGAGGACATCTTGCGGCTCATTTGGAAAAAGGAGTAGCAAGTTTCAGCACTCGGTAAATCATCATCATAACCGTTCCGGCTGGAGGGATCGTCTCAAGGACACGGCTCCAGAAACAACAGTGACCGACCTGACGGCGGCTGCAGTTCTTCAAGGGTCTGTGCTGGTCCCCTCTGCTCAGACGTGCCGTTTCGCCGCCGTCCTATTCCGACCCGGCTTCCCTCCACTGAAGCGCCCCTTGATCTTCATAGTTTCATAGTTTCATAGTTTCTAGGGTCGGAAGGGACCTGAGCAGATCATCTAGTCCGACCCCCTGCCATGGCAGGAAGAGCACTGGGGTCAGACGACCCCAGTAAGGTGGTCATCCAACCTCCTCTTAAAACCCCCCAGGGTGGGAGCCTGCACCACCTCACTTGGAAGCTGGTTCCAGAC
>NW_017728994.1:45262114-45265264 GCF_001723915.1 Gavialis gangeticus | reverse complement strand
GGCAGTTCTGGTCCTTACTGAGGAAGACAGAGGCAAAGAAGTTATTAAATATGTTGGCTTTGTCGTCTGGCGTGACAACCAGATTCCCCGTCTTGTCCTGCAAGGGCCCCACGTTTCCTGGGGCCTTCTTTCTACTCCCTATGTACTTAAAAAAGGACTTCCTGTTGTCCTTAATCCGGGAAGCCAGTCCCTGTTCCATCTCTGCCTTGGCCTTCCTAACCATCCCCCTACATCCCCGAGCAACTGCAGAATGGCCCTCCTTAGTGATGACCCCTCCTTTCCATTGGGAGTAAGCCTCCTTTTTGGCAAGGAGACATTCCCGGATGTTTTTCGTGAGCCACGGAGGCTTGTATGCTCTCCTGCCCCCTTTGACCCTGTCAAGACAGAGGCTGAGAAGAGGGAGAGACTGGAAGGGGTGTAATCCCTTCTTCAGAGATGAGAAACTTGGGCCAGTGAAGGCTTCCTGCAGTAAGGGCTCACACCCCAACGGACCACAGAGGCTGAGAAATGGGCACACTGGAGGAAAAGGGGGTAGCTGCGCCCCGCCGTGTCGGCTCTGTTGTGCTCCTCCTGGCACTGGACTCTCACCTACGATGGAGAATGGGGCAGGGATGCCGGATGCACGTGCTCCGGAGAGGATGAAGGGAGGGCACTGACTACACGATGCAGCTGAGTACAGGGGAGTCGCTTTGCCAGATCAGGTGGGGTTTGGAGACGGCAGCTCCCGGGTGCCCCACAATAGAAACTCCCGGACAAGGCTGGCAGGCAGCCGGGTCACTATTCTGCACGGCCTCCCTGCCGGGATGTCTGGCAGCAAGATGCCTTGTACTGGTGCTGAAGAGGGAATGCTCAGTGCCACAAATGCCAGGGATTTTGGTGTAGGGGACCGGTACGCTGCCAGGGGCCGTGCAGTCCTTGTGAGAGGGGACCGTTTGGGCCAGGTCTCTGGTGCTGGGATATCCAGAAGACAAGGGTCTTGGGAGGAGGAACCAGGAGAGGTCTTGGGCCTCGTGTTCAGGGCTGGGGTGGTGACCCATGTCTGGACCCCAGTTCTGACGCTTCTCCCCCTCCTCGCGATGGCACCAAGGAGGCAGGAGAGTTACGCAGAGGGGAATCTCTCCAGAGGATGTGGGGCAACGGCAGCCTGGCGCCGAGGTGGCCTGAACTTCTCTGGGCTTCCCGAAGACGAAGGCTGTGCTCGGTGGGGACTTCAACAAGAAAACCTTTAGCCATGTCGCCCTGTCGCAGCACGGAGCGGCGGCTGGACGGCAGCCCTGGCCCTGGCCCGTCACGTGGCGAGCGTCCCGCTGTGAATGGCACGGGGGAATCGTGAAATGGGCCACGAGTCCAAGACCCACCCACCCAGGAGCGCACGCATGCCAGCAGACTCTCCTTATGCCTCAAGGCTGCTGTTGGTGCCTGAAAGCTTGCAAAGAACAATTTTTCCAACTAGTTAGTTGGTCTCATAAAGGAGATCCCATCGACCCAAAGACCCTTGCCCACCTGAATCTCGAGGCTTTCAGAAAACAGAGCATTAACCCCGGTGGAACTGGCCCACGGGTGAGAAGTCCTACGACGTCTCATGGAAACCGAGGAAGCCGCCTTAACCCAACAAGGCCTGACTTGAGCATATCGCATGACTCTTTCCTGAAAATACAGAACGCAAAACAAGTAGCGGAGCAAAAGATCTTGCTTTTGTCTGAAAGTCCCGACCCCTCTGGGACGCTCACAGGATGGCCCGCGACTGCGAGACCCCCAGCGCAGGACCCCGTTCTTCGTAACAAGCACCTCCCAGCGGGCGCTGTTTCCTCCAAGACTGTGTGCAAAGCTGTGCAGCAGTGATTGCGGGGGGTTGAAACCAAGGCAGTTTACAGGCATTTTTTCCCAAAGAAAAGTTCCAGGGACCTGCCAGGAAAAACAGAGCCAAGCAAAACAGAGAGCGACGACCCCAAACAACAGCAGACGTTTCCCCAGGTTTCTCCTCCCGAGCCACAGCCTGGACCTGCATACGGATACGGTCCATTAAAGAGGACTAAGACTGCAAGTACTCCGCCAACACAGGAGGCGGATGAATGACTGCTGCGTGTCTGAGATTCGGTCTTGTTTTATGTCAACTTATTCTGTAGTGCTGCAGTCATAAGAGGCAGTTTTTATAGCCCCGTAACCAAATGCCATCATTAAGGCGTAAAGTGCTACGTTTCTAAAAGTGGCACTGTTTTGTAAGAGAGTCGTTGTGCGGCGGTGGCAGGGGATTTCTGTGTCGGGGAGGGGGCTTGTAACAGATGCTAAGAACATGCTCTGCTTTTAAAAACCCACGTTATGTTTTAAAAACCTGGCATCACCCAGTGCTTGAAGCAGTTGAAATAAAAAGGGAAGAAGAAGAAGGAGTCATATCTCAGCGGTAGCAGATTCTTCCAGCTGGGCTCCACTATCGAGATGATCTGTCTGCATAAAATGACTTGCAAGGTCAACGCCTGTCGGCCAGACGGGAAGCGTGTTGCGACAGGCTCCTGAAGGGACCGCAGAGCTCACAGCTGCCCCGGGCAGTGGCCGCGGCTTGCACCGCAGAGGTCCTGGCACCCGGAAGGAGCAGAGTCTGCAGCCCTGGCCGGTGTTACAGACTAACTGGCTACAGGGCCAGGGCCAGGGCCATGTCCTGCATGAAAAATGCTTCCATTACTTTAGCCCCCATAAAAATTAGCTTGGAAAGAAAAGGCATAGTTATCAGCACCCCGAGCTCCATTTTGTCTTGAACCACGTTGGAGCATCAGGGTAAGCTGCTTTCCCGGCTCTAAATCGTGATTGCACCACGTCCCACTGTCACGTACAGCAGTGCCTGCTCACAGCGGCCCTCGACTGTCTACGCTGGACAGATTTTTAAAAAATTATTTATATATTTCATGTTCCAGGTCAAATCAGATCCAAATCACATTGATTGAGCAGAACTCAATCGTTCCCAAAACCACATGGGTTGAGCAGGCCAAACTCAATCGTTCTAGGCACCGTGGATGGTGCTACGACCGGCGAGCATCCTCCGTCCCAGGCTCTCACCCTAGGACTTCAGATGCTCCCAGATCCATTGGCAGGCGTCCTCCGTGCAGGCCTTGGGATTCGGATGCCCCCACCAAGATGCTTGACCTGAGCCGCACC
>NW_017728994.1:45252723-45262060 GCF_001723915.1 Gavialis gangeticus | reverse complement strand
CGTCCCAGGCTCTCACCCTAGGACTTCAGATGCTCCCAGATCCATTGGCAGGCGTCCTCCGTGCAGGCCTTGGGATTCGGATGCCCCCACCAAGATGCTTGACCTGAGCCGCACCACCTCCTTGGCCCTCTACGCCGGACCGCTGCGGTGAGCCTACGAGGCACGGGGGCCCACGGCAAACGCTTCGAGCTCCCGGGCGCTGCACCGCCAGCCCAAGGGGGGCCGTTCCTGGGCAGCAAACCTTTTGAAACCGCCTTGAACAGGACATTGTGGAGCAAGACGGGGCTGTGTTAAGTCTGGATTAAACCGGGACGCGGGTGCTTATCCCATTACCTGGCTGAGCTTTTGCGGCTCCTTTGTTCCCATGGGTCTTTTGCTTGCTTGTTTGCCTCTCCCAGCACTACCACCTCCAGCCCCCCTCCTGCCTTCTGCACGCTCATCTCTCTCTCCTTGCACACCGCTTTGCGCACGTCCGTTCACAGCATGCGGCGAAGCGAGCTTCAGCCCACGAAGGCTTGTGCTCCATCCACTTACTTTTGTTAGCCAGTAAGGCGCAGCCCTACCGGCCCTGTCTATCGAGCGTCACCACCAGCAAAGCGTCTCATCTTGGCACCGTGCGCTGGGGACGAAAGCTCGACGGCCCGTTTCAGGGACGAGGGACTGACCCACGGAGATGACGTGACGGCCCAGGGGGTCTGTGGGGCGAGGTGGGGACTGTGTTTCTGAGCCCCACTCTGTTCGCTTCCTGACCACAGAAAGAAAGAAATCACTGAAGCGGCAGCTCTCCTCAGACACCCTCATTAGCACTAGCGCAGACACCCATCACCCCGGGCTGGCAATGCTGGGAGGCAGCCGCAGGTAAAGTCAAGCCCATTTGCTCTCATCGTCTATGTGCCGCAGCGTATTTTCGAGTACGCAGCGCAGCCCTTTGCAGGGCGGCAGGGGAACGGCTAAGGCAGGCAAGCTTCACTCCATCCCTCCAGCCTCCAATGCTGCAACATCAGCAGCACCTGGCCACATCCCGGCAGGACCTTGCTCGCCGTCTCTTGCTTCCGGTCGTTTTACCGAGCAAGCGAAGGAACAAGCGCCGCACAGGTTGTACATGGGTGCAGTGACAACACGAAAACGCGCCAGCCCTCCTCCCCAGTTCACCAAGGTCCCTTGGGGGCAGGAAACAAGGGATTTTGTGGCCGGTTCTAGACGTGGTGGAAAACACATTTGCTCCAAAAAAGGTTCAGAAATGCTGCATGTGGGGAGAGAGGGAGGGAGCTCAGGCTTGTAGCTCATCTTAGAGAAGGGCCAGAGGTGACTGGATCGCATTCAACAAGACCCCGGGTGGGGAGGAGCTTTCCGAGGCTAGAAACAGCCGTTGCCAAACGATGGGGAAAATTGTTCCTCTTTTCCAAAAACGCGCTCCTGGCAATCTCTGGGGCCTGTCTCTGAACGGGGGGAAAGCCATGCCAGGGATACCCTGGGCTCCTTAGTTAGCAAAGGCAGAGCAAGGCGCGTGGAAGCTAATGGAAGCTGAAACAAGCCAGATACGGGCTAGAAAGAAGATGCCTGTTTTTCATAATGTGGGAAATGAAGCACTGCGACAGCTCACCTGGGGATGCGGAGGGTTTTCCATCACTTGCAGTCCTGCAGCCAAGCCTAGGTTTTCCCTGCTCTCCTTAAACCGGCAGCTCTGGGTTTCCTGCAGAAATTTCGGGGGAGAGGGCTTTGGACCAGTGGTGCATGCAGGGATGGACTAGAGGATCACAGGAGTCCCTCTGGACTTGAATGCTGTCAACATTTTATAGTCAAAGAGATTTGCCACTAAAGGAACTGATACTAAGGGAGTCAAAGGGCATTTCTAAAAGCTATTTTGAAAATTCGTACTTTCATCGAGCTCTTCAGTAAATGTTTGTGTAACTATAAAGGTACTGAAACGAATACCCGCGGCATTCCTTCAGTACCTACCTAGTATGTCAGAGCAGGCTTACCTGGGCATGTTAAATATACAACGTATCTGCTGAGTTGGGAAGTTTGTAAAAGTTGGGAAGTTTGTAAAGCCCTGGATTGCTGATAAATATTTGGGGGGATTTGGTGTGATAGCTGCAGCACATGAATCTTCCTTCTCATCCTTGGTGCAAGGAAGAGAAAGCTGGGGCCCCTCCAAGAGCCCAGAGGACAGTACAACCCGCTGGCCAATTCGTCCTCACTCCTGGGCCAGACCCATGGCGGCTCCCTCTGCTGCACACACGTCCTTAGGTAACAAGAACAAATAACTGCAGGAAGAAACGCTGCTCGTCCACCCCGAACCAGAACGAGGGAGCGAGTCAAGGGCAAAGCGAAGCGGTGCTCCAGAGCAAGCCGCCCCGCCGTAGATGGGAGCTGCGTCGCAGCCTTCCCCGGGTGCTGAGCACGTCCAACTCGCCTGCCGGGGGAGAGCAGACACATGCAGACGCAAGGCAGCCCATTTTCTTACGCGGGGGTCCCGCTGACACACTCGGGCCCCATGAGCACCTGGTCTGTCGTGGGGAAGGTGCACGTACAAAGATGGTTTTCAGGCCTGTGCACTTGGCTCTGCCTTGGCCTGGCTGGGTTGGCCTTGCTGCTGGGGAGCTGAGAGCTGTTCTCATTGCAACTGGCTGTCAAGAGCCCCAAATTACCCTTGCAGCCGGGGATCGCCACAGCACATGGGAGCCCTGGCCCTGCTCCATCCTCCCAGCTGTGCTTCTGCAGCAGCCGCGGGAAGGGGGGCACCACAGTTTTCTTGCAACGGCTCTATACCTGGATCGCTTTGGCAGGGTGACCTGCTGCACCTTGCTGCCAGCACCAGGCTACCCTATACCGCCGGGGAGGACTGGATCTAAGCCCACCGTACCCAGCCATTCCCTGCCTGCCTCTGTCCCAAACCTGGATGCTTTCGCACAATCTGTACAGCGACCTGGACCGACTTCCAAGCAGCTCTTCTTCACCTTCCTGTCCTGAGGGCTCCGTGGCCTCCACCGGGGCAGGGAGAAAGAACAAAGCAGGTCACTGCTGCAAACGTCTCCTACGACAGTGGTCCCGTGGCTCGACAGATTGGCTTTTACATGCTCAGCTGTAAATCTCTTCTCCTCCCCCTTCACTTCTCTCTAAGGAATAAATCTTTATGCACCTACCTGCAAGAATCAGCGCAGAAAATGCATTTTTAGGGAGCTCCACTACATTCATCTGAAGAGAAGCAATAAAGTCAGAGAGGTGCCGAGCCAGGCCGGTGGCCCTGCCTGAGGAGAGCAGCACCCAGGCACCTGGCCTGCCTCTCTCCACATGAAAAGGTGCAAAATCTCAGACGTTTAAAGGACCTCAAGATATTCCCTAACCCACTCTCCCTGCTAGAGCAGAGCTAGTTCCTTCCCGACAGATGCATTTAACCTGTTCTGCAAAACCTTTCATGAAGGAGAATCCGCAATCCTGCCTGATCGCCTCTTCCACCTGTCACTGTCCTTCTTGCTAGAAAGTTTTTCCTAACATTTAACCCAGCAGTTCTCACCCTTGTAGACCCAAGGCACCCTTCATTTCCCTCAAGGCACCCTTGGAAAATGCCAGCTCTTTGCTCTCGCTCCGTTTTTTACTACAAAAATACCATAGAGCAATTCTTCTGAAGTCGGCAAGCCCACAACCGGCCAGAATATTTTTGGCGCTTCGGCTTCCTCTCCAAAATCGCTGCGCGCAGTTTGCAAATTGTCCAGTGCACCTAACGGCGCTCACACTGCGCGGCACCCCAACAAGGATCCCGCAGCACCCGGGCGCCGAATCACTTGTCTACCTTCATTCTCCCTTCGGGCCAATAAGCCAATTTCTTCTCTGCTGGGCATGGAAAGCATTTAGAAACCTCTGCACCCTTATGTGTCCCTCCTCAACCTTCAGCTTGCAAAGAACAATTTTTGCAACTGTTTGCGTTGGTCTAATAAAAGAGATCAGATTTCCCCAAAGAACCTCGTCTGCCTGTGTCCTTACACCAAGCTGGCTACAACCAACACCCCTCCTTAACCGTCTCCTTTCTAAACTAAACAGAGCCTGTTCCTCATTGCTCAGGCTTCAGAAACCCTCTGCCCTTCGTGCAGCCGTCTCTGGCCTCTCCCCTGCTTGTCTACATCTTACTTGAAGGCGGTGCCCCAAAGTGGGCCCAGTGTCCCAGAAGAAGCATCTCCAGCGCCAGAGGGGAACAGCCTTCTCCCCGGCTGACACGGAGCGCTCCTGCTAATGGATCCCAGAACAAAATGTGCCTTTTTGGAAGGCCATGTTGCTGCGGTCCACTGGAGCCTCCCCATCCTTTGCAGCAGTCCTGCTGCCTGGGCAGCGATTCCCCATGATGTATGGAGATCTGGTTTCTTCTTCCAACTTCAGTGTTTTTTCACTTGTCTCTCGAGAATTTCCCTGTGTGGATATACGCCTTCCCCCATTTAATTAAGATCACTCCGAGTTCAGTCCTGGTCTCCAAAGGGCTTGCAACTCCTCCCAGCTCAGTGTCAGTGGCAGATTTAAAGCTTACTCAATTTTCCATCATAACGACTACGTGGAAGAAGACCAGACCCAGGACAGACTCTTGTGGGACCCCTCCTGGTCCGACAGCAAACTACTGAGATGATAACTACCTCCTGAGCACAGATTTTCAACCAGTGGTACTGTGCACTCAGGGAGGTGCCTCTGCCCTACTGGCACTTCGTCTGGGCCACTGGTTCTCAACCTTTTTTGGGCTGAGGATGCATTTGTAAACATCAACGGCCAGCCCCGAACCCAGTGCCCCTCGCCCCAGGCCCCCAGTGTGTGGGGCAGGATGGGTGTGCGGGGCCCCACGCGGCCCCTTGCAGGCTCAGACTCTGCCAGCCTGCAAAGGAAAAGCCCCTATTTCCCATGTTTTTCTCCTTTAAAGGAGATTCCATTTTTAAAGTTTGTTTGCGATCCTTTCATATATGCTTGCGACTCACAGGTGGAGAAATGCCATACTTTCCCATCTGCCCATGAAACTGCCCTGCGCGACCTGTCTAAAAGCTTTACTAAAGCCAAGAAATCCCACTTCTGCTGCTCCCCCCACACCACAGGGGTTGGTTACCTGGTAAAACAAGGAACCTAGGTAGGTTTGACGTACTTTGTTCTTGAAATATCCACGCTGGCTGCTGCTTGTCACCTGAGCCTCTGCTCCATGCTTACGGATGATTGATCAGTAGTTTGTTCTGGGTCCTTCTGGGTGTCTCGGTTCAGATGGCCAGTCTGTGATCCCTGCAGGGGATCCTACTTTCCCTCTTTTGACAAAAGGTAGAGACTACGTTGCCCCTTCTCTGGACATCTGGCTTGGCACCCGTTCTACCCGAGGTCTCAAAAACAACCACTCAGTGATTGCTTTGGCCAATTCCTTATGTATTCTGGGCAAATTTCACCAGGCCTGGCCCACCCGAATGCATCTAAATATCCTTTCACCTGCTGTTTTCCTATTTTGACCTGTGCCTGCCTGCCGAGTGCAGGTCGGACCGCAGTTTTCAGCGTGCGGCCGGAGCACCGCAGGTCCCAGTTACGGATGAGAGTCTGTCCCAGACTAGCAAGAGATGCGACCAAGGCTACGCCAGGGCTCTCCACCCCTCCCCTTTGCCCAGCGAGGTCCACTGCAGTCTCCTCTGTCAGCTCGGTCCTCAGGGACGAGGGCAGGGGCTGCCCCATGGACCACAGGGAACAGGCTACAGTGTTATATAACGTGGTCAGGGATGGATTTTTTTAGGTCCAATTTGCCATTGTGCAGAAGGCCGAAAGCGTCCACTAGAGCCACTAAGGCACCCGTTAAAATCTTAGAGACTGAGCTGGAGCCTACACGTTAGGCAGGAGAAAACTTTCCCCTGCCACAAGGAAGCCGTCGGGGGGAGATCTCAGGAGTTGGTCTAGTAAAGACACGTGGCCCCCAGGTCCTTGAAGGAAGAGGTCCACGGGCACGTTGGGAGCTGGAAGCAGGAGGGGCAAGGCAAGAAGCCAGGCAGGAGGAGGGGAGCAGGGCTGCCACGGGGCAGGAGGGAGGTTGGAAAGCTGTGGGATAAGGGCAAGAAACAAGCTCTGCCTCACCCCTGCCTGCCCCGAGCTGTGCTCTCGCCCTCTTGCAACGGTGACAGGTGTCCCGCTTGCAAGCGAGCAATGATACTCGGTTCAGCCCTGAAAGGTGTGCAGCACCCTCCACTCCCTGACGTGCGCTCGACACCTCCCAGGATCAGGCTCGGATGAATTGCAAACTTGTACTTTGACCTCAAGAGAGCAAGAAACCCCCACGGAAACCCCAGGTCTGTATAAACAGCGCCGTTCGGCCACCTTCCACTGAGAAGGACGCCCTGCGCCGTCGGACACGGGCCCGAGAAACGTGGGCTCTCCAGGGCTTTCCCTCCTCAGCTCTTGTTTACATGTGTTTGTCTGAAGTTTTTTAAAAAAAAGCAGAATAAGAGAAAATGAGCATTTTAATTTCCCAATAAAATCTATGCCACAGTATGAGTCATTGTTTGCTTTTTTTACACTGGTTGGGAAAGGCCTTCTGGTTTTAATAACTAATACTGCTGAGTTCAATAAAAAGCACTTAATTTAATTTAATCCAAACCTTGATTAATGCCAGCTTCCCCTGGAATTTTATCTTTGCTTTAATTTGAGTCACCATGTTAAGGAAGAAAAAAAAGAGAGCGAGCGAGACAGAAAGGGATAGAAGTCAATTAGTTCCTGTGCTTGTTTCTGGGCAAAAGACGGGAGAGCAGAAGATTGACAGGTAAGCTCCAAAAGTCAATCCTCCCCTGTCGCTTGGCCCGAGAGCGTCGTGTTTGCTTTAGCCTGGAAAAAAGCAACTGGCCGGCTCACAGTTCAGTTCGGAAAACAAAATCTTCCAGGGCCAATTAGGATCAGATTTCCTCGCTGGAAGGATATTGCTTTTAATGTGTTAATATTCCAGAGATACGCTACTGTTTAATTGGACACAGAGAGCCCCGAAAGCTAGAATGTTCTGCCGTAAAACAGCCGCCTCGTCCGTGGGCTCTGCGACGGAGACACAAGGAACCAATCTAGGGCAGAGCCCCGGACAGGCGGCTTTACCCTCTCCTCACACCGTGCGTGCCCATGTGCAAGCGAGCGTGCATTCACACATGAAACGCGAGTAACTGACTTGAAAGAATCGTTAGGCCGCAAAGTCCAGCACTGAGTGAGGAACAGCCGGAGCGACGGCTCCTGCGTGCACTTAACGCAACGCCCTTCTCCCCCCACGCAGCAGCATGGCCCTGCCCAGCGCCACGCAGCAAGTCTGGGCTGCAGCCGGGGCCGGAGCCCAGCTCTTCTGGATCCCCCACCAGCGCCTTACAAGCAAACAGACTTTCGCCTGCACCCCAGGCTCTTGGGTTATGCAAGGAGCTGGGCAGGGTCCTGCCCAGCCAAAACTCTTTAATTGCAGGACCACGTGCTCTTGTAATGCACGCACGCAAGGGGGCTGGAGGGAAGCTTCCCAGGACCCTGGCGTGGCCTGACTTCACCACTACACACCACGTCTGTTTGCTGTTTTTTAGCATTGCTTTTCCTGCAAAGAAAACTGACAAAAATAGAGCAGGTATTCATTAGTGAGCACTCACAATGTGGGGAGCATGAGCCGGGACCTCTCGCTCCACGCCAGACCTCGCAAGTGATGGCTCACGGCAGGAGGCAGCTAAACCCCAGGTGGAGCAACCATCCCGGGGTACCCGACACGCACTCGGGCAGCCAGTGCTAGGGAGCCCAGGAAGGCGGGCACCGGGGGTCCGCGGTCTCGTCTCAGCACTAACACGGACGTGGCTTAGGCACGCTCCTTCTCAAAGGCAGTGTGGATGAGCAGGCAGGCTGGGACCACGTGGTGCGAGAGCTGGCTCCCCTCGTCCTCCCTGAGCAGGGGGATGTAGCTAGCCGTGTTTGCCTGCTTGCAGCCATCACCATCTCCTCCTAGGCAAGGCGTGCTGGGAGGGTGGTAGCAGAAGCAAGCTCCATTCAGAGCTTCGCTCCGGGTCTATCAGGTAGGAGATGGAGCAGGCAGCTGGCAGACAGGTTGTGCTTGGCATCCCGGCCACAGCCGGGGCATGCTCGTGGCGGGTGGCACATACAGAACGGGTAATGGCAAGCCTGCCAGCCAGCTCTACGGAGCATTTGCAAAGGGTGACTTCTTTAAAGCATATGACGTGTTCTTGCGCGCACAAGGGCAAATGTTGGCACTCAAACCAAGCTCTGGCTAGCACATGGAGGTAAGTCACTACCTGCACTCTGACAACAAGCTCCAGGAGGTCTTTGGTGTCGAGGAGGTGTGCAGGACCTCAATTTCACACCTCATCTAAAGGCAATTCCCGCCTCCCCGCAGCACAGCAGCCTTTGACACAAGACTCATGGATCTTTTCAGGATGGAAGAGAAAACCGCGGTCATCTACTCCACCCTCCTGCATCACACAGTGCACTCGACCACTCAGGATTATTTCATGGTTAAACCAGAGCATCTTTTAGAAAATCTTCCCATCCTGATAAAAACATTTCCAGAGGTGGGGAATCCACCACAGCCCTTGGAAAACTGCTCCAACTGTTAAACGTTGGCGTGTCCTTCCACAGCATCTGATAGAGTGAGCTCAGGCTGACAAAAGCTTATGCTGTACTTCTCCAATAAGGGCGCTTGTACACGCGACACCATTACTATGTACACGTGATGAAAATATCACTGTGTGTGGTTTAATGGTGTCACACTGTACACATGCAAGAGTTTGGGGGGGTTTAAATGAGTTTGCGTTGTTACAAACTAAACTACATCCCACTGTAGTTTAGCTTGCAACGAGGCATTGAAGTTATTAGTCACCTCACCTACCCCCTGGCCATGGGAGAGGCGGGCAGGCTGAACCCAGAAGTGGCAAGGGGCCTGATCCTTTTTTTTTGGCTGAGCTGTCCCGCCTCTCTCGTGGCTGGGGGTGGGGAGGGGGGCGAGCTGCTGGCAGGTTGAGCAGCCCCTGAACTGTGGGGGCCCCGGTCCCTCCCTCTACAGCAGCAGTGCCCCCCTGGGGCTGCCTGGGCAGGCTGCTAGTAGGCTGGCTGCTACCCCAGCTCAGGGTCGGGGAAGAGTTGGATTGGGCCCGGTGCTGCCTCTGAGCTGTGGCAGCACACAGCCCGCTACCAGCCCACCCGGGCGGCTCTGGGGGATGCCGCTGCTGCAGAGGGAAGAACTGGGGCCAGCAGCTTGCACCCCCGGCCACAGGTAGGCTCTGCTGGAAAAAAAAAGAAAGGTGGGGGATCGGGCCCTCTTTATAACGTGACAGAAAAATAAACCCCCACCGTTTCATAGTTTCATAGTTTCTAGGGT
>NW_017728994.1:45251390-45252712 GCF_001723915.1 Gavialis gangeticus | reverse complement strand
TTTGGGTAGGGGGTCTATAGTAGACTCCCACCAATAGGTTTCAATCTAGGGGCACAGAATGCAACCCTAAGGACTGACCCCCGTCACACGTACAAGCGCCCAAAGACCCCCAGAACATCAGCAGTGCCAGACTGGGTCGGACCAAGGGTCCATCTAGCCCAGCAGTGTGTCTCTGACAGCGGCACAACTGGAGCCACAGGCACAGGGGAGAGCACTGAACGGGATTGTCTTTGGCGTGACCTACCCCATATTCGATATCCTCCCTGCCACCCACCGCGTGTTGCTCGAGAGATGCAGGAAGAAACAGCTCCAGCTGTTCTGTTCAACAGCCATTAACAGACCGATCCTCCACGAATTTATCCAGGCCCTTGTTGACCCTGGTTGTGCTCTCCGCCTCCATCACCTCCCGTGGCGGTGAATCCCACCAGTTAATTATGCATTGTGTAAAAAAAGTACTTCCTCTTGTTAGCTTTAAGCCTGTCACCTGCTAATGTCAATGGCTGCGCCCTGGTTCTGGTTTTGTGGGACTTGGTGAACAACAGTTCCCCGTTCTCTTTGTCCATCTCCTTCATGACCTTATAGACCTCTATCGGATCTCCTCCCGTTCAGCTTTCTCCTTTCTAAACTCAAGAGTCCTAGCTTTTTTAGTCTTCCCTCGCATGGCAACTGCTCAGCACCCCTGAGGCTTTTGGTTCCCCTTCTCTGTACCTTTTCTAATTCTCCTACATCCTTCCGGAAACGCAGGGCCCAGAACTGCAGGTGCACCGTGGATAACGGCATGACGGCATGCTCCATTTTGTTTTCAATGCCCAACAAGTTATTGGCTTTTGTTGTGCCTGCTGCACAGTGAGCTGAAGTTTTTAGACAACTATCGACACTGCAAGCAAGCAAGGACGACTCCAAGGTCTTTTCCTGAGCCGTGACAGCTAGTTCAGAGCCCAGCACCGTACACGCAGAGTTGAGGTTATTTTCCCCAGGTGCATTACACCTTGCACTCGTCAACACTAAAGCTTTTCTGCCATTTTTTTGCCCAATCATTTGTCTCCCTTTTAGTTCATCTGTAAGGTGCAAATCCACCCTGCCTCCTGCCGGCTTTGAGACTAATAAGGCTAACTACCTCTCTCTGCCTTAATTATAGTGCACTTGAGCCTTTCTTTCATTTCCAACCACTGGATCACGTTACAGTTTTGTTTTTCTTGATTTAAGGGCCCCCTATTATTAAATTCCCACTTCCCATATATGTACTAACTGGGCGCGGCTATACGTTCATTAATGCGCAGTAGTTACCGTGCATTTAATTTAGTACTTGTATAATGGAGTAC
>NW_017728994.1:45208492-45246390 GCF_001723915.1 Gavialis gangeticus | reverse complement strand
ATTATTAAATTCCCACTTCCCATATATGTACTAACTGGGCGCGGCTATACGTTCATTAATGCGCAGTAGTTACCGTGCATTTAATTTAGTACTTGTATAATGGAGTACTAAATAAATGTGCAGTAACTAGAGTTACTGTGCAGTAGTGCTGGCAAACCCCTTTTTAGTGATGCTACGGCGCCGCACGGTTTGTGCCGTGACGCGCTATTATGTAGTGTTATTACGCTACTGCACATTGAGTGTCTCGTGTAGACGTGCCCACAGATTAAGAGCCACCATTTTACTTTCTCTCGGATAAGGAAATAGGTTGAGTAACCTTAGGGCCTCTCACTCTAAGGTGCGTTTTTTCATGACAATGGTAGAAGGACGGATTTTCTCTGAGCCCTCTCCAACTGAATTGTGGACGCAGTATTTTTACAGCAGTTGTACTAGTACCAACGACGGAGACCGGAGAGCTTCCCTGCTCCTGCTCCCTTGGGAGCTCAGGTCATGGGTTGTCCACCGAGACCCCCCGTCATCCTCAGGCCTTGCAGTCCAGAGCCCCCGCCCTGGACGAATGTGCCGAAGTCTCTGGCTCCAGTCGCTGGGCTTTGTGTGTGAAATGCACGGTTTTCACGAGCGCCTGTGGGGCCCCGCCAGCACTGCTGCCTGGCTCCCTCCATGCTGCTCAGGCTTATGTGCCTACTGATCATGTCTGGCTCCCTCAGTCTGGACGGTCTGTGCAGGCACTGGCAGGATACCACCTGTGACGATGCTGTGCCCCTAATGAGCTCATTATTGCAAGAAAAAGAGCACAGGTTTTGGTTCTCAGTAACAAAACGGCAGCCAAGTTTATTGTCTGCAAACAAGCCTAGACACTAAGATCCACACACGACCAAAACCACTTCATGTTTTGAGCAGACACATCCTGGTTCGCACTAATTACTAAAACATCTCTCAGGGACATCACCCACTCCCCAGTTCTCACCAATTAGGCACCCTTCCCACCAGAGAGGGGCACCTGTGCCAGGTCACCCCGCTCATCATTTGGGGGCTCTGCACTACTCTTATCACTTAGCTATCTGTTGGCCTCGGAGGCTCCTCTAAAACTAACAAGCTACTTTTCCAGCTCTTCAGCGCAAGCCGTATATCGCATGCCTCCTTTTATCCCAGAGAGGCCGACTTCGGTCCACACTATTAGCAGGGCCTGTGTGTGACTTGTGTATGCGCTGATCAACGGTCATATGAATCCAGACTCCAGCGAGGCCTACAGCCTTCAGCTCATTGAACAACCGAAATTGCTCCCATCCATGATTTATTATTCATCACACTCTCCGTCTGCCCGTCCTCTGCGGGACTTGGCAAATGTGGTTTTCTTCTTTCTGGTCCTTGCTGAAAGTAGCTTAGACTTGATCCCTGCAGGATGCTTCTGGAAACGCCAGTGAATAAGGAGAGACGAGCAGCACCCTGATGACCACCAAGAGGTTTCCCACGTGAGCCTTGCGATTAGCGTGTGCACCTACTGCCGTCACGCTCTGGTTTGAGCACGCACACTCACTTTGCACTGAAAACAGGAGTGACCTGAACCACCCCTCTCCTCTTTGCCCTCACCCTTCCCACCTCTCAGTCCCCCACTGGCTTTACCTACTCTGTAAAAACAGTACAAGCAAACAAACCCTGACTTGGCCGTCGACCTTAGTGAGGCAAGGGGTCAGTGACGCGGAGAAGGGAATTCAGCGGAGATCACCGGGCACGATTCCAGACGCGGAAACTCATAAATGATAAAGTAAATAATGCCCCAGAAGGACGGGGTCTGAAGGAAACGTCTCTCTGGAGGCATCAGTTGACTGCTGAAAGCCAAGAGGCCTCGTTTCCACTGAAGGTAGCGAAAGGGGGTGCTTCCTTTGGAGGTGGGGATCGTGGTCTCTGCAGACGAGGTTGTGGAAGTGATAACACAGTAATCGCTCTGATGGCCTCGCATCAAAAGCTCTAGCCCTCTGCAACCTGCAGACTGCTCCATTACCCAAAACCCTCCTCCTCATAAAGCTCGTTATGGGGAAGGGATTTTAAACCCTGCCTTTGGACCTCTTGGGAAATTAATTCCCTATGGCTGTTGGGCAATCCTTCTGTAATGAGAATAAAAAAAAAATGCAATAAATAGCATTTATTCAGAAAAGAAGCCAATTTGTCATTAATGGTGACATTTAGATCCTCAAAGAGCCCCCTGAGTTGCAATGCAGCAAAGCCGCAGAATTCAGCACATTGGCCTGAAATGACTACGGGCAGCAACATGAAGGGCCAAGTAACTAGTTTCCTTGAAATGATGGTCTGGGAACACTCAACATGACAAGGAAAATGTATGGCAAATAATGACATCAAAACACTAAGAAGGAGTTGTTTGAATTTGCTGAAGGAAATTGATTTCATTGTGGAATTTCTAACCTTAAATTTATCACCAAGGAGCAAGTTGTAGCCCAAGGGGCTGGACACGAGACTAATGCAGAGGGACCCAGTTAGTAGAGGAAGAAGTTTGTGGTTAATCAAGCCAGCCTTTGCCAGTGCTGATGGGAGTCTTGGAGAATACAAGGGTATTAATAATATTGAAAGGAGGTGCCTCCCCGAGCTGCGCGACACCCGTACCACACGGCACGCACAAGGATTTTGAAACGCTGCGATGGCAGCCAGCCGGGAGCACAAGGGAGCATGGTTCCCTTGCAAACCTCTCCGCCCCAAAGCAATAGGAACCCGGGTTAAACCCTGGAAATACCCCAGCCCACTGGAGGGAGCACACACTCCTTCCCCGACCACGTAAGATTTGGACCCACGTGCACGGGCAAGTGATCCACTATAATGACACATGAAAGAAGGGGTCAAATCTACTGAGTGCTGAGGACGTGTCATCAAGAGCCACGTATCACTTCAAGATGCGTCTCACCACGCGAGCATCTCGGACAGGAGCCCGCTCCATCTATTCGACTTCTCTAGCAGCTTGACTAGAAATGGCCCGTCTGTACAGGCGCAGACAGGACTCCACTCCCTTTCCGCCGTGCCATCCTTTAAAGGGGGAGAAAACGGGAGTGGGCAGCCGGGAGGGACGCTGTGACAAAGGCGCACGCGGCGATGACAAACGTCCGCACGATGGCAGCTGTTTTCAGCACATATTGCCTGTCAGCAATGCAAGGTTGCTGAGATGGGGATGAACTCCCACATCATCCAGAAAGGTCCCAGCTCTGGTCCCCACGCTGGCTTCTTCCTTACGTAGGGTAGCAATTGCATCCTTCACCGGGGATGTTACCTGTCACGAAGCAGTTTGGCACAGCAGCCCTTGGTCTCGTTGGAAGCGCTGAAATCTGCTGGTTTCTGAGATGATAAAAAAGCTTCTTCTGCATTTGTGTTTCTCTTGGAGGAGCACTACCCCGGTGGGAATAAGCGGCCTGAGGTCAGGAAGTCCTGCTGTCAGAAACGGCTCGCTAGCTCCGCACAGCATGCGCTCCCTTCCCCATCCGTTGTCTTCTGCGCTCGCTGCATTACTTCCCTTTCCAAACAAGGGGATGCTGATCTCCACACAGCGTAGCTGTCAGCAGCAACCGCAACCTGGCCTTGGCCAGCAGCAGAGCACAAGACGGGCGCCGTGCTTAGTAACTCTCACTTTACTGCCCCTAAACCAAGTCCACTCGTTACTCCGAGCACGTCACACAGCAGAGGCTCGTTCTGCTCCAAACGAGCTGGAAGCCCCTGTTCCAGGACCCAATATGCCACTATAGAGGCAACCAAAAGAAAACGCCTGATGCTGCCAAGGCTGAGATCCCAACCACGGAGCTGAGCGCTGGCAGGTACCTGGGTAGCGCGGGACACCCCTGCCCTGTCCATTGCCCCCAGGGCAATTCCCAGGTGCTGCGCCTACTTATCTGGCAGAGCCTGCCGCTGGAAACCCGCTGAGCCCCGACTTAGCGGAGTCATCTTTTGCCTCTCCTCAAACCATATTTTAAGGGGCATTTCAGTGGTCTGGGTTGTGAGGAACTGAATTTCCAAAGCTTTGGTGGTTCGACTCAGAGAAGCTCTCGAAGCTTTAGATGCTTCTCTGGCTACCGGCACCCCAGGTGTCTGCGCCGGTGGGCTGATGGCTCGTGAACAGGATGGAGCAGCCAATGCCATGGCCACGCAGACTGGAGCCACGGGTGGCCTTGCAGTACTTTGCCACCAATTCTTTTGGTCCCGTCTGGGACCAATGGAAGAAGAAGTTATCCCAGCGCCCCTGAGCTTCAGACAGTTTTAGGCGAAGGTCCCAGGATGAGGAGGTCAGTCTCTAGCCCAGACCTAGCACGGGCTTCGCTGCTTGGCAGGACGGCTGCAGGTCTCCCATTTTCACAGTAATGACTCAAAAGCCACCGTACGCGAGGGCGCAGCCACCCAGCCTCTCCTCCAATGCACACCCTGTGAACCACGGCATTGCAGGGGCAGAAGCGTCATCTTGTCCAGCCCTGGCACATGTGCAGGCTGTATTACACCCGCCCCAGCTGGGACGGATGCCCGTCCAGCGTCTGGAGGGAGGGACGGTCTACAATCTCCCTGGGCAGCTCGCTCCATTGCCCTCCTGGTCTTTCAGCTTAGGAAGCTTTTCCTGAGGTTTAATCTAAATCTGCTTTGTTACAGTTAAAACCCGCTGCTTTGTGTCCTTCCCTCTGTGGCAAAGGAGTACAGCTGCTCTCCCCTTCTCTATAGCAGCTTTCCAAACACTTGACAGTTATCACCCCCCCAATCACCTGGTCTCTAGCTCAAACCTGCCTTGTGCTCATGGCTTCTCACGTGGCTGCATTCCTGCTTCTCTACATCCCTCTGCAAACGCAGAGCCTGGAGCTGCACGCTCGCTGAGCACCCCCATGGAAGCCCAGTGGCACGATCACCTCTCCCACCTTGTACGCGAGACATCTGCGGATACGGCCCCAAACTGCCCTGGCTGCTCCCATGCCCGTATCAGATGACTGGCTCACGCTGGGCTCACGAGCCACCAAATTCCCAAGCCCCGCTCAGCTGGGCTGCTGCCGGTCACCTGCCCTTGGTCTGCATGGCGCACTTGGGCTCGTGCTCTACATGGACCGCCTTGGGCGCCTGTACACGTGATGACTTGTGCTCATCCCTGGTCGAAGTCTCTGACTCTCAAGACTGGTTTCAATTCTAGTTCTGTCCTCCAGCGGGTCTGCCTCCCTTCCCAGGGTTGTGTCATCTGCGGCCCCGAGCAGGAAGCTCTCCATTTCTGCCGGAGCCATTAATACATATGGTAAAACAGCACAGAACAGACCCCCGTGGAGCCCACTCAAAACCTCCTGCTGTCCGTCCTACAGTAACTCTCTCTCACTCACATTGCTCCAGGTGACTTTTCATACAGCTCTACATGACACTCTCATAAAACCTTACTAAATCCAAGAGTATTGTATCCTGAATTAGCTATTCTGGTTTCTTCTTCTTGGCATGACTGGTTCTTAACAAATCCATATTGCCTAAATTCTCTGGCTCCTCCTTCCTCCCTCATCTAAAGGTAGGCACTAGATTCGCCCGTCTCCAGTCCTCCAGGACCTCACCTGTCATCCATGATCTGGCAAAAGTTACTGGTACATAAACAGGTAGAAGTCCCTACGTATTCCAGTAATGAAAGCCTTTTCCAAGGACTGAAGATTTTCAAAACTGGGCTCAACAAAGAAACTGTGGGTCTGCTCCCTCTAGCTCTCTCCCCACAGGAGAGCCCATTTTATGAAACCGCGCATGAATTGCAATGTGATAAAACTCCCTTGTTGCAAGGTTTCCAGGTCTCCCTTGCTATAAATTGCAGAACACGTAACCGAAGATTGTTGGTAAGTGAACAGGGGAGCTGGTGAACTTGGATTTATTGGCGAGGAAAGCCTGCTTCCAGCAGAGCTGCTGTTCTGCATACTACCTAGGAGCCCTAGTAAAGGGCCCAAGGTGCTTGGCCCTAATGTTTGATTAACGACCCAGCCAGGTTTTCTGAATCTCAAGTGAGGCATAGACAGTTACAGGATCACACCCAAACTACAGCTGTTTCAGAATGACTTTCAGGTGGATTCTTCAAGGGAAAGGAGGAGGGGATCCAACAGACAGCAAGGTCAGCAGAGGCAGGGCCTATGTACTTGCGAATTGCTATGTGCGCTTACTGAAGACTGGCCAAGATATTAAAATGTGAGGCTGAAGTTATATGCCTAAATCCTCTGGTCAGTGCCTAAGGGATCTGTGCAGCCAGAAAGTCCAGTTGATTACTCTTCTGACAGGAGAACACTTTGGGTGTGTCTACACGTGCATTCACGCCGGCTTAAATTTACTGTGCAGTAAGAGGGAATAGGCCGGCGTCTACACGTGCAGGCATTAAGGTGCATTAGCACTGTGTGTGGCCTGACTTGGGACTAAAGTTAGTGCCAAGTCAGTCCATGCACAGTGTTACTGCACAGTAAGGCGTTTCCATGTGTTACTGCACAGTAACTCATTGGGTGTAAATTCGATACCTGCATGACGCAGGTATCATATTTATACTCAAGCCAGTGAAAGTCGCTATATTTGCTGCACAGTATGGGTGTACACATGTAGATGTATGCCTGTACGGTGCAGTAATTTTGGTTACTGTGCAGTAAATGCACACGTGTAGACGTGCCCATTAACTACTATTTAAAAAAAAAAAAAAAAAATCAGGTCCAGTCTCTCGCTGTAGCTGCAGCCTGCACCCCAGCTTCCATGAAATGGTCAAACTTACGGTCTCCCAGCATGCCTTCTGCAGGGTGCATGCACGCATACATGGATGATCAGAAATTTCCCTGGAACAGGTGACTTGGGACTCCACTGCACGTGCCCAAATGTGCTTAAAGCGGAGCAGAATTCCAGGCGTAAGAGGGAGATGATTGCAGACACTGATCCACAAAGCTGTGTCAGAAAGGAAGCCGGGCCCTGCACGAATCTCGACACCTTCCTCAGGATGCGTGGAGGTGTGCACAGCAGGAGGAGACTGGAGTCCAAGGGAAATACAGCCAGTGCCCATATGAAGGCTGTTGGATTGCAGATGCACAAGAGGTCAGACTGAAGGTTGCACAAGCTACCTCAGCTTTGTCATTTCCTGACATCTGAACGCTTTCTTGCAGTGCCGTTCTGCAGGGAATAATCTCATCCAGGTTGTAGCCGCTTCTGAACTGAGATTTCATTAGATTTATGAACATCAGAGAATGGTCACGCTCTTTGGCCACACTCGGAGTTTGCAAGATTCATCTGTAATGAAGGCGCAGACTCCGATGGGTTTGGGATGTTTCAGACCCAGCAGTGAAGCAGGGCTGGTAGACCTATTAAATTTAAAATTGGGGGGGGCTGCAGTGCTTTTCTCCATGGGATCCTTCTGGAAAGGCAATTCTCTTCCAGGTGAGCTAGAGGCCTGCAGTGGAGCAGTGGATGCTGAAAGGGTTAGAAAGAGAAGGGGTGCCCTAAAACTGATGGAGGGAGGGGAGATGGTGACCAGGCCAGAGGCACGCTCTGTCGGTGAAGGAGGGCTGGAGGGGCTGGAGGCGCGGTGCTGGCTGGGAAGGGAAAGTGATGCTGTTCATGGAGAAGAGAGGGCATCAATAGCAGCAAAACACTCTCCCTTCCTCTGTGCACCCCCAAATCCCGGCCCCGCTCCCTCTCAAAAAGAGGCGGCAGCTGCCAGCCCTGACAACAGCTCCCTGAGTCCACCTTCCCCGAGACATCCCTGCCTCAGCCCAGCACATCCATCGCTAGCACCTCCCCATGTGCTGAAAGGGCATCTCCTCACCCGGACGAGACATCTTCATCTCACAATTTCTCATTTATTCCCGGAGGCCCCGGACCCTGTTGGCACCGGGACCGAGCCCTGGGTTATGGGGGGGCAGGGGGAGATTTCCTGCCAAGATCTCCAACATCTCTGAAAACGTCTGTCACTGCACTCTGTGCCGGGCTCTACGGTTTCAGCATTTCTCAGACAACTCGGGTGTTGTGCCAGCTCCCAATCTGATCAGAAGTCCGAAACAACAGGACTTTGAGAGCTGCTGCTAGCTTTGATGAAATTGGGTTGCATGGCAGGCTGCAGGTTAACGTGAGAAAAGTCAAGGAATGGTCGATCGATGCAGGAAGCAGAAAATAAGGAAACTCTTTAGAAGAGGGTTATTTTTCTCGTGCATTTAGAAGGCACTGAGGAGCCGTGCATTAAAAAAGTGTGCATTTTTAACAGGGGTCTCCAATGTTGCATGGTTTTTCTAAACCCTTTCGAACAAAGGCGCAGGGGGCTGGACCTGATGATCTTCTGAGGTCCCTTCCAGCCTTGCAACCTATGAATCTGTGAAAGGGGAAAAGCACAATGAAAGCAAACTTCCTGTGTCGGCACTCGCACACAGTGTATTCCAATGCTACGTTTGCTTTGTGCCCTTGGAAGCTCTTGACGCAGCAGGTGTCTGTGCCAGCGGAGGCTGCTGGACTTGGTTTACTGAAGGCATCCTATAATGCTGAGGGATGCTTGCTGCAGCCTCCCTATTCAGTCCTGTTGCCGATCTCTACTAGGCAATGACTTTGAGGGTGAGTCACTGTAGCCATTGCTGCATTTGGTCAACATTTGCTCTCAGAAACCCTCTCTCCAACAATATGACAAAGATTAATAACTGCAGAGATGTACAAAAATGTCTGCAGCGTGCTGGAGGATGCACTCACAGCACGATGACCGCAGAACTATCTCTGAGTTCAGTGTTAAGACAGAAAGGATGGACCTTTTATTAAACTAATTCTTTTCTGTGTGAGAAGATGAAAACCCTATTTCCTGATAGAATTACCCAACATGCAATGAATACAAAAGAGAATTAATATATATATTACTTTGGGGGTGAGGGTTATGTATGAAGAGAAAACTTTCCAATTTATTTTATTTCACCATTATAAACGTGATAATACTTGGTTTAAATCGATAGTATATTTCTTTGTGTTATTTGCCTTTCATTTTTCATCTCCAATTGCCATGATGTATGTAAAGGTGGAGGAAGTTCACACACAATCTCTCTTCAGCGGCAGTTCAGACCGTTTGGTTCACTTTCAATAACACACCTCTCAGAGACAGACAAGCTGGGAAATAAGAAGTTCAGATCAAACCAAACTTTCATTTCCTTACCCTGATACAAAACTCGTCACAGCATTTGTACCAGCAATGCCATCCAGCACACAATTGCAGCCAACGCCAGAATTGCGCTGCAATGCAAATGATAAATCCTCAGAGGAGGACGCGGACAAGAGCAGCCTTCCTGCCTCGGAGCTAACATGCAGATGAACTGATTCACGCCCACCCAAGAAGAGTCGTATTCACTACAAGATGCCAAAAGGGCCGTTGGTTGCGGGATTTTCTGATGCTGGGTTTTGCGGCTGCAGCAGGGAGTCAATAACCCACTTTGCAGGAGCTTTGCAGGACAGAGGTGGACGCTGCAGTGAGACGCACGGTGCAACGGCCCAGCCGGGCGGGAAGCGAGCGAGCAGATCAGAGCTCAGCTGAGCATGCGAACACTATTTCACCACGAGTTTGCCATTCTGGCATCTCCCCGGCTGCAGGCACCAGGCTGCTCGAGCGCCTCGGGGGGACCTGCTTAATAAAAAGAAGTTGTCAGCGTGTAGCGCTGCTACAAAAGCTTGAAACCATAGAACAAGGGTGATGGAAAGGCTCGGCCTGTTCTGGGCACATAAAAAGAACCTGACGCTGGTTATTTTTTTTAATCTCCTGGCATAAGCCAGTCTCGCGTCTGGGGACCCCACTCGTGAGTCGGAGCTGGAAAAGCCCAAGGCCGGCGGGTGTGGAAGCAGTGGGGGTAAAACGGGGCCCACTCCTCCTGCCCAGCACGATGCGAGGGAGACGCGTCCCTCCGGGAGCCAAGGTGCCCATGCGGTGCCCTCTCTGCCCCAGGCACTCAGCCTTCGAGAGACCTCTGCGGGGAACAGGCGAACAGAGGCCGAAGCCAAGAGGGCAGTGGCTGGAGTGGGTCCACTGGGGAGAGGCTCTCTGCCCGGTGCCGGGTGGCCATCCTCCCTCCACCACACCGTCCTGCCCCGCCGTGCCCTCTTCCCTCGGCTCTTCTGCCGGTGCCACCGAGGCAGGAGGAAAGCCGGCACCGCGGCTGCCCCGAGCGCCCCTGCAGACGACGGCCCAGCAACGGGCATTCGTTGCGACGCCCTGCACTGGCGCGGTGCAGTGGGACAGGAGTGACGTTCGCAGGCAGCCCAGGAGTCTCGCCCCCTGCCCGAGACCAGCTACGGCTCTCGTTTGACAGCCGCGGCTCAGTTAGGACTGGAAAAGCTGGGGCTTCTCAGGGGGAGAGACAGCCCCCGTTCCCTGCCCCGAGACCCCAAGCCAGCCCCAGCAGGAGCCAGCCCAGGCCAAGCCGCTCGCAGGGAGGCTGTGCCAAGGGGGCTGGAGCCGGACCCCCCGGAGCCGTCGCCTCTGGGGCGGCCGCGTGAGAGGGAACAGCTGCTCCCTCGAGAAGGGAGCGGGGACGCACGCGGGCGCCCGGCAGGTGGAGGCTGAGCCCTCTGCGACTTGTTAGCAACGCCCCAAGGCAGCTGGTCCCCGCGAGTGCTGACCTCACCGCTTGGAAAATGGGGCGGCTGCCTGGAAAGATCAGGTTATTGCATCAAGTCTGACCTTTGGAGGCTCGCACGGGCTGGGGCTTACACAGGGACTCTCACGCACTGCCCTCTGGCTCGAACACATGTGGCATCTGCCGCCTCCGTCCTTGAAGGGAACGTTCCCACGCACAGCACCCGAGCGCTGAAGCCACAACACAGAGACCATCAGCACGACATCCACGGTCACTTGTGCATGTGTCCCACTGCCCTGCGGCCACGCCGCGGCCCTGCCACGGATGTTACGCAGCTGGGACGCTCCTCAGGGGGCCGGATCAGGGATCCCCACTCCTACAATACAGTGCCCAAGCCTCAGCCACTCAAACCAAGAGTCAGTCCACACCTGCCCTGCCTTGGCCCTCATTTCAGACTAGCGCAGGTCACTGCCTCCCTCTGTGCGCAGCTGGCCGTGGATGTTTAGCTCCGAACGTGCCGGGGTTTGCACACGCGGCCATCGCATCCAGTGCTGAGGGGTCTGATCTCTCCCAGTTGGGCTACAGGGACAATGTGGGATCATAGGAAAACAGGGCCTCCAGCAGATCACATCCAGCCCAACCCCCTGCCCCAGGCAGGATTTTTAAAAAATTATTTATATATCTTGTAGTCCAGGTCAAATTAGCCAAATCAATTCCAAATCCTATCAATTGAGCAGAACTCAGTTGTCCCGAAAGCCATGTCGGCTGAGCAGGCAGAACTCAATCGCTCCAAACAACACGTGTGGCGCTTCAACCGGCGAGCATCCTCCATCTCAGACCCATCGCCTTGGGGCTTCAGATACTCGCGCATCCACTGGCAGGCATCCGACGTGCAGGCTCACGCCCAGAGGTCTTGGGGTTCGGATGCCCCCGATGCTGTAAGCAAGCGTCCTCCATCCCAGACTACGCCTGATCTTTGCCACAAGGCCAGGATTGCCCCCAATGAGACCGTCCCAGCCCGTCGGGGTGGACAGGCCTCTCAAAGCCTGGCCCCGAGACAGGAGAGGGCGAGCAAATGAGTCGCACCCGGCTCACCGAAGAAGGTGGGAAACCTCCCAAGTTCGACGAGAAGGAGAGGCCTGCGATGGGCAGTGAATTTCCAAGGGACGAGCCTGCTCCCGACTGGAAACATTCCCGGCCGTACACTTGTAACGCTGCGTTTCTCACACCACATAGATCTGACTCGCGTATAAACACCACCGACTTCCCCGCTGCCTGGCACGTTATAAATACAGCCGGCTGAAGGTGGCCATTGGTCACTTGCCCAATGGATCGGGCTGCAAGTGCGGAGAGCAGAGCCGAGAGCCTGCGCAGGAGGGACTGGGAGACAGCTGTTTCTTTTCTGCATCGTACAGAAAATATTTCCATGAAGTGTAATGTTTGGAAAATGTCTAACAACCCAGTCCATGCTTTCTCCAGATTATATGGCCTTCGCATTTCTCCTGTCTATACCGGGGGAGATGGATAGAGAGATAAAAGGAGGCATGAGCCTACGAGACACGTGGAATGCAGGAGAATTTGCAGAATGCAGAAAAAATGCAGGAGAAGCTAAATAAGAGAGAGACGAACGAGAGACTTTTCAAGGCAGGGGCTGCAACACCGGGGCCCTGCTCTCAGACAGGGCTGTGACATGACAAGCACCCTACATGGTTTCCTTCACCTTGCAATTCAATTCCCTAGGGGAGTGTGCAGATGGGGACTAATGCCAGAGACAAATGCATTTTCCAGAAGAAGAAAAGGGAATATCCCGGGAGCTCAGGGGATAAAAGAATTAGCCTTTGCGAGCACGAGCAATGCACCGGGGCAGCCAAGCTGCTCCAGCTCCTGGAGGAAGCAGCGAAGGCAGGAGAGGAGCTCCCAGCAGCGCGACGGACCGGCTCTCAGGAGAGAGGCGAGGAGCCTGCCGCTACGAGCATCTATCAACAGGCCATGCAGGGAAGTGGTTTTGCTTTGGTTGCAAATGTGATGGGCCGGCTGGCAGTGACCTGGCCCAGGGCTTTTGAAGGGGCAAAAGATGATTGGAGGACTTGGGATTCCCTTTCCGCACCAATCAGGCCCCAGAGACTCACCCCCCCGTGTCCCCTGATTGGCCCCTTGGGTCACCTGGAGGGGGATAAAAGGGGCAGCACAGCTGACTCAGGGAGGGACAACAAGGAAGGAGCTTCACAGAGCTGGCAAGAGCTGGGCCAGCGGGACAGGAGCCATGCCCCGGAAGAGCCTGAAAGAGCAGGACCTGCAGGCAACAGTGGGACCCTCAGCAGCGCGGCGTGCGGCTGGCAGGAGAGGCTCCCTGCTCCAGCAAGGATCTGAGCAGTGACCCGAGGGGTACCAACTCTGCTTCCAGCTCCTCCAATCAGAGGCCAGGCAGCTCGACCTGAGGCCAGGCTCCGGGAAGGTCAAGACCCCTCGCAGGCTGGAGCAGTGCCCCCAGTGGTGACTGTGTGGCAGTGTCCCTGCCTACCATATGGGACACCTGGGTTCAAGTCCCAGCAGAGGTGACTTGGGGTGAGTGAGCTAACAAGTAGTGGAAAGGGGCCATTGTGTTCTCCCCCTCCAGGTACCAAGGCCCTATATTTCCTTGTCATTTTGCACTTTGTGCCTTTTTATATTTCACCAATCTGTATTGTTTGTTCTGCCATCTGTGTTTTACATTTTGTTAACCCTGTTTTTTGTCAGTGATTGTAAGTGTCTAACCTTTGTTGAATCCTGCCCCTTGGGGCATTATAGTGTCCACTATCCCCTCTGATTTATGCCTGTTATGTTCCCAGTATTAAAAGGTATATGGTTAAGTCCCCATTGGTGGTCTGACTGTTCTATAGGGAAGGAGAGTCCCTACACCTCCCACAGTGCTTGTGCACCTGCTTTGATCCCTTCAGTTGGAGAGGGGGTACCTCTTGGAGTACTGCCCGGGTTACACAAGGACCAATGCTCCAGGGAGCTGGGGAGTGAGAATTGCTGTGGGGAAGCGTGAACCAAACTGGCCCCTGTCTGCCAGGTTCCCCAGCCCCATCCTGAACACAGAGAGTTGGTCAAAGGAGGCAAAAGCAGGTAGGCAGACACCGGGTCCAGTGCCCACTAGGTTGGACCAAGCTGCCTCGTGCCGTTTGCTCCTCTCCATCGAGGAGAGCTCGCTGGGCCGGATGAGCAGGGAACTGAATGAGGAAGTGCGGGAGCAATGTGGATGGGGACAGGGAACCACATTAGGCTGAGGTGCACGCGCCAGCACTGCCACCAGCAGCATCCCGCGCTGGCCTCACCCCACACAGGCAGCCCGAGGAGGTGGAGAAACAGATGACGTCCAAGCCAAACGGCTGCATTCCTGCACCTTCGCCCCCGGAGAGACCAGCCCCAGCTCCGGGGGCCAGCAGCTGTGCCAGGCCATAGTCTTGGCAGCCTCTCCTGGCAGGGTAGCTGCTCCAGACCTTGACCGTCTCTACCGCTCCTCTCTAGACGTATTCTAGTTCTCCCACATCCTTTCCAAGACACGGAGACCAGACCGGCATGCAGCGCTCGGGATGTGGCACCTCGTGGTCTTGTATCATGTCACAGTGGCGTTCGCCGTATTTTCTGTTCCCGGCATGATGCCCACCACACTCATGGCTTTTTTGGTCACTGCTGTGCACCAAGCTGGTGTTTTTAGAAAACAATCTGCAGCGACTCCAAGGTCTCCTTCTCGAGCCGTAAGAGCTAGTCCAGGAGCCAACCTGGTGTACACAGAGTTGAGGTTATTTCTCCCCAGATCCATTATCTTGCACTTGTCAACACTGAAGTTCATCTGCTGTTTTCTGCACGCTCCTCTCCATCGGCTTGGGATCGGACTCGGGACAACTTAGTATCCTCTGCACACGTGGAGATTTCACTGTGCCCATCTCTAGGTCACGGACGAAAATGTTCAACAAAACTGGGCCTCCGCAGGTCCCCCGTTCTTGACCTTCCTCCATCCCAAAAAGTAACCATCTAGCCCGACCCTTGCTTCCTATCTTGTAGCCTGTTCCCGATCCATGAAGGAACTTTCCCTCCAATCCTGTGGCCCCCCAGTTGTTTTTTTTAAAGCCTTTTGTGAAGGCAGCCGGGAATGACGGACCCTCCACTTCACTTCAGCGTTTGATCCAATGGGTATTCTCACTGTGAGAAGACTGCTCCTACTTTCCAGTTGGTCTGGCTTCAGCTGCCAGCCATTGGCTCCTGCTCTGCTCTCCCCCACTAAATGACCGACCCTTTTGTACCTGGACTTCTCTGTCCACGAGGCTGCGCTCACCCTGCAGCCAGCTCCCCTGGCAGCGTCTTTCTGAGACGCTGAACAGACCACGCTGAGCTCCTCGAGTCCCATTAACTTGCATCTTCTCCAACCCTTGGAGCATTTTTATACCTTCTCCCATATTTCAACATCCTTTTTAAAATGGGCATTGCTGGCTTGTGCCCGAAATCTTGCAAAGAACTTTTTCCAATTATTTAGTCGGTCTAATAAAACATCTCGCATCTACCCAAAGAACTTTGCCTTTTTAAAACGCGGACACCGGAAGTGGACACAGTAATCCAGTCTTGGCCTCACCGATACCCTACGCCGGGGTAGGACACTCCTGTGAACTCCTCCTCCTGCTCCAGGGATCCGGGTGGCCTTTTGGGGTCTAGCATTGAGATGGCGTCGAGTTGCTCCTCCACGATGGCTCCAATCCCCGTGCTGCAGGGCTGGCCTGCGCTGCTTGTGCTTTAATGAAAGGGCATGGATCTAGGCACGTTTCTTCAACAGGCCCCTGCTTACCAAGCGACCAAGGTCACCCTGAATGACTGCTCTGCCATGCCACATTATTTCCCAAGCTGCCGAAATGTGCCATCACAAATTTTATCAGCAGCAGCCGTACATTTACTTCAAGAGCACCGACACAAGTGTTAAGCAATATCAGGCTAGTGCCTAACCCTGTGAACGCTGCCAGAAACTCCCACCCTGGTGACAATCCCCCCAAAAGTCATTTTTCAGGCCTGCCCATTAGCCAGCTCGTCATCCATTCAGTCACAGGAGAGCGCTAACATTTTCATCTGAACATGTTACGATACAAAGACAAATACCTTGCTACAGGGCTCGGTCCTTGGGCCTGCACGGTTCAATATCTTCATCAGTGATTTGGACGAGGGGGTGCAAAGCACCCTGTTCAAGTTTGCTGATGACACTAAGATGTGGGGGGATGTGGGCACAATAGAGGGGAGCAACAGGCTACAGTTGGACCTAGACAGGTTACAAGGATGGGCAGAGGAGAACAGGATGGGGTTTAACACAGACAAGAGTAAGGTGCTGCACCTGGGGAGGAACAATCGGCACCATACATACAGGCTGGGGAACTCCCCTCTTGTCAGCACGGAGGTGGAAAAGGATCTGGGAGTCATTATTGACTCCAAGATGAACATGAGTCGGCAATGTGGGGAGGCGGCTAGGAAGGCCAACTGCACCTTGTCGTGCATCCACAGATGCATCTCGAGCAGGTCCAAGGAGGTGATCCTCCCCCTCTATGCGGCACTGGTCAGGCCGCAGCTGGAGTACTGCGTCCAGTTCTGGGCGCCGCACTTTAAGAGGGATGTGGACAGCATCGAGAGGGTCCAGAGGAGGGCCACTCGTATGATCAAGGGACAGCAGGGTAGGTCCTATGAGGAAAGGTTGCGGGACCTGAACCTGTTCAGCCTTCAAAAGAGAAGGCTGAGGGGGGATCTTGTGGCCTGTTATAAACTGGTTAGGGGGGATCAGCAGGCGCTGGGGGAGTCCCTGTTCCCCCGAGCGCCGCAAGGAGTGACCAGGAACAATGGTCACAAGCTGGCGGAGGGAAGGTTTAAGTTGGACATCAGGAGGCGCTACTTCACGGTCAGGGCGGCTAGGGTCTGGAACCAGCTTCCAAGTGAGGTGGTGCAGGCTCCCACCCTGGGGGTTTTTAAGAGGAGGTTGGATGACCACCTTACTGGGGTCATTTGACCCCAGTGCTCTTCCTGCCATGGCAGGGGGTCGGACTAGATGATCTGCTCAGGTCCCTTCCGACCCTAGAAACTATGAACTATGAAACTAAAGCCTATTTTCCATCCGCCTTCCCCTGTCTGGTCATCCCAGGCCAGGCACCAAAACTCGTCTCCACAGCACGCATGATTACGTCCCTCCCTGGACAGGTGTAACGAGGTCCCCCGTCTGCCCTCTCCGCCTGGCTTGGTTTTGTCTGACCTTGTTCAGCTAAAGGCCTCCAAAACAGAAACACTTTTCTTGGATGACAAGAATGACTTCAGATTCACCCAGGCTCTCTCTTTATTACCACTGCCCACAATTTTGCACCACCCTAAACTACAAACTCTCCAGCTATCTGCACCTTTCCAATGCAGCCCACATCTGCTGATACCTAAACTCCACCTCTACCGACATCACCTTTCAAGGTGTCACTTGTCCTCACCTTCATTGTTACCCGCCCCATGCCGGGACCTCCCCAAGCTCCCGCTCTTCCCCGCTCCACCATGCGCAACCATCCCAGGACGAGCCATGCCCATATTTCGCACGTGCGCTCAGACGTGCTCCCCAGCTTCAGTCACTTTCAGGTCCAGACTTAAGGACAGGAGAAGAGGAATATGATGTGCAGCTGCAGAAACCAAAGCCGGGGACCCCGAGTGCTAGTCTTTCTGCCACCGGCTAATCACATAAACATGAACAACTCATTTAAACATCCACCTTACCTAGCCCTCTCCCCCTCTCTCAAGGGAGCGGTGAGGGTAGATGGACAACTGCCGTGTTCGGAGACCCCGATGTGAAATGCAGACAGGACCATGAGGTATCATGAATGAACAGGGGTCCTGATTTTCTCTGTTAACACCCCCCCCAATTTTCAGATTAAAGTCAAGCTTTTTCCATGATCAAAATGAAACACCACAAATATGCGCGCGCACACATTTTCGTGGCGTTTCATTTTGATGGAAAAACGTGGATTTTGGGTTACTTCTTTAAGCCGAAAATTGAGGATTTTTTTTTTAAATCAGAGGAAACCAAGATCCTTGATAATGAGACTACCCCTGCTTCAGCGGGCCTCATGGACACCGCCTGTGCTTCCCTCCCCAGCGCAGAGCTTCGGTCCACCTCGCAGCCCCTGCCGTCGGGAGCAGTCTCCAGGGATCTCTCTCTTTCATTACATATCTAATGAAAACATAACATTTTCTTTCGTGCCCCCAGCTGTTAATTTCTTTCTTATACCAAACATTATTAATGTTTGCAACGGCACTATCCAATTCTGGAAAGTATTCTGGGATTCCCACTGTGCATTAAAATAGCATACAGTGAATTATGCATGTGGGAAACTTTCTTCCATTTGGATCAGTACACGCGAGGGAGGCAGGCCCTTTCAGTAGAGCTGGGATAGTCTGAGAGCAGCCTGCACGGAGATGAGAGGAGGAAGGACAAAGCTTGCAAAAGAAAAGGTAGGTCCCAAAGGTCCAGGAGACCATGGTGTGCATTGCAATTAGTGACTGCACCCACCCCCCGAATCCCCACTTTGGCAGGGTTAAACTCGAAGCATTCCCAGGCTGCTCGGGGTTCAGACGGTTCCTGTCTTTTATGTCACATGCTATTAAACACAGATCAGAAACGGTCTGAGATTACAGAACATACTGAACTCAGGCCATCAGAAAGCTCCTCTCCTAAAATAGGAACCATTTACCAATTCACAACAACACACGCATATTTTGGCAACGTATCGGCTAATAAAAGCAGGCCGTCCAACAGGAGGATTATCCTATTACTAATATTTTAAGTACAGCACAGCAAATGACATTATACCAGAATTTAACCCCTCGTCTTCTAAACTCTGGTCTCCCAGGGTTGCGCTGTATTGGACTGAAAACAAACCTCCCTGCAATCAGGCATTTTTCATCCCCAAAGTCCAACCCCTATTTCCGCACCGTGAACCACCACCTACCATTGGACAGCCATGGGTTAGGAGCCAGGGGCTATGACAGCACCTTTTTCTTGTGCTCTCAAAGCCAGATCTGAGATCCCGCAATAGGTTTAGTTGGTTGCAACAGGACAGAAGTGCCTCAAACCCATAGCAAGGAGTTATCTCGCACACAACTGCAAGGCAAGTTTCTTGTTTCGTGACACTCTGGTTTCTAGGAAAAATTGACAAAAACATGTGCAACAATCTGTGCAAGGGAAAAACGTGAAGCGCTGCTTCCAAACAGGTGCAGCCGATTATCTGAGACAATTCTGTGCCTGAAAAACTTTATTTTCTTCACAAATTTTAAGAGCACTAAAAACTTCCAGATAATGAGACGTCCCTGAAGCTTTTAGAAAGTGTTTTCTCATACTCCGTACCTGGTATGACAGCTGCTTCTTGCAGCTATGGGGAGTTGTGGTTTTCCATTTGTGAAAATTCAAGTGAAATCTATCATTTTTTGGAAAGAGTCGAAGTCCTGGGGTTCTCAAATATCTTTACAGGTTGAACATTTGGAAAAGATTCAAGACTCCAATCAGCACTGGAATATGTGGAAATATTTAACTCTCTAAGAAACAGTATATAAAATAAGCTGTTTCTCTGCTTGATGACTATTTCAGGATTGACTAATGACTTGTCTTGTTGCCAGACACCTCAAAGATGGCTCAAGAGGCTAATTTCTAAAACCTGAATTCATTGCATTCTATCAAATGAAGACTATTTCTGCATCAAACCCTTAGATCTGGGAATTCACATACAGTAAGATCAGAAATGAATTTTTGTACACCAATTTCAAAAGGGGCAATAATGGCATTCATGCCGCAAAATATCTGTTAAATCTTTGAGGGAATGAACAAACTTTAAAATAAGGCCATCTTCTTGGCCCCAGGCGTGTCCAAGGGAACATCCGAGATGCCAGCTGGAGTCTCGGGATTTCGTTTCAGGAAGCATTTTGGTGGCAGAGAGCAAAGACGATACCTGCACTGTGGTCAGATTAAGTCTCCTCCGGCTTCTCCTAGCTTGCACAAGTGGCTGAGCCTAGGCTGGGTTTAGCTAATACACACTAGTGCAGCCCAAACTAAACTTGACCTTGGACTTAGCATAGATGCAGATGAACACTTTGCACCCGTTGAGTTCTGCCCCAAACAGCTCACGCTTTCCTGGTCAAGACACAGTCTCAGCATCCAAACTCCAAGCTCATCGATGCTTGTAGTGGTGGGGAAGACCAGCAGAGGCCAACACACTCAGCTTGGTTTTGGAGATGTGCTGAAGGCCCTGCCTACTGCCAGCCTCACAGGCACTTCCAGTATTGCTGCTATTCTTTTGCAAAGATTCAAAGCTCAGGGGCAGAAGAGACCGCTGTGATGATCCAGTCTGGTCTCCTGCACAGCACGGGCCAGGGAACTGCACCTTCAATCACAACTCCTGCTTGGGCCAGGATTTAAACTCTGCACTGATGAAGAACCAGCTCCAGCTCTAGGGAAATGGTTCCTGTGCTTCCTCTCATCATTAAAAATCTGTGTCTTACTCTTAGTTGGAATTTGCCTTGCATAAGCTTCCAGCCATTGGATCTCATTGTGCTTTTTGGGCTGCAGTAAGGACGGACCTGCTACCAGAAATCCCTTGCCCATGGAGGTGCTCATGGGCTGAGCTCACACCAGTTCTTAACCTTCTCTTGGATCAAGTAAATAGAATTGGTTTAATCGTCTCCACCCCAACCCCCATGTCCTTCACAGTCACTACTGGCAGGGTGTTGTCCTCCCATCTTACAAGTGTGACCTACACTCTTCGCTAGAGTTTGGACTTTGCACTTGGCTGCGTTAAAATGTACATTGTTCAAATGAACCCACCTTGCCAAGCAATGATGTGCCAGTTTTGGAGACGAATGGAGCTACCACTGAGCCAGGGCAAGGCCATAAGTCTGTGGAAGGTTAAGAGCAAAGATAAGGTGAAGTCTGGCAAACTCGGGCTCAAAGCCTTTCCATGCCAGGCACAAGGGATGTGTCAAAGGAGGAGCAGGGGGATTAAAAGGAAGTAGTGATGCTGGCCTCTCTAGTGCCAGGAAACAAATGTGCAATGAAAATCGGTACAAAGCAAGGGGTCCAGATGCAGGCTGGGGTGGAAGTGTGCAGGAAACGATGGGCAACGAGCGCAACCTTGATACTGAGGGCGTAGGGGGCCAGGACGGAGTGAAGACGGGGCTGAGAAGGTCTAACTGGGCATGGGTGATCCTGGCAGACTGACTTTCAGACTGAAGAGGAGAGACATGAAAGAAAACAAGGGAACCCACAAAAGGGGAAGGTTGTTGATTTTCTGTAGGATGAGAGGTAACAAGAGCCAGGCGACAGGAACATTTTGGGGAGGAACTACAACGGAGGGTGGCAGAAGTGAAGCTGCTTGGGAGGAGAAGTGAGGAGTTCGTTTTCAGCCAGCTTGAGTCTGAGCTGTCAGATATGCAAGGCCAGGTGGGAGGCCTGAGACCGGAGCAAAGGGGTCGATCCGTGCGTCCTGTCCCTAGAACGGGAAAGCCGAATCCTCCCCACAGACGTACTCACCCTGGCACGGTGCTGAGAGCAGGGGCCTGGGCACAGGAGGAGGCACAAAGGCATGCCCATCGAGGCAGATATAGAAATAAGGACCGCAAAGGCAGAAGGACTGTCAGGGCAGAGCTACAGAAGCTAGTGAGAGGTGATGCTAGGGTGGAGGAAGGCCTCCTGGATATCAGTACAGTGCTTCCCAAGTATCCTCCTCTTGCCTGCCACCCTCCAAGGCCACCAGTTAGCCGATAACCCGCAGCAACCAAACCATTCGGGATGCAGTTGAAGCATCGCTGGGAGAAGCTGGTGCAGAGACATTTGCAAGTCCTATTGCCGCGGCTGCAGCACGGAGGAGCATCTTTCTGCTCCCACTACTGCATCTCCCCAGCAGCCTGGACATTCACCGAAGAATAAGCACTGGCTGCTTTGGCCAAGAAAGATTAAGAAGCTCCTCATCCGCTGGGGTCCACCTGGGCAGATCTGCTTTCAGCAGGAATGAGCGCTCGGAGGCGTCCCACACCACGTGCTGTGCTCCCACAGCCTGAGGAAGGCACTGACGGGAACCGGCGGAGGTGTTTGCACTGGATGTCACGTCCCTGCCCCAGGATTTGTTCAGCCAAGCCATATTTAGCTCTTTGAATCTGACTTCAGCCGTTTCCATCATTTCCATTGCTCTAAATTCTTTTCACATATTTACTTCCACGTAAATACAAAAGCAGACGGGCAGCATCTGCCTGGAACGTCCCACCCTGTCGGTGAGCACTGAACAAGGTGCAGAGGGGTTAGAGGAGCTGGGACCCACTGGCAAAGCTGACTTATTTTCCCACCTGGATAGCCAGGAGATGGGAGCAGCTCTCCGCTGAAGGAGACCCGGGCTCGGGGCTGCGCGCTCCGGAGGGAGGAGCCCCCAGGGCAGCCCAGCCTCGGGAGTCTGGAACTGAAGGTCATTATCTCTTGCTTGATTTTGCTGTTAATTAAGTCAAATCCCAAGAAGGGGGAGTTTTGAACCTTTTGCGTGTGGGAAAGGCATGTGTGTCCCAGGTGTCCTGACAGGTGCTTAAAACAATCCAGCCTTGAAAAAAAAAAAAATAGCCACCCAGCGCCTTAGCCAAAAATCACCTACAGACAAAAGAACACGCTGGCCAGCAACTGCAATTCAAACCAGGCCTCCCACGCCCTCAGCCCTCCTTAAAAGCTGAGCAAACAGGCAGGCTTTGCAACAGGCCCCACAGCCGACGCGTTCGGGAGGCTTCGGACCAAGGAGGGGCAGGAGCGAGAGCCGGAGCAAAGGGCCGCCCCGGCGAGCAGCTCCGGCGATGAGATGCCCTGAACTGTGCACAGCCCTGCGCCGCGGCCCGGCTGCCAGGCATGTGGCCCAGAAGCACTTGTTTTTGCTGCCCAATTGCATGGACAGGTCTGGATTTGTTGTGTCCCATGAGTTTGAGCTCTCCATGCATCCCAGCTGTTCCCTTGCAATATACGGTTATCAACTCAGCCCACCCAGGAGGAGGTGTGTCGAGGAGATGGGCCATCCAGCATCAGCTACAGGACAGTAAAAAGTTTCCACTGCAGATGGCATGGCCGTTCTCTCTGCCAGGCACCTCCGCAGCTTATTAGGGTCCATCCCAGAGCACAATTTGTTTCCTATAGCTAGGAAGTCTAGTCAAAGTGTTCCTAGGATTCTCATCTTTCTCTCTTTTCATCTACTTTACAAATGCATAAATAGTCACATTGTCATCTGAGACAAGTGAATACTGAATCTTAGGGGTAAAAAACAGATGTTTCCCAATCTTCCTTAACAAAGTCATATTTTATATATGGCTCTTCAATGGATTTATAGCCAATGAAGGGATGTTACTACATTAGCTCATGGAGGGGGTGGATGATAAAAACTGGAGAGGAAGAGCCAGACAAGGCAAAAAGAAGCTATCCAGAGCGCTGCAATTGGAGAAGCATGACAAATGGGCAGCACAGTGTGAGAGGGCTCCGGCAGAACGGCGGATTGCCTGGCGGGGAGTGATTGTCCGCAGCTGGAGCACCGTGCAGAGACCATCTGGTATTTCTTAAACACGCTTTCCCCAGGTGATCCGATGCTCCAAGTGCCCCGGCAGAGAGAAGAAAAGAAGGGATTGTGAGTCCCGGCCCTATTTCCAATAGCCCCTAATTAGTTAATAGAATCTTCTTTGAATGGGTTTCAGTTTCTCCCCCGAAACCACTGCTCCTGCTGCCTTTTCAACAGAAAGTTATAGGTTTCAATTCAATTCCTTAAGTTTTTTGTTGGCTTCAAGCAATCCAGGGATCGTCTCTCCTAGCACGGTGACGGGACACACTGCCGACAAGTCAGAAATAGCTCCACATTCAATGCCAGCTTCCCTTTGAATGTCACTCAGCTTCACTCTTCCCAGCACCATTTTCAGGCATGTGCTCATGTCTATTTGCCTACGTCTCACCCCGTGCACCACAATGGAAACAATTCTGCATTTGTCTAGGTATCAGCACTGAGACAGAGACGGGGAACAGCATGCAAACGCTAAGAGCTTCTACAAGACAGTTTAAGAAATGTGCAGTGCTTCGATAAGGAGTCTAATTTCCTGGACTATGATCCTTGATGAAGCTCTTTAGAACTTCCCAGGCTAATTAGTCTTGTTACACACAATATTGTTGTTCTCGAGGCAGAGAACATTGCTCTAAGCAGCGGTGCAAAGGTGGCCGTCATGGCTCTGCAATTACCACAGAGATCATTGCTCTTTCCAAAGTAGTAGAATCCGAATCCACTTAATGAAGAGAGAAGCAACGGGAAGCTGTAAATAATGGATACGCAGACAGATGGGAAATGGTTTAGAGTCAGGAGAAGGAGAAAAAAACTCTTTGGAACCAAACTGTGTTCCCAGCGGCAGGCAGCGCCCCGCAGAGCAGCCCCAACGTCCAGATAGAAACGTCAGCCAGATCGCTCCCCGCCAAATCACACTTACCAACGGGTGTGCCTTCCTCCTCTTCTCTGTTTTTCCCATGCAACAAGTCTAGTCACAAAGCGTGGCTCCATCCCCAGACACACACCCCTCAGGCCACGCAGGAGAGAACGAGCTCAGTTAGCCAGGACTCCCCAGGAAGTTTCAAGCAACCTGTAAATACTCTTTTGGTTATTCCCCATGGGGAAGTAGCCACGTCTGAGCACACCAGAACGTGGGCTTGGGGCAACCAGCAACACCCTCGTGACGAGGCCTGCAAGCTTCGTAAGGGCTGCGCAATCGCCAGGCTTGGAGCAGCCATCGATGTCTCTGAAGGCCGGAAGAAAAGCGCACTCTGCAAGCCCAGCACAAGCATCTGGAGTCCCAGTCTGGGCACGGGGCAAACTCTGCAAACACAGCACAAGGTCCAGACACGGTGGCCTCAGGGCATCCCTGAAACAGGGCACTCAGCTTTCCAGAAGGGCTCCCAACATAGAGCAACTCCCTGCAACGTCAGTACCTTGTGGATTTGCCTGTGTGCCTTGGGCGTATCCCATATTCCATGTGCCAAGATCAGCATATATAACCCCTGTTAGAAAGGCAAAGCTTAATCCTAACTCCCACTACAAGAAAAGCACTTTCTGGATTGCACGTGCAGGCACAAGGTTGGAGCCAACAGCTGTGCAAGGTTGTATGCAGGGCTAGCAATACATACGAACACCAGCAGTGCCAGACCAGGCCCATCTGGCCCAAGAGCCTTGTTTCAACAGTGGCAGAAGTGGATGTCATAGAGGGAGATCACTGAACTGGATATCTCTACAGCGATCCATCCCCTAGTCAATACCCTCCTGGCATCCGCTATTTATTGGTTTAGAGCTGCCAGAGGAAATATCTCCAACCCTTTGGCTCAGCAGCCATTAACTGATTGCCATTAGTTACGAAAGTGCGAGGCCCTGCTATTCTAGGCTGTCTTGGTCAAAGGTAACTACGTGTACCAACCCAAGTAGTAGTCGAGATCTGAGCAGAAGAAAGAAAACGCATTTATATTAGCAACACCGTACAGCGCAGCTCTTACAAACATGTCTGTGAACGCTACCGGCAGTGAGCTAGGCATGAGCAGCCCCAGCTGGATCTCCAGGCTGATGCTTTGTTTGCTGTGTCAGTGATGTGGCATTTCCCCAAGCAGGGAGTGGATTTCCTTTGAGCAGGTATGAAGGTGTTAGCAGTATCTGGGGGAAATTGCTACCTGGCTGCAAGACTGGAGAAGGCTTCACTTCTTTTCAAGTCCAAAGGAATCCTTAGGGGTGGCCCACCCCCCCAGCAGACATGAAAGTCCTGCGGAGGGTCCACATCATCCCACGTGTGCAGTGCGAGTTCACAGGACTTAAAGCACGTCCTAGCAATAACTTAGAGTCTAGCAAGTGACGACGGAGCCCAAAGCAGCTTTGAGCGCAGTAAGCACCACCTCTACCAGTGACCCCCGTGAAAGGTCGATGAAGGACGGACGTGGGCAGATCTGGACTCTGAAGAGATGGTGCGGCACATCACTGCATATAACACAGCATACATTTTTCTTCAGTTCAGGCGGAACTAGAAGCTTTGCTAATACGCTAGGCACCTAGCACTACATTATTCAATTTAAAATCAAAGCAAAAGCCAATCTAATTTTATTGGAATGTGCACTAATTTCTTAGATGATATATAAAGTTTAAAAAACACACGCTAGGCAAAAAAATAGTCAAAAGCCATGGTTTTATTAGCCCTGTCACCATTAGAGTTAAATGTACATCTCTTATTCAGATTCATAAAACAAACTCTAGTCTTCTTGAGTATCTTGACTGTGCCTTCAATACTTCACCGTCAGTCACTTCTACATTTGAGTTAATATGACCACCCCCGAGTTAAGGTTGTTAGCTAGAGCTAAAAGCAGCCTACAGGGCCATGAGATAGAAGAGACGTCACCAGGAATGGCTAACAGACAGCAACATGGCAGAAGAAAGGGTAGTTCGAATAGTGGAACATCAAGACCAGTATAAGGAGAGAGGGCCTTTAACACCTGCAAAGCAAGAGAGATTAGCAGGAATCATTATTTTCATAATGAGGCATTAAGTAATGGCCTCTCTCACTGCTTCTCCCAGGCAGTTGGTTTTAAAAGTTTAGGTGGAGCAGGAGTCCAGGAGGAGTACAGCTGCACCACTGCCGCCTCCCAGCTCCGGATACAGCAGCTCATCTCCGCAACCTGGAGGGGCACAAGGCAGCCCCAGCCTCTTACAGGAAGTCCAGCAAGGGTCTGAGAAGCAGGAAGCGCTGGGCTTGTTTTGGGCAGGAGGATGGCTGCAGGTAAGAGAAGCCACCGCTCTCCATGGGCAGCAGGCGCGGAGCCAGCACTAGCAAAGCCAGGGGAGGGACGCTGGCAGAGGCCTGGTGGTGACCAGTGAATGGACCTGTGCAGTAGGATAAGCCAAGTCAAGTTGCCCTAGGATGCCCGTCTGTACTCTACAGGGAAAAAAGCTGCATGGTTATGAGGGTCTTCTGGCTGGATGAGAACTCAGGCAGCCAGAACTGAAACACCAGTAAAGTTTCTAAAAAACACAGAAAGTTGCTTTGCCACATTCTGAGTTTTGTGGACCTCTCTGTAACAGGCAACATGCGCTAATCATCGGAGCCTGGAGGTTGCTTAGGGACCCGCGATCACGACCCAAGTACAGTCAATAGAGGCAAACGGAGCGCAGTCCTAATCAATACCAAAGAGCTTTAAAAGAGCGTCTGCCAAAGCAGAGGATATTTTTGAGAAAAATTGATTGGGAGAACAAATTTAAGCAGGAAAAAAATGTGAAGCAAAATTGAACAATCTTTAAGAAGAGTTGATTAGAGAAGCTATAAAGCCACAGCTCCACAAACAAGAACAAGTGCAACTGGCAAAAAGCCCAACTTAGCGTCCAGTGGTGATGGGAAGCGAACAGTTAGAACAACAGTCAATATACATGAATTCGTGCCCGCATAGACGGTTTGGGCAGGCATGAGTCTGCCTTGAACAGAGGCCCGGACTAGATGACATAGTGAGGTTCCTTCCAGTCCTACTTTCCTATGGTCCTATGTGTATCCATGTGTATATAACCAGAGGTCTATGCATACGTGTATGTATTGTATATCCGTACATACGTCCAATGAAAAGCAAAAATAAATAGCAAGCAATATAAATTAGAAATTACCAAGTGCAGAAATGCATAAGGGAAGCTGAAGGCATCAGAGAAGAATCCATAGCTAGCAGGGATAGGAATATCAGAGTGAAACCAAACATCTAGGGAGCAGAATAAATCCTATCAGTGGTGCAGGTCCATTGTTAACGCTGAGGCAAAAATGGCAAAAGAGTTCAATAGACTTGGAAAGAAGTTGGATGATCATATGCTGATGAGTAGGATAGGTTCCTGCTAAGAGTGTTAGGATTCACCTGGTTAAATGCTCACAACCCAACAAGTGTCTTAATTTAGCCCACTGTAAGGTAATACAGCTGGGAAAAAAAGAATAAAAGGTTATACCTCAGGATGGGAAAATCTGGGTGTGGACAGATGAAACAATTATGCTGGTTTTAAGTTATAACTGTTCAACATGGGTCAGGTAGTGATTTCACGTGTCAACACCTATACCACAGTGTAAGTGGAGCTAAACCGCTGTAACTTTAAATCTGTTTCATTCATGGGTTCAGCCGATGAGTGCTTCGAGGAGGGAAATCTACCCCGCCTTTACCATGGCCTATCGTCACCTCTGTCCAGAGACGCTGTCTGGGAAAGGGGCAGCTCTGCAAAGGACCCGCCGTTATCTCACATATTCATCATATCATGAGCGCTCAGGCGGCGCTGTGTGGAAAAAGGACTAGTGTGATTCTTGGCTGTATCGTAAGGATGAATATCACATGAAACAGGAAGGGTCTTGCCCTTGCACACAGCACTCGTACAAACACTGCTAGAATTCCCACCCGCTTCAGGAGTCCACCCTTCAAAGGTGATGTGCAAAAAAATGATGAGGGGAATTCAAAGGAGAGCCACGACAATGAACCGGACACTTGAAAACAGGCCTTACGACACGAGGGTGAGAAGCTTGATCCATCTGCCTCTTGAGGAGCGGGCGGACAGGTGACTTGGTGACCGTATTAATATATGGAAAAATATATGCCAGTTCCAAGCAGAAAAAGACAAGACTGGTGACTGGAAATTGAAGTTAGGCAAATTCAACCTTGAAATAAGATACAGTCTCTTAGCAGCTGGGATAATTAAACATCAGAACATCTCCCCGAGGAAGGTAATAGCTTTGCTAGAAGTGCACTGATGACATTTACTGACAAGGCGAAGTCGGGAGGTGTTATCAACACACAAGAGGATCTGAATATCATGCAGAACAGCAGCAGTGCCCGCTAGGTCAGACCAACGGTCCGGCGAGCCCAGTATGCCGGCTCCGACCGTGGCTCAAGCGGATGCTAGAGGGAGAGCGCCGAACCAGACAGATCGAGAGCGACCCGTCCCCTACCCGTTAGCCTCCCAGTCCCTGCCAGCCACCTTTATTGGTCTAGAGGCGCTGGAGGTAGAGAGAGGAAGAACTGGATGACCTTGAGGTCTGGCTTAATAGCAATGGGATGAAGTGCAATGGTATAAAGCACAAGTAGATGCACTTGGGGACTAGCAGCAAGCATTTCTGCTGCAACCTGGGCTCCTCAGCTGGACAAGAGAGAAGAGGAGGAAAACCTTGATTTGCAGCGCCTCGCAGACTGACAAGAAGCCAGGCGTGCAACCTGGCCATGAAAAAGGCAGCCGCAATCTCCGGCTGCATCAGGAGAGACGTTTCCAGTAGAAAGAGGGAGCAGTTCGTCACTGCGGTCCAGAGTGAGGCAGACGCTGGGGCAGGGCGGCACCACGGGGACTGACTGGTTCAGACCAGCGCAAGCTTCTGCAGGCTAAAGCGTCTGCTGGAGTCAGCGAGGCTGTCGCGACGAAAGCTTGTGCTTCTCTGAACGAGTTAGTCTCTAAGTTGCACCCTGCCCTGCCTTCAGTAGAAATAGTAGTCTGATTGTACAAAGCCCTGCTGAGACCTCAGCTGCAATGCTGCATGCAGTGCGGTCATCTGGGTCAGGAAAGGCGACCGTGAAGAGCAGGTACCGAGGGCACTGGGACGGCTGGGCAGCAGAGCCTGTCCGCCAGGACAAGACCCAAGGGCTTCGCTGTTTTGCCCCACAAAGCTCCCTTCGCTGCACCCCAGCTGCTTTAGCTGTAGGCATCTGCCTGTCCCGTAAAGGGGGGTGCACTCTTTCACCGACCAATATTGGAAAGCTGCACATACTGCAGCATCCACATTGTTAAAAGGACGCTGAAAAACCGGACAGGATGAAGAAGAAAACCAGAGTATGATTCATGGGTTGGAGAATATGTCTGACAGTGAAAGACTTAGAGAGCTTGGCCCATTCAGCTCATCAGAAGGAAGACTGAGGGGTGATTTAATTACAATTTATAATTATCCTCATGGGAAGAAACACCACGTACTGAAGGGATCTTTAATCCTGCAGAATGAGAACCAGCCCAGGGATGCTGAAGCTGGACAATGTGAAAATCAGACGCAGGTTTCTAATGGTGACAGTGATTAACCCCTGGATTGAAGTGCCACGGGAGGCGGAGCAGTGCCCCTCCCCTGCTGTCTGCAAACCCTGCCTGGCTGCCTTTCTAGAAACCACGTCTGAGCGACATACAAGTTGCCAGGCTCAGGACAGATGTAACTGGGGACCATGTAATGCCCCAGGCTGCACAGGAGGTGAAACTGGATGATCTAAAAACCCTTTAGCCTTGAGCTTGACCCAGAAGCTCCCTCCTGGGGACAGTGGAAGAAAAGAGGCACCTGCAAGGAGAAGGAACAAAAGGAAAGGCCTGCGCTGCAGCGAAGTGATGAACTCTGCCAGGCAGAGCGCGCCGCCCCAGCTGTCGGGGTTCAAAGAGCCGTGACGACGACACCCGCCGACACGTGCAGCCGGCCGGGAGATCGCGCCCGGCTCCCATCCCGCAACCTCCCTGCCAGCTCGTTATAGCACAGCGTGGAGCCGTGCAGCGGGAGACAACGCAGCAGCCACGGCGCTCAGCAGCACAGCCCCATCCGCGCCCCAGCCCCACGGCCTGCCCTCTGCTCCGCTCCCTCGCAAGCGCTGGCCGAGTCCAGGTCTCTGCTCTAACAGCAAAGGCCTCCCCGGCGGGCTCTGGGCACCGGACAGACGCTTTCCCACGAGAACTGCATTGCACCAGCCCTGTAAAGCTCCCGGTCGCGGGGGGAGGCTCACGCATGCCAGAGACGGGGCCTAGCCCTAGACTCCCTGCCAAGCAACAAGAGCGATGGGGCCTCCCTGCCCTCGGAGCTAGAAAACAGATGCAAAAGTTCTGCACCTTGGCTTTTCCCTCAAAATGTTCTTCATTCACACGCACCGAACACCCCCCTCCACACACTCCTGCCCCTCCCCACATGACCCCGTTGCCTCCATACAGCAGCTCTGCACCCCCTGCCCCTAACCCCCAGCTACACACCGCTGCTTCTACGTGCATCCTCCAGCCCCCGCATGCCGGTACGGCCCGTGCTGCTGCCCCTGCACAGCAGAGTGGAGGACTCTACCTCTGACCACGACACACCAGTATTCCCAGACACGCACAACTAGTCTGCACACACGAAACCTCTACGTGACTAGTCCCCGACCTGCCGCCCTGCCCAGACAGACCCTTGCACGCACCACACCGTGACCCCAACGCGCGCACACAGCCATCCAGGATAACCGCCCAGCCCAGCACACGCACGCTCCACCAGCAGTCACCCACCGGGGGGAAACACCCCAGAAATGGCTCAAGCCATTTCTCCAGAAGGCTGGGGTCTGCGATCGCCGCTTCTCTGCTTAGCGCTGCAGTGATACGGGCCGTGTGGAAACCCTCGCATCCTAGGCCAGGAAGAGCAGAGAGCTCCTGACGTGGGCAGGTCTCTCTGAGGCAGTGCCCACAAGAAGCAAGTCATGCCCCTATTTCTAAGAGTCCCTGGCCATCCCCTCCTCCCATCGCGTTGCAGGTGCTCTGGTCTTTCACTTGGGTTGTGAGCGACTTGGGTGAGGATTCCCACATCGCACATTGTCACCTTGAACAGCAGGAAAGTACCACGGGCAACTCCAGTGCAACGAAAGAAGACCCTCGGGGGCAGAATCCTCACGAGTCACATGCATCTCACTGCCACTAACAAGTTCCTAAGCTGGGCAATGTCCTTTCAAGTCATAAACTCCTGGCAGAGGCAGCACCTGCAATGGCATCTTGGGATCCATGGGCTCCACCGACTTGACCTTCAAGGTGAACAAGAAGGCTTTATTTTCATTTTTCGAGGAGCTAATGAATCAAAAGAGAAGGAAGAATTCTAAAAAGGCGATGGATTCACCCCGCACGGGTGAGAGCGTGACCACAGAGCCAGGGCACTTTGTGCCCAGAGTTTGTCCAGCATGTCCCAACTACACACTCAGTCCAATAAATGATACCAGCAAATCTCCTCTGGCTCTCCCATATTTCCTGGACCATCGTGGCAACTGCAAGCAATACTCATCTCCCTGCTGCCCACCCACTGCTTCTGCTCCACCTCTCCTTTGTGCCCGAGACTGGGCCACAGCCCTGAGAAGCCCCTTGGACAGTGTTGGGAAGCCCCATGACTGCACAGCCATACACGCCTTAGCGCATGCTATTTTTTCTTGGCCCCACGCTCCTAGACCTACACCCTCCTGGGCTTTCTCTGCTCCTGCCCCACTCTTCCCCGCTCGTTTTCTTTGCAGCCAGGGCCCAAAGAGGCGGCGAGAGGAGAGAAAGCCGATGGCCTCGGGTCCTGGAGCCTGGCTTGCACAGCCAGGAGGAGCAAACCCCAGGGAAGGCCTGCTTTGCCCCAGTTGGGCTCTTGCACGCACCAGGAGCCGTGAGGGGCTGGAGCAGGCTCAGTCTGGATGGAACCGCAGCCAAACTCTTAATGAGGGCAAGCGCATTCTCCAGGGCTCAAAACTCAGCCAAATTTCACATCAGGGCGCCCCCCTTGCCAGATTCGAAGACGCGGCACCAAAGCCTGGAGGCTTTCGAGCTTTCTCAATGAAACGGGTGGGGTCAGCCCAAGGCAGACATCCCACACCAGAAATTTCGGGCCAAATTATTCAAGTTTGGCAAAGTTCTGAGCAATGAAAAACAGAGCCGTGTTGTGCAACATGCCAGGCTTTGTTAGGTCTTGGCAACACAACGGCCTTGCCTGCCGTCACCGCCGTCCCCCGTGAGGCCGGAGGGCAGCAGGAAGGGGAAGGGAGCTTCCCCAGAGATGGAGGGCGAGTCTCACTCCTGTGCCCTTGGCCTCGGGGCGAAGCCAAACTGCTTTGGGCAGCTTCCTTCTGCAGACAGCTTCAGCACAAGCCATCCGCCCGGACGCCGTAGCCTGGTGAGAGCAGGAAAGGAAACGGGCCCTGCAGCGAGACCCGCCTTGCCTGGCGCTGGTGAAGCAGAGGGTGCTCCAGGCAGCGAAAGCCGCAGAGCGACTTTTCCTTAAACTCTTTCTACCAGAAGATGCCTTTGTACGGTATAAAGGTGCCTCGACAAAGCCTTGGCTGGGATCATGTAGCTGGGGCTGGTCCTGCTCTGAGCAGGGGTTGGACCTGATGCGACTCCTGCGGTCCCTTCCACCCTCATTGTCCATGTCCATGCAGGGATTGCTGCTCCACCAGAGAGGACATGCCCACTGCTCTTACCGTACCAAACCAGGGGCAGGGCATGCCTTTTTAATGCTGCCACTGACAAGGCCTAGGCCAGCCGGGGCCTTGGGGTCTTTCCTTTCATGACTGCAATATTTGCTCGGCGCTCTGTTGCAGCCGGCAATGGTTTTCTATCACCTCCCTCTCCTCCTGAGACCTGCCTGCACCTACTTCTTTCTCTGTGGCTTTCCCTACAAGCAAGCGTTCAGGGTTTCCAAAGCCTCTTCCCAAGCAGCAGGAGTTTGGGAGTCAAAAAAGGCTCCAGCTTGCAGACAGAGCGTGGCCTAGCGAGCCAGGTGCCCAGAGAACGGTGCGTCAGCTGGAGCCAGGGCTGCAAACGGCTGAAGTCAACTAGGGGCCCAGGAGGAGACGGAGGTTTTGGGCTGGGCAGCCTGCGGGGCCAGGAGCCCCTTCAGAGCCGCGGTCATGGCTGTTACCTCAACGAGCATTTCTAGCTGGGAGGCATCCTGCCCCGCGGCTGTGCAGGGGCCGGGGGAGGGCAGAAGCGATTCCCCAGCCACACAGAATAAAGGAATCTGCACACCACGAGAGAAATCCTGGGTCTGGTCGAGACCTCAGACACTCGATGGCATCGTGCAAGGGGGGATGTTGTAGGTGTCCGCGCAGCCAGGCTGAACAGGAGGCCACCGCCAGCCGAGAGCAACCAGAAGCAAGCAGAAGGTGGCTTCAAACCAGCGGCGGCAGGGGGACCCGTTAGGAAAAGGGCTTTGGGTTTAAGGTCCGCTCATAGCAAAGGGGGTTCAAGATTCGTTGATGGGTATGGCAAGGGACTTGTGCTGCGGAGAGAAGACAGACAAAGCCCATCCCTGGCACCCGAACCCAGCGCGTGTGCAGAGAGCCATCCTGCGCACCGCCTCTCCGGCCCCCCCAGAAGCCCCTGCCCACCCCCTGAGCCAAGCGCGGTGCAGGTGGGAACCTCCTCGAGAGCCTGCCAGGTGCTTTGACTTTGCAGGCAAGGCAGGTCCCTCTACAGCAGGCGTCCAACCCCCTCCGTCCACCCCAAAAAGACCGAATCCATCACCGAGAGGGGAAATATTTACACAAGTTAGTCTAGCTCCAGTTAAATATTATGCTTAGCTGTCTAGAGTCTGTGTTCCCAGGCCAGTCTATGAAATCAAAGCCTGAACTTCATAACAATTACGAAGCTGCACCGCTCGCAGTCGCAGGGAGTTGGAGCTCATTAACGGTGCGGTATTAAAACGAAGCGACTCTGCTTCCCAGGCGTCCTCGTGCTCCTGCAAACGCCCAGGAAGGGCGAGGAGCTGACCCGGTCCGCAGGTAGCACCTCTGCTCTGCAGGGCCTGTGGAAGACGCTGGCAGTGCCTGCAAGGGCTCGGGGGCGGCCTGGGAAGGCGCTCGGGAGGGAACGGCCCGTCTCTCCCGGGAAGTTTGTTTAGTGGAAAGTAAGCAAGTTGTCAGGGGAGAAGCTGACAGTGTTGATTCCAGCAGTTGTGCCGGGAATAAACAGCCAAGCAGATTATGTTACTGAGAAACGGCTCCGAGGACCCCACTCACGTTCCCGGTGTCGGCCACGCTCTGCGCCGGCCCTGCACCCCGGCCACGCGGCCCCTCCGGGAGGATCCGCGGGGAGCCCACACCCCTGCAGCTGAGCTCCCGGCGCAGAGAAGGGATGCGAGGGGCCGAGCCTCTGGACGACGTGCCGGGGTCGGGCTGGGAAGGCGCCGGGGGCAGAGGCAGTGCCAGGCTCAGCTCCCTTCTCCCTCCCGCTCGGCTGGAGCTCCCCACGCCGTGCGCAGGGTCCGCACGCCCCAAGCCAGGTGCCATCCCCGGGCCCCGCAGAGGGGCATCCATCTCTGCAGCAGCTGCATGGACTCCCCCACCCCTGCAACAGCCACCCTGTGGGGAGCCAGGGCCCCGGCTTGATTTATGAGCCTCTTTGCTCCTCCGTTTATGTAAGTGTGGTTCACGGGGCTGTGGGTGGTACAGAGCAGTTATCAAGGGGCATTGGCGGGGGCTGGCAGCCCAGCCCTCCACCCCTCACTGTCTGGAGACGGACGCCGTTAACGGGTGCCCAGAATGTGGCAGCCCCCGTCCTCCCTCCAGGCTCTGGTCTGTGGATAACACAAACATGGCCAGGATACAGTCTCATCTCAGCCCCGCCTGCACCATTATCTCTTCGCATTTGCTCTTTAATATTTACTGGGTTCATGTAAAGTGCATGGTCTGGAAAAAAAAAAAAAAGAGCTGCAGCTCGAAGGACTCCAAATTTAGCAATTGCGGCAGCTCCCCTCCGGGAACGGCTCGTGGGGGCATCTCTGCAGCGCTGCTCTCCACTGCGGTCCGCTTGGATGGGGCATTTGGAAAAGGCGTCCCCAGCGCCGGGCACCGCGGAGACGCGGCCTGCAGGAGATGCTGGGGCCCTCCACCGCGTCCAGCGGATCCCAGCCAGCCCAGACGCCTGGCAGGAAGGCAGCAGCAGCCGGGCGCGCGCGGGTGCTGGAGTGTCAGCCGGCTCTCGGCTAGCTAGCAAAGGGCGAGCCGCAGCCCCGGGCCCTGGGGCCGGCCTTGCCGCCTTACCTGTTAGCGTGAGGTTGCTGTACGTGTTTGAGAACTGCTCCTTTAACAAAACCAAGTGCATCTGGGCTGCCTTCTCCCTCTGCAGTTCCAGCATAATGTCTGGGTGCTGGGCGATCTTACAGCCTTTCTGCTTATCCAGGGCAATGTCGCTGCGCACAATGTCTAGAGGAAGAAGGAAAGAGAGAGAAAAAAGGGGAAGAGCCAAACCTCAGCTTTCAGTTCCACCCAAAGGGGCCAGATGCTTGAATCGGTCCCAGCCAACGCTCCAGCCAGACAAACTGCACCCAGCCACGCGTGCTTCCAGCCAAGGGTCAGCACCTGCAGGCGCTTCGGCCCCACGCACCGCATCCACTCAAGTCCTGTGTTCATCAGACCTCACGTCTTCCCCTGAATCCCGAGTCACCACCTGAAACACCCCCACCGCCCCGAGGCGCTGACCCCTCCGGCAGCTCATCCCCCTGTGACTGCCTTTCCCTTGCTGGGAAGTCCCCCGGTGCATATACCGAGTCTTCTCACTCCTTTGCTAGGCAATGCTGGAAGTGAGATAAACCCTCCCCGGCATCACTTCCTTGCCTTCCTCTTCTGCGCCCGCACCGGCCACGGGTTTGACTGACAGCTGCTGCTCCAGCACCGTTTCATCCCCCTGGCCACTTCCAAAGCCTGCATGGTCACGTCTGTGGCCCTGGGAATGGCTTCTTCTGCAACCTCCACCCCCGCCCTCCGTCAAAGAAAGCAGATCAGTATTTCCCGGGCAGAGAGAAGTAGGTAGCAGTGCGAGCCTGAAGCCAGGGTACAGATGTGCCTTCTAGGCTAACTGGATCAGAGATGCATAAGTGTAAGCTTTGGTGAGTAAGCACTCACTTCACCACATCATCTCCCACAGCAACTGAAGCGAGCTCTGCAAACGCTTCTGCTGCTCCGACCCAGTGTGTAAGGTGCAGCTCCACCCTGCCTTCTGCCGGTGTTTCACGGGTCATGCCATGGCTTGTGGCACAGCTGTCCCGTGACATCCCCACACAAAACTGCTCCCCTGACTGGGCCACAGGAGAGTGAAGGGAAAGAACAGAGAGAGAAGCAAGGGGTGGCCACCCTGCCTGCTCTGGAGAGGAGGAAACAAGTCTGCCGGGGCCACGCGCTGAGCTGAGCTAAATCTGAGCAGGTGCCTGCTCTCTTCTGGCTGGCACCTCCGTACCCCAGGACAGGTGCCAGCCCTGCTCCCCAGGTGCCCTCCAGTCGCAGGACAGCTGCAGAGATGCATGCTGGAAATACGCCGGCGGCCAGAGCAGAAGGTGCTCCCTCCAGCCTCGCCCTCGCTGCTCAGCCACACGCAGTGTGCAGTGCCCCGGGGGTGGTTTCTGGCGAGGTCCTTGCATGCTGACGTGGCCTACCTATGAACATCCCGGTCTGTCACACATGGCCCTGAAGGCTGGCAGAGCAATCCACACACCCTGGCATATCCATCCTGCCGACGCTGGACCCCCCGGTGCCACACAGAGCTTTCCTGTCAGCTGCAGAAAGGTCGGGGCAGGGGAAGCGGCTGCCTTTGCAACCCCATCGCACCCTAGCCTGGACCAGTCTTCCAAGGGCTCCTGCGAAAGCAACCCTGAAGCTAAGGTGCCCTCTCCTGCATCGAGTATTGATGTGGACACAAAGCAGGGGGTGTTTGATAGTCTTAGCTCAGACGCGTGCTCTCGCCTCAGATATGCAAACCCTGCCCCCAGTCACACAGTCCAGGAGCCTCTTGGGTTTTACTTCTTACCCCAGTTGTACCGGCATCCTCCAGCCCCTCCCCATCCCCATCCCGTCTGGAAGCAATACTCTGACCTGCTTTCCATGCTGCCGTGCAACCCAGCATCCTGCCCTGTAGACCACTCACGCTGTTGGGAAGTGACGCGAGCCGGGACCTCCTCCAGCCTCGGCCTGTCCCACTCCCACTTTGCTCTCTAGCCCCACGACCGCGACGCCGGCAGGGCTGGGCCAGGTTTGTGGGGGCACGGAAGGCTGCAGGGAGCACCCGGGTGCTGGGGAAGTGACGCTGGTTCTTCATTCAGGGTCGGTCTCGACTCCAAGTCAGTGCCGAGCCCTAAGCTGTGGCACGTGCAAACCCAGGAGCTCTCGGGCGATTCTGAATCCAGGGAGGAGTGGGAGCCATTCAGGGAACATGGGCCCTCTCGAGCCGCCTCCTTTATGCAGGCTCCCTCCCAGGCCCCAACCCCGCCGACCCCCCTCCTTCTTGGGCCCCAGCCCTCTGCTCCTGTGATGCCCAAACCCATCTCGCATAGTCAGGAGCAAGAACAGCCGCAGATCCACCACCGACTGCTTTTCGTGCCGGCCCACGGGCTCAGCCCGGCACGCCAGGGGTCTGCCAGGCGGGGGGCATCTCATTCCTGGCCCGGGCACAATGCTCCTGGCTCCGGCGAAGAGCTCGCTGCACAGCGGGAGCGAGACGAGGGCCTGTCCAGCAGCTCTCGCCCTGGGCAGGAGCCGGTGCTGCATCCTCGGACACGGCCTCTCACCTGTCCGGCACG
>NW_017728994.1:45198085-45208325 GCF_001723915.1 Gavialis gangeticus | reverse complement strand
GGACACGGCCTCTCACCTGTCCGGCACGGCCTGGAGAGCAGCAGAGGCCACGTGACAACCAGGCCGTCCCAGGACACTGGCGCAGTGTCCTGGCGAGCACGGTGGTGGGGCGCCACTGCTCTGTCCACACCTGTCTTCTGGGGAGAGCAGGGGATGGTTTTTGTCTCCGCGGAGCTGCGGGAAGGTTTGCAGGGAAGGCACCTGCCAGGAGCGGCTAACTCCCAAGCTGGAGCGGAGCCAGGCAACACAGAGCTGCAATCCTCGGGGCACCAGGCTCACCCCCACGCGGCCCCGCTGGTACACATCTACCAGGAGGAGTTATTTGTTATTTCCATGACGGCAACACCTCGGGAAACCAGCCAGGGTTTGCCCCCTGAGCGCCCGGGGCTGCACAAACTCAAGTGGGCACCGTGCCCACCCTCCAGCTCCAAGCACCTCCACGAGCAGATACAGGCAGCAAGGTTGAGCAGCAGTTGTTAAGCTCTCCAGTGCATCAGCCCCCAAGAAATATGGACCTGTTACAGTTCCTGCCCCCTCCCGACAACCCACGGGACCTCTCAGAGCTGCATTTAAATTGCTTTAAAGCAAAGCGGAACAAAGACTGCAGAGCGCGGGGCCTTCGGGAAGGGACAACGGGAGCTGGGGACGCCAGCGAGCTCTGCTGGGCAGCCAGGCAGTGTCAGTCCTGCGGGGCGTTTCAAGCCTCTTAATCTGCTGGGCTCCCCATCGGTTTTCCTCCGCGCTCGCTGCCGCAGTACCCGAGCGCCTTCCAGTCGTGCGTTATGCAATGTGACTAACGTCTACCACATGTTGTTTGTTCGCTCGTCCTCTCCTGGGGGCAGACGGGTGTGCGCTGGAGTGTCTCCCTGTCAGGGGGTGCTTTCTTGGATACATGCGTTGCCCTCCGTACCTTACACACAGCAGCGCAAAGAAATGTCCTTTGAAGGGAAGGTGGCGAGGCTTGCGACAGCTCCTGGGGAATGTCACCCTGCAGCCCTGGACCAGCAGCCCGTCCTGCGCACATCGCGCCCTGTGCAGAGCTCCCTCGGGAGGGGGAAGGCAACACCCCTGCAAAGCTGGCTCTGTCACCTGCCCCCGGGGGGCTCCCCAGGCCGGGGGCTGGCAGGCACCGGCTGCGCGCGCTCTCGCTGCTAACGCAGCGCGTTGTGTACAGCTGCACAGCAGAATCGATCGTGCAGCCGCATCCCTAATGCAGTATGAAGGGAGCACACCCATGTGGCAGGTCAGGTGAGCTGCGGCTGACTGCAGGACAAGAACGTCCTGGGGACCCGGTTTCAACGAGTGGGGAAAAATGCAGAGGGCTCGCGGCGCCAGGCTGCCGGGCCAGGCAGCACGAGCATCTGGCTCAGTGAATCAGCCGGCCCCCCTGGAGAAGGTAACTCGTGCTCCATCATTTCCCCACACACCTGGGTACCACAGCAACACCCGCCTGGAGGGAAACAGGAGACCCCCTGCACTCCCCACCTCACACCTGGACAGTGCCTCTGCCCCCTCCATGGTGCCGGGAGCTATTTCTCAGGAAGGTTTTGCTTCCAGGAGCTTCGGAGAACGTGCGTACCCCCCGTGCCAGCATCTACTCTGCAGACACCAAGCACGGCAGGCTAACAGGACAACTGGCTGCCCACAAAACCAGTAGCTGGCACCTCTAAGTGATGGGCGAGAGCAGCCGCCCTTTCTGCTGCAACAGAAACCCGCATGCTGAGCCAGCTCCTCACTCAGAGCTGCTGCAAGCTGCCCTAAAACTGCCTCTGAGGGCAGAGGCCCGGCCCTGGGGACTTCTCTGTCACCACCCCCCTGCAGCGGGGACGTCTCCACCCTCCCAGCGCCTGGCCCTCCTCCCTGCTGCTGCAGCGGAAATCAGAAAGCCCTTCATGCTCCGCTGCCTGCCCCTGGGGCCTGGGCCAGGGCACAGCCACCCAGGACAAGGGAGCATGCAGGGGGCTTCAAGACCCCCTTGTACAACCTCCTCATTTGAGCTGCTCTGCTCCTGGGGTCTGGGCCCACCGGACTCGAGCATCTGCAGCGACAAGTGGCTGCCTTAGCCATCCTCCACAGCATACAGGCCCGCAGGCTGTTTAGACTTTTTAGTCTTAGCAAAAGAAGTGAAAAGATCAATTTAAGCAGTGACTGAGCGAGCTTTTCCATTTCTGGAAAGGAGCAAGGCGGTTTTGCGCAGTGCCGCTCCCAGCAGAGATCGGACCCAGACACACAGGCCAGTTCACGGCAAATCGTAACGCTTATCAAACACGCTGGTAAAAACGAAGATTGGTGACATTAGCACCGGTTTAACAATGTTTCAGACGCATCTGTCCCGAGGTTTACAACGTGCCCATTGACTGTGGTGCAACCAGGGCTGTACGCAGGTTGACCAGGGGCCGAGCCTGGCTACCAGGGTCAAGCAGCTGCTACTCGGGGGGGGGCGGGGGGGGGTCGCTGTGTGCGCGCCGGCGTGGCGAGCTGCATCTCCAGGGAGGGGATGAGGCTCTGCTGCCTAGAAAGAAGCAACACACAAAAGGAAAATTTTCTAAGAGAATTTTGGACGCGAACCAGAAACAGCGGGTAACAAGCTGCCAGTCTTCGTGGCCTCGTTCCCCTACCGGACGTAGCTAACCTGTCGGGATCCAGGCGCTCGACTACACCATTGCCCGTGGTCACAGAGCGACGCCTGTGGACACCTGCAGCCGGACAGTTTGCTATCTTATAAAGCAGAGACAAGAAAGCAGCAACGGGCTTTTCCTGCCCGAGCAGCTCCCTCTGCATCAGCAGTGCCCCCCCTCCTCCCGGGAGGCAGACAGCGACGTTTGCAGGAAGAAGTGCAGTGAAATAAAACGCACTAACCAGCCAGGTACCTGGGGATGCTTCATTTCACTGGACAACAAATCAAATCAGGCAGATGCAAAGGGGGGGTCTTCCCTGCCCCAGCGGCACCCAACACATCAACGGGTCTTTCCCCTCTCTGATCACCACGGCCCACATTCATACGCATGGGGAGCTCTTCCCGTTGCCAAATCTCTCCTACCCAGAAAGGCAAATAGTTTGAGTTTTTCTTAAAGTTCCACCCAGACTTTTATTTTTAAAAATGCTCTTAGCCCCCAGAATTGGGCTGGAAGACTTCAAGATACAAAGGCAGGACATCTGACAGGCTCAGAAACCAAGGAGAAGAAGAAAGTTTACCATTTTTTTTAAATTATTAATTTTGGAGCCCGTCTCATGATGTTGGGGGGTCAGGACTGGCGAGACTGCCTCTCTCAACAAACAAGACTAGATACTTGCTGTTGCAGGGACGCATTATTTGAATCAGCTAGTTTGCATATTCTCAAATTAGTTGCATGCAACCACATCTTCTCTAAAAAATGCAGTAAATCAGCTACAATTTTGGTGCTGATAAAGGTGCTGATCAGAACATTTCAGAACCATAATTGCCATTTCAACCTTAATTCCCGAGGGGATGCATGACCTTACAGCATTTAATCACACCGCCACGTATTGTTCTCCTTGAGCCGATCAGCAGCAGCCTCCGACCCGAGGACTGCAGCACTCGCTGCCTCCATTCAAGCTACGGGCGTAACGGGCACTGGGAAACGGTGCTGTCTCACAGGCAGAGCAGACAAGGAGAGGCAAGAGTCACACCTTTTGCAAGCAGGTTCCCCAGGTATTTGCTGGACAGCGTGAAATGCTGGGCGAGGACTCCTGAGCTCTGCTCTTGGCTCAGAGAAAGGAGCACAGCCTAGAGCAGCGGTTCTCACCCTGGTGCCACAGCCCCGGGGCTGCCTCAAGAGCCTTTTGAGGGTGCCGCGGGGCACCGTGCAGTGTCAGCACTGTTAGGTGTGCACACAAGAGTCCCAGGATACACCCAGAGATTTCAAAGAGAAATCCAGTGCCAAAACCATTCTGCTCTGCTGTGGTCTTTGAGTTCTTTGCAAGAGGAAGAATTGCTCCAGTATTTTTCTGTAGTCAGAAAGGAAGGGAGAAGTAAGAGCTGGCACTTTCCGAGGGGGGCCTGGGGTTTAGGGAGGTTGAGAACCACTGATCTAAAGTCCGAGCAGAAGTACACAGGGACAGGCAAGCACACACAATAGGCACGTGCTCTCCGAAAGGCAGAGTAGCTGATGCTAGGTGTTATTTGCTACATTATGGATCTGGGCTTTACATTCAATTGTGCTAGAAATGACATTATCTATACGATGGGACGTTGATACTTTGGGCTGTCCTGCAAAACTCAAGACGAGGGCACCCTTACAGCTGAGCTTGGTTTCATTCCCTTCCCGGGAGCATCTGCAGATGCCAGATCTTTACTCAGACAAAACACAGGAGAGAGCGAGAGACAAGGTGCGTTTATCCCAGCAGAATGAAGGCTGAGAGGGAAAGCCAGCATGCTTTACAGATACACCCGGGCTAAGCACCAAGGGAAGAGGAGAACCACGTCAGCTCAAGGACAATGCTGGCACGAGAACCAGGGGGAACGAGCTGGCTGCTGATAGATGTAGGCTGGAAATTAAAAGGTCTGCAACCACGAGCAAAGTGAGGGTTTGGAAGTGCCTCCCACAAGCAGTGTTTATACACGGGGCCGTGAGTGGCGCTTGCAGCAGCAGGGCACTGGACTCCCCGCACGAGGAGCCGGGCAGCGGGGCAGGGGCTGGTCACTGCAGCTGCGACAAGGAAACAGCGGCTGAGGCTTGCTGCCCGTTACACCGGGCCACTCTACCCAGGTCACGGAGCAGCCCAAGGACGGTGACTCCCTTCTGGGACCAGCAGAGCATTCAGGAGTATTATTTCCCCCGACTTAACCCCACTCGTGCCATCTCCTGTACTAATTTCACAACGGCAGCTAGGAAAAAAAACTCACCAAGTTAGTTTTCCTGCGGGCTGAGGAGAAAGATGGCTATTTCTGCATCTTGCAGGGAGGTGCTCGAGTCCAAAAGCCAGAGGGGCAGCGACCATGATGTCCCAGCTCACCAAATGCAAGAAACAGACTTGCCAGTTAAAGGAAGTGGTGCATTATATTTATACATGGCCAAAGGACGACTTGGAGACTAGGTTTCTCAGGCAGCACCCCTCTGAAAACAACTTGTGAAGTGAGGGTGTCCAGACTGGCCTGGAGGGTAAAGGACAGACCGTGCGAGGGGCAAGGGTCTTTGGGGCGATATCTTTTATTGCACCAGCTGCCTGGCTGGGATGAAGTTAGACGAGCGTTCGAACACAAGGCATTCTTCACCAGGTCGGAGGGAAGAAGCAGGCACGGGAATGATTAAAAACAGCGGGTAGGGCTGTGAAACCGGAGAAGAGAGTGATTCCCTGGGGTGGCAGACAGACAATTAACAAGGACAGAAAATGTCACTTCTAACCCCAAGCACACAACCAACCACATGCCTCTGGACATTTGCTATTTCTCCGACTCGGCGTCTAAGGGCCCCGTACACAACAAAAGCACAGCATCCTGGAGACGACTGCGAAACGCAGACATCTCGAGGCTGAGCCGAGGACACTCGCACAAATTTAGCTTGGGAACCGGAGCTCAGGCTCTAGGTCTCCCTGTTGCCGCTGGTGGTCACAGCTTGCACTGGGATGGGCTTGGCCACCGACTTCTCCAAGTCTGGGCACCTCCCCAGGGCCAGAGCAGGCCCGTGCCACCACACCCCACACCTTCTGCTGTGTGGTGCACCTGGGGACTCATCAACTTGCAAGTGCAAAAGAACGAGGAGCAGCTTTGTCCTCGCCCACTGCACAACTCCTTGCAATTAGCACTTTCTAGTCAGAAGAGGTCCAAGACCGAGAGAGCTGGTGCTGTTTCTGGTCACGGTTCAGAAGTACAGGCAGGCATCTTAAGGGAAAGACTGCAAAGGACTTAACATCTGCACAAGCCAGTGCAATGACCTCCTCAGGCTCGTGGACATGCTTCACACACAAATAGTCTACTCGCCTGCCGTGTCTTAGGTGTTCAGACCCTCCCTCGTCACGGTGGGCAAGTGCCTATACCTCAACACACCGTGCTCAGACTAGGAGACAGCAATGAACCTCCAATTTGGGCCTCAAAGGGTCTCTCTCCATCCGAGCTCTGTCTGCTAGAGGAATCTGCCTGGATGAGCTACGTGTGGAACTTGGCACGGAGATACGTGGCCCTTCCTCTCCACACTGGGAAAATGGAGGAAGGCAAAAGCTGTGAAAATTTCCAAGAACTGGTTTCTGGCTTTTGTCTGAAGTTTGTTTCCCCCTCTACATTTTCCAGCCACTATGTTTGCTAGCTCAAATCCACCCTGGCACCGCCATCTGACAATTATATGGGGCTCCACTTCCCAAAAAACAGGTGTCTGTGTCACAAAACACACCCAAGCATTTCGTGGCCCTGGACAAGGTGCCAAAGAGTGGACAACCATGAGGACAGGACTCCCCACTTCCAGCAGGAATCCTCTGAAGCAAGGCAGCCTCCCGAGTCCAGGGCCTCTCCATGGGCCGTCCCTGTTCTGCGCAGAGAGGGCTCCAGCCAGTTCAGGATGTTTCAGGAATAATAAATCCAGGCTTTGTTAATTTAATTGAAAAAAGGCAAGGTGGCAGCAAGCTGGCCTGCATCCACCCCAGGGAACGAGGGGGTTGAGGCTCCTCCTTTCCATGACTCACCTCCTTTGCTGCCTGGGCTCCTTTGCTCATTGTTTTATAAATAAGCACCAACTAGTCCACAGTAAAGTTTAATGGGCTACACATTTAAAGACTTTCTCGGTTGTGTTAGCCCTCACAGTCAGTGCCTGGGTCTATTAACTCAGAAATTGCACCTTTTTTTCAAATTTAAAAGAAAATATGCTGCCAGACTGAGACTTTGAAGCTGCACTTCAGCACACAGCAACCTTTTAGAGCTGAGCCCTAGAGACGGGGAAGCACCCCTGCCCCCAAGTGATTTTAGGGCAGGCAGAGGTGGCTTCTGTCCTCTGTGGTTCACCAATGCTTAGCACGGACAGTCTAGAAAAGAGTTGCACCAGCAACAGCAAAGACTGCTGCAGGCTGCACAACGGACATTTCTATGCAGGATTCAGAGAGAGACTGGCACAGATGGAAATGTGAACATACAGGTGCCAGGAAGAGGAGAAAAGTCCACAAAGTGCTGTTTAGTCGCTATTATAGGTTATGTGTACATGTATACGTATATATGCTACTTCGGCTGCATCTTCACCGGCGATGCTACAAAACAATTTTGCAAGGACTCTTTATCAGCCCGTCCCTTCCTGGCTGAGGTGGCAAAGCCAGTCTGTTCTAGCCACCCCAGCCCGCAGCGAGGGGCGTTTGGGAGCCGGGCCCCAGAGCGCTGCATCCCAGACCGGGAGGGCAGACGCAGAAGAGGCCCGAGGTCCACTGCACACGAATCCAACGCACCGCTCTTTCAGCCCCTCCGAGCCCGTTCCTCCAGCGACGCGGCCCTGATAGACATTTCATCCCTTTCTCCCACTGTTTCATTAACCACTTCCTCGCAGATATTTCTGCCTGATAAGCCTGCATCTTGTCCCTGTCACTGCTCAAAGCCCTCCGGCAGCCTTGCCCACAAACAGGAGTGCCTTGAAATAAAGCAACACACAAGCCTCTGGACCCGCAGCCGTGCACGTGCCTGAATGAGTGGCCCTCCAGGCCTCACGACCTCGTTCTCCCTGCCTGGGTAGTGCCACGTCTCCGCCTGGCCACTGGTTGCAGCTCCCCGGGGCAAGGCTGGATCCACGCAGGCAAGTGAAGATCATCTGTTTATTCCTTCCACCGAATGCCTGAGGGCCCATCCCGCGTGAGAACGCCGCGATTCCACGCACGTAGCGAAACGACAGTCCGTGCCGCTGGGGGGTCGAGCCACATCCGTTCAGCCCCGCTCCTGCCCTATACTCAAAGCCAGAACTCCCACTTCCACACAGACCCCGCTCCACAGCGAGGGACTCACCCCATTTTTTGTTGAGTCCTGTTACAAAGGGATCTGAAATCCTGAACCCAAAATACCCGCCACAGGGTTCACCGGAAAAGCTGGCCGATGCATCACAGACAAGTCCACATGCCCTCCCTCCGGAAAATGAAGACTAGCACCGCGGCTGGGCCGGCGCTTGCCACAGCGCCATAAACACCCATCTGCCAGGCGGCCTCCACCTAGATGGGTCCCAGAGACGAGTCCTGGGTGGCCTCTTGGGACGCCTTAGGCACAGATGTAAATTCTTATATTTGTGCATATATATTCTTATACACAGACATACAACCCTTCACAAGGGCTGCACTGCAGAGTCCCACGCTGCCTTCCCTGTGGTAGCACCCCAACCCCTTCCTTCAAGGCTCCCTGTTCCCTTCCAACATCTTCTCCTGCTTTTCCCCATCATCCCACCTCAGCCTCAGTAACCCACGCTAAATGCCAGACGCCGGCCTCTCAAAAATCACTGAGCCACAGAATCGGAGACGAGGGGCTGGAAGGGAGCTCCACAGCTCACATCTAGTCCCAGCCCTGTGCAAACCAGCCCAGACAAACCCATTGTCTAAGCTCAGACACAAAAAAAGCAGAAAAACCCACCTAACGGGGGGGAAAGGGGGTCAGTAAGGTGACTTTTGCAGGCCCCGTCCCACCCCGACACTGCCTCCCGGGCTCCCCCTTCAGCCACGAGGTCGGGGTAGACGGCGGAGCAGAGGCCCTCCCTGCAGCGTGCGGTTCAGTGCCCGACACCACGGAGCCTTCATTTGGGGGGCCTCCCTGGGTACCCCTGCTGCAAGGCCCCCCGGGACGCCCGCCGAGCCCTCCAACGTAATGTGGCTGCCAGGGCATGGTGAGGTGGCGTCAGGATTTCATTTTGGAGAGCTGGATCCCTCCGGCGAAGCCCTCGGTGCAGCACAGCACAAAAGATCCTCTCTGATTAAATGAGAGCTACCGGCCGCGGGGCTCGCACAGAGATCTTAGGAACAAATAAGAAACCTTGGCTTCCAGGCAGGAAATCCCCTTTACTACACCTTTCTGATTTACACTGATCCCTGATACGCACCACATGTGTCCCCTCCTGCCTTGACCCGCATTCGCAATGGTTCTGTTCCACATTTAAGTGATGAAAAGTTAAGACCTGTGGTTACAACTTCTATGAGAAACTTCATTTTGAAGGGCTGCTACATTTCAACTTTATTGCCATGAGGAAAACTGAAGGAACAAAAGCCTTCAGTCATTCCCCAACCTGAAAAGCCCTTGTGAAGACATTTAATAAGTGTAAGTTCTCTGCCGCCGGTTGTTGAAATGCTGACCTGCGGGTTAAAGCAGCAGCATTTGTTTCTACAAATGTTTTGCACGAACGCTGTCCGCGGCTCTATTCTTCCTCGAGATGCCAGACCACAGTTGGCTTTTGCTCTTAAACTGTCTGCCCTGATACAGCTTCAAGACAAAATCTTCCCTGGAGATGGTAGGGTGGCCTGGACACAGGTAGCAACCCCCCCGCCACCGCGAAACAAGAAAACAAGATACAGAGAGACCGAAAACATGGTGTCACAAGTCCCACCTGCCGGGGAGCAGCAAGAGACCAAGGTGCCGGGGAGCAAGATGCAATCTAAGTTTGGAGAGAAGCAAGAAAAGGATCAGAAAACTGGCCAACGTGCCTGCTTTTTCCATTCGGTGCTTCCCTCTTTGAGGAGATCTGTGCAAACTTCCTCTTTTCTACAGACCTGCCCACTGGGATCTGTCTGGTATTAATTGGCTCCCTAAATAATTACTTATGGAAAATCTTCAGCTAATGGCTCTTTTAAGTTGCAGAGCTACAAAAAAATATTTTAAAAAATAAACAAGCACGAAACAAAAATATTGCTACTTTTCTATCGGTACTTATCGGCTGCTGCTGCTTTATTTAGATGGAGGGCAGAGATTGGGCCTGAAGTTTCTTTGTGTTGATTATTGCTGGCAGAAAGCGTCCCGGGAAAAGTGGCACTTGGAAAAGCTCTGCGGAGGAAACTCCTCGAGAGAGAGAGCGGCACGAACAGAGGCGGCAAAGCCCGTAGCCGGGAAAACATCGGAGATGCTGACATGCTTTGCAGCAGCAGCTCTGCACGACGGGAGCAGCGTGTGTCGGCGGGGGCTCGGGACAAGTCGGAGGAAGGGGGGAGGCAGCGATAATCCTCATCACGCGGACAGCCGCGCTCCCGGCTGCGTCCCCGCCGGGCGAGCCCGGGGCCGCTTGCACCGGCGGAGAAGACGCGGCGGCGGGCGCGACGCACAGGGCAGACGCCGGCGTGCCCCTGC
>NW_017728994.1:45197749-45197999 GCF_001723915.1 Gavialis gangeticus | reverse complement strand
GCCCCTGCCCCTGCCCCGCTCACCGTCCTCGTAGTTCTTGAGGTAGTAGTCGGGGCCGGGCCCGCCGCGGCTCTTGGCCGGGTTCTTCACGTTCTGGAAGTGCAGGAAATCCGTCCTCTTGCCCGCGAAGCGCAGGAAGGCGGGGGCCAGGCCGCGGGCCAGGGTCACCAGGCGCCGGGAGCTGCGAGGGGAGAGAGGCGCTGAGCGGCTCCGCGTCGCTGCCCCGCTCCCGCCGCGCCCCGCGGTCCGG
>NW_017728994.1:45184661-45196801 GCF_001723915.1 Gavialis gangeticus | reverse complement strand
CCGGCTCGCTCCTGCCGCCGGAGCCGCGCGCCCGGGAGCGGAGGTTCCCATCTCCGGCCGCCCTGCAGGCGCCGCGGCCCGCGGGCACGTGCAGAGCACGGGAAAGGTTTCTCTCTGACAGCTCCGCCCGCTCCAGGGCCCTGGCAGCTGCCCTCCAAAGATAACAGTTCATGCAAATCGCTCCCAAGCCGGTCAGACTTGAGACATTAGCAAACGGTCTGACCATGAGAGCCACCCTCCACGCCTCCCACCCTGCTCTTCAAAGCTGCGTGGCCTGCTTCCTGCAAGCCACCCAAGCGGGCTGGCCTCAGACCCCAAGTTTCCCTTGCTGCAACGCTCTGCGCCTGAGCCGACGCAGGACAGCCCTGCTGGCTTCGCTGCGTGCACGGCCCTTTGCTGCACAAATAGCCCCGGAGAAGCTGCGGCACCAGCTGCCGGCCAGGTAGGCAGGAGCCTGTCTCCGTCGCCGGGGCCCAGGGCGATCCGAATGCAAGAACGGCATGCGGGCCTGCTGCCCGGGACCAGCGCGGCCCACCATCAAGGGGCAGATAATAGCAACCCAGGACTGCAGCCTTCGGGGCCTGTCGGCTCAGGGAGACGGCGGAGCGCTGGCTTGTGGGGCGATGAAGGTTTACACAAAGCAGATGATGTAAGTGAATCCTGCACAGTATAAAATAACCATTAGAGGCACATGGACTTTGGCCCCACAAGTCTGGAGCCCAGCGCAGCTTTCCCTTTGATAGGGCTGCTCTCCTGTCCCGGCGCCGCCTCAGATACTGTTTCCAGCACGCTGATGAAGCCATTTGGCATGCTTCAGATAAAGGGAGAATCCGGGCAAAACGTGTCTCCCCTTATTTCTCTCCTCGCTTCTATAAAAGCCAGGCAGGGAGAAACCAGGCGAAGCGGGGCTGGGGACACGGCTCCGAAGGATACAGGATCTCTCACATCACATGCAGCCCAGCTTTCCACGGGGCTCCTTCAGCACAGCCACGTTAAAATTAATTGCAGCAGTGTGTACTGGAGGAAATCTCCCCGAGCAGAACCTGATCGCTCGGCTCGCAGAGCACCAACGCCACGGGAGAACAAAGGAAGCGGCTTTTAAGCGACATTCCTGACCTGACAACAACACGTTTCTGTGGCCGCCAGCTCCGTCGTTACCACCCCGTGCACGCCACTCCTGGAGGAGAGCCCAGCACCGAGGTCCAGTCCCCTCCTGGCGCGCTCTTGCTGCCACAGCCCAGGAAGCCACTTGCTCTGCCAACGTTTTTCTCCACCAGGGAGAGTACTAGGAAAATGGGACTCGGGGCGTACTGGGAGGGCAGGGAACAGCTTTCAAATCAGGCTCTCAAAATCAGGGCTTTGTGGGGACAACAACAGATGTAGGGACAGCACAGTGTAGTTAGAGAGGAAAAGAAGAAAGACATCCGACGCTACTAAATATGAGCAGGAAATGCTGAAAAACGGGCTTCATCATGGAACAAGCTCCACTGGTGTATGGAAAACCAAGACTAGAAGCGTTTCATGGGCGCGGGGTGGCACCTGACGGTCCACAGGGCTGCGAGGACACCGGACTGCAGTGCCTCCGTGATGGGCGCAGAACGGCAGTGTGGATCAGACAGACATCGGGGAAGAAAGCAGATGCCTTTGGGGGGCACGGACACCTGGCTTCATGAGGCAGGAAGGGACCAGTCCCCTCCACCGGGTTCTAGGAGAGATAAAGCCAGTCTTCTGGTAACATTTCCCACCAGGCACAAGTGACTTAGGAGCCTAAATCCACTTTCAAAGGTGACTTCTCATAAGAACGGACGCTCGCTGCCTCAGCCGCAGCCGTCTAGGCCCAGCTCCTGCCTCTCGCTGGTGGAGCAGGTGCTTTGGGGAGGGCGAACAGGGCACATCTATAATTTTCCACCCCTGCTCCTCTCCCATTGAAGCTTCCAGCAGCCAGAGCTTTAGCCAGGTCCAGTTCAGAGGCTTCCCCCGTCTCCATGCTCAATACCCACTGATGGACCCGCCTCCAGGAACGGATCCAATCTCCTTTTCAACTGGGCTAAGCCTCCAGCTTCCACAAGTTAAATACTCACTATGTGGAAAAAAGAAAGAAGGGAGGAAAAACCCTCTCCTTCTCCAAGTTTTAAAATGAAACGATTAAGTAGCAGGTTTGTGTTTTGTGACACAGCGAGTAATAAATCCCTACGGACTTGATCTGCACCATTTAAATATTTTGGAAACCTTTATCATGTCCCCCCTCCAGCATCCTTTCTCTAAGCTCTTTTCTAAGTCTCCCAAGTGCCTAAGTCACTTTTTTCAATGGGACTTGGGTTCCTCAGTCACCTTCGTGCCAGTGGCAACTGATGGCCGAGTGCTGTGGCTGCAGACAGCCGTCTGCGCATCTCCTCTAAAGCCGGATGACATTTTAAGGTGAAATATCGGCGCTCTGGGCAGGTCGAGTGAAAACAACACTTCTCCCTCTGTCGCTTCCTTCGCCACGCTCTCCTCAGCCAGTCCTTCCCCTCCAGGCCAGCCCGCACAGATGCGCCGGGAGGCTGCAGTCACCGGCGGAGCCAGCCGCATACAGCAACAAGGAAGACACCAGCCAGGATCCCAGCTGGGAAGCTAGTTTTGGGACCAGGAGAACTGGGTGGAAACACGTGGGTGGAGGAAGCTGAAGTCCTGAGGGGATCTAGATGCTTCAGCAGAGAAGAAACTGCCTGATACGCGTCTCTTGTACTTGCTTTACCCACCGATTTCAGCAGCTCCTCCCGATGCATCCTGGGGTCAGGGGAGAGAGAGAGGTCCGCAGGCTGCACGTCTTCACCCGGAACGTGCCACGTGCCGAGTCCTAAAACAAGATGCGGGACGAGCTCTCCCTGGGCACAGGCGTGGTTCGGAGAGGAGCAGCCCTTTGCTGCTGTTCTGCTTTTCCTGGCCAGAGCCGAACCAGCGGCTGCAACAATTTGCACCAGCTGAAATCCTGGGCCCCTCTCCTCCGTCCTGGTAAAAGTGTTGTTTCTTTCTTATATTATGATAATTACTTTTGAAAACCTGGCTCATTTTTACTCTTTATGCCTGTAAACATTTAGTCCAAGGCTTTGTTAGATTTGTAAATAAATTTCTCCATTTTCCCTTTACGCTGTACTTGCTGTTTTTAATCTCCATGGCAGCCATGGAGAAAGCGGAGCGGGGGAGGACAGGAGAGGAGGAGGAGGAGGATGCCTGAAGAGTTTGTCCAAAAACACATTAAGCATTTTCCCAGCATCTCCAAACAAACAACAATCCTCTCGCTCCCTAAAAGCTAGCTCCACATCCTCTCACCTGCTTCCCCCCCGCCTTTGGGGCAGGGACTCATCTGTGTGTGGGTCTGACACCATGTGACTAATATACATTTCAAATCACGACATCAGTAAACGTAAGCCCGGATCCGGCAGACTGTTGCAGACGTACCTAACTGGTACCAGCGGTTCCTTCGATTCCTCCGCACCTCCATAAAAACAGCCTGAGGAGCGAGCGACTCGTGGTAGCAAAGGTAAGTCGTCTCTGAAAGACAGAAACGCAAGGGGCAGCTCCCTAGAGTGCTCCAAGTGAGGAGGTTACAACGAAGTAGGCATAAAGGCAATTTCAGGCTCAATGTCTAGGGCAGGGTTGCTCAACCGGTGGCACAGAAAGCCTCTGTGGGGCACAGCGGGCTGGGGAGGGACTGAGCAGGGAAAGGGGATCAGAGTTGCGCTGGGGAAGGGCACAGGGCTTATCCTGTGGCACACCTGCTGAGGATTTTGGCCCTGCTGATACAGGGACGTGAACAGTGCGATGTTCAGGACGTGGGGAAGCCTCCATCAGCTGAGACGCTTCAAACCAGAGAGTCCTCTGCACAGAGATGTATTGTGAAGCACTCCCTAGGGCGGAGTTGTATTATTATTATTATTATTAGGACTAGATACGGTGTTGTAAGGAACAAGCCTTCATTATCCAGAAGAGGTGAGAAGACCTCTTTCCATCTGAAGCATCTCCAATGCAGTGACCCCCAGATAGCTAATGTGGGGTTGGGGGTTTAGCATCTATCACTAAGATGGAGGCCAGGAAAATAGCTAGTGGAGGTCACATCCAAAGTTTTGTAAGGTGTAGGGACAGAGGAATGTTTTCCAAGGCCTGCCTTGGTAATTTCTTTGTGGGTGAAAGCCTACCCAGCAAACGTGAGCTGTGATGGATGGCCTAGGAATAGAGACAGCAGCAGACAAGCAAGGTGAAGATTCAGTACGTGAGAATAAAGGAGAAAACACTACCCATGCACACTTTCTCCAAACAGATTTTCTATTTATTCATTTCCTTACAAGCCCTTTACTGCAGTCAGAGTGACTTATCTTCCCAAATCAACTTCTGAGGCAGAGAGCAAGCGGAGTGCATAGAAAGTGGTAAAGATGTGGTTATCGGACCATGTAACAGCACAGCAGATTCCTTCCATTGAGGCTTTTGCTCTTTCTATGCAGGAAGTGCCTATTACCGTCATCAAATGAGCCTTAATGTCCTCTGCTAGGGAATGCTCTCTTGGCTTACAAACCTCTTCTACACTAATCGGAAGGCCAAGGCATAGTAATCATGGACTTAAACGGTTTTTATTCTTTGCATCTTGGATGGAAACAAATAAAGTGGCAGATTTCCTGTAGTCAAAAGTGTATATAGGACGAGTGCAACAACAATGCTTACATTTCTATAGCCAAGGTCAGACGCAATGTCTCAACTCCTTGCCAGGCCTGTGAGGCAGAATTATCTTTATTTTCCTTAGGGAGAAATGGAGACAGGAATATCAAAGCTTTAAAAGACCTGAAAATGAAGGCGGGGATCTATCCGTTCTGCCATCGGAGAATTTAGCCAGGAAAGTGGCAGAGCTGGAGGAGGAGGGCAGGCGTTTGCAGGGGAGGGAGCGCATGCGGTCTGCGTTTTCTGCAGAGATGTTCTGCATTCCATCAGCAAAAGCGAAGGAAGTGGATGTGAGCGGTGGACTAGAGAGGGGCAGTGGGAGGACAGATGAAGTGCTAGGATAGAAGAGCATGCAAGTCAAGCATGGCAGCGAGGGTGGAGCTGCACACAGAGACCGCGCGGGAGTCGGAGTCGACTGATAATGGCAAAAAGTAAATGAAAAAATCAGAATCGTTGCTGGGCTGAAACACCAAGCAGCCAGAAGTCCTAGCTCACTTCATATTTTAAATATGGTTCTTACTGGGCGTAACGCAACCTCTGAGCACTGCTGGGATACAATCGCTAACCAGCAACATCAAGGTGATCGCAGGCCAGCAAGCCCGAGCAAAGTTTGGAGAAGACAAAGTCGCGAGAGTGACCAAAGTATACACAGAGAAGTGCAGACCGCGACTCAGGCCCCAGGACTGGCAGCACATTAGACACGATCCATCCAGACGTTGGAGTCATCCAGGATAAGGACAAGGATGAAGAAGAGAAGAAAAAGGAACCAGAGGGAGGGGACCTGGGCAGCAATAAATCACCTGCGCAAGTACGCAGTGGAGCACGGCTGGCTAGCCGGCAGTCCTGCAGAAGGACCTGGGGGTGCCAGCGGATCATGAGCTGAATGCGAGTCAAGAGCGTCGTGCTGTTGCGAAAGAGACCCAACGTGGGGACATGAGCAAGAATGTCATATGCAAGACATGTGAAGTAATCCTTCCACTCGACTTGGCACTAGTGAGGCCTCAGCTAGAAAACTGCACTGAGCTCTGGGCACCACAATTCAAGAAAGATGTGGAGCAAATGGAGGGAATCCAGCGGATGGCAACAGAAATGATCAGAAGCATCGAAAGCAGGACCAGTGTGGGACAGCTGCAAGGGAAGAGGAGAGGCTGGAGGGGAGTCATGACAGTGGCCTTTAGCTATGCAAGAGGTTGCTGAAAGAAGGAAGACTGTTTTTCATTGCCCACCGGGGATAGGGCAGGAAATGACGGACTTAAATTGCAGCAAGTGAGATTTCAGTTAGACTTTAGGGAAGAATAATCTTTCAAGCTATAAGGATAGTTAAGCACTGGAATAAAAAGTCTTCGGAGCTTCCTCGCTGGAGGTTTTTAAGAGCAGGTGAGACGCACCCATTAAGAATCATTTAAATACAAGAGATCTGTCCTGGGCAGGAGCACAGACTAGACGATTTCTCAAGGTCCCATGCAGCCTTGTTTTCTGTTGTTCTATGACTTCCAGGAGGCTCAGTAAAGCTAAATGAAAAGAGGAATTTCTATCCTGAAAAAAAAAAAATTCCAACATTTCAAATGTGTTTTCAAAAAAAATCTCCTAACTTCTCCCAGGACAAAAATTAGGATAAATGCTCGTTTGGAAGCGTTGAGACATTTTTCTCAGCATTGCTCTGGTTTCTCTCCAGATGCCCCCAGGATCGTGTCCGGCTGGGCCAATACCGTGGCAGAAGGCAGAGCCCCAGTGCATTCTGGGAGAAACAAGCCGAGCCAGAAAGTTCAGCCCCCAGAGAAGACGGCCCGCAGCACTTGGACTACAAAAGTCTGAGAGGCACCGCAACAGCTCAGGGAAAAAGGACTCATGTCAAATTAATCTACAGCCAAATACTTCATTTTCATTTTCTAGGAAGAAAATAAAAAAACCCAGCAAGGGGGACACAGAGTAACGCTGAGCTGACCCGGAGCCAAAGATCATTTGCATTTTCCAGGAAGAAAATAAAAAAAATAAAAATGCGGAAAAAAATAAAATTAAGTTCTGTGGGAAGTTGAAGTTCAGCAGAAACTGTCATTTGTGTTGGGGCAGGGGGGATTTTAGCAGAAAATTCCTGCCCAGCTCTAGCTGGAAGCAAGGGGGAGAGGCCGAGACCAACGTGGTGAGGTGAAGCCCTTTATAGTGTCATGTTCAAAGAGGGAAGTGAAGAATTTGGGAAATCTGTCTGGAACTCCATGAACTATCCAGGAACGTGATTTACCAGCTGCTTAATATGAATCAGATGCATTTTACATGGTACGCTCGGGTCGGCCTTTCATTGTCATTGTTTTCTTCCCTCGGCTAGGAGCCGGGTGGGGAAGTGCAGCCCGATGACAGCAAGTTCGGAGACGGACATTCGCGTTGCACCTACAGCTTTGCTGGCCCCAGCCTGCGAGCGCCTCCAGCCTGGCAGACCAGCACACCCGCGTGCAACCCCGGCGGGCGCGGATGTTCGCTGGGTGCAGCTCGCCGCCCAGAGAGACGGAGCAGGAAAGCCCCATAAATTAGTAGCCTGGGCGTCCCTTCTGTACTTTCTGCAGCGCGGGAAAGTACCCGTCTTCCCCCTCCCTCCACTTGTTTTCTTTCTTCTTTCTTTCCCCCCTCTGCAGTTCTCCAAAACTGCTGGCATTTGGGGCAAGTCAGACATACAGCTACCCAGACGAAAACGTGCGTGCAATTGCGCGCCTAGCTTGTTTAGAAACACGGGCTGTTATTTTCCATCCAGCAGAACCTAGAGGAGGGGGATCTGTGACGTTGTTTGTTACAATCATTTGCATTTGACTGTGTGCAAAAGCTTGATTTATACAACGACTTTCCTTCTGTATTCAGTATCACCATGTGTCATTGATTATATATTTAAATAGCAGAAATGAGTTAAACCTCATGACTTCCTCCCTTTAGCTTCCCCGTCAGAAAGGGCCGTCTTTAACCATTATACAAACTCCTCAAAAAATAGCTTGAACCAGAGCAGGGAGCTGGCTGCATCCTCAGGAGACAGAAAGACAAGTAATCAGGGACTGAGGGCTGTGCCTAGTCAGCAGTGCTTTCCCAACATGCAGGAAGATGCTTTTCCTACCCAAACTGTTCCTGCCTAAGTAAGCTGAACAAAACAAGGCAGACTGCCATGTACAAAAAAAAAAGCACAGCTTCCCTTCCCGGGGATCCTGATTTCAACCTGCTCCAGACATCAGTAAAAGAGCTTTCCTGTCTCAGCATCTGCTTTGCATGCTCATTAGAGACGCCGGCCCTCACCGTCATCATCATCGTTTGCAGCCATCAGCCTCGGGAGACCGTGGTGGGTCACCGGGCGGGCACCACCACAGCTCTCGCAGTTCCCAAAGCAACGGGCTACCGAAGTCGTAAGTGGGACTGACTTATGTGCGCTTCGGCCTTCCTTTCTTTCCTCTGGGAACAGGCAGCCTTTCTAATACAATCCCTTCATTTCCCATCACAGCAGCCCTCAGCTTCTCCCAGGTCCTAAAGAGCCGCTATGAACAGACCCGACCCCACAGCCCTGAGGGGTGGGCAGTTCCAGTCTGCTCTGTTCTTGGGGGTCAGGCCCCAAAACCAGACTCAGCTGAACGGACCTCTGTACAAGGCCCACCCCGCTCCTCAGCCCGGTGCCTTCCAGAGGCAAGCCTGTATGAGTGCAGCGGTGGCTCTGTCTGGGTCAAAGCTCCCCTGCACCCTAAACCAGATGGATCCTAATAGTTAAGGGGTGAGAGAGGGAAGTCAGAGCTGGAGCTTGGCCTTGGAAGGCAGGAAAAAGTGGGGTTTAAGCCAAGTTTTAAAGAGGGAAACCAAGAACTGGGGAAAGGACTCCAGTTCCTCATGTAGGAGCAGTGACACAAGGTGAGGAAGCATAAAAGACAAGGAGACCATAATGTGAGGGTACAAGAGGAACTCATGGAGGAAACGGAGGATAGGATCAGTGCATGGATGGAGGGGATGCATGGAAGACTTAACCGATAGGGTACAATCCGGACAGAAGTCATTGCAGAGCTTCAAAAGGTGGGGATAATAACCCCCCACAGTCCCAACCGGCTCAGACAGGTGTTCATCAAAGACCCATAAGAATAGATGCTCTCAGAGTGAAGTATGGCAAAAATACACTCGAGTTCACAAGGAAAAAATGTAGTTCGTTACTGGAAAACTGGAACGTGTCCTTAGTATCTACTGAAGTTACGTATGTGCTTGTTTTAGTGACCGCAGTTTAAAAAGAGATCTTTGCAAGCGTTTTTTTTGCAACGAGCCAGAGTTTGAGTTTCACTGCTCTAAAGTTTTTGCCTGATGAGTTTCTCACGTGGAGTCACAGGAAAGTAGGGCACTGGAGGTCATCTCATCTAACCCCCTGCTCAGGCAGGATCATGCCCCTCTCTGCCATCCCAGAAGCGGCGTCTAACCCGCTCTTCAACCCTTCCCGGGACGGAGTCGCTACAAACTCTCCGTTTCTGTCCCAATGCTGAACCACCCTCACAGTGAGGAAGCTCTTCCTAGCCTCCAAACTAAATTTCCCTTGCTGCAATTTAAGACCATTACCCCTTGTCCTGTCCTGTGCGGCCACAGAGAACAGCTTATCATTATCCTCTTTATAACCACCCTTCAGGTATTTGAAGACTTACCAAATTTCCCCTCAGCCTTCTCTTCTCCAGACCGCATCATCCCACTTCTATTCAAGCAGCATGAAGAAGCCTTCTTCTGAGACCTTTTGTGTTTTTATTGCTCTCTGCTGGACTCTTGCTCATTAGTACACATCCTTCTTGAAGTGTGAGGCCCAAAGCTGGGCACTGCTCTCCCGGTGAGGTCTCCCTACTACTGGAGTGTGGAAGAAACACTGCCCCTGACTTCTAAGCAACACTTCTCTACAACCCAGGATGCTGTTCCCTTTTTTTGCAACAAGGGCACACTGTTGACTTATATTCATCTTAACATCCACTGTAACCCCCCAGTCCTTTCCGTAGTACTGCAACCCCGCCAGTCATTCCCCAGGCTGTATTTCTGCATGCACTTGTTCCATCTTAAGTGCAGGACTTTGCACTTGTCCTCACCGAATTTCATTTGATGAAGTTGGGACCATTTTTTCCCAGTTTATCCACGTCGTTCTGAATCCTAATCCTAACCACCGGAGTGTCTGCAACTCCAACCAGCCTGGCACCATCTGCAAGTTTGCTAAGTGTGCACTTGATTTCCTTATCCAAATCATTAATGAAGATGTTAAACAACACCGGACCCAAGGTAGACCCCTGGGGAACCCCACCCCCCAGGGTAGGTGATCCCTCTTCCCATTTGGAGATCAAGACATTGATGATGACTCACTGAGCACAATGACCTAACTAGTTATGTAGCCATCTTACAGGCTAGATGAAGCTACTGTATTGCCATAGCTCACTAACGAGACTGTCATGGGAGACAGTGTCAAAAGCCTTGCTGAAGGTGCCATACGTCTCAGTCACTGCTCTCCCCATCCAGAGTCTATCACTTTGCTGTCGGAGGAACTCAGGTTGGTCAGGCATGACTTGCCCTTGATGAACCCATGTTGGCTGTTCCTGATCACCTTACTCCCCGCCAAGGTGCTTGGAAACAGAGTCCTTGATGACATGCTCCATAACCCTCCCAGGTGTCAAGATCGGACTGGCCCGTCTAACTCCCCCACTCTTCCTTCTTGCCTTTTGTAGAGATGGCCACTATATTTGCCCTCTTCCAGCCACCTGGAACCTCAGACCTCCACAAATTCTCGAAGACAATAGCCAGTGGCTTTGCATCTCACCCAGTTCATGAGGTCTCTTCCAGCCCTGAACGTCTGTGAATATGTGCGAATTCCTCGATTACTCTGGGTGCATCTCATCCAGCCCTGCCGACGTGCAACATCCAGCTTCTGTAAGCAACCTCTAAACCTGTTCTCTCTTTACTTTAAGCTACTTATCTCCTCCCCTATCCTTGCTGTCAACTGTTTGTCATCTGGTGGCTGACCTTATTCACAAAAGCAAGGCGGCATTAAATACTCCAGCCTTCCCTGCTTTGCCTGCCCGTTATTATTAGCCTGCCCTCCCACTCCATTCAGTAAAGGGTCAACATTGTCCTTGATCTTCCTCTTACTCGGGGCGCACTTGCAGAATTGTGTTGCCTTTGTTGTCCCTTGCTACTTGCATCTGAATGCATTCGTTGGCCTTCCTGGTTTTCTCCCTGCTTGCCCCTGAAATACTTGCCCCTGCACACACGGCCAAGTTCCACTTTTTGTAAGATTTGTTTCTGACTCGGAGTTTGCTGTTTAGCCAGGCTGGTCTCTCATTGCACTGATTGTCCCTTTGCATCAGGATAACCTGCACTTGCATGCTGCGATGGCCTCCTTAAGATACAAGCAGCTCTCCTGAACTCCCCTCAGAGCCTCCCTGAGTTTAAGTCTGCTTTTAAGAAGGTCTTTATTCTGCTGCTCTCCTTCCTTCCTTTCCTATCATTTCATAGTCACTAGTGCCAAAGTGGCCTTCCACTTCATGTTCTCAGCCAGCTCCTCCCTCTTCATGAGCAGCAAATTGAGAAAAGCTTCCCCCAGTTGGCTTCTCCAACAAAAACATGCTAAAGCACAACTTGTTTTGGCTTTTCCCATTTGATAGGGTGTTACTTGGATCCAGCTATGTAACATAACCTAAAAAGATGCTATTAATTCCCAGAATGTGTCTTCACTAAGGAAAAAAAAAAGGTGTGTTCTTGCCCTCCGTTAAATAATGCAACAACTAGCCCAGGGCAAATCCTTGTGAAGACAAGGCAGCTGGTAATATTCCCATGTGTTAGTTCAACTTGACCAGATAACATGTGCAAGAACTGTGGATTCACTAGCATTTACCCCACATTAGCTGTTGCGTGTTCACCAGTGGGGCAAGAACACAACTGTGCTTCGCATGAAGGACCCAATCTAGACAAGTCAGGAGAGTACAAGGCCCTGGAGATGGGTTATCATCCTATGAACAGGGCCATATTTCCCTCCCTCAGACACCCCACGTGCTCCTCGAGGAGTGCAGGTCCCAGCTGTGGTCACTGATGCTTTTCAACCTCCCTTCTCTCCGCTTGCTCACAAGCGGTTGTCGTGTTCACCCTGCAGGACGCTGGCCGGGCCCAGTGCCCAGTTCCTTTGTGTTTGCCCAAGGAACGTCTTTGCAGACCTCTCACGGGCTCTTGAAGCAGCAGCTTGATGTGTTGTGCTACAGGAAGGGCGTTTTCCCCTCCTGTTGCTACAGGTGTGTGTGTGTGGGGCGGGGGGAGGCGAGGGTTGGCTGAAGCCTTTGCGACCTGTGGTCCAGCTGGGTCTAAAACCTGGAGGTCCCTGGTTAGAGAAGCCCCAGGATTAGCCTGATCACCACATGTGGGATCAGGAAGGAGAGTGACCCCACAGTCAGGCCAGCGTAGACAGGGGATGGAGGAAGTTGCCTTCCTCT
>NW_017728994.1:45181938-45184548 GCF_001723915.1 Gavialis gangeticus | reverse complement strand
TTCCTCTGTAGTGGGGGGGGGGGGTCCTCTGGATCTCTCCCGTGCAGTTTAACAACACGTGCAGCAGCACGGCACTGACCTCCTCCTCCTCCTCCCCCTGCCTTTCCTTGGCAGGCGGGGGTGCCTTTGGTCTTTGGGCAATACGTGCTGCAGGTGTACAGCAGGGCTGACTGTACAGGTTTAGGAACAGCTTAGACAAAGACTTGTATGCAACGGCTTGCCTGGGGCAGATCCGGGCTCAGGCAGGGCGCTGGACTCGATGACCTCTGAAGGTCCCTTCCAGCCCTGCTTTTCTGTGGGTCTATGAAATCCAATAAACAAACAACAACATAACATTACAGCTAATCAGAATTGCCCTGGACCAGCTGATTCCTCCCCTAAGGGAGACAGCTAATACCATCTTTGAAGGTGAAAACCTGCATACCCAGAAGCTTGCTGCAGTTCAGGGTATTCCAGAAAGCCAAATCAGTGGGTCTTAGTGACACCAGTTACCATCTGCTGCCCCTTTCTTGGGCCACTGGATGAAAAGGCAAAATAAAGCCTCTAATTTTACCAATTCACTCCGAAGTCCTGGTCTCCACTGGAATTTATGCCACGTGTGTGAAAAGCATCAGTGCAAAAGGAAAATGATCCTAGTGTTAAAAGGAAAGTCCATCTCAGAAGGGCAGGGGCCACCAGCCACCTTCTCCCAACAGCTAGGATCCAAAACAGGTTTTGCAGGTTTTGCGGGTAGACCCATAAGGGGAGATTGCCATCGCGCGGCCCCTCGAGATACTACACCGAAGATGCAATATCCCTCCCCTGCTATTCACCTCTGTCTCCAGAAATAGCCATTCCTAAAAGTGCCATTAGCCTACATCCTCTTGGCTAAGTCCACACAAAGCAGAAGCTCACACGTGGACGTCCATCTCCTGAATCCCAAGGGGGGCTCAGGCACTGCGTAACGCCTTCCCCTCACTCCCAGTGCCGGGGTCTATTCTTCCCCCCTGTGCTGGGGGAAGGAAGAGGGCGAGTGGCAGGATGGGGGTAGGGCGAGCACAAGGACGCTGCAAACCATCCCCTCTTTGTAGGCACTGATGGCCCGGGAGAGTCCCAGACAGTGGGTCCACAGGACCCCCGTTTTTTCAGAGAGCTGGACAAGGATTTCAAGGCAGATTCATCCCCTGGGATCCATGCAGGTCTATCAGGTTTGAAGGCAGGAGGGCACCCCTCATAACGGGGTAATCGATGTGCATCCCCGTTAACCCTTCACACTCAGGAAACTAGTACGTTTTCATGTACTAGGACAAAAAGCAAACTTGAGCTCTTTCTGACCCGTTACCTGGCTTGCAGTGAGGAGACCCACTCTCTCCTGTCAAGTTTGACCAATGATTCACTCACAGGCTACGGGACATTTTCCTATACAAAAGCTTTGCTCATTCTGTATCAGCTAAAGAGGGAAACTCCCTCATCCCTGCCTGAAGATGAAGAGCAAAGTGGTGAAAGAGGATAGTGGCACAGAAAGATTGGCACACAGCAATTTGGAAAAGGCCACGTGCAGCCCCAAAATTAGATTTACAGCCACAAAGACGACGCTGAATGCCCAGTGGCACAGTGCTGCTCTCCTTCCCTCACCCAGCTCCAGGTGCGCGATCCGTGACGAGAGCTGGCATATTGTAGCTTCGGCCTGCATGTCTCCTGAGTCTGGAAGTGGAGGATGTTCGAGAAAAGCTCTCAACCTGGACGCTGCAATGTGTGGCATTTCTCCCAAGCGCTGAGCAGAGTCAGCAAAGAGCTCTGAACATCTTGTTCCCTTCGATTGCCTGGTGATGACCGCCTGAGTGTGCCGTTAGGCAGCTCGTTACAATGGTGCGCGGCTGACTAGGTTTTCTGGCTTCCATCCTACATGTTAAGATTGTATCGTATGTCGGTGTCTGGGGACAAGGATCCATAGGTTTGGGGTTAGATGATATAGTGGATATAATCTACACTAGATTATAGGTAGTTAGTTATGTTAGTTTGTGGCCTAGGGGCAGTCAGGGTAGATTATACCAATCATTTCAGCAGCAAAACCAAAACAGCAAGAAAACAGGTAAAAAGTCTCATTTTAGCCAAGACCTTAAAGACATGTAGCTAAGAAAGGCTGTGAAGAGTTGGTAAAAAACTTAGCATGTCCCTTCCTGATCACCACCTGGCTTCAGCTTACACCCCCAAACTGATCAACACCTTCTCATGGGAAGGGGAAAGAGGAGGGTTTCTACAAGTATGTCAGCAACAAGAGGAGGATCGCGGTAGCGCGGGTCCCCTCCTGAATGGGGGAGGCAGCCTAGTGACAGAGGATGCAGAAGAGGCTGAAGTGCTCAGCGCCTTTTTCACCTCCGTCTTCACAGGCCAGGGCAGCTCCCAGACGGCTGCGCCGGGCAGCACAGTTTGGGGAGGAGGGGAGCAGCCCTCAGGGGTGAAAGAACAGGGTAGGGACTGCTAGCGTCCAGGATCAAGGACAACAAAAAGTCCTTTTTCAAGTACATTGAGAGCTAGAAGAGGGCACCAGGCAATGTAGGGCCCCTGCAAGATGCAAACGGTAATCTTGTGGCTACACCAGACAAGAAAGCTGATATTTTTAACCGTTTC
>NW_017728994.1:45180632-45181184 GCF_001723915.1 Gavialis gangeticus | reverse complement strand
ATGAGGAGAGACTGAGGGACCTGAACCTGTTCAGCCTCAGCAAGAGGAGGCTGAGGGGGGACCTGGTGGCTGCCTACAAACTCGTTAGGGGAGATCAACAGCAAACAGGTAGAGCTCTTTTCTCCCTAGCACCGCCTGGGGTGATGAGGAACAATGGTAATAAGCTGATGGAGAGCAGGTTTAGGTTAGAGATCAGGAGGCAATATTGTACAGTTAGGGTGGCCAAAATCTGGAACCAACTTCCCAGGGAAGTGGTCCTCGCCCCTACCTTAGGCAAATTCAAGAGGAGGTTGGATGATCCCCTGTCTGGGGTCGTGTGAACCCAGCATTCATTCCTGCCTGTGGGAGGGCGTCAGGTGAGATGATCTGTTCAGGTCCCTCCTGACCCCAGCTGCTACGAAACTCTGCTTGCAAAAGCTGGACGTGCACAAGTCCATGGGGCCAGATGGGAAGCACACAAGGGTGCTGAGGGAGTTGGCTGATGAGACTGCAGAGCTGCTGGCCATCACCTTTGAAAACTCATGGTGGATGGGAGAAGTCCTGGACCATTGG
>NW_017728994.1:45175383-45175632 GCF_001723915.1 Gavialis gangeticus | reverse complement strand
GCCCGTAAGCCTCACCTCAGTGCTCGGGAAGATCTTGGAGAGGATCATCAAGGATTACATCTGTGGGGGGCAACAGGGAGATCATGCTCGGGGCAGCCAGCATGGGTTGATCAAAGACAGGTCCTGCCTGACCAACCTGGTTGCCTTTTGTGACCAAGTAACTAAATCCTTGGATGATGGTGTCGCCATGGACATAGTCTTTCTGGACTTTAAGAAGGCCTTTGACACTGTCTCTCACCCCATTCTCAT
>NW_017728994.1:45173104-45174316 GCF_001723915.1 Gavialis gangeticus | reverse complement strand
ATGAGGAGAGACTGAGGGACCTGAACCTGTTCAGCCTCAGCAAGAGGAGGCTGAGGGGGGACCTGGTGGCTGCCTACAAACTCGTTAGGGGAGATCAACAGCAAACAGGTAGAGCTCTTTTCTCCCTAGCACCGCCTGGGGTGATGAGGAACAATGGTAATAAGCTGATGGAGAGCAGGTTTAGGTTAGAGATCAGGAGGCAATATTGTACAGTTAGGGTGGCCAAAATCTGGAACCAACTTCCCAGGGAAGTGGTCCTCGCCCCTACCTTAGGCAAATTCAAGAGGAGGTTGGATGATCCCCTGTCTGGGGTCGTGTGAACCCAGCATTCATTCCTGCCTGTGGGAGGGCGTCAGGTGAGATGATCTGTTCAGGTCCCTCCTGACCCCAGCTGCTACGAAACTCTGCTTGCAAAAGCTGGACGTGCACAAGTCCATGGGGCCAGATGGGAAGCACACAAGGGTGCTGAGGGAGTTGGCTGATGAGACTGCAGAGCTGCTGGCCATCACCTTTGAAAACTCATGGTGGATGGGAGAAGTCCTGGACCATTGGAAAAGAGCAAATATAGTGCCTGTCTTTAAGAAAGGGAAGGAGGAGGATCCGGGGAACTACAGCCTCACCTCAGTCCTTGGACAAAATCATGGAGCAGGTCCTCAGGAAATCCATGTCTGGAGGAGGGGGTCTCAAGCTGCAGCAAGGGAGGTTTAGGTTGGATATTAGAAAAAATGCTCTCACTAGGAGGATGGTGCAGCACTGGGATGGGTTACCAAGAGAAGTGGTGGAGTCGCCATCCTTGATTGGATGTTGTTTGGATGCTGAGTGGATATTGGTTGGATATTCAGATAAACTGTCCCCCGATGAGGGTAGTAAAGCACTGGAGCAGGTTACGCAGAGAGGTGGTGCAGTCTCCATCCTTGGAGGTGTTTAAGGCCCAGGTAGACAAAGCCTTGTTGGGATGATGTAGTCGGGGCTGGTCCTGCTTTGAGCAGGGAGCCAGACTAGATGTGACCCCCCCGAGCTCCCTTCCACCCCCATTGTCTGTGAATCTAAGGTGATCAGGAACAGTCGGCAAGGATCACCAGGGGCAAGTCATGCCTGACCAACCTGACTGTCTTCTGTGATGAGATGATTGTTTCTGTGGGTGTGGGGAGACCAGTGGACATGATGTACCTTGACTTCAGCATGGCTTTTGATACCGTCTCCCACATTCTC
>NW_017728994.1:45162692-45163000 GCF_001723915.1 Gavialis gangeticus | reverse complement strand
AAACAAGCTAAGGAAGTACAGGTTGGATGAATGGACTGTATGGGCTCAGAGGGTAGTAATTAATGGCTTAATGTCTAGCTGGCATCAAGTGCAGTGCCCTGGGGTCAGCTCTGGGGTTGGTTTTGTTCAAGGTCTTCATCAACTACCTGGAAGATGGGATGCAATGACACCAAGCTGGGGGGACGAGTAGATACGCTGGAGGGTCGGGCTAGGATTCAGAGTGACCTGGACATACTGGAGGGCTGGGTTGAAGGGGCTCTCATGCGGTTCAACAAGCACAAGTGCAAAGTCCTGCGCTGAGGCGGGAG
>NW_017728994.1:45155488-45157692 GCF_001723915.1 Gavialis gangeticus | reverse complement strand
GAGCTAGTTCAGATGCTAGGATGGAGACTAAGTTGTTAATGTTTTGACAATTGGTAAAACAGTTAAGGAAGGAGAGGAAGGTTCAAATTGTGAGGCTCTGCATGTGGACACATTGAGTGAGGGTTTAACTTTTCCTGGGGTGAGGCTTAGCTTTCCAAAATTAGGGCAGCATTTCCCAAATCTAAGGGTAGAGGGCAGGATTTTGAATCTGTAGCAAAGAAAGATTTTTCTCCCATTTGTTTGGCAGGTGTTGGAGATGAAGCACATGGGAATGTGATAAAGGGATACAAAACAGTGAATTGTATTGAGTCTGGAGAAGAGAAGACCAAGGGGGATTGAATAGCAGCCTTCAGCTCCCTGCCAGGGGGCTGCAAAGAGGATGGAGCTGGGCTGTCCTCAGTGGGGGCAGATACAGGACAAGGAGCAATGGGCTCAGGCTGCAGCAAGGGAAGTTGAGGTTGGATATTATGAAAAAAACCTCTCACCAGCAGGGTAGTAAAGCACTGCAACAGGTTACCGAGAGGGGCTGTGGACTCTCCATCCTTGGAGGTGTTTAAGACCCACGTAGACAAAGCCTTGTCCGGGATGATGTAGTTGGGGCTAGTCCTGCTTGGAGCAGGGGTTGGACTAGATGCGACCTCCTGAGCTCCCTTCCAGCCTCATTTTCTGTGATTCTCAAAATGGCCCCATCTCCCCAGGGCCCAGCTGAGGTGCACTGATGTGCTTCAGATGCCAAGATCTGCAGTGGTCTCCTAAAGTCACTGAAAGACCATGTCATTTAATAAAATAACCCCCTTCCTCCATAGGAAGAAAAGTCTGAGAAAGGAGATGAGCCACGTCTTCAAGTCCTGACGAGACACTGGCAGACAAGGCACAATACACAGGTGAGGGCCCCGCTGACAACACTCCTCGGCTCACGCCAAGCCCCGTTAGCAGCAGCTCCTCCGCTAACCTCAACCGCATGCCGTGGGGAGACAGGCACTTTTGCACCAAAACCTGAAGGACGCAGCATTTTAAAGATCATAGCTGCTGCTTTGAAGTGCACCTGGAATGAAACAGGAAGCCCCGGCTGCCTTGAGAGGATGGGAGCAATATGCTCCCTGCAGTTCATGCCCCCAAGCAGGGAGCCCCGGTCTGCACCAGCTGTAATTTCCAAATGGTATGAAAGGGTAGCTCCAGAGACAGCTCACTGCTCCACGACAGCCCAAGCCAGGCATGAACAGCACTCGCAGCCTCTGTAACAGGGAAAGGCTGCCCCAAGGGCGTAACTCCACCCATCCTTCTGAATCACCGGCCTGACAGGAAGAGCAGACCGCACCGAGCCATTACTGCCAGCCTCGCCCTGTGCGGCTGTGATGGGCATGCCGTGAAGTCCCAGGTCACTCGGCCTCACCTGATGCAAGATACACCCCGCTTGTTCTCACCTATATGTTCTCTCAGCCAGGCATTGGCGAAACTAAGGCAGGGCACAGTCCAAGGCTGAAGGAAGGACAGAACTTGAGTTATCTGAATGCTGTAGGTATAAACTGGCAAGTTGCATCCCCCCCCACGTGCCTCACATCCTCACTGAGCAGGAGCAACAGCGTGGAAGCTGTGTTCCTCCGAAACAGCATCACTGAGATAGAAAAAATAATAATTAAGGACGTGGTCATCATGGGTGACCTGAACTTTCCAGACATCTGCTGGGAGAGCAGTCAGCCAGGTCTGACCACTCACCTCGGTCCCTAGCCCAAATGCAGGACGTCCACCTAACCCAGGAGGTGCATGGCCCCACCGGGGAGACGCCTTGTTGGACCTGGTGCTGGCCACGGGGACGACCTGGTGCGGGGGCTGCGGGTGCTCGACCACCTGGGCGACAGTGATCATCGCCTGCTGGGATTCACCATCCGGCACAAGGTGGCAAAGGCCGGCAGCAAGGCAGCAGCCCTGGGTTTCAGGAGGGCGGACATCAATGAGCTAAGGAGAATAGTCGGGGAAGCACTGAGGTCCCGGAGGGGAGGGGAGCCAGGTGTCCAAGAAGAGTGGTCGCTCCTTAAGGAGACGATCCTCCAAGCCCAAAGGGAGGTAATCCCAACGAGGATCAAAGGGGGCAGGAGGGCGCAAAAGCCGCCATCGCTCACCAAAAGCATCCAGGAATGTCTCCTAGCTAAAAGGGAGGCACACACCCAATGGCAGGGGGGCCATCCCCAGGGAGGACTACACTG
>NW_017728994.1:45153244-45154345 GCF_001723915.1 Gavialis gangeticus | reverse complement strand
GCGGCTAGGATCTGGGAACAACTTCCAAGCAAAGTGGTGCTGGCTCCTACCCTGGGGGTCTTTAAGAGGAGGCTGGATGAACACGTTGCCGGGGTCGTTTGGCCCCAGTGCTCTTTCCTGCCTTGGCAGGGGGTCAGACTTGATCTGCTCAGGTCCCTTCTGACCCTAGAAACTAGGAAACTATGGAGTCACAGAGAGGTGGGACCTGCGAGGGTCATGTGTAGTCCAACCTCTGCTTGAGTCATGCCCCCAGCTACAGAGGAAAGCAACCCGCCCAGACTCCACGCCAATCTGACCACGGGGTAAAATTCTTCCCTGACCCCCGAGATGGTGACTGATCTGACCTTGAGCGCAGGGGCAAGACCCTGCAGCCGGGACCCTGCGGGGCTGGCGCCTGGAGGAGCACTGGCACAGCCCGGGCTACAGAAGGTAGCCTAAAAAACTCCCTGAAGAGTAAGAGCAGGAGGGGAAAAGTTTCCCTCCCAGCCCCAGGTAGCCACCAGCAAAGCCCCACAGGACAGCATAGCTACGCCTAGACCATCGCCGAGCAGAAGCAATGGGAAGAGCCCCCCATGTTGCTCTAACCCCCCCGCTTTCCCATATCCAGCAATTCAAATCCTTGCCCTGCTGTGCCACTGCCACTGCCACTCCACCTGCACGGGGCAGGGGCCCACAGTCCTGGCCTAGGTCCCGGCCTAGCGAGGCCCAGACAGGGTGGCCGGCCCCAAGCGCCAGGCCAGTTCCAGCCACAGCGCAGGGGCGGTGAGCGGGGAGCTAGTGGCGCCAGTGCCTCTCTGCCAGCCCGGCAAGGGACAGCGCTGCCAGCCGACCCGCAGGCCTGCGCCCCAAGGCTGCGGTCCAGAAGCAGAGGCCTCTTGCTCTCCCCAGCTGCATCTCTCGCCTCCCAGCTCAGGCGCTGGTCCTAGGGAAAGCCTTCAGGCCTCCCGCAAGAGCTCCTGCTGCTGCCTGTGGGTAAGGGCGGGGGTGCCCGCTTTTGCAAGGCTGCATCCAGCGCCAAGGGAGGCTCTGGCCCGCGCTGGCTTAATAGGAGCAGCGACCGCGCAGGGCCAGGCCCGCGACCCCACGCCTGGGGGGCGCGCG
>NW_017728994.1:45134643-45152622 GCF_001723915.1 Gavialis gangeticus | reverse complement strand
GCTCGCCCCGCTGCGGGCCGCCGGGCCGCACGACCTGGCGGGCGAGGAGCTGGCCATGGTGCAGGGCGCGCTGGAGCTGCGCACCAAGGCGGTGCGGGATGTGCTCACACCGCTGGCCGACTGCTTCATGCTGCGGGCCGACGCCGTGCTGGACTTTGCCACCATGTCTGAGATCCTGCGCTCGGGCTACACACGCATCCCCGTCTACGAGGGCGAGCGGCGCGACAACATCGTGGACCTGCTCTTCGTCAAGGACCTGGCCTTCGAGGACCCCGACGACTGCACACCGCTGCGCACCGTCACCCGCTTCTACCGCCGCCCGCTGCGCTGCGTCTTCAGCGACACCCGCCTGGACACGCTGCTCCAGGAGTTCAAGAAGGGTGAGTCGGGCATGGGCCTCGGCCAGGGCAAGCCCCGTGGGGAGCAGGAGGCCTGCGCGTGCATCCCCTTCAGCCCTGGGGCGGGCTGGGCGCTGCGTGGCCTTGGGACGGGGCCAGGGCGGTGGTCTGCGGGGGACAGGCCCTTGCCCTGCCTGCAGCACTGTCTTGCTCGGTGGCCTTGGCCCAGTCCCTTGCTCCTGGCTCCCCGGCGCAGAGCCGGCCTCAGGAGTCTGTGCCTGGGGCAGACGCCAGGGCAGCTCACGTGGGGTTGGGACCTGTCTGGTCGCTTAGGGCCTGGTTGGGACTGCAGGAGTGTCGTGGCCAGGAGCAGGCACGTAACGGGACCGGCCGCTGGGCCTCTCTCAAAAATCCAGCTGTGGGTGTCCCCGAGCGCAGGACGGCACCGGCTGCTGGGGCCTTGGCCCGCCCTTGCTTCCTGGGAGCAGGCCGGGGGCTGGCAGCAGTTCAGCTCAGCGTGGCCCAGGGTGCATGTGTGCCGCACTGTTCCTGCAGAGGTGAGTGAGCAGGGTAGTCGGGGGTGAAGAGTGTGTCAAGCTGCGAAGAAGTAGTGTGCAAGTGACTCGGGGAGGCTTGGGGTGAGCGGGGCCTGCTGCTGCTGGGGCCTTCCATGCTGGCAGGAGCAGCCTGCTGCTGGAGAGGCTGGAGCAGGGCTGCTGGGAGAACCGTGTTCCTAGACCCTTGTTTCTCCAATCTGGAGCTGTTGCCACTGGCTGCACCTCATTCCCCCCCGGCACAGACGGTGCTCAATGCTGTCAGGGAGCTTTTCCCATCAGAGATGACTACAGCAGCAACACGCTGCATTACATAACCGTAGGAGATGGGAACCAGCAGCCTCCCGCCGTGCCTCCGGCTCCCCTGCAGTCACGCGAGAAGCCGGCTGGGTCCCTGCTCCCCGCACCCCTTCCCTGCCAGCGCGCAGGGGGAGCTGGCCTGCACGCACCCACTGATCTCAGCAATGCGCCTGCAGCAGTTTGGCATCGTGGCCCCCAACTGTGCAAACCTGAGTCTTGTGCTATGTGGATGCTGCTGTGCAGGGCATCCAAACCCTCCCCCTGGCTCAGGGTCCAGTCTCCTGCCGGCAAACAGGCAGCTGTACGTACCGTAGCCAGATCTAGCTTAAAGCCTGCTTGGGTTTTTGACCCTGCTATTCTTAAGAGCATCAACAGTGCCAGACCGGGTCAGACCAGTGGTCCATCTAGCCCTGTACCCCCTCTGACAGCAGCAGAAATGGTTGCCACATAGGGGAGCACTGACCCAGATTAGATGGACAGTGATCTTTCCCCCCGCTCAGCACCCGCCCTGGCATCAGTGCTTGTTGGCTTAGAGGTGCCGGAGGAAACAGCTCCAAGGGTCCTGTTCAACAGCCATTAACAGATCGATCCTCCCCAAGTTTATTGGGGCCCGTGCTGAACCTGGCCGTGCTCTGCCTCCGCCGCTCCTGCGGCGATGAATTTCTCGAGTTAATGACGCGTTGCATAAAAAAGTACTTTCTCATGTAAATTTTAAGCCTGTCACCTACTAATTGCAGCAGCTGCTGCCTCATTCTAGCACTGTGGGACTTGGTGAACAACAGGTCCCTGTGCACTTGTTCACACCCTTCATGATTTTATAGACCTCTGCTCCTTTCCAAACTGAAGAGCCCTGGCCTCTCCTGCTGCAGCAGCTGCTCCAGGCCACTGCTCCTTTTGGCTGCCCTTTCCATTCCCTAACATCACCACTAAGGGTTAGACACTTTCTTCTCGTTTCCAGCCCATTTATATTCATTTGCTCTTGGGCTAATACTGTCCTTCAGCTTAAATCATTCTTCTCCCTCCCGGCTGTTTAGCCCTCCCTGTATTTGTAGGCAGCAGATTGAAACCAGGGGGTTACAGCTTACAATAGCCAGGGAAATCCTGGCTTGCTTTTCCCCTGCCCTTCGTCCGACAGACCACAGGAAAGGACGGCCTATCTGGTCGCACTTCTCAGCACCTGTTTGGGTTTGAATTCGTTGTTTTGGGACGACGGGTGTACGCAGCTTCCTGCTTAAATCAGTGCCTTGGGAAATGGTGTTATGGCCTTCCCCTTCTCCACGGGGACTTCTTGCCCAACTCGGAGAACTGCCTTTGCCTCTTCCAGACCGTGTCATGCCGGCAGGTCAGTCATCCTGCGATCAGCTAGTCTCTCATCTCAGTTGCATCTCATCCCGGGGCTCAGAGCAAATGTTCGTATCAGTCCCCACGTGCTCAACGTTGCATTTGTAAAATTAGGTTTCTACCCATTTCTTTTACTCCGGGCCCCAAGATCACACCTTTCTTCCTGCACAAGACGCTGCTCCTCCTCCGCATCGTCTCGGCGCTGGGAGGCGTCATCGTCGGCAGTTTTCATGAGCACATTCCAGCTTCTTGTTCCCAAGTCTTACAATATTAAAGCGAGCCCCTAGACTGGTCCTTAAGGAGTTTCACTCCTAACTTTCACCTCAGGTGCCTAGTTGAAGGGTAAGCAGCCTCCCTTTTAACCAGGGCCTTGCCTGCTGCAGCTTCTCGTTTTCCATGTAAAATTAATAAGCTTCCTGCATGCGGCACATCAAGCATGACTCAAGTCCAGGCAACAAATCTGCTGCATTTCCTTTGTCTAGAAAATCAGTTTCTTTTGGAAGAACTACACCAGGCTCATTGGCATGGCCCGTTGGCAGGCGCCCGTTGCCCTTTAGGCACATTAAATTCACCTCCAGGTCTTTATGATTTTGCCCTCCAAAGCCCATTCTGAAAACCGCACATGCTACTGAGGGCAGATGAACGGGTCTGTAGCTGCCTGGACCACTTCCACCCTTCTGGACACACGCTGCGCGTACTCTTCTCCATCCGCTGGACGCCACCCCTTTGCCAGGAGACTTATCTACCCCCTTGCTACCAGCCCTGCTGTCTTATGTGCCTGTTTCCTCAAGAGTGGGGACAGGGGCAGAGCCTGACCCGCCCCTGCTCTCTGCACCACGGGGCACAGGGCTGTGCCTGCCACAGCAGAGGCTCCTCAGAAAGGGGGGCGACCCCCTTGCTCCCCTGTGCCTCAGATGCACTCGGGGTGAGGGGCAGCGACTATGGCTGGGGCTATTCCTGCTTTGGCAAACATTCCCAGGGGCAGGAGGCAGTTCGGGTGCCCCCTCTAAGTTGGTACCCAGGGCTGATGCCCTGCTTGCCCCCTCCTCCCCCCACTGAGTCCCTGTTCATGGCCAGGAAAAAGAAAAGTTGTGTATTTATTTTATCATCCTTGGCAAGGTCCGCTTCATCCTGACATTTAGCAATTCTCCTTTGGTCTCTAAGACAAAGCACTCTTAGTGTCAGTCTTTTTTCTTGTGGTCTGCCTCCTCACTCCTGACAGCTTTTCGGAGGCTGTCACTCACCCAGGTAGCTGGGGACCCGCTCTCTGAGTCCTCCCCATCCCCTCCTCCATGAGAAGCGGCTGAGGTGGAGGCTAGCTGATCACAGGTGACTGAGCTGCCAGCGTGATGTGCTGAGGAGGCAAAGGCAGCTCTCGGATGCACGGGCAGGGGGTCGCCGTAGAGCCATAATGCCATTCCCCAAGGCACTGATTTAAGCAGGGAGCCGTGTACAGGCACCTGTCCAAAACAATGGCTTCAAACCCAAACAGGTGCAGAGACATGCGATGAAGTAGACCCCCCCGGGCATCTGGGCTCTAGATTATCTAGATTTTTTAAAAAGAAAAACATTGAAGACATTTCAACCCTCCTCCACATCAGCTTCTTGAGCCTTCAGTTCAGCTGACATGACTAATGGCTTCCTTTCATTTCTTAATCTCTGCCCTTGGTTACAAGCCGGCTTTCCTTCCGCTTTCCTTCCTCCTTCGTTTAGCATACATTGAGTCACCTCTTGCTCACTCAGTCCAGGGACACTTGCTGTTTGCCATAAGCAAGTCTAAAACAGCCCTGAATCGCAGAGGAGTGATTGTGCAGGGAAAAAAAACCCGACACACACAACGCGTCAGCTATCACGTTCAGGACCAGATGGGCTGCACCATCATTACTAGCATTTGCTCTCCAGTTGGCATTTGGAAAGTCAGTCCTCCATACTGACAACTGTCAGCAACACCTGGTATCAAAGACCGAGTCATACCCAGGTCCAAACATTTTGCAGGACCACCTCTTTAGCCAGCCTTCCTCAGAGTGATTTTGAACCAAACAGATGCTTCTGTGTAGTCTCATGAATGCACACGGCTGCCCCACCATCTTCACTTATTTCCATTTTTCCTGACCTGCATGTAAAATTTCTGTCACCAACCACGTTAGATACATCTGTAACACCTGGTTTCACGTCCTACTGCTGAACTTGAGGTCAACATGGCTAACGACGTCTCTCTACATGAGAAGTTAAAAGTTCGTCCATGTGGCTGCTCAGGCACCTCACATTTATATGCAGAGTTGGTTCCTTAATGACTAGTGCTGGCTGCATCTCAGTCTTTCCACAAGAATAATTATTTCCAGTATCAGTGCTTTTCCTTTGCTGTCCATCCTCTGATAGGCCTCTAACATTCCCATTTACCCGATCTCTGTCTCCTAGACACTAAAGCCAGGCACGGTGAATACAAGCTCCCTTCATTTAGGTTCTGCTGCTTTAGTCTCTCCGGGCGTGCCCCCGTGTGCCTCGTGGCTGCTTAGCTCCACGTGGAAATCATTCAGACACACTGGTGCACGTTTGAATAAATGTAATAGCGGTGTAAACAGAGCAGCCCCCTTTCCCCAGTAGGGCCGGGTGCTGTATGTTGAGGCAAGTGGACGGATCCTTCCATGGACCTGTGGGAAGGGGCATTTTTGGAGGCTGCAGTGTCAGACACTCAAGCTATATAAAAACAACAGTACACATTTCAGTAGCATTGAAGGAGCTAGTGGTCTAAAGACATGACCCAAACCAGGAGTAAACAGGAGCTCCTGGCTGGCAGACAGCCCCACGCTGGCAGCAGGAAAGGACCTCATTTCTCAGACCACCTTTTCCTCCCGCCCACTCCCCAGGCAGCTCCTCTCCCTGGCAGAGGACGTCGGGGCCGAGACCACGGGTCCAGGGCAACCACGCGCCGAGGAGTAAGTGGGAGGACAGGCCACACAGCTGAACGGCAGGCGGCAAGCAGCGACAAGATGGGCACACGGTCAAAACCATCTGCTGTGGCTGGGAGAGAGGCTGAATCAGAGCCAGGCGCAGCAGATTGCCCGGCCCTGGAAAATGAGCTCAGCTCCAAAGTGGAACGAAATCCATGGGGGAGAAACCTGATTCATCAGCCCCGCAGGCACACCCGATTAAGCTGTAGCAGGGTAGGGAAGGAGGATGTGCAGCCTTATGCACGCGCAAATACAGAGAGCGAAGGAGAACAGCTGACTCTGTGCACCCCCGCACAGGCAGGGAGAGCGCACACAGGTAGGATAATCCGGATAGGAAGCAAAGCCCATGAACCCCCGGGCAGAGGCTACCAGTGCCCAGTTTACATGCAGGTAAAAGGAGGAGCATAAGAAGCAAGTCCTAGACTGGCGCGCACGTGGAAAAGCGAGCGCGCCCCGCAGGGAGGGTGACCACAACACGATCAGCAAAACAGAACCAAGGAGCGGGTCTGCTTCCAGCCGGGAAACTGCATTCACCCAGAACCTCTTGGACCCGAAATGAGGGAGATGCGCACGCCCCTTTCCGCCTCCACTTTGCCAACAACCCTGTTAACACGCCCAAGGCTCCAGCCGGCTTTCCCTTCCCATACCAGAAGTCCCTCACTGCCAAATGTCCAACCTGCACCCTACTGCAAGCTCTGAACAGCCACTTCTTTCCAGCTCCCCCCTTCCCCACTCCGTGCCCGTGGGGGCTATTCTGTTTCGTCACCACTGAAGTCGCAAGCTGTTCGCCGGGGCCCCGATGCTCTTCATACAGCCATCGTGCCTCTCCGTGCACAGCTTCCCCAAACAAGGGAGCTAAACTTGAGCACTGGGGAAGCCACCTCACCCCCACATCCACAGCCCTCCACACAGCGTGAGAGGTGAGGCCTCCCCCTGGGCTCCGTGTCTGGCATTTATCCCCTTTTAAAAACGTACTCAAATTGGAGCTTGCCAAGAGCAACTTTCCACGTCCAGCCAGAGGGAACCTGTGTCTGAATCTGCGGCCTCACTTCCTGAGGTGTTTGGCATCCTCTCGTGGAAGGGGATGCAGCTGGCAGTTGTGTCCGTGCAGGCTGCTACTGCCCCTCCTCATTGCCAGAGCGCTTTCCATCCTTCATGCATCCCAGCCTGGCTTGAGCACCAGGTCTCGGCCCCACCGGAGGTTGAACCAGCGACCTCCAGAGGGAAAAGCATTGGCCCTAGGGCCAGGCTATGGAGCAGAGGGCATCCCACATCCACAGCTTCCCTGAGCCAGGCAAGGTGGGGGAACAGGCAAAGCAGGTGGCAGGCGGCCGAGACGTGAAGCCTGCACCCAGAGGTTGTGCACTCGCACATCTAGACACGTTTTGTCCTGGGAGACCGTGATCCCACAGCTCCTCTTCTTGAGCCACCCCCTCCCGCTGCCAGTCCCCTGTCGCTGGTCAGCCTGCAGCAGGCCCCTGATCAGAGGCCCATGCAGTCCCTCGCCAGCAAATACAGTTCCACTGGCATAAAAGGTGACTTACACCTGACAGGCAATAGCCTATAAAGGTATAAAGCATCTTTATACCAGTGTCGTTGAGTCCAGGCTTGGGGGATTGTAGCTCTTCCAACGTGAGAGTCAGCACTACTGGTCACCAGTAGATACAGGTGCGAAACAAGGTGCAGATCAGGCCCCCCCTCCCTGAACTGCGAGGCACTGCTGCTCCCCCGTACGCCAGCCCTAGAGGATCTGGCACAGCTCCCTGCGCGCTTGTGAGCAGCAGGATCCTAGCGATCCAAAAGATCAGACTTGACCAGTCTGGGTTCTCCTGACACTGGGTCAGTGGAAAAAGATCAGCATGCGTCACATTAGACACCTGCTTTCAGGCCTGTGACAGCCTTGCATCAGGGCTCAGGACTGACTCGTGTCTGACTCGAGCGGGTGATCTTGGGCCGTGGCAGAGGAGCTTAAACACCCATTAGAGGCAAGGTTTGAATGCCTGGCTCCTGCCTTCTAGGCAAAGGGGTAGAGGGACGTCGGTCTCTCCAGGCAAGTAGCTGCCTTCACATCACAGCAATTCAGCAAAGTAAAAGCCAGGCAAGGTCAGCTGGGTGCAGGTTTTCCATCACAGCAAGACAAACACTGCCCTTGTGTGATGGACTTGAGCAGAAGCCATAGTGGGGCAGAGGGAGGTTTCTTGCAGAAGGAATTCAGTGAACAGCCCACAGGGAAAAGCTGCAAGGTGGGCAGTTGTTGGACTCATTTTCTCTAAATCAGTTCAGTTTTCATCGACCTGTGGTGGAAAGCTAGAACTGTGCTTGGTTTACATCCTGTGTTTGGCTGTTTAGTGAGATTTTTGCAAATGAGAGGTTTAAAGCAGAACTGTAACAGGAGGTACCACCACAATCTGGTGGCACGAGGAAACGAGTGCTGGGACATCAGCCCTCAGAAAAAGGAGCAAGAAGAAAACAGTCAAGAAGAAAGTATATTCCTATGTAACCTGGAGGCTATTGGAGTGGGTGGAGGCCCTGCGCAGAGCAGGTACAGGGGTACACAGCAGGGCACCAGAGGTTAAATCAGGCAAAGAGGAGATTATCCTTCAGGAAGGGGAAATCCAGCCCAGCTGAAAGAAACAGGAGAAATGGCACAGAACAGGAGGAGTGTGGAGGGGCCCTACCTTACAGGCTTCATATTATATTTAGCTTTGTTCGGTCTTGAATTGCTGGTGTGGGCAATTTGTACTTGTGTCTTTAGTTCTGTAAGCCATAGCACAGTTTCAGACTTGAGGGGGAGGTTGCTTTTCCTATAAGAAGTTTTACACTTAAAAATGCTCAGCTGTGTTGAAAGAGGCAACCCCCGAGACCAATTAACACCCTTCCTGGGGAAACACCCCTAGCCTCAGCACACAAGCAGATAGGGCAGACTGCATCAGCCATCAGCACCCACCGGCATTAGTTGGAGCAGGCTTCTCTTTCGGGGCTGGATGCACAGGACCAGCTGCAAGAGGCACTGACCAGTCCAGCCTCAGGAGCACACGTTTGGATTCAGGAACCCAACTTGAGGCTTTTGCATTTGAAGAAGGTGGCCTTGATGTGCACACAGGTGTCTGTGCCAGCTTCTGTCTTATCAGAAGAGCTAGCATCTCAGTTGTCCTGACAGGCTGCGCCATTAGGAAAAACAGAGCAAACTTCCCCACCACAGCCCCGTTACAGCAGACTCACGCAGGGTCGACTTCAAGCTCACAGGCAGCCCTACTGAAGTCAGTGGGGCTGGTCATAGGACTAAGGTCGATCAGCTTTGTGCTTGCAGGTCAAGGCTTTTGCTTTCGGTAGCTTCCCCCCCTTCTTCCCCTTCCCCTGTACCAGCTTTGTAAAATTCAAGCCACCTTCCCAAGGAACAGGAACAGCACTCGGGTGGGTTCATTACAATATCAAGCAGTGTTTGCAATAGCACAAGCATGTACATTGGCCTTTCTATTTAAACCTCACCCTAGTTTAAATCAGCAATAAGTCCCTCTGCCTTAACATGCCAAAACAGAGTTGTAGATTCCTAGAATAGACACAAAAGCACAGCTGCTCCCCAGAGGGAAGGACAGGGATGTCCCGTGCCATATCATACACCACGTCATGCGCCCCGGCCTTCAGAGCACCCCCCTTCTGCACCTCACCTGCCTGAAAGTCTCTTGAAGGAGCCTGAGCCGGGGCCCCAGCTCTGCTCCGTCCTCTCCTCCCCCAGGCCTTCTCAAGGATGTCACAGCAGCTGCCCCATGAAGCTGTATTATGGGCAATGCCATAAGAAGGGAAAATATATCAACTCCCAGGGTCTCACCAGCTGCAGGAAAGAGGAGGAGCAGCCAGGTGCAAAAATGACCACTTCGGACTTTCCAGTCTCTGCCAAATTTAAAGAGCCAGTCACCCCAAAAAAAGCAAAATCAAGCAAGCAAACTCCTTGCAAGATCAGCCCAGCCCGGGGAGGAGGACGTCGAGGGTCAGCTGGTGTCAGGAGCAGGATTGTGCATGTGCCAATGGAAAGTTCAAAACACATCAGCACTGCTGCCGGAGGGGGTTGCAGTGGAAGTGCCCCCCCAGTACCCGGCTGCCTGGGACCTTCCCGCTGGAGGCGATCCTGGCACGCGGGGGCACGCGGCCCGGACGCCTGCCTGCTAGATCACGGGCACGGATCAATGCATTGTGCACGTGCCAATGGAAAGCAGCCATTAGTGGCAGCGGTTTCCCAGCCGCGCTGCCACTGGGGGCACCTGCTGCGGGCGTTTGGGCGGACAGCCGATAGCCTCGTACAGCCGGGGGCCGGGAGCACTGCGACGAGTGTTTATTTCCCCTGCCAGCTCTCGAGCCGTCTGACAGCCGTCCCCGCTGCGCCCGGCCGCCGCGGTGCCGAGTGATCTCGGCCCAGGGAAACGTTCCCGTGTTGTTCTTAGCTGATGTGGTTGGCTGCTGTTTGAACGTGGACTTGGAAATCCCATTCCTCTGCGGCATCTCTGGAATCATTTAGGGTGTAAAAGCAGGGCTCGGGCCCAAAAATGGTAAGTGCCTCCTCTATTGGCCTTTGGCTGCTTTTGAGTAGCACCTCCCGTCCTTGCGAGGACCTGGCGGGTTGGGGTTACATGTAAATGCCATTAACAGCCCGCTCTTGGCCACAAGCAGTAAGGGCTTCCTGCTCGCCAAGGCCGCGGCGGAGACCAGATGGCCCCAGCGTTCAGGCGGGGGTTTTGGCAAACGCCAGGTGTGCGAGAGTGAGACTTTGAGTTTTAATCCTGATGAAATGTAGCTGCTGCAGGGCTGCAGCCAACTCCGCCGTGCTTTCCCGAGGCTGGCGCTGCGGGCTGTTGCTCGTTAAGAGACGGGTTGCCTGGCTGCGCATGTGACAACGTGGAACAGGCCTGACCCACAAGACTTGCCTGGTGTGGAAATGGCCTGAGACCCGGTACAGGGGCAGAGCGATTTGTGTTTTCGACTGCGCCTTAAACGGTGCAGAGAGCAGCAGGGCCGGTGCGGGGATGTAACGGCCTCGATGCCGAGAGGGGCGAGCAGCGAGTCTGCCGGCTGAGACTTCGCGCCGATGCTTGAATGAGGAGAGGGCGGCGGGAGTTCTCCATCCTCTTCCAGGAGAAACTCCGATGAGGTCCAGGTGCAAGATGTCCTCTCAGCCTCACAGCAAGGACGGGGTCAAGACTGCAAGTTCCCAAGGAAGATCCGTTTATAATGGCAGCGCAGTCCTGCCCCCGACATGCCTGGTACTGTGCAAACCCCTGAGGAACTGCTCTGAATGGCAACCACGGGTGAGAAGCCAGAAGCTGACTCCCCACACATTTTTGTAGAAGTCTCACCCTGGCTCCCCTCACCATGGGCACATCTAGGATCTTCAAAGGGGTGCAGACAGTCATCCCATATAGCACAATGCAGCTGCGTCTCCAGTTAAACGGGAAGCTTTACTGGCACGCCAGCGGTTTAGGGCTGTTTGTTCAGTTGAGGATGGAAGCAGGAACCAAGGGAGCGTCGTTGTAGCGCGTTAAAAACACTCTGCAGGGCTGTGAAAGAGGAGCGCGGTGACCAGGAGCAGCCAACAGGCAGCAGAACAAAGGACGGCTGGATCGGTGACGCATCAAGACCTGTAAAAAAGAGAAAGTCGTTAACGCCTCTGGAGCGAGGAGTTCAGAAGGAATTAGATAGATGGCAATGGGCCAAGACGTCAAGCGACTCCCTCAGCGCTGCCTGGCTCGAACGGTTGCTGCCACGGCCAGGCCGTTGGGTTTAAACTTTAAACGCGCAGAGGGTCTGAGGAGCTGTCCAAGCCGGCCAGAAACCTCAAGATCGGGAATGGCCCCCGCCTGGGGCAGCGTCTCATGGGAGCTCCGAGAAAGCAGCAAGGAAGAAAGAGGCTGGGAGCCCAGGATGGATTTTGGCAGGGAAGAAGCCGAAGGCATGAAAGCAGATTTCTGGAGGAACTTCAGACGCAGGAAGCCTGCGAAAGCACAGAGCCTGGGTCACTGGGGGCAGCTCAGGAAGGAGAAACTCTGCCTGATTGCTTTGCCTGAGTCGGCATTTCAGAGCGGGGGGGTCCGGCTGCCAGGAGAGGTGCGCGCGGAGGCAGAGGTGTCAGGAGAAGCAGTGCAGGGACAAGCCGGTAATTTAAAAAGCAGGAAATCCCTGAGCCCGGCGGGTCCATGCAGGAGCCCTGCCGGGGCTGCGAGATGAAGTGGCTGAGCTTGCAAAAACGTGCATCTGCTGGGAGGGAAGCACACGGTTGCCTCTGGTGAGAAAGGGCTCTGGGGCCGTGCACGGAAAGGCGGCCAGCCAGGAGAGCGAGGAGTAGGAGGCGCGGGGCGTCCTGTGGGAACGGGCCCGGGCCGTGGAAGGACTGTCTCTCGTTGGGATTCTCCCGTCTGACTGGGCAGCGGAGCCAGAACCAATTCATCGTCTGGCTCTCAACCTTCGAAACGCTGTTGGCAAACTCCTGCCCCGGCAGCAAGAAAAGCCACGAAGCTGCCACGGGGCGAGGGGCAAAATGCCATCCCGCTCCAAGCGCTGGCTGAGGGACCCGGCCCGAGGAGCAGGGCCAAGTGGTCCCGACTCATCATGCCCACAGGGTAACGGCAGGGGTCTCGCAGGCCACCGCCGTCCACTTTTCCACCATAGCCTATGTCATGTTGTTAGCGGGGTGGGGGACCGTGCCCCATACATAAGCAGGCTGCTGCTTCCCACGTGTTATCCTGTGTGGCCCAGGGATGCCCTTCCCGTGGGCTAGCGGGACACAGGGAAGCTGCTGGTGCTTGCACCTGCCACAGCCGAGACCACGGAGGCTTCTCAGCTGGAGCCACAGAGCTTTCCCCGGGCACCACGCAGCCTCCCTGCCTGCTGCGTGGGCCCACACCAGTTGGCATGCCCAGGGGACTGGGCTGGCCAGGCCAGGCTGCCTACAGGTCCCTGGCGAGTCCCCCATGCCCAGGGGCCCGTGCAGGTGGTGCTGCAGACCAGGGAGGGGGCACGGCCTCGGTCCCCGCACACAGCGCTGCAGCCACACCTGCCCGATGAGAGCCCGATGCCCAGTGCTTTGCAGACCCTCTGCCAACCCACGCCTCTTCCTTCTGCACCCTGGGGAAGGAAGGGGGATGGCCCCTGTGGTCCCAGCCATCCTGTAGCAGGTCTGGGGTCAGGCAAGAAGCAGGCAGACCCCACGGCTGATGTCTGGGGGCTCTGCCCCCTCCGGTTGTCCTGCCATCGGCGCAGTGGCTGTGAGAGCAGGCTGGGCAGGAGCCCCGTGCCGGCCGTGGAGCTGGGCTGCTCGATGGGTATTTCCCAGCACAGGGAGCCCAGGGGCGGGGAAGGCATTTTGGCTCCCTTGGCCCCAGGTATCCTTATGTGGGTGGCGTGGGCCGAGGCGGCACCAGGACGAACCCAAAGACCCGTCCCACCTGGCAGGGGCATCTCACACCTGCTGCGCTCCCTCCCAACAGGTAAATCGCACCTGGCCATCGTGCAGCGGGTGAACAACGAGGGTGAGGGGGACCCATTCTACGAGGTGATGGGCATCATCACGCTGGAGGACGTCATCGAGGAGATCATTAAGTCCGAGATCCTGGATGAGACAGACCTGTACAGTCAGTGTCGCGGTTGTGAGCGCGGCCGGACAGACGGGCCAAGGCAGGGATAGGTATGGCCTGAGCCGCTGGGAGGGGGGTTCCCCTGTCCCGTCCCTGCTCCCCGGGGTGTCTTGTGCAGCGCGGGGCACGCGCTCCATGGAAGAAGGGGGTGCCGAGACCCCCTGGGTCCCAGCGTCTCCCAGGGCCCTTGCGTCTCACGTAATGCATGGCCCTGCAATGAAGGAGCCATGGGCTGTGGGTGTGCAGACAGACGCTGCCTGCGCTCGGAGCACGAACCCGCAGGGCCGGGCACGCCAGGACTCAGCTCCCTTGAGCCCAGATTGGGTGAAGTGCCCGGAAACCAGCTGGCAGGGACTGTCCCAGGGTGGCGGCAGGAGGTCGGGCCCAGGGCAGGTCTCCCCATCCCAGACTTCCCAGGAGACGCCCACGAGACAGGGACAGCAGCCACGTGGGGCCACATCCTGCCCAGCCCGACCCCACCGCCCTCCGTCCCCGCAGCCGACAACCAGCGGAAGGAGTGGGTGCCGTACCACGGGAGGAAGCCCCACGATTTCTCCATCTTCCGGCTCTCGGACAGCGAGATGAAGGTGAAGATCTCTCCGCAGCTTCTGCTGGCCACGCACCAGTTCATGGCAACAGGTACCGGTGCGCCAGCCCCGACACCGGTTGGACGTGGGGTTGGTCTGGGCTGGTTTGGACGGGGCTGATCCTGCCTCAGGCCGGGATGTGCCCCCACAGCTCTCTGCCAGCCCCAGGGCTCTAAGATTTCTAGGACCCCCCTCCCTTGCCCCACATCAGCCACCGCGGTGGAGCCACCGCCCCATCCCAGCGGGGCACACGTGCTTCCCCCCCACAGAAATTGAGCCCTTCAAGACACCCTGCCTCTCGGAGAAGATCCTGCTGTGGCTTCTGAAGCACCCCAACGTCATCTAGGAGCTGAAGTTTGACCAGAAGAACCGGCGGGCGGCAGAGCACTGCCTCTACCCGTGCCACCGGCCTGTCGACTACTTCATCCTCATTCTGCAGGTGCATCGGGTGCCCCCTGCTCGGGGATCCAGCCCAGGGGGGTCGGGTTCCTTGGGAACGGCAGTGCGTCCCAGTGGGCAGGACGTGGAGCCGGCCCCTCCTGTGCTCTGCTGCAGTCTCTATGTGCATCCCCAGAGCTGTTGTTCCATGCCTCAGTTTCCTGTCTGTGAAATGGGCCCAGTTCCCACACAGCTGCCAGGGCATCAGAGTCAGAGTCTGTGCAGCACAAGGAGAAAATGGGTGTTAACTGTGTGCAGATCTGAAGGGGCAGTGGCACCCACTGGTCATAGCTGGACCCCACCCCCACCACATGCACAAGCACATGCACATGCATGCATGGGGTTGCTGATTCTGGGCCCACCGCTGCTCGCATCCCACTCCCGACCCGCAGCCCCCTGCCCACCAAGCCCTGCCCTTGCCCTGCCCAGCCCTGCCAGTGACCCCCACTCCTAGCCTGCAGCCCCTGTGTCAGCCCAGCCCTGAGCTCCCTCTTCCAGGCCCCTCAGCACAGCCCCGCACACGGGACTCCTGAAGAGCGGGCTCAAGGTGCTGCACAGACACCCTCTGCCTCAGGGCCCCTGGCCAGGGGTGGGGGGCTGGGAACAGGGCCAGGGGCCGCTAGTCTGAGCCCATCTCCCCCGCATAGGGCAAGGTGGAGGTGGAGATCGGCAAGGAGGGGTTGCGGTTCGAGAATGGCGCCTTCACCTACTATGGGGTCCCAGCCATCATGACCTCCCTGTCTTCAGGTACGGGTGGCACCAGCCAGGCCCACGCCGGGGGCGCAGGGGCAACGTGACCCCAGCCCCAGGGGCTGCTGTGCCAGCTGGGAGACTCACGCTCCTTCCCGCCTCTGCTTGCAGACAGCGACATGCGCAAGGGAAGCAGCCTGGGCGGATCCGCCTTCCTGCGTAAGTACGCGGGGCTGCCTTGGACCTGATGCATGCGGGGAGGAGGGGCCTGGGGCCCCGCATGCTAATGGGGGCTCCTCTCCCTGCCCTGGGTCCCTGGGCAGAGGAACAGGGCCGTGACTGGGGCAGCCATCAGCTCCAGCCCCGGGCTTTGCTCTCAGCCTCTGCCACCCTGTGCTGGGGCAGCCAGACCCCAGGCTGGGGCTGCCCACGCTCCCCGCACGCAGTCGTGCCAGCCCCGGGCACTTGCTGCCCGAAGTAGCCACATCCCCCCGGCGTAGATGCACCATGAGCAGAGAGGTCATTAGCTGAGTTAGCCAGGGTAGAGATGCACCTGGCAGACTAACTGAATAAGCTACCAGTGCACATACAGTCCCTAACCCTGGAGAACCAGAGCGATGGGGCTGAAGAGACCTCCAGAGATTCCTGCCTGGCGTGAGCCTGGGGCTTAAAGCAAAGCAGTGTCATTCGTGGGGCAATGGGGATTCCAAGCGGATATGGGCCAGTTTGGCCCCGGTGCTTTGCATTGCAGCAGCGCGAGCCTGAAGCCAGCGAGGGGGCAGCCTCGGCCGCAGCTCGGTGCCCTTGGCAGGGAGAAGGCATCTGCAGGGCATGGGCAGGGCTCCGGGTGCTGGGGTCCCCAGGGCCACAGGATGGGCATCCCAGGCCACAAGCAGGCAGCTCCCACGCCAGGCCCGTGGCCCCAGGCCTTGCACAGCCCCTCCACGGTTCTTTGGTGCAAGAGAGCAAGTGCACCCGCCTGTCTGTCCCTGGCAGCCCAGGCCCCGGGGCGCAGGGGCTGCTGTGCCAGCCCCAGGCTGCTCCCTGCCGAGCCAGGTGCTGGGGCCAATGGGTTTCACGCCTGCCCGGGCGCTCCCCTCCCCTCCCGCTCTCTGCAGTGCCCATCTCCGTGTCCTGCAACTTCGCCTTCGGCAGAGGCGTCGCTGGCTGGGTCCCCAGGTGACTGCGCGGCCGGGGCCAGGGCCGGTGGGGGGCTGCAGGGAGGCTCCGGTGCCTTCCTGCAGGGAGCAGGGCATGACCCATCGGGCTCCTTCACGCCAAGCGTGGGGAAGCGAAGCCAAGTCGCAGCCCTGCTGCTTGCGGTGCCCTTGTCCCTGCCCCAGCCCGACCTCAACATTGACCCTGCCTCCACATCCAAGCAGAGCCTCAGCTCCCTCCTCGCCCCGGAGCACAGGGTCCAGGCCCTGCCCTGCTCCCCGTGCATACTGGGAAGGGGTGTCCGTGGGCTGGTGCTGGGGCGAGCAAGGGGCCAGCCGTGGGGCAGGCAGTGACTGGGGCTCTCGCTCCCTTTCCCCGCACCCCAGTGAACCGCTCGCCGTCTCGCTGCAGCGGGCTGAACCGGGCCGAGGCCCCGAGCCGGGAGCGGCCCCACGCTGCTGCACAGCGGCAGCAACAGTGTCTACGCCCCAGACTACTCTGTCCACATCTTCTGCGACATCCAGTTTGTCAAGGTACCTGCCACACCATGGTCACCGCCTGTGCCCGGCTCTGCCCCACGCCACCCGCACCCGTCACTCCCGAGCTGGGCAGCACTGGGGCCCCCCCAGAGCTAGATCGGGGTGAGACGCCCTGGGTTTTTGTGTTGTGGCCCCCAGAGCTCAGCTCCAGGCAGACCCTGGTGTGGGGGGGTTAGGTCACATCCCGGTAGCCCCAGGGCATGGGGGGAGGAGAAGGGGGGTGCCTGGGCCCTGCGGTGCCAAGCGACTCGCCTGTGCCCGCTGCACCAGGTCACGCAACAGCAGTACCAGAACGCGCTGGCCGCCAGCCGCATGGACAGCTCCCCCCACACCCCCAACACAGAGGCCTTCAACGACGGGGACTCCACCAAGGCCCCGACGGTCCGTGGGACCCCGCAGCCCCCCTGGGACGACAGCACCACCCTGCTGCCGGAGCGGGGCAGCGTCATGGGTAAGTCGATCCTGGAGCAGGAAGGGACCCCCGGGGGGCACATCCAGTCCCAGCCCGGCCCAAGGCAGGACCAGCCATGTCCAAACCAGACCACACAAACCCTGTGTCCAACCTTGGAGCCACACAAGACACTTGCCCCAACTCAGCCCACACTGAACAGCCACGCTCGGCTCCAGCCCGGGGATGACCACTGGCCCCGCGACCCGTTGGCAGCCCCAGCACGGCCCCACTGGGACACGCTCGCACTCAGACCATGGAGCCGTCGCATGCCCACGCTGTGGCCCCTGCATGTGGGAGCCACCTGCTCACGCTTGCTTGGCCCCTGCTCCCCTCTTGCCCCTGGCCCTGCCAGCCCCCACCCCCATGGGCATCTCCCTGCAGGCGTTCAGCCCGATGGGCCCTGGAGCCCCAGCGACCCTGCGTCCCTGCGGCCAGCTGTGGTCCCCTTCATCCAGGAGGAGCTGGTGAAGGAGGAGCAGAGTGAGTCCGCGGGGCGGGAGCCAGACCAGGGGCCAAGGCAGAGGGGTGCACGGTACCTGGGGAGGTCTCCAGAGAGGGAGGCTGGTGGGTGGCAGGGCCCCGCGACTCTTACCTGCGCCCTTGCAGACAGTGAGGGCTGTAGCGTCCCCATGGCGCCGGAGAGCCCAGGCCAGGACGCAGTGGCCAACTCGTCCCCAAGCAGCTCCGAGGACACCCTGGGCAAGTGGCTGCTGAGGACGCTGAGTGAGTGGGTGGGTGCAAGGAGCTGGGTGCCTGGGAGGGCGCCAGGCTGGCACGGACCCGGTCGTGGTGGGTAGAGACGGCCCCAGGGCTGTGGGAACCAGTGCCCATCCCCGAGCGTGGGATCCCGGGAGGAGAGATGGGACAGGGGTGCACACAGGAGAGGACGGGAGGGAATAGGGTCCAACCACAGCCTCTACCGCCCCATCCTGATCCACCCTCCCCAAAGCAGGGACCCCCACCTTGTTGTGGGGCTCAGAGGGGCAGGGGCTGCCCAAGGCTCCGGGGGG
>NW_017728994.1:45134366-45134596 GCF_001723915.1 Gavialis gangeticus | reverse complement strand
CCCAGGCAGGAGCAGGCCTGTGCCTCCCTGCTGCCCTAGCCCCTGCAGGGAGGAGTGTGGGAGGGGGCTACCCTGGGCTGCTGGGGGGCACTGACCGGTCCGGGTGCTGCCCACAGGCAGGCGGAGGCCGTCGGCGGAGGCCAAGAAGATGCTGGAGGAGAGCTCCAACCTGATGCCCCTGATCACCTGAGTGAGCAGCAGCCGGGCTCACGCAGCCCAGAGGTGAGGTG
>NW_017728994.1:45129517-45134189 GCF_001723915.1 Gavialis gangeticus | reverse complement strand
CCCTACCCCCTGTAATCAATAAAGTTCTCCTTTTTGACTGGTGTGGGAGACTTATTGAGGGGTGGGTCTAAATTATGCCTAAGAGACCCCTTAGGTCTGTGGACTAAGGGAGACTATACCTTTTTGCCCCCGGACTTGGGGAAGTACCCCAAGTGCCTGTGCTGGGTTGAGTACCCGTGGGACTTTAGGCCTGTGTTACCCCAAGGACACAGGGCCGCGAGACAGTCCATTCTTGGGGTGGTGGCGGCACGTTACCCCCAGACCAGCGAGTGTGCTCCGGGAGAGGGGTCGGCCGGACATAAGGTGGTCGGGGGCAGGGAGGTGGGTGGCTCAGCACAGGAGCACCCCCTACTGGCCCGCCTCACGTGGTGGAAACAGCGGAGGGGTATGAATACCCAGCTGTGTTCCTGAGGTGGGATCTCTGCACCCACCACAAGCTGCCCCCACCACCCACGGGGCCCCTGCCACGGCCCCCCTGCACCACCCCTGGGGGATGCTCCACGGGCACGTCCGGGCTGCCCCAGAGGCCCCAGCCTGACAGTTGGAGGAAAGAGGGTCACCAACACCTGCGAGGGGAAGGAGATTAGCAGGAATCAGGAAGGAGACCCCGAGCCGTGAAATGAACGGACCCCTGAGCCCTGCCTGAACAGAAATGCTGCCCCCCCCCCCCCGGCAGCTGGCTGCAAAGGGGGTGCGACTGTCCCTGGCCCTGGGCTGGAGCGGGGACAGGAGGGGGCTGGACCAGGACCCTCCAGGGCAGCGCACAAAGGCAGACACCGAGTCCGCGGCGCTCAGCCCCTGCGGGGGGGGGGGCACAGCGCGGGCAGGGGCTGCCCAGGCCTCACTGCTGCTTCCTCGCACAGGCCTGCGGCATGAAGGCCGCCCGGTGCAGTGCCCGCGGCAGCGCATCTGCATCCACCTGCTGCTCCCAGCCTGCCCCGTGTGCGGGGCCCCACGACAAGGGATGGCCCCTGGCAGGGGCAGACGCGGCCGCCCCGGGCCCACGGCTCCCCAGCGCTCTGCCTCCAGGGACAGCGGAAGTGCCTCTGGCTGGGGGGTCCCGGCTGGCCGGCCAGAGCAGGGGGGCTCCCCGAGCCAGGCACCATGCAGACTGGCAGGGAGCCGTACCCCCAGCCTGCCCGCTCTTGTCCCCGGCACCCATGCTCACCCGCGCCCCCGCCACGCCAGCATGCGCACACCCAGCGAGACACCCCGCCCTCCCCGAGCGGGGCCCGGGGCAGCTCGGAGCCGCGTCTGCCCTGCAGGGAAGGGGCTCAGCACGGTGCTCCCCCTCCCCCCTGTGGTGCCAGGCTGGGCTGGTACTGCAAGAACTTTTAACTGGTTTCTGTGGAGACTGGTTGCAATGGAGATACTTTACATTAAAAGTGATGCCCTCCCGAGGCTCTGCCTGCTGCTCTTGGCGGATCGGGATGGGCCGGGGGCACGTTTCATCCAGCCCTGCTCAGCGCCATCACCTCGAACTGCTGCGCCAGGCGGGCGGTTTTGTTTCCTGCCTCGGCCTGTCGCCAGTCCCCCCGCACCCAGGCTGTGGCACAACTGGTGACCCCCCCTCCCTAACCCGTCTCCCCGGCAGGGAGTGATCAGGCCCGGGTGACACCCCTGTCCGTCCATCACCGATGGCACTGCCCTGCTAATGCGGCAGGGGCCGCAAGCTGGTTTCTCCCCCTGCCCAGCCCCTCAGAGGGGCTGCAAGGTGGCAGAACCCCCTCCCGCTGCCCTTGCTTAGTGCACGGTCACTCCTGCCCCGGCTGGAGCCGCAGACCCCGCTGCATGGACCCGCGCCCCGGGGGAGGACGGGGGTAAGAGCCCATGGGACAGCAACCAGCCACGGAGCAGAAGGGTCTGACTGGGGTGGGGGCAGGACTGGGGGGCCCTGGCACAGCGATGCAGTTGAGCCAGGTCCGGTCTTACCTCGGCGGCTGGGCAGCGACCAGACAGACGCGGTCAGGCGCGAGCAGCAGAGCAGAGCAGAGCAGAGCAGAGCAGGGCAGGGCCATGTGAGTGGAGATGATTTATTTTCTTTCCACAACAAAGCAGCAGCAAATCAACCACGAGGTTTCCCCCGGGGGTGCGTGGAAGAGGGGGGATGAAACCAGCACCAGCTGCACCCCCAAAACAGGGTGCAGCTCCCAGTCTGCAGCAGCCCCACAATGCACTGCACTGGCACATAGTCACACGGGACCTCTTTGGATGTTCAGGAAGAGACAGGGTTGGTGGTGTCTGGGTGCCAGGTGGGCCCCGTGGGCAGCTCCCCTGCGCCTGCCCCACCCCCAGGAGGGCACGGGTTGGCCCTGGGGCCAGGGGCCACTCCAAGAGGCCGGCAGGCTGACATCCCCAACAGAGCCATTGCTCCCATCTTTATTGCCCCTGGGGGCGGCGAGTTGGGGGCAGGGAGCACATGCGGTGACGTTAGTGGCGTCTGATGGGGTGGGCTGCTGGCAGCCTTCACTAGATCTTGGTGACGGCCTCGTGGATGGAGCTGGCCACGTAGTCCAGGTTCTTGGTGGTGAGGCCGCACATGTTGATACGCCCGCTGGCCATCAGGTAGACGTGCTTCTCCTTGATCATGTAGTCCACCTGCTTAGCTGTGGGGGCAACCGCAGAGACGTCACGCCCCGAGCATGGGACCCCCCACCCCTCGGCGGTCATCACAAGCAATTCAGGGCTTTCAGCACAGGGGGAAGGGTCTTGGCACGCTGCTGGTGAACTGGTGCTCAGTGCTGCCCCCGCCCCACTCAGCACAACACACCGGCTACCGCATGGCAAGAGACCGACGCGGCTGCGCAGGGAGCTTGTGAAGTGCCCCAATGCAGGAGGAGAACAACAGGCAATGGAGGAACGGGCAGGTCACCAAGGACACGTACAGGAAACAGCAGGGACCTGCTGGGACAAAGATGAAGAACAAGCTGCGCCTGGCAGAGGTCAAAGACAACAAGAGGGTCTACAAGTCTGTTGGCCAGACAAGGACCAAGGAAGCTGCGGGCCCTCTGTTAACAAGCCAGGGGAAACTGTTCACCGAAGACGCAAGGAAGGCGGAGCTGCTCAACAGCTACTTTGCCTCAGTCTTCACAAAATAATGAAGCTAGGGCCCAACACCTAATAGAGACTATTAGGATAAGGAAGAGGGAAGCTGAGGGAGGAGATAACGAGAGAGATGGTCAGAGCGCTTCACTGGGGCTGCACGAGTTCAAGTCAGCAACGCCGAATGGGCTTCATCCCAGTCCTGCGGGAACTGGCAGAGATCTCAGAGCCCTTGGCAAGGATTTGCATGAAGTCGTGGGAGATGGGCCACGTACCAGAGGACCGGAAGAGGACTTGAGAGGATGAAGGGAATGGTGCTGGGGTGGATGAAGGGAATGATGTGGATATTGTGCATCTGACTTCAGCAAGGTCCCGTACAACCATCTCCAAAACAAACCAGAGAAGTGTGGGCTGGATAAAACTGCTCCGAGGTGGACAGACAACTAGCTCAACAGCCCCAAACAAAGGGTAATTATATTAACGAATCCATGTCAGAATGGCAGGAGGTTTCGAGTGGAGTCCCATGGGGGTCTGTCCTGGGCCTGGGCTGTCTAACGTGTTTATTAACGATTTGGATGCTGGCATAGGAAGCTTCTCCAGTAAGTTTGTGGATGACCTGAAACTGGGGAGGATTGTGAACATGCCTTTCAGAAGCATCCTAACAGACTGGGAAGCCAGGCTGGAGCCAACAGGATGCAGTTCAATGTGGACAAAGGCACGGTGATGCAGCTCAGGGGGGATAATCAAACATGCAAATACAAAACGGGGGGCCCTGGCTGGATGGCAGCTCTATGGAAGAGGACTTGGGAGTCTTGGTAGAGCAGACTCAACATGAGGCTGCCGTGTGATGCAGCCACACAAGGCCGATGGTGTGTGATGCATCGGTAGAAGCACCGTGGGCAAGACAGGGGAGGTGGTCAGGCCTCCCCTGGACACTGGGTGCAGTTCTGGGCTCCACATTTTAAAAAGCAGGTGGAGAAGCAAGAGAGGGTCCAGAGGCAGCAGCAAAGATGACCAAGGGCTTGGCTGGCAAGTCCCACAGGAGAGGCTGAAGGAGCGTTCAGCTTGAGGGGGGGGGGACACGAGAGCAGCCTGCAACTCCCTGAAGGGCTGCTGTAGAGAGGAGGGAGAGTCCCTGTTCTCTCCTGCTGCAGAGAGGAGGACGTGGGCCAATGCTCTGAGGTTGCAGCAAAGTGAGTTTAAATTGGAGATCGGTAAAAAACTTCATTACTGTCAGTCAGAGCAGGGAGGCAGTGCAAGATAGCAGGGGGGTTGTGAATGCTCCATCCCTGGAGGTGTTCAAGCACCGCACGGCAGCCACCGGTGGGGGATGATCTAGACGCAGCGATGCCTGGTTCCATCATGGGAACGTCCCAGGCTTCTGGGCTGTGCTGGCTGCCCCCTCCCTTTTTGTGCTCCATGTGTCAGGGGGGTTTTAAGCCTTCCTGGAGGCGCTGGGTGCTGCTACAGCCGAGGCTGGGGATGGGGACTGGGCTGTGCCAATACTCCCTGCTGGGAGAGAAGCCAGAAAATTCCTGGCTAGGAGGCCTTGCCACTCTGCTCAGGGTCAGAGCAATGTGAGATTTGGGGGGCAGGAAGCAAATTTTACCCCATGTTCAGATTGGGGGGG
>NW_017728994.1:45126174-45129397 GCF_001723915.1 Gavialis gangeticus | reverse complement strand
GGGGGGGGGAAAAGAGTCCTCTTCCTCTGCAGCATGGCCCGGGCGCTCTGCAGCATCCATGACCCTCCTGGCAGCAGCAGGACGTTGGCAGCTGCAGCCCCACCGTATCCCGGGGCAGGGGTGCTGGCGATGCCTGGGGCTGTGTCATGTGGCTCCGAGGTCGGACACGGGGTTTGTCTGGGCTGGCTTGGGCAGGGCTGATCCCGCCTCAAAAATAGGGCTGGGACTAGATCTGACCCCGCAGCTCCCTGCGGGCCCTGCAGCTCTGGGACTAGGTAGCACTGGGCAGGAGCCCTGCCACGGGCTGGCGTGCTCTCCATCTAGCACAAAAGGCAAAGCCTGGCAAGGTCAGCAGGGCCTCCAGCCTGGGCCCCTGCACCCAGCCCTAGTCCCAGTCCCTGCAGCCAGGCTCAGGGGCAGGGGCAGGGGCAGGGGCAGGGACTGATCCTCCACCCGCTTTGGCTGGTACTTACGGTTCAGCCCCGTGAAGCTGAACATGCCAATCTGGTCAGTGATGTGACTCCAGGTACCGGGGGTGCCCAGGTCCTCCAGCCGGGAACGGAGCTCCGACCGCATCAGCAAGACCCGATCCGCCATGGTCTTCACGTTGTCCTTCCTGCAGAGGAGGGAGGCGTGAGCCCGGGTCAGCGGGATCCGGCTGAGCACGTGGTGAGCCCAGAGCCTGCTCCCCCTCGCCCCGCCTGGAAGCACTTACCACTCGGCAAAAAGCAGGGGGGAGGTGAGGGTGGTGGCCACGATGCGGGCTCCCTGCGAGGGTGGGTTGGACCAGGTGGTGCGGGCGATCTTCTCCATCTGGGACAGCACGCGCTGGACATTGTCGGCATCTTTCCCCACCACGGACAGGTTCCCCACGCGCTCGTCTGTGGGCAACAGGCAGGCATGAGCCGGTAGCCCTGCCGCTCCCCGCATGGCGCCTCCACCTGGAGAGGCCGCCTGCCCCAGGCCGGGACAGACACTCACTGTACAGCCCGAAGTTCTTGGAGAAGGACTGAGCGCAGAAGAGCTCAAAGCCCTGGGCAACGAAGTACCGCACAGCCCAGGCGTCCCGGTCCAGGCAGCCCGAGGCAAAGCCCTGGTAGGCCGAGTCGAAGAACGGGAACAGGAACCGGCGCTGCAAAGAGAGGGGTAGGCCGAGAGGAAGCCCCTGATCCCACCTCGGGCGGGGCTTGGATTAGCTGTGACCTCTGGGGTCGCTGCCAGCCCCACGGCTCTGGGATGCTATCATGGGAGGACAGTGATCAAAGGGACCCTCCGCAGCAGCTGTCCCTGCTGCACCCCAGTTGGGACGGCCCTGCTTTCCCCCTGGACAGGGAGGAAATGCTCCAGGAGCCGTTACCAAGCACCTGCAAAAGCTGTGCGAGGCGCATCCCCTGGGGGCAGCCAAGACAGGAGGGCAGGCAGCATCAGGGTGCTGCTCCCCAGGCAGACATTTCCACACCCCCGGGGGGTTGAAAGCAGAGCCTCCCTGGTCACTCCTCACCCACTCAGGGGGTGGATACCTGGGCCCAGCCGGAGCTGCCCCACACAGACCTGGCCCTCCGCCCCCCAGCTGGTACCTTCATGACTGCGGCAATCTGCTTCCACTGCTCCTGGGTGGGGTCCGTGCCGGTGGGGTTGTGCGCGCAGGCGTGCAGGATGAAGATGGAGAACTCGGGAGCAGCCTGAGGAGGGAGCAGGTCTCGGCCACCACACGCACGGCCTTGGTGCCACCCGGAGACCCCAGCCCCACCGACTACTGCAGGCGCTCAGCCAGGTCTGGCTGGACCCAGCCCAGCCCCGAGCCAAGAGCCAGCTCCAGCACCAATGGCTCCGGCTGCTCCCCGACAGCAGCCTCCCCCGGTGCGCGCTCACCCACCTCCATGTCTTCCAGCAGCCCCTGCAGGTCCAGGCCCCTCTTGGCCGGGTCCCAGTAGCGATAGGTCCGGATGTCCTTAAAACCGGCATCCGTGAACACGGAGTTGTGGTTCTCTGTGGGGGCATCAGGTTTCAGCTGGCCCCCAGCCCAGCCCAGCCCAGCCCAGCCCAGCCCGGGGCACCGGGCATGGGGCAGGTCACCACCTCCCCTGCTCCCACAGGGGCCCCCTCCTGCCCAGCTCTCCCCCCACCCACAGAGGGGCCAGCGCCTGGCCCCTGCACGACCCCCAGCCCCCCCACCTGGCAGCGGCTGCACTCACCCCAGGACGGAGAGGAGATGTAGACGGGGGTGGCCGTGTTGTTGTTCCCGTTGTACCAGCGTCGCAGGAACTCCGCCCCGATGCGCAGGGCGCCCGTCCCGCCCAAGGACTGGACGCCCCCGACCTGCGACGCACAGAGGTCACGGGGCGCCCAGCACAACGGGGGCACCGGTGCCGAGCCCGAGCGAGAGCACAGACACGGGACAGAACGAGACGCGCCTCCCAGGCCTTCCTGAGGAACCAGCCCCAGCAGGGACCCCCGAGTCCAGCCTCCCCCCACCCACGGTCCTGGAGACGTTTAACCCGATGGCCGGCTCCGCACCTGCCTGTGCCGAGGCCCAGGCTCTGGATGAAGGCGCATGTCTGCCTTTCCACAGGGCTCTGTCCATTCACCCCGGCAGCTCCTGCACGCGCCAGGCCACTCGGGACAAACCCCCCAACCCCAGAGAGGTCCAGCCTGAAGAGAGCCTGCCGCCCCGTGCCAGCGAGGGGGCACGCCCTCCCCAGCACCTACCCGCCCCTCCTTGATGGCCGGGCTGTCGTCCCCCAGGGCGATGCGCAAGGCGTTGGCCCGGAAGTCGGGCAGGCCGAGGATGGGCAGGTACTCGTGGTTCAGGCTGGTGTCGCTGGCGATCATCTGCTCCACCTTCCTCACCACCGGCAGGACCCAGGGCTGCCCCTCATCCGTGCGGTAGGCTGCAGAGAGGAGTGGGGCATCTCACTTCACCCCCACCCCGGGCCCTGGACATGCCCGGCCCGGTGACGCCCCCATGACCCCGCCGTGCCTCCTTAGCCAGGAGGCAGCGGCGCAGGGGCCCGAGATCGGGGGAAAGCTGCACCGCCGGGACAGCCCCGTCCTCATCCCAGCCGCGCTCCCAGGGCACGCGGGGGGGGGATATTTCTGCTCCCTCTCTCTCGGTCAGGAAGCGTCACGTGGCGGGGGGGAGGGCAGGGCAGGGCTCGCTCCGTTAAGGCGATAAGAGGTTACGAGTCACTTTGACACCCGCGCACGCGGCTTTGAGGGCGGG
>NW_017728994.1:45116398-45125474 GCF_001723915.1 Gavialis gangeticus | reverse complement strand
GGGGTCTGAGCCCCGCCCCCCGCCCGCCAGCGTCCTGCTGCTACCGGGGGCCGGGGGCGCTGCAGAGCCCGGGCCAGGCCGTGCCCCCGCGGAAGGGGAGGGGGAAACCCCCAGTGCGACCAGTCTGAGCCCTTCCCGCCCCAGTGCAGCGCGGGGCTGAGACCCCCCAGCCGGGATCCTGCGGGGCCAGTGCCAGCAGGAGCATGGGCCCGGCCCCGCCCCCGCCCCCGCCCGGGCTGCACCCAGCGCCCCTGGGGGAGGATTCACCCCCCTGACACGTGGAGCGGGAAGGGGGGGAGGGGCAGCACAGCCCATGGGCCGGGGACACCCCCCCGGCCGAGCAGGGGCACCCTGGGGCATCCCCCCCAACTCTCCAGTGATGGAGCGACCCCCTCCCCGGGGCACCGGTGCAGGACGAGCCCCCGCAGCGCGGGGTGGACACCGGCAAGGCGTCTCCACGACAAGCTCCAGGGCCTCGGGCAGCCTTGGCAGGAGGCCTGGGCCTGGGCCTGGTGCGGGGGGCAGTGAACGAGGTGCTGGACGACGTGGGCTCCCTCGGCGGGGCTGCGTGTCCAGGACCGGTCACCCCAGCACGTGCACTGCCCCGGGGCGTTGCCAGCACGAGGCAAGCGGACCTAGAAGGGCATCGTGGCCCGCACCACGGAGAACGGAAGAGCTGCCACGTACCAGGGCAGACCCAGGGCCGTCCGCCCCAGCCCCCGTGCCCCACGGGCAGAGAGCAGGCCTGGCCGGGAGAGTGACCCTGCTCCGCTCCCCCTGCAGCCGCCAGCACTGAGGGTCCGGGCAGGCGTGATGGCGAGGCCGTGCCCCGCACGCCCGTGGAAGGGCCGCAAGACCCGTCCGGCTGGGCCGCAGCTGAGCAGCTCTGGTCTGTCTGTTCTCATTGCCCCCTCCGGCGGTTCGGTGCCTGTGACCGGAGCTGCCCTGGGCCTGCGCTGGGACGGGCAGCGTATACATCCCAGGCACCTCGCCACCCATAAGTACTGGAGGCAGGAGAGGGTGGGCTGTGGAGGAACGGTCCCCGGGGCGGTGGGAGGGGAGGCAGCGGGGCCGGCCCTGTTGCCAGCTGGAAGGAGACGCAGCAGCTGAAGTCGGGCCCCCGCGTGCGAGGCGATGAGGGGTTTCCGGTTGCTGGGGTGGGGGGGCCGCAGCCCTCACCGCACTGGCCGGAGGCAGGAGAGCTCCGGCTGCCGGACCCGTGTGTGCAGGATCGGGGCGGCCAGAGGCAGCAGCACCCCCAGCCCTGCTGTCGTGGGGCAGGTTGACCACTGGGCGCCGCTGTGAAGCCGCGGGAGCTGCCCGTGCGGCAGGTGAGCGGGGCCCGGCCTGGCCGAGGGCAGTGTCCTGGCACGGCGCTGCCCCGGGCGCGTCTGGCAGGGAGGAGAGTCACAGCCCCCAGCCGCCGGGGCGCGGTTCCTGCCTCCAGGCCGTGGCTTGCTGCTGCGCTCTGGCGTCTTTAGCTCACGTGGACCCGGGGGTCTCTGTCCCGCGCCCTCGATGCACTGCCGGCAACCCCAACAGCAGGACTGAGGCTGCAACGGCCTCTAGAAACCTTCCCGTCACCCCGGCCGCAGGCCGCTCACGCGGGGTCAGGGATGCCGGCGTTGCTGTGGCAAGCAGAGCCCAGCGCCAAACTCGTGCCAGGAAGGGCCCCGTAAGCAAACCGCGGGCCATTCCCCCAGGCTGGGCAACCCGGCGCAGTCCCGGGGAGCAAAGCGGGTGCACAAATGGAGCAGCCCTGACCACCCTGCCACGCACCACGGACACGTTTACCTCCAGGGCTCTGCATGGGGGGGTCACTCGTGAGCCCCTGGGTTAGAGGGAGGGGACGGAGTGAAACTTGATTTTGCCTTTCCGCCTCTCTGGGCTTCTGGACCGGGCAGGCTGAGAGTCCCGCACCCCTTGGCTGCAGCGATCCCTGGAAACGGCAGCCCCCCTGCCCCCCCGCTGTTCTGCACTGGGAGGCGGTTACCTGGTGCGTGAGCAAGCCCGACACCCCGGTTCCCCCCAGACCGCCAGCTAAACTGGGCAGGGCGAGAGGCCTGGCTGGCAGGACCTCCCTAGGGCCCTGAAGACTGTGCGTGATCCAGGGCAGCGCTTTCTCGGTGCTTCAGGGGAAGAAGCGGGCAGGGGACTCTCCGCTCCCACACGGCAGAAGCTGAGGATGCATCTACAGCGCCGAGCACCGACAGAAACGCAGGGCGGGAAAGGTGAGACCCATCTGCCCGCTCCGGGCTGCATTTGGACGCCCGCGGGTTCGAACAGAGGCCCAGAGCCCGGCTGGTCTGTGCCCACGTCGTCATTAAGCCGGAGGGGCCGGGCAGGGAGCTCTGCTCCTGGACAGGGCCGGGGGGCGGGAGCGGCAATCGGGCGGCTGGCCGTGGTGTCTGGGGGAGCTCAGCCTTGTGCTGATGCCCGGCTGCAGCCCCTCCGCGGCCTCCTCCCTTCACTGAGGTGGGGTCTCCCCGTCTCCTTCCACCCGCAGGGTGGGCCATCCCGAGATAACCCAGCACGGCCCTCGTGGCGTGTGGCACGGCCCCTCCAAAGCAGACGCAAGCCCTGACTGCAGCAGAGGACGGACCGGCTCCCTGGTGCCCCGACCAGGTGCACGAGCATCTTCCCGCCCCGGCTGCCTGGGACGCACCCCAGGCCATCCCCACCCGGGGTCAGTGCCGTGCCGGCGGGGCTGGAGCCAGGCCGGGCAGCGCAGGGGCAGCCTGGGGGTCTCTGGGCACCAGTGCTTGACGCCACTGCCCGGGGCGGTGCTTGGGGCTTCCACGGCCGCTGTTGTGGGGGGACGCAGCCAAATGCCTGCCCCTGGGGCCACGTTCCTCCAGAGGCCTCGGGCGGTGACCACACACGCGGCAGTGGCACACCCGTGCACAGGGCTGCAAGTCCCGCCAGGCACCCCGCACATTAACCCCTTCCAACGCTGATCATGCGCCAGAGCAGAAGGATGGGGGGTAGGGGGTCACTTCACTCCTTTTAGCAGCCTTGCCCCCCAAGGAGACTCCAGACGGCACCACACATGCTGCTCAGGAGCAGGGGCAGAACTGCCCTGCAAGGCCCCAACGGGCAGAAATCCCTGCCCCAGCCCGAGGAAAGGGAGCGAAGCAAGGAGGCTATTACCACAGTCCCCCATGCCCTGGCCCAGGGCAGGGCTGCCCCAGTGAGGGGTGGGACCCCGCAGCCCCCAGAGCCTCCTCGTCCTGAAGAGGGCAAGGGGCCAGGGGACGAACCCAGACTGGGAGCACTGGCGAGGCCCCTGGCCCCCCGCGGAATGAGAGCTCTCGCACGAGGCCCCCGGCTTTCATCTCCCAGGGCCGTGCTGGGGCTGCCCCAAGGGCAGGGGAAGCTGCGGGAGCGTGTCGGAGCCGGCCCGTGATTGACACCCAGGAAGGACCTGTCACTCAGGGCGAGTGCGGGCACACCTGCCGCACCGGGGAGGGGCAGGCGCCCGACTCACAACTGGCCCGGCCATACCCACCCCCTGCCCCGAGGCTGCTTGGGGTGCCCTGCGCCCTTCTCTGCACCCCTGCCCAGGCCTGCAGGCACAAGGAAAAGCTGCTTCCAGGGGAGCAAGTGCCACAGGCCAGATGGACCTAGCCGGCCGGGCCGGGGGCATCTCTTGTTCTCCCAGGCCGGGCAGGGCTCTGCAGCCCCTCCCTAGCTCCTGCCCTGGGGCCTGCCCTGCGCAGGGGTCTCGCACCGGGCCCAGCCACCTCCTGCCCAGCCAGCTCTGCCTGCCCCGACTCCCCAAGCGCTGGGTGCCCCCGGCAGCCCTGCGCCAGCACCGCCTGGCCCAGCCCAGCCCAGCCCAGCCCAGCCAGGCGCGGAGCGGCTCGGGTCCTGGGGGTTCCCAGCGGATAGGGTCATTTTCCCAGCCTCCCTCCCAGGCCAGCTGGTCCCGGGAGCGGGATCCAGGCAGGGGAGGGCGAGCTGTTTTCATTCCAAGCGCGGGGTCAGGTCATGGTTTGTCTCAACGGCTTTCGTGGCTGTAATTATCAGATTAACGGATCTGGGGCTGCATGCTTAGGGGCAGCAGCATTAACCCTTGATCACCCCCCAGCCCCAGGCAGCTGCAGCGGCAGGGAGCAAGGTGGAGGGTGGACGTGCCGCCCAGGGGTCAGTCCTGACACTCCAACAGGGAGCACCTTCCACCGGGGACCGCGAGCAGCCAGCCAGGGCAGGGGGGCCGGGGCAGCGCAGGCCACCGCGGTCTGGCCGCACGTGCAGCAGCACCAAGTTACCGGGGGCTGGGTCCCCTCTGCACAGGTGCTGGACCACGCCAACGTAGCTGCTGTGAGCGACACCAAAGGTGCTGGAGCCCGGAGGAGTCCCCGGCAGGTCCTGGAAATCCAGCCGCACAAGGGGCTTGGTCACCCCAGAGCACAGGGCAGGACTCCTGTCAGGGGGGGAGCCTCCTGCCCCACGCAGACCCAAAGCAAGGCCAGCCAGCGAGGGCCCTGCTGGGAGCAGGGGGTCTGGGGGGCTGGCGTGTGCGGGGGCCTGCAGTATCTGAGGGGCCCCTCGTGCACATGCACAGCTCTTCTAGCCACACGTCCCCAGCCCCTGGGGACCCTCTTCACCCTTCACAGCCCCACTGATGCCCCACCGGCAGCCCCCGCCCCGGTGCTCCAGCCCTGCCCCTCAGTGCACAGCTCCATCAATGCCCCCAGCCCCAGAGCCGCACCACGCCTGGGTCTGGGGAGGACTGGAGCCACTGCCCAGAGGGGTGGCGTGGTTGCGCTGGCCCACAAGACACCAGATAGACTGGATTTTTCCACAGAACGACATTTTCTGCCCTTGGATACACAGAAACATGCGTTCCCATTTCAACCTTCTTTGTCTCTTAACGTCCCTGTGACGGCAAAGGTCGCGCAGCTCCGGACAAGCCTGGGTTTGGGGAGCAAAGCTGCCAGGGTGCAGCCTGAGCACATTTCAGTCTCACCCGTGAGCTGGGTTGTGAGGGCAGGGCAGGGGGCACCTTACAGATCAGCTTTGAGCTGGGATAGGGGTTAGTTTCTAAGGCAGGGACTGTCAACTGCATGCTGCAGCACCATGGGGTGCCTGGAGACCCTGTCTGGGGTGCCGCAGGGCGTGACGCCCCGTGAGGGGTGCAACCACAATGCACAGGATAAACCCAGAGGCTCCATCTCGGAGCCCGTGGCGTTGGGAATACGCTGCCTGGCTGCAGGATTTCTGAGCAGTTTGCAACAGGAGAGCTGCAATGTCACTCTCCTGCCATCAAAAAACCAGTGAAAACAGAGAGCTGGTGCTCTCCGTGGGGCGTTTCGAGTCTCTCAAGGGGTGCCTCGAGCCTGAAAGGGTCGAGAGCCGTTGCTCCGAGGTACCGCTGCGCTGCCCGCAGGCTAATGCGGCGAATGACCTCTTTAACTTAAGACCTTGGTTTCAGTGGACGCGCGCTCCTGGGAGTCCCCACTTCCCGCAGGACATTTTCTGACGGGAAACGCCTTCTGTTGGGAAATGTGCAACCCGCTGCAGGCATCACTCTTACAGCTGGAGCCCCAGATGTGCTAGATATTGGAGGTGACCCAGATGTGGGCAGCTGGGACTTGATGCCAGGAGCCAGGCTCGGGGTGGGAGGATGGCTGGGCGCAGGGGAGCAAAGCACCTGCGCAGCGGAGGAGCTGCGTGCTGGGACAGGGCAGGCAGCCAGGCCCAGCAGGTAACTGGGGGCAGCTGGGGGTTGTTAGGCTGCTGGCCACCAGGCCCCCTCAGCGAACCAGGCTGAAGCCTGCCTGCTGCCCCCACTCCTGCCCCTGGGTCCTAGATAGCCCTGGGGCTGCCCTCCCGTCTACTCCGAGCTGCGGAGGGACTTGTCCTGGACAGTCAGAAAGCTGCGGGAGAGGCTCTCTGTCCCTGGTAGCGCCTGACGGAGCTTCATATCCGCAGGGGGCCCAGACGCCAGGGCGAGAGTGAAATGCTTTGGGGACAGTGTGGTGCTGCACGTGGGTGCCGAGGTCTCCCCAGCCTCCTGCTAACATCTGCGGCAGCAGCCCAAACACTGACTGCCTCCCTCCCGCCCCACCGGGGACCCCTCCTACGCACCTGCAGGGCTTTACTAAACCCCTTTGGCGCAGGCATGTGCCTGGGCACCAAGGCGCTTTCCTGGCTACTGGCGCTGCAGGGCCCCAGCCACAGATTCACCAGCTTTTGCTGCAGCTTTTAAAGCCGCTGTGCGTGCTAGCCCTGATTTCCCAGCGTGAACAGGATGCTCCTGGCTGGAGAGAGGTCCTGATGCCTGTGGGGGCCTGGTACACCAGCCACATGCCCTTTTCCAGGTCCCTCCTCTGCTGGGAGCCGGAGTCCTGTATGTTGCTTCCGGTCCCCGGTGCAGGGCTGCAGCTGTCCCGTTGCACCTTTCCCTCTCTGGGTCCAAACCCCAGTCACCAGGACACTGGCCTGTGCTGCCTTCTGTACCCATCCTCCTTGGGGCCACACAGGACAGCTGCAAACTTCCCCTGCTGGCACTTCTCCGCTGCCGCTACCACTACATCATCCTCGAGCACTTCCAAAAGCCCCTTCACTGCCCCCAGTTCAACCCATACGTCTTCAGCACTGGTCTGGGCAGCTCTGGGGAGTGCGGCTGCTGCTGCAGCTATGCAAGTCGTTCTCGGTAAAGACCCACTGGGGTGTTCCCCATGCTCCCGTGAAAGCCACAGCTCAGGGCTGCTAGCTCTGCCAGCTGCCAGGCCCCAGTGCCCCGCCACGTGTGATGCGGTGGGGATTGCTCAGACCCATCTCCAACCCCCAGGACATAAAGCAGGAGGGAGAACAGACAGACACAGGTAATAATTCCGGAGGGAGCCCCAGAAAATGTCACAGGGTGAAGTGCATTTGTACGTGTCTCTGAAGTGTGACAGTTGCAGCAAAGCAAGTGCCATCAGCTCGTGGCGGGGATGGGATGAGAGCCAGCAGACCTAATGAGAAGCACAGGGACAAAGGAGGCCCCTGGGTGGCCCCTGGGGTCTGGCAGAGACTAGGCAGATCCCCAGGCATCGGTGCAAAGCTGCTAGCAACGCTGCCGGACACTGCCTGGATCTTGGATAGGACCGGGATCCCTCCACCATCCGAAGTCTGGAGGTGCGGCACCCATCAGGCAGGGGTGAATTGCGTTTCCCCCGAGGCTCCGGCAGGGTCCTCGGCTGCACCCCGCTGCCTGGGTGCCCTGTCTGCAGAGGCCATTGCTGGTGCTGGCTGGCCGCATCCTTGGCTATAACTGCTTGGATGTCTGCAGCTCTGCTCTTGGGCTCGGGCCGGGGCAGCACGGTGTCCACGGGGCTGACCCTGTGGGGCCACAAGGCCTCCACATTTGCTGTGGCCGCGATCTCCAGAGAGGCCCAGTGAGCTGCACTGAGGGCCGTGCTCTGCTCGACCTTCGTGCAGGCCAGTGCCATCAGCCCCCAGGGCACGCTGGCCTCCCGTGCCTGGAGACGGCCCGTCTCCTGCTTCCAGTTGCTTCTGCTGGTGCAGGACCTAATGCCTAGGCTGGGCGCCCTCCTCGCTCCTCTTGCAGATGCCAGCAAGGAGGCTGAAGCATGGGGTTGGCTCCATCCTGGCCACAGGTGGGGGCCCAGAGCTGGCGCCTCATTTGCACGAGTGAGATCACTGCTGCGAGCGTGATCTCGTGTGGAGGAGCTCAGCACTCCCCAGGTGACACCCTCCAGCTTGGGTCTGGATGCAGAGGCCTCGGTCTTCCTCACACGCCTCTGAGGACCTGTGTGGCCTGACAGGAGGCATCCAGGGTCTGAGGACGCCCCGGCTGGAAGGCAAAGCAGCCTCAGGTCCAAGTGGTTCCGGCTCCAGCATTGTCAGCCGCTGGGACTGAGCGCTGGTATCGGCATCGGTGCCACTCCAGCTGGACCCGTGCCCCCAGTGAAGGTGCGGCTGGCTCCTCGCCATGCCTGGCACTGCCCAGTGCACGCTGTGCACGGCAGCGTGAGCAGCTGCTGGGTGCCACGTCTCAGTGCCGGCGCAGCCTGGGGCCAGGACTCTAGCTGGAAGGAGCCTGAGGGTCCCCAGCTCGCATCCAGGATCCCTTCCCTCTCCCACACAACCTCGCACAGCATCACCCGGGGGGGCTGGGACTGATGTTTTGTCAGGGTCCCCCAGTGCCCACCCCTCTGCTTGGCGGCCCGCAGCAGGGCCCAGCTGGGGGGCATCGAGGCTGACAAAGTCCTCCATGAAACATGCGGCGTGTCTAACCCCAGCAGCAGCCGTGCTCGCACGCCACGGCAGGTGCTGGTCACGTCCTGACGCCCCAGCCCTTCCTCCGAGCCAGGCGCTCCCGGAGCACCTCTGAGCAAGACCAGGGTGGCTGGATCGAGGAGGGCTGCCCTGACCAGCTCCCATACAAGCAACGCACATCTCGGGGCCCTGCAGAGACCCCCCGGTGTCTGCACGCACAGCAAGCCAGCTCTGGGCCCCCATCCTCGTCGTCTTGTGACTGATGTGTTACCCAGGACTGCTCCCTGGAGCCCAGTCTTTGGCGGGGCGTCCTTGATCCTGCCTTACAAGTCGGCAGGGACTTTCCAAGCACTCGGCTGCTCAGGAAGTCCAGCATCATCAGAGGACTCGGGCAGTGACTGTGCTGGCAGACACACGCGTATGGTTCCTGGCTCTTAGGGACACAGCCCCTTCCTGGCCACAGCCAGACCGGGTCCTGAGTCAGCCTCTGTGCCGGAGCCTGGTGCGGCCAGGAGCTGGGCACGATGCCGGTCTGTGCCGTGCGGCGCAGGGGACGGTCTCTGCCCGGTCTCTGCTGGAGCGGCGGGGCCCGCGTCCCCGTCGCACCTGCTCTCCCCGCGCGCACACGGTGAATCGGCCGCACCTCCCCCTTTGTGGCACGCGTCCAGTCCGGTGCTGCCCCTGGCCAGGGCCCTACATCACACGCCAGTTCGCTCAGCATTCACGGCCCAGGCCCAGGCCCTGACCCCAGCCCCAAGCACCCATGAGCTGGGGCCCGAGTGGCTTCCCAACCCCTGGGAGAGGCGCACAGCAGCTCTGGCTGACCCACCCACCCACCCACCAT
>NW_017728994.1:45110368-45116262 GCF_001723915.1 Gavialis gangeticus | reverse complement strand
CTTGGTGCCAGCGGTGAGCTTCCTCACAGCAGTGCCCCGCTGCCCTACAGACAGAGCCTGCACCTATGAGGGCCGCAGGGAGCGCGCTGCACAGCCCCATCCAGGCCCTGCATGGCCGCTGGGCCAGGCCGGAGGAAGACAGGGACGGGCGAGTCAAACCCTTGCGAGGGCCAGGGCAGAGGGTGGGTGCTGGGCCCTGGTGCCGAGGCTGAATCCCTGACAGCCATTTATTTAATATTAAAAATAATTTCTGGCCAGGGTTGGCTGGCGTCAGCCGCACACTGAGTCACCCAGGAATCCAAACAAAGCCGCGCTGGCTCCCAGCCAGGGGGTCGGGCGCTGGGTGGTCGTGTCCATCGCGGCCGCGGACCCGCCTGCGGGTCACTCGCGGGTTTGTGACACGATGTCTCCATTTATTTATTGGAAACTTTTGAGCAGGAAATGCGCAGGGCTCGGGTTTGCCGAGACAGCTGGAGGGGTCCAGCCGGAGCTGCTGGGTGGGGGTGGGGCCCGGAGGCCCGGCTTGGCCAGCAGTGCGGAGCTCCATCGCTCCCGGTGGCTTGGGGTGCAGGGTCCCCGACAGGTGGGACGGGGACGGGGACGGGGACGGGGACGGGGACTGGGACAGGGATGGGGCAGGTCTGGCTGGCTCCGCTGCCTTGTCCTGGTCCCTGCCCGAGATGCAGGGGTGAGCACCCAGCGCACCCCTGAGCATGGCACTGACTGCCCCAGGGCCCAGGGAGTGTGCGCCCGGTGCATGGGGCGGGAGCTCGGGGGCCTGGGTCTGCCCAAGCCCCAGCCTCCAGGCTCAGGCCTGGCCAGTGGCGGCCGGCGGGGTGGGCGGCGCCTGCCTGCCTCTGCAAGGGGGTCGAGAGGTTCTCCAGCAGCCTGGTGCCGGAGGGGCTGTTCCTGTGCTTGCTGATAACCGAGGAGGTGAAGCCTGACCCAGGAAACCAGGCGAGATCCCCAGAGATAAACTCCCTGCGGCAGACAAAGGCACTGACCTCTCTGCAGCTCCAGCCGCAGCGTTCCCACAGGCGCAGCAACAATCGGTGCCCAGCTCCAGCCAGACCCACGCCAGCCCGGGGCAGCGCCTGCAGGGAGCAGGCACAGGCGCAGGGGCACAAACCGGCCCCGTCCTGCTGCCCAGGGACAAGGAGGTGGAAATACCCGGAGGAAATTAACTGCCGGTAGCACCGCTGACCCCCTAGTTCAGCCTTAATGGCAGGATCCCCGCGCGCCCCTGCAGAGCCGTGCAGCCCGAGGGCAACCCCCAGGTCGGGGGCTGAGCAGCACCAAAGCGCGCACAGGCCCTGGCACAGACCACATGTGTGGGGAGCGGGTCTGGGCCTGGACGAGGACGTGCTGCACCGCCTGAGTCCTGCTGCCGGGCAGCCTGCGGTCAGCGTTACGTCAGCGCGGGAGCCGATCTCCGACTGGGGACCAGAGCAAGTCCAGGGTGGGACAGATGTTCACACCCTCCCCAGAGGCTTGCTGGAGACAGGCCTCTGGGCCGGGTGGAAAACAGACCGGCCGAGCGCGCACGGCTGTCTCTGACGCGCTGACGTGACACTGCCCCAGCCCAAGTGCCACGTGCGCCACTTGGATACTGTGCCCGGCTCTGGTCCCCGCACCTCCAAAAGGATCGAGGCCAGCAACAGGCAGCCCCCAGCACGGGTGCCAGAGCGTGGCACACAAGGGCATCCTGCTTGGCACGTGAGCCTCAGGGCGGGCAGGGGGGAAGGGCCTGGGACTGTGCTGCCGCAATAAGGATCGGGCCCCTCATGGCTCCCCCGCCGCCCACCCCAGCATGCCAACATCCTACGAGTCAAGGTTGCCGGTGTTTTGGCACTGCCCAAAAACATTGCAGACCACGCTCGAGAAGAACTAGAGATGGTCCAGGGAAGGGCAGCAAGGGTGACCAGTGCTATGGAGGGGCTTCCCCGTGAGGAACGGCTGGGGAGGCCAGGCCTGTCCGGGTTAGAAAAAAGGTGCTCGTAGGGGACAGGAGAAGGGTTTACAAAATCCTAAATGGTGAAGAGGAAGTCACTAGGGAGTTATTATTTGCTTGCTCTTACAATACAAGAATGGGGGTGACAACACAACATTTGTGGGTACTTGGCTTAAACTAACACCAGGACGGTCTTTTCCACCCAGCAGGTCATTAAGGGGGAGCTCGTGGCCCCCACACACGGCGGGAGCCGAGAGCTCAGCCAGATTCACACGGGGTCGGACAAGTGCTAAGAGGAAAGGGGCATCGGTCGCTACTGAGCAGGGAGCGTGGGGCACGGCCTCCGCATCAGACCCACCTGGACCCTAAGGGCTGCAAGGAGAAAACCCTGCTCAGAGCAGGTTGCTCTCCCTCCCAGCCTCCACTCGGCCACCGTGCGACACCAGAGCTGGGGCAGGGTGGACCTGGGTCTGACCCAGCACACAGCAGCTCTCAGGTCCTTATGTTCTGCCACAAGCCACCCCGAGCCCTGCCCTGGGTGCCACGGATGGGCGCAGGGAGTCTGCTGCTCTGGGTCAGAGCCTGGCCAGGAGCTGCGGTGATAGGGGCAGTGTCGGAGGCTGCGGCAGGCCGTGGTGCCGGCATTCAGGTGAACCAACCCTGGGCCCTGTCATCCCCAGGCTGCTCCAGAGCAGCATCTGTCTTTATGCTTATGTCTGTGCTTGGTCCCCTCCTGGGCTGGGGAGTTGCCCCCTCCGCAGGGACCGGCCTCCCCCTTCTCTGGCTCAGCTCTCTGCATGCAGCCTCACCTCCTCCTGCGCAGCCCGCAGCTCCCGGCTGGACATCAGCCTTGGAGGAGGGGGCGGGGGTACCCCCGGCCCTGCACGACCAGAAGGGAAGTGCTGACAGGGCCAAGGAAGAGGAAGCCAGCGGCCCCGCCGGTGACTCAAGAGCGAGGAATGTGCCGGGGAAGTCTGAGAGCCAGGCGCAGAGGAGCAGGCAGGGCAGGGCACCGGTGCCCAGGTGCTGGGGCATGGGGTGGGACAGGCCGGGGGATCCTCCCCCTGCCCCGCGGGGTGTCAGACTCCTGCCAGGAGAGACCCGCAGGGGAGGGCCGGCCGGGGGCAGATGAGCAAGGCCCTCCCAGTGCCCTGCCCGTGTGGAGAGAGCATCGGTCCAGCTGCGCAAGGAGGAGAGGGGGCTTCTGCGGAGCGCAGGCCATGTGGCAGGTGCTCCCCATGGGGAGGAACAAGCTAAAAGCCCAAATCCCAGGTCCTTCCTGATGCAGCCTCTGCTCAGGGCACCAAAGACAACGGAGCCAACATCCTGCTCATACAGGAGCGCCCCCTCCATTCCCTCCTTGGGGCGGAGGGAGGGGGCATCTCCGAAGAGCTGATGACACTGACCCCATCCGGGGGCTTGGGCTGGGCAGCAGCCAAGGGTGTTCACCAGAGCTGGCACGCAGATGTGGGGGCCAAGAGCCCAGGGACCAGTCCTGAGGGCAACGGCCCGTGGGCCTGATCCTGAGGCCAACAGCCTCCAGTCCCAGTCCTAAGGCCCAGAGTCCACGCGTCCTGTCCTAAGGCCCTTGCTCGCTCCTCGCCCAGGCATGGGAGCTCGCCCAGCCAAAGGCTGCGCAGAAGTGGGGTGAGATGCTCAGGACTTGGCCTGGTGAGCACATGAGCTAGTTGGAGAGCCGGGCAGAGCGACCACACTGATGCGCCAGTGCCTGGAGGGGAGAATCGAGGACCAGCCCACGGGCATCTGTGAGCTGCCCAGAGCCTCACTCGTGCCCAGCCTCCAGGGAGGAGAGGGATGGGGGTAGGTGCGGTGTTAACTCATTTCAACACGGCTGAATCCCCAGAGGGCGAGTCAAAATCTGCCTTGAGAAAGGGGTGTGAGGGTGAGCAAAACAACTGCAGCTGCCTGGGCGAGAAGAGCAGACAGCCACCAGCGGTCACTAGCCCTGGGGCAGCTGCATGCACCACCGGGCAGTCCCAGAAATGCGCCAGGGGTGTTGCTACCGGGCTGCAGCCACGGCAGGGCAGGGCAGGGAGACCCGGGACGGCTCCAGGGGACCACGGGGAAATGCACAGACCTCAGAAAAGGTGGGGGTGGACAAGGACAAGCCAGACAATCGCTGTCTGGAAAGTCTCCCCCGGGTCCCCAGTAAGATAATGGCAAGCATGAAGAGGAGGATCTCTGTAAACATCTAGAGGATAATGAAGCCATGAGCCATAAGCAGGATGGGGTTTGTAAATAATGGGCCATGCCAAAAACAACAACCTCTCAGTAACTGTTTTGGATAGAAGTGAGGGATGGGGCCCGGCAGGATGTCACGGGGGGAGACCTCGAAGCCCTGCGTCCCCCTGCCTGGCCCTTAACGAGCCCCCTGCATGTCCAGGGTAAGGTCATTGGTGCCATCTGCTTGTGCCCTCTCCACCAACACGCTTCATTCATGCGGCAAACACCTGGCTGTACGTACGCCCTGCCCATGCTCTGATCTAGCACCCACAGGGCACCCACAACACGTTGCACCACCTGTTCTCCATCCTCGTGCTTAAATTCAAGCACAAGGCCAGGGCAGGAACTCCACCCAGGAAACCCCTGGGGGTGCTCACTGCACTGGCAGCACGTGCAGAGGGGCTGGACAGTGTTGCAGGCACCTGCACTTGCACTTTTCAAGTACGTCTGGTCGTGCGCGTGCTTAGAAGTGCGACCCAGCTGTAAGGCTACCTGCTGCTACGAGTCAGCACTGGGCCTGCCGTCCGCTGCAGAGGCTGCGACCGTGCGTCCGAGACTCTGTCCAGCACCAGTTGCATTTCAGACATGCATGACAGTGACAACGCACTTCGGGACGAAATGCACCATATAAGGGTGAGATCTCATTGCTCGAGATCTGCCGCAGTAGGAACGTTCCAGGGATTGTCGCCTGATAATTCAGTATGAATAGGTTTGGGTGTGACACTGATGCATGGTCTGGAAACAGCCTGGAGGGTCATGAACACGGGGCTAAGAGGAAGAGCTAAAGAGGAGCAGACTTCAGTTTGACTTGGGAGCGCATGGCAGCCCGGTTCAGAGACCAGCAGTGAGCCGTGTTAGTCATGCACACAGAGAACTGTCAGCGGTACTCACCCCGATGGGGGATCCCACAGCAGGCCCAGGGCCCTTCATCGCTTTCAGCGGTGACCTGAAAGCAAATACAAAATCACTGCTGCGAACCCATGCATGTGGTCAGCAATGAGCAGGACGGGGCAGTGCACAGGGTGACCTGCATCACCTGGGAACGGGGCCCATCCAGACAAAATGCATTTGAATGCAGCCCAAGCCCCCACATCTGGGAAGGCAGCCACAGCCGTGGAGCAGGGGCTGCGCCCGGAAAGTGCTGGCTGTGCGAAGGGTTGATTACAGTGGACGTACCACTCCTTGCGCGCTCCCTGCCTGCGCCTTGGCCAAACAGGGCTCGTGTGATATGCTCTCGATATGCCCACACAGGGGTACAGATAAGAGCGGGCCCATGACGGCATTCAGTGTGTGGCCATGGAGGGGCTGATCCTGCACTACGGAGACCAGCGTTAGTGTCCACAGCTAACAAAGGGTGCTGAGAATCACAGGGCACCTACACATGTGACAGACCTCTGCTTTGACATGTCCTAATTAGCATGTGTCACAGCAGACTCAATGAAGCGAGTCTGCTGCAAGGCTGCCGGAGCGTGCTAATTAGTGCACTCCAGCAGCCTCTGCGTCACGTGTACTCGGCGTCCCCACGTTTCAAAATGTCAGCGGGGGTGCTTTAATCAAACTTCATCAAATGAGCTTTAGGTAAAGCATCCCTGCCACCATTTTGAAGCACGGGACACTGAATACACGTGAAGCTGCGGGTGCTTTAATGAGAGCAGCTCTCAGGGCATCTACACGTGTGCTCTGGCGGGGGGGGGGGGGG
>NW_017728994.1:45096907-45110239 GCF_001723915.1 Gavialis gangeticus | reverse complement strand
GGGGGGGGGGGGGGGGGGGACACTAATTAGAATGGCTCTGAGAGCAGCTCAATTAATCGAGTCTGCTCTGACTCATGCTAATTAGCATGTGTTGGAGCAGACGTCCGTGACCTGTATAGGTGCCCTCAGAGCGACTCTAATTAAAGCACCCCCCTGCACCCCAGAGCACGTGTGTAGATGCTCATAGAGAAGTGAGGATGGAAGGGACCGCCACAGGTCACATCTAGCCCAACCTCCTCCTGAGGCAGGAGCAGCCCTGTCCAAACCTGCCCAGACAAACCATCATCTAAACTCTACGTAAAACCACCGTCGACACGACACGACACCAGAACAGGTAAAGCAGGGAACCGCCACGGCCGACATCCTGCTTCTATGAAATGGTGTCAAAATACGCTCGAGAGAGCCCAGGCAGAGCAGTCTCCTACCGGCGACAGAGGAAGGCAACCCCCCATCCCAGTCCGTACAGATCTGACCGTGGAGGAATAGTTCTTCCTGGTCCTAAATATGACGATCGGTCTGGCCCCGAGTGGAGACAGCGTGGGGAAGAGTCACACGAGAAAATGCCAAGAGCCTCAAACAGACTGACACGTTCAGGTGACAATAGGGAAGAATAAGAGGTGAGTTGATTCCAGCATACAAGTACCTTTGCAGAGAGAAAATACTGGGTCTAAGGAGCTCTTTAATCTAGCAGAGAAAGGCAGAACAAGAACCAGTGGCTGGAAGATAAAGGCAAGCAAATTCAAAGGAGAAAATTAGGCACAAACAGGGAGAGTAGTGCAAACAGCCAAAGGATGCGGCAGATTCTCCATCTCTGGACGTCCAGCTCCAGACTGGACGCCTGGCTGGAAGATAAATTCATACACATTATCCTTTAGCCAAACACAAGCTATTGGCTCCAGAAAGCAGTTCGGGGGTGGAACTACACAGGAGGTCAGACCCGTTGATCTAACAGGCCCTGCCGGCCTTGAACTTTATGAATCTAATAAACAAAAATACATTGTGTTTCTAATTGAGAATGCAAGAATCCACTCAGCACTTCTTGTTTTCCAAACACTGCACAAGCACTAACAAGTTGATCTTCACGGCCCCCCAGGGGGAGCAATGATGACTGTCCCCCTTCCCCAAATGGAAAAACTAAACCACAGTGAGTACAAAGATCTTGGGATGCATGCGAAACCACAAATTAGGCATAAGCCTACAACACCACGAGGCTGCAACCAAACAAACCCGCAGAGCAAATGCTCGCTCTGTTTTGGGCTGCAGATCCCACCCCAGCTGCAGGCATGTTATACAGTGGCTGGAGCATGGGGACATCAGCCCCTCTCCACTTGACTTGCAGAGGGTCGGCGTGTGGCATGTGGCTTGGTTTGGACACTGCAACACCCCAACAACACGGAGAAAGGGAAGGAAACCAGGAGATGAGGGAGGCTGAGGCTAAGTAACAGGAGAACTCTTCATGGGGAGATTTCTGACTGTAAAAGTCTCCGGAAGAAAGTGGCAGTAGCCGACCCTCACCGATATTTGCAGCTGGACAGGACAAAGACTACCGGGAATAGCCCTGTGATAGCAGGGACGTGGCCTCGAGCCTTCTGCCTGCAGCCACCTGTGCAACATGTTCCCCAACGTCACACGTGTCTGTCTGAGGATTTAGGCAAATGTCCCCTTTTCCCTATTGACGCTACACCCTAAACTCTTGCCAGCTGGTGGCAGCTAGTGATGGGTGAAGCCTGAAAGACTCTGTGGTTTGTTTTGGGGGAAAGAACAAAGCAAAACACAGTTCTGAAAGTCACAGGCTTCTCCGAATGCATCCAGCCCCACTGGGGACAGTGACATCTTAGGGTAAAATAAAAACAAGTTCAAGTGAGTTTTCCATCCATGTGACAGCGCGGCTCACCCAGCCAGTCTGAAATTATTTTCCAGAATGATTTCCTGAAGCCCCGCCATGATTAAAGGAAATAACATTGTGAATAAAGGGACATTCTTCAAAGTCAACGAACTAGCCACAAACCCGTGTTCTCACACAGTGCCGGAAAGCGCCAGAGGGAGATGGAGGCTATCGTGGTGGTGCCCGAAAGGAAAAGGTGGGAGGGTGGGTCTCCATGTCTTCCCTGACGCCGAGAGGTTATGACCTGGCTCCTCTGCAGCGAGTGGGGCATCCACGTACCCTGGAGAGAGCACGGGGAGGACCCTGACGAGGCCTGAAGGGACCCGCTAGGCCTCTCCGGGCTGGGAGATGGCTGTTCAGGGCACCGAGTGTCCTCTGCCTACGGCGCCAACCTTTGCTGCGACTCAAGGGTCAGCCGTGAACTGAATCAAGAGTAATTAAAGCTGCTACTGACTTCAAGCAGAGCAGGCCCATGCCCTTAATCTGGGCTGAGTCTCAGCTTCCCGGTGCCTTGTTCCTGCTTGCTCTGCTCTGTGCATGGCGCCTCCTTCCCGGAGAACACCCGGCTCTTCCAGGGGTCTGGTGGGTGCATGACTGCGCCAGCCCGGGGGGTCTCCAGGACTGATGTGGAAACAGGAGCTGGCCCAAAATGTCACCCAGGCAGCGGGGAGAGGTGAGCCGTCCTCATGGGCAAACAGCGTCCTGTTCGCCTCCTGCCCCAGGTGGGGAACAGCCCCCTCACCGGCAGTGGTGGCTGCCCAGCGGAGGAGCGGCACCCGCACGCGAGCGGCTCGGGAGGCTGGAAGTGAAGGAGGACTCAACATGGCCGAGAGGCAGTGCTCATAAAACACCGCGCTCGAGCAGTAAAACAAAGAGCAGAAGCGAACAATGAGGAAGTGAAGCCAGCCCGGGAAAGGAGGGGGCGCCCGGGGATCTAAAGACACGCGGCAGCCGGTGCTGGGTTAGGAGGGAATTTGTTAACCAATTTGCGGCAACGCGCCGACAAAGCATTTAGCCACAGCGCGGCCAATGGGGGGAGTGCCGGGAGGCGCAACGGGGCGCGGATGTGCAGGGCGAAAGGAAGAGGGCCGCGGCCTGGCAGGCTCCCACTCGCTTCCAGCAGGACAACTGTACACAACACGACGTCGGGGAAAAGATGAGCAGCTCTCCAGGGAGCGGAGGACGTGATGCCAGGCAGCGCTTCGTTAAATCTTGGCCTGCCTGCTGGTTCGGCTGCATGGGGTCAGCCTTGCTCCCCATGTCGAGAGTATCTGCCGGGGTTCATCTTTGAGCTCGCATAGCAGGGACAGACCTACGGTCCACCTCGCTCAGCAGGGCCCCAATCCCTGCCTGACGCCTCTCGGTGCAACGCTGCGCCCAGTGTCTGGAGAGTCGTCAGGAAAACGTTCTTAGGGAAATGCCGGTGGTAAACGCCTGTGGCTCCTTCCAGGTGTTGCTGTGAAAGGAGGTCACCCGTCCCAGAATATAAATGACTGTCAATCACAAGCAAGAACCTCTAAGCAGCTCATGGTCTAGACAAAGCGGCAAACTCTCCAAAACACGGCTCGGTAGAAAGCTGCTCGGCAGCATCCCACGGAGCCGGAGCTGAGGAGCCGACACCGGTCAACATGCGTAAGAACGGAGCAACGGGGACGGGAAGGAAAAGACCTTCGCATTAAAAAATCACGTAGAGCTGGTCAAACCCAGAAATAAAAATCCGTGGTCAGCTAGTTATTCAGCAAGGAGTTTTCTGCCAGCTATCAAGTTGTTCTCACACCCCAAAAAAATATGTTCACTAATAGTATTCAGCGCATGCAGAAGCCTGTGATAGACACCATCTGCATTCGCTAGCTAGAAAAGGGAAATCGTGAACAACGCGGAGGACAAAGGATTTATCCGAAGAGAACGAGGGAAGCTGAAAACAAGGGCAGAAAATGAAAGTCGGTGTGGAAAATAAAAATCAGCTAATGTAGCAAGGGAGAAAGAATCCAAAACCAGATATTATTCACTGTTAAACAAAGCACATTAATTACAATTTTCCTATCCAAATTGGAATTGCCTTGAAATTTATTTTTTCACGGGGAAAGATTGTTCTTTGTAGTGCTATTTTCAATGGGGCATTTTGCAACAAACATCATTGTTTTATATCAGAATTTTTGTTTTGTTCAGTTTTCAAAAAAACAAATCACTTTTCAAACTTTTCATGTTTTTTGTTTCTGCTTTCCCTCCTCTTGCTTTAAGAAAAAAAAAAGAAGAGTGAATGATATCTGCGATTTACACAAGGATTTTTTTTCCTTTTTTTTGTAACTCAGTCACTTTTCAAAGCTTCTCCAATTTTGAAAATATTATAATGCCACAAAAGCAAAATTAAAATAAAAGAAGAAAGAGAATAAATTCCAAATTACTGGCATTCTTCACTCAACTGCATTAGGAGGAAAAAAAATAAAAGGAGAAATAAGGGAAAAACCAACGTGCAGAATTTCAATGTTATGCTGTTTTTCATTATATAAGTAATCAAAAAAAATCTCAATGCATGTCTTAATAAAAAAAAATTGAAAAAAATCTGTTTATCAGAACATGAAATGAAAAGAAAATGAGATTTCAATTGCAGAATTTCCCATAAAAATCATCTGAATACTTTTGTGGGAAAGAATCTGGGCTTTTTTGACCAGATCAGGCTATCGAGAGCTGAAGGTGCCCCTAGGACATGGAGATGCGGCTTGAGCTGGTGACATGAGGTTTCTGCAAAGAAAGGCCAGGGCTGTATGGTGCTCAGACAAGCCGTGAGGCTCCCAGGCACTGCAGCGATGGGCGTGAGATACAATCCCTGAGCAGGGGCCTTTGAGCAGGGCCTTGCGGAGGTTGCAACCCCGCTCTGTCCAAATCACCCGAGACACGTCCTCGGGTAGCCTGTTCCTACGACAGCCTTGTCACGCAGCTATGAGTCCTGTTGCTCCAAGACACCCAGCACACACCAACCAGTGGCAGGTGAAGCAGGGGACAGGGGCAGGGCCGTGGCACGGGTTGTTAAAATGCACCCAGGCGTGCTAGGGAGACCGAGGCAAAGGCCCCAGCCCCAGACCAGGAGGCCGTGGTCACGCTATCAGCCGAGTGCCGTCGTCCGGGGTCCGTGGGAGCAAGAACAGGCATTCGGCGCCCTGGCTGCCCCTGCTGACGTGCCGGTGACACCAGTCTGGGCACCTCCGTGCTGGGAGGATGTTGACAAGCTGGAGGGTCACGACACAGCGGCAGATGTCTGCAGTGTGTTGCCCCATGGGGAGGAGGGGGTTCAAGGAGGGGTGACATGGAGCAATGGGAGAGGACTGTCAAGGGAAAGAGAGGCTGAGAGTCCCTGATGGGGAGACGTGCTGGGATTACCGTCCCGGGAGAAGCAGGGGGAGCTATCACTGGGGTGTTTAAAACCAGACTGGGAAATGCAGCACCCTGACCCTGGTGGAGGAGCGGACGGTCTCATGGGTCTTCTCCATTTTGGGTTTCTAGGGAATTAGGGAGTCCTGGGTTTGGGGCTCACCCTGCACCATGCTGCAGGGACCCAGGGCACAGAGTGGAGGAGATGAGAGGACATACCCTCTCCCATCCCACGTCACCTCCCAGACAAGGCAGACCTACGGGACGATGCAGCCGTGTTGAGGGTGGGGACGACTCCTGTGCACCGGGGCAAGGGCTTGAGCTTAGCACAGCAGAGCCCCACGGGGAAGACCCCGGGACAGGATAGGAAAGGGGCGCTGGCCACCCCCTCCCTGTTGGGATGGACTTGGCTTCCACCCCAGTGCTGGGGACAGCGGTCAGGTCAAGCCGAGTCTCCCCTTCCAGCCAGAAGAAGGTGGAGGAGGATGAGGGAGAAGGAGCTTTCCCTTCACAGCCCATCCATCTCCGTGTTTCCCTGGCAGCCGGACGGGTGCCTTTGTCCGGGACCCCGGTACCTCTGGGAGCGTGGCCGAGTCTGCCATGGGACAGGGTGCGGGCGGCTCCAAGCAGGGGCACTGTCACTTTGCCGTCGTGAAACAATGGTCAGAACTGGTTATTTATTTCCCAAATAAATCAGCGGGTCCTGCGCCAAAGGGCTGGAAAGCGGCCGTTTAGATTAGACCCTCCCCAAGCCCCGGCTGGGCCTTGAGCTGCTGTCAGGGCTGCAAAGAAACAGCAGCAAACTCTCACGCAAATGGCCTATAAAAAAGGCCCTGTCAAAGGCACCTTGACCTGGAGGCTCTCTCTGGTGCTGGGCTCCACAGCGGCCCTCCCCTCCCAGGGCTGTGCTCTCCCGCATGATGTATTTCCCCTGCCTTTTTTAGAGCTGCATTATGTTAGCTCCAGGAAACAGCCTCTTCCTTCTTATAAACACAGCCCTGGGTTACTGACCAGCAGCCCTGCCACTCCACAGCCACTCTCTGTCCATCCATCACACCTTGCTGTCACCCTGGCAACATATCTCTTGGACCGGTCCGGCTCCGGCGATGGGAGCGAGGGGTGGGGGCGGCGGGAGGGGTCACACACACGGCGCACGATTCCAGCCTGCTGACTAATCCCCTGGAAGCCCGGGGCTGCACAATGCGAGATCCGCTCCGCATCGGGCTTCTCGAACGTTCCTGGGAGGTCAGCCCGGGGCCAGCGCAAGGACAGGGCTCGTACTTTCCAGGCCGTCAGCAGGGCGTGTGCCATGTGTGTACGTGTGTGAGCCAGCCTGGCTTGGCTGCACGCAGAGGTGCCGCGGGTGAGCGGAGCCTGGCAGGGAGGGACGTCTGGAGAAGCCCGCAAGCCCCTGCTCCCGGGCTCCCGGCCCTACGGCCCGGCGGTCTCTGGGTTTGGGGGCCCAGGACAGGTGCCAGCCCCAAGGCAAGGTGAACGATCTGGCCCTCTCTTACCCCCTAAAAGGGGGCGCAGGACACGGGAGTTAACTTTGCCTGTTGCCAGAGGGGCCCAGAGCTGCTCCTCTTGACCTGCCCCAAGACGGGGCATCCTCCCGTGACGGAGCCCTGCCCCGGCCCAGGCTGCGCACACCGGTCGCGGCGGGAGCAGCAGCCCATGTGAATGGGCATTGATAGGGAGCTTGCCTTTGGCATCGCCCACCCGCCCCCGCAGCTTGCTCTCTCCGTCTGGGCTAATTACATGCATGGGTACACTGCAGCAATGGGCACGCATCCAGCCATCGCACCGAAGGAGGGGGGCCCTCCCGCTGCTTCCTAGGGTTCCTGGCACCCCTTGACATGAGTCCAAAGTCCCACCTACGTCTCTTTTGTGCAAGTGTCCACAACCCCTGACAGCCACCGCCGGCCCTGAGACGGGGCTCTCCCTGGCCAGGGACGCAGGTGGACGCGGCAGCCCCCCAGCCGCACCCCAGGCCCCCACTGCACTCAGTCCCCTGAAACAGGCTCCCATCCACTTGCACCTCTGCAGCCTCTTGCCAGGCCGGCCACTTCCCCTTCAAGATAAGCAGCTGTTTTTCCAGGGAAATGCAGTGTAGAAGCACGTGCTCCTCACCAGCCAGGAGCCCAGGTCACTCATGTAGCGCTGACCCTGCTTTGAAACTCATCCTTTGCCTGATCCAGGAATCAAATATAAAAGAGTAAACCCCAGACTCCATGCCTGGGCCAAACAGAGCCCAAGGCCTCACCAGTGCCAGCTCCCCTCTTGCTCTGGACCTTTCTGGGGACATCGGTAGAGGGGACCCGCAGTGAAGCCAGCCCCACAGCTTCTCCCTTGGCAAGAGGAGTCCTTCAGCCTGTGGCAGCCTCCCCCGGGACCAGCTGGGAGCCTCCTCCTCGGGCTCATTTAGACTGGGCTGGCCATGGACGTGGGGGCGTGAGAGCTCTCATTCCTAGAGGGGCTGAATCTGCTCACGGGAACCCGACCAGGTCGCGATCGCCCAGCGCTGCTTGCAAGTTCTGATTCACTGTGCACGTAACGGTGCCCCGCAGCCACGAGACCAGGAGCTTCTCAGGAAACCTCTGGGGGAAAACCTTCCCCTGCCACCCCACAGTTGGAAGTGATTCAGGAGCTGGTCTGTCTAGCCCTACCGCACTCCCTTCCCAGCACCTGACCATGTCAGCCGCTGCCTACACAAGCTTTTGCCTCTCTGATTGCACTGGGGTCTAAGGTGCCACCCTGCCCTGCCTGCTGTCTGCCCGGCAGCTGCGAGGTGAGGGCAGAGCTGTGTCTATGGCAGTGGCACCTGCAAGGAGGAAACTGTTTCCAGGGAAAGTGAAAGCCACAGGCTGTTTATTAAAAATGCCCAAGCAAAGCAAGTGCTGATGAGCCGCAGGCCAAGACCATCAGCCAGAGCTGCACGGCGAAGGTTTCCCCTTGGTTCCCCTAAACACGCCTTAATCACAGAGCTGCCCACACAACTGCCAGCCCCTTGCCAACACCACGGGCTGAGCCTGGGACTGTAAGGACAAAGCCCAGGACGTGCAGCAGTTCAGAGCCAAACACATGCATTTCCAGCGAAACACCCTGCTGATGAGCCTGCTTGCCTGCCAGGCCTCCCCCGTCCTTGTATTTCAGTGGAAGTCGCAGAATCCCGGAGCCGCGGGGCTGGAACGGACCTGGCGAGGGCACGTCGAGTCTGAGGCAGGGTCCGCCCCGTCCAAACCAGCCCAGACAAATCCTTCTCTAAGCAACTACTAACACTGCACCATCAACCCTGTCGCACAACCACGCGGCCTCACACCTGAACCTGCCAAGGCTAAAGCCAGGTGGCAACAGCTGCCCCGTGCTGCAGAGGAAGGCAACCCTCCCCCCGCCCTCCACACCCCCCCAGTACGGACCAGTCTGATCAGGGGCTAAAATCCCTTCCACCACCAGTGCAGCGCGGGGCTGAGCCCGAGCGCGGGGGCAAGACCCTCCAGCCAGGACCCTGCGGGGTTGGTGCCAGCAGGAGCATTGGCACAGCCCAGTTGCCATGCCCCGTGTGGGCTGCAGCCAGCACCCAGCACCTCTGCGGGAGGTGAGAAAACCCCTGAGAGGTGGAGACAGACTAGGCCCCAGGACCCTGCCACAAGCCTGGCCGCACTCACGCACAGGGCCGCCGTGTGCAGGGCATGCTCCAAGCAACTTTGTGGGAGCCCCGTGGCAGCAAACACCCCATATGTTTCTGACACTAGATGCAGAGAGAGGCAGGGAATCCCTGCTGCAAACACCGCTCAGCATGCACAGACCCAGCACCAGCCAGGGACCCTCCGCCGGCAGAGTAAACACAGGGCTTTAAAAGGATTCCAGCACCAAATTCCTGGTCTCAGGAGCAAGGGTAACATGGATTAAACACCTCGGCCAGGCCAGGCCAGGCCACACACACTTTACAGGGCAGCTCCAGCTGACCGCAGTTAAGGCTGAAACTTTTTTTATTCTTTTGCCAGAGCTCTGAATTTAAACAGAAGCCTCCCGGCAGGAGCCGTCCTGAAATCTGAGCTGTCCAACACCCACCTCTATGGCCAGGTCCTCTTCAAATCCATTCTGGTCGCTTGGGGCCTGGGTTGGGCTCTAGGGGCAACTCTCCCAAGGTTAAATGCTCCGGGGGGTGACTCTGTGCACGTGGGAGAGAATGACTTTGGCAGCCAGGGGCACCTCGCTGAAGCTGGGGGAGAAGCAGTGATGCTACCTGCCAGGCAGCTCCAGCAAGAGGGATTTATCAGCTCTGGTTCCCCACCTAGGGCCAGGGAATGTGAGCAAGAGCAGGCCATGAGCTGGGACCCCTGCGAGAGGAGGCCAAGCTGCAAGACAGCGAGGCCTTGGGGCAGGAAGCAGCGACAGCTAGAACACAGCCCGCGAGGCATGCACACCGGTGTGAAACCCCGTGTTTAAGTAATAAAACACTTGCCAGGCCCATTAAAGTTTAATTGGGATTTTGTTTGCTCTGTTTCTCTTATGCAGACAAACCTGGGGCCTGACCCTGAGCTGGGCACAAGCTGGAGCAGCGCAGAGCCTGTGGCTGTCGGTGGGACTCCACGCACGGACTCGTGCAGCAGGGCTGGGCTCAGTGGCTGGAGCTCACCCCTGGCAGCAGCCAGCGTGAGAAGCAGGCGCCACGTGTGTCCCATGCCATGCGTGTCGACGTCTCGCGGTGCCTCCCAGCAGGGGCCCAGACATGGCATGAGCGTGTTCAGCAAGGAGTCAGTGTCGATTTATGAGAGATTTTCCTTCAGGGAGGAACCGTTTTACTGTCCTGTACCTGTCGGCCATGGCGGGGCTGGGACGCTGGGAAGCCTGGACACTGCACTGAAGGATGCCCCATAAAACCCAGCAGCCGCAGCTTCTTGGCACAGGCATTTCCTCTCCTGCATTGACTCAGAGGCAGCCTGACCTTTCCCCACTCCTGAGATTTGGCTCCGAGTGTGGCTCGACGCGCCAGCTCTGCCTCGCGCTCGGTGCTCCCAGCCAGCGCGGGGATGGAGCTGCATTTCATTTGGTGCACTGGTTTCCCTTTGAGCTGAGCCCCACCAGCTTCCTGCATTACCGACCCTCTGCCCCTCGTCCCTGGCAGGAGCTGCTCTCCCCAGCCCAGTGCTGAGCACCGTGCCCAGCTGAGCCAGGCTACGAAGGCTGCGCAGACCCTCCTCTGCTTCTCCAGCTGCTGGAGAGTCCAGCTCTTTCCACCCTCCAACACGCTCCATGGCCGCTGCTGCATTCGAGACCTATTCTTGCACCATTCGTCACTGCAAACGTCCCGGCGCAAAACATAAATTAGGCCCTGTCAGGAGGGGAACTCGCTGCAGAGGGAAACAGGGTGAATCCTGGTGTTTGTGATCCATCAAGGAAAACATTCATAGCAACCGGGCGCTCCGGAAAACAAACACTCAGGCAAGTCCCCCAGGCAAACCCAGCCGTGCTCCCAGACCTCACAGTTCCCAGGATGCTGGGATCAGCGGGGGTGCCTGTTCCCCGTGCGTGGCCCTGGGCCCTGCTCGGAGGGGGCTCCCCGCACAAGGCACAGGTGGGAGCACTGAGGGAGACAGTGCCGGGAGGGGGGAGATGGGAGCCGGAGCACCCATGGCAATGCCAGTGCCCACGCTCCCTCCCCTGCGAGGGGTCTGTGGGGCAGCAGTAGCCTCCAGGAAACTGGTTCCCAGCTGCCAACACACATCTCCCTCCTACCCGCCCAGAGCGGAGGCCGGGCAGAGCACGAGCGGGGCACAGCCTCCGACTGCAGAAAACAGAGTGCTCAAAAAACAGAGTTTTACTAAAAAATAAAAATGACCTAAAATAAACATTAGCATCGTCAATGTGCTTGAGTTGGCTTGGTCCCCCCGAATAGTGGGAAAATGCCTCCGTTCTTTTTATGTCTCCTCTTTTTCTGTAGGAGAAGGATGGCAGGGGTCAGCATATTAGAGAAAGGGAGAAAAGTCACTGTCACTTTTTCCTCACTGGAAAAGTAAAAAAAAATAAAACTGCTAAAAGGGAGTTTTTTCTCTGTGCCCCCTCAAATGTCCCAGCCCACATTTTCCTGGTGGAAAGAAAAAAGAAGAAAATGCAAAAATTCAGGAGAAAGATTTTTTCTCCTTGCTTTTCCTTCCTCTCTCTCCTTTTTTCCTGAAGAGCATGACAAAAGTATTTAAAACTTGTCTCATCTCCTTATGTTTTTGCTGCTTAGGAAGAAGTAAAATGGGGGAGAAAGGGAGACAATTAAGAAAAAAAATCAAAGTATTGTAAATGAAACAAGGAGAAAACTTCATTTTGAAATTAAATTAAAACTCAATCATTAAATTCCAATTCAGTCTTTTCAAACAGACAAAATGTCTTTTCTTCCAAAAAATGCTTTGCAGACAAAACGAAATGCAAATGCTGTCTTCCTTTGGAGTGGGTCCTGTTCTGTCCCCGCCACCATCTTAGTTTCTGCAACCCAACACGCACCATGGGGCTGAGCGCTGCAGCTTCGCTGCGGCCCCGGGAAGCGTGCCCGAGTGTAACAATGCACAGAGACGTGCGCTTGTCGCTCACTGCAGCACAGAGCGCGCAGCCGGACGCAGGCCCACTGCCCTGCGCTGCCACTGCACAGTGGAGGGGCTCAGGCCCCACCTGGCAGTGCGATGCCTGCAGGCTGAGCCACGTGCCCACTGGAAACCAGACCAGTTTGCAAAGATCGGGGCTCTCACGGTCTGTTCCGGTGGCTCCGTGGGCCCCTTTGCCCGTGCGTGGCAAGGGTTTGAGCCATCCCTGATCTGGGGCCACACTTCGCTCCTGGCCCACCTGGCACCCCCGACAAGGACAACACAACACGACGGTGGCCTGTCATTCCCCTGCTGCTTCGAGCATTTGCTTAGCAGTGGCCAGCCACGGCGAGAGGATCTTTCCAGCTTGGTGCTGGCCGTGGACAGAGGGTGACTGATGAGCGCCGTGTGGTGCTGAGCTTCTCTCGGCCTTGGTTTTCGTCAGTCCCAAGCTTCCCCCGGGGTCCTTCATCTCTGACAGCATTTCATCCCTGACCGCAACCAGGCATGGCAGGGTCCAACCCCGGCTTCCTGGAGCCAGGACGGCCTCTGCGGCTGTCACGCAGCATCTCTGGCCTGCGGCGGGGGATACCAGGGGCCCGGCACTGCAGGCCGTGGGAGGTGCAGGAGGGGGCTCTGCCTGGCTCCCGGCAGTGGAGCGGGTGGGCCACTTCTGCTCTGTTGGAGCCTGCCCCGAGCTGGGCTGGTCCCAGCCCGAGAACCGCGGAGGCGGCGGCATTCCCGGGGATTTGGGAGCTGTTGCTGCACTGACACAGCAGCGAGGGGGAGCGGTGAGGGCCGCGGCTCCTGAAGATGAAAGGACAAGCCAGGGCAGGCGCAGCCCATCCTGAAGCCTTTAAAAAGGCTGCGCTATTCCCAGGGAGTTTATCCCCCTTCACTCAGGCGCTGCCTGCACTTGGTAACAGCCTGGCCGGGCCGGGGATGCCGGGAGTTTGGCATCCGGGCAGGCTGGGAGCCCTGGAAGGCCCAGGGTGCCAACCCCGATCTTCCCCGGCAGCAAGCGGCTGGACCGCTCCCTCCCTGCCAGCCTGGAGCAGCAAGAGCCTGGTCGGGGAGGGTGAGAGCCCAGCCCAGCCCAGCCCAGGCCGGCAGGCAGGGCTCCCCTCCGCTGGCCCAGGGAGTCTCCATGCCCTGCTGCCCCTTCCCCTCAGGGGCGCAGAAACCACCAACACCGAGGGCACCGGGCACCACGGGGGGCTCCGGGGTGGGCCAGAGCCCCGCACCCCCGGGCCTCCCCTGCCTCCCGCAGCCCCCGCAGCCCGTGCGGTTCTCACATAAATCAGCGCGGCCAGAGCCCCTGGGAAAGGCCCATTTTTCACGGGCCGCTGCTGACAGAGAACGAGAAACAGACGGGCCCGGAGATAAACCAAGGAGGCAGCGTTTACACAAGGGCCGCGCTGTGTAAATAGAGCCGGCTCGGGGCGGCTCCCGGCGGGGCTGCGCCCCCCCCGCGGACCGGGCTCCCCGGATCGGGGCCGCCGCTGG
>NW_017728994.1:45096401-45096637 GCF_001723915.1 Gavialis gangeticus | reverse complement strand
CGCGGGGCTCATGGAGGCGACTTAGCCGCCGCCCGCCCCGCGCCGCCGCCCGCCCCGCGCCGAGGATGCTCCCGAGCCCCGTCACCTCCACCCCCTTCTCGGTCAAAGACATCCTCAACCTGGAGCGGCAGCAGCAGCAGCAGCAGCAGCCGCAGCCGCCCTATGGCGAGCAGCCCTTCCACGCGGCCGCCTGCCTGCTGGCCGACGGCGCCCGCTTCTCCGACGGCGACGACGAA
>NW_017728994.1:45006175-45009615 GCF_001723915.1 Gavialis gangeticus | reverse complement strand
GGTCCCTTTCAGCCCTAATGTCTATGAAATCTATGAAACTGTAGAATGTGCATGGAAGTGGCTGTTTTGGAAATCCTGAGTATTTTATACTTTTGTTCATCTTTGTTTCCATAACCATATCCATGACAAATCAGTCCACCTGCTTTTCTGTATTCAAGAAAGATAAAGTTCACTCCTCCCTGCATAGACCTAGAGATATCAGGCTTTGTGCTGAAAACTCATTGACAATATGCAGAGTGTTGAAATATAGTTCACCTCTCTGAGCTGAAAAGGAAGCCACTGTACAAGTATCTATAACTGTAAATCTCATGGCCCTCTACCACACACTCCTAATCCCAATATGCAAAACAAAATACTACCCCATTTATCTCATACATAGTAGGTCAGACAACTAATTCCCTACCTAATTCTGTAAATATCCTCTGCTAAATTGGGAGCATCAGTTTGTTCCATAAAAGTAAATTGTAAATTAGATGACAGCCTAGATCAGGCTTATAGTTTATTGTACAGGCCTGTGCAGGCAGGAGATAAGTGCCTTTATTTAGAACCCCCCCCCATCCTCCCACATAAGTTTTTACTTTGAAACATGAATTTTGAGTACTCTTGTAGTAGTTTAACTTATTGAACTTCAGTTCTTAACAAATGTTATAAATTATTAGCTAATGTGTTAACACAGTCTGCTTAGTATTTGTATTACAGTAGCATCTAGTGGTCTCAGCTGAAATGGGGGCATTATTATACTAAACACTGGAAATCTACATTGCATGTGCAAGTAGCACACCCTACTCCAAGGAGCTTGTAATTTAAATTGACAAAGGCCATGGACAGGCATTCATTTTTGCTGGTAGGGATTTCTCTGGAATTCTCCGAAATTGTTCATGGCCAAAGCAGAAGCAGGGAGTTCAAATCACTTACCCAGGTTATACAGTGGTCCAATGGTAGATCTGGGAACACAACACAGTCCTTCTGACTCCTGGCCCAGCAACTTATCCATCAGGCATTGCTTTTTCTTAGTAGGGTGACTTAGGTAAATCCCATTAGTCCTACCCACTATACTTACTTATCTTTTTGTAAGTGAATTTTGCAGTGCTTATCATAATAATTGCATTATGATTTAAATAAATAATAAAAAAACTTGTATGAATAAGATTTTACACCTTGAATCACATTGGGTATCCCTTTGCTCCATGTATATATACAGATATGCTCATAAATACATATGCTCCATATAATAAGACTATTTGTGGAGTATGTAAATAATCAGTACGAGTAATGGTGATTTCTATTAGCAAATTATTAATTGCAGTCAAACCAAAATACAAACTGTTCTGGTGCCCCTATTTATTATGTAATTTGCTTTTTGTTTTTTCGGGGTGGGGGTGAGCGTCCCCATAAGAGACAAGAGACCCCTGTAAGATTTGAAAATCATAACTTGGGGGGGGGGCCTCCAATTGGATTGTTCCTTGTAATGAACCAGTTTAATTTTTTTTGCAGACCCCCCAACAGTCAAACTGTAATTCGAACCCTGGTTGGCATCATTATATAGAAGACATGCTTCATTACAATTTCATACTAAAAACATTGACTTTATGTTATGGAATTAAATAGTTCTTAAACGTTAAAATATAATGTACCAACATTTCTGATTCTCAGCAGTTTATAGAAAATGTTGGAGCTTCTAGGGGATTCAATTCCTTTGATTTTACTGTGAATATTATTTTCTAAAATATCAGCTAATAATTTGACTTATAACATTCTTAAGAAATGCCAAAAAAAATCAAGCATGGATAATAACTCCTATTTCAAACATATTGGACTTCTGAAATTCTGTTGAACTGAGTCTCTGACTTGCTGGACAAACATTAAAGAACAATTCAATTAATTTATTAAATACACATTTTTACAAACACCTGTGATCAGTGAAGAGTAATATGAGAAGTTATGCATTTCTTCTCTGATGTTAATAATTGCACTGGGAGCAGACCTACTGTGAGCTCAGTTATTTATTTTAGGAATACACATAGCATGTAATTAATCATATCTTTGAATCTTGAAAATCATGCTACAGACAATTTTTTTCAATTGTTCTTAGTTAATGTTTGCAGGAGAAGTCTTGAACACATAAATCACTAAATATTGGCTATTATTTTTATTAGAAGTGAAGACAACCAGGGTACAGCACACAATAAATCTATCATTCAAGCTCTTCTTAGCAACAGAAACATGCTTCTTGCCCCGAATTGGTCTCCCTCTGCACCTGCAATAAGGAGCAGTGGGATCTAATGTGTGATTCACACAAACCCACAACCTGCCATACATGTGCAGTATGGCAGGAGGAGCAACTGAGTGGATCATGCATTAGATACCATCATTTGTGGAGGAGTCCTAAGCCACCTAGTAGGTTTTAGAGAATCTAGGTTTTGATATTTTGCCTGAGGCATGGCTGTGCGTATCCCTGCTGTGACAAAAATCAGCTTTGGCCACTTTGCTCTTTTATAGTTCTAAACATTCATTTGAAAAGTACATGACTGGAAAAGTGATTGATATATAATGCAGACAATTGATTCAAGACCTTGTAGTAGCAATCTCTGAAAATCCATATTCATTTGTGGCCTACGCCTAGATTCAGAGGTGAAAGGTTTGTACACTAGCATCACAGCATCTCCTCAATGCCTTGATAATAACTAATTGGAAACAGCAAATTCTCAACCAGGAGACAAAGGATAGTTCTGTCAATAAATGGAAGGATATATTTATAAAAGGAGAAGCTTATCAGAAATACTCAACTAGAAATACATATTTCTTCACACACTTTAGAAACTACTAATTTGCTTAGATTACTATAACCTTATTTTGATAGAATTACAGTAGTTTAGGTGCAAAACTCTGCTAGCATTCAAGATGATGTTTGAAGGTGACCTTATAGACCCCAAGAAACAATGTTTTTTCCCCCCATTTAAACATATATATTGAAGCTAGGGGTGCACTGATAGAGATTTTTTGGGCCGACCATGATGGCTGATTTTTAATGAGTCATATCGGGTGATACCAACCTGATTCTGATTTGCAGCCCCACAGCATGGAGGGCAACTTCCGGCAGTTGTGGGGGAAGGGGCGGGGGGAGGGAAGAGGCATGGGGGGGAAGATTGAGGCCCCTGTAGTGAGGGAGGGAGTGGGGCTGGAGCAGGTGCTTGCCAGCTGGGGCGGAGAAGAGCAAGGCACAGGACTAAGCCATGGCTCATTCGGAGGGGTGGCTCCCACTGCTGCATGCACTCCAGAAGAACATGGGGAGGCGTGTGCCCCCGGATCTGCAAATGGGGTGGGGGTGGATAGGTATGTGGGTGTGGAAGAGGGAGCATGTAGGAGTGTATGTGAATATGTGGGGTGTAGGTGGGTATGGGGTTTATGGGGGACTGTGTGTGGGGGGACAGTGGCTGGGG
>NW_017728994.1:44975922-45006000 GCF_001723915.1 Gavialis gangeticus | reverse complement strand
TTTGGGGTGGCTGCAGCCCTCCGCAAGCTTTGTCTCCCAGTGTTGCTGCTGCTGCCCTGAGCACAGCCTGGCCCACCCCCACTGGGAAGAGCCTGGTGCTGCCCCAGCCACAGCCGGCAGTGGCAGCCCGCCCTCGCCTTGCGCACAGATCCGGGGGCACATGCCCGCCATGCCCTCGGAGTCACCTTTCCCCACATCCCCTGAATGAGCCATGGCTCCACCCTGTGCCCCACCCCACCCCACCCCAGTTGCACATCGCCTGCTCCTGCCCCAGCCCCATTCCCACTCCCTCCTTCACCACGGGGACTTTGAACTGCCCCCCCACCCTATCCCTCCTCCCTTGTCCCTTCCATCACAACAGACTTACCAGCCTCTCCATGCTGCAGGGCTCTGCTCCTGACCACCTGCTTGTTGCACTGTGGCTGTGCACATGCACTGGGCATTTATCGGCCACATTATTGGCCACATCACACAAAAAAAGGCAATTACCAATACTCTCAAGTTTCCTTATATTGGTGAAGATCTGATACAGGATTGATGTATCGGTGCACCTCTAGTTTAAGCACAGTAAATGGGAGCAAGGAAGGAAAAAGTCTTTGTTTCTGCTGCCAATAACTCATCATATTTATAGAAACTGTTATTGGGTCTGTGGGGTACTGCCCGTTTCTCTGTTTCTCTCCTGCCACGACTTTGATCTTATTAAGGGAGGAAAGAGATGGAATGTTAGTAGGTACCCACGGAGTTATAATGCTTGACCCGTCACATGATTCCAGGTGCTTTTATTCTTTTGTCTTTCTTTTACAGCAGCCCGGAGCACAGGCAGAAGCCCATCCCACTTGCCCCTTCAGTCACTCTCGTGTTCTGGAGAGGATCGCCAGCTTCACAGTTCTAAGTGTAAGTACGGGCTGGAGACCTGTGGTGCTAATTGCCTCCTTAGCAGCTTGTGTGACTGGTGCCTTTTATCCTGCACCAATTACAGCGAAGGAGCAGTCCCAGCTGTCCCCCTTCTGCGGGTAATGGAACCTTAAAGTCTTGACCCAGCCCCCCTGAGTGCTAGCTGCTCCCACCTGGGCTTGGCTTATTGCCTGCTAATTGGCTTGTTGGCAGCAGAGGCTTGCCCCGTCTCTCTCCACCTCCCTGTGGTTTGTGCTGGCTCATCTCCAGGGGCTCCCTTGCTGCCCGCGCCAGCGCGGAGGGTCCTGGCTGTCTACCCCTTTGCTCTGGGGTCATTGCCTGCTTCCCCAACTGGGAACCGAGTCTGTATTGTGGGATGCCTTGCCCCATCGTTGCCTGGACCTGCGACTTCTTCCCCCCTCTAACTCACCATGGTGGCTGGAGTTCCATTGCAGGTATCGAGTGTCTTTACTGATCTGGCAGCTGTATGATCCCTTCTCCGAATCTCTCTTGGTCTCAGCTCCGCATTTTAGGGGCTGTCTTTCTCCGGGGTCTCAGGCAACCTCTCTCTCTCTCAGTGCCTGAAGGCATCTTTTCCAGGGCCTCGTCCTCCCTATATTCCTGGAAGCTGGGTGCCATTGGCTTACCAGTGGTGTGGGGAATCTCCCCCCTGCCCCTGCCTGGGCATCATGACTGCCAGCTGTGGGGATTTTCCCCAAGTAACAGGGCTCCAGTCAGGAACCCTGTTACAGAAACAAAGGGTCAACTCTTCTTTGCCTTAACAATGCAACCATTTGTACCTAGGTCTGTTGTGCAATTTTTGATAAATTGAGAGGTACTTCATTGAAGTGGGTTTGTATTTTCCAAATATGTGCAATGACTATAAACATTTAACTATCTCCTATATGTATAAAGTATGGGTTTGCTGACAGTTACAGTCAGGTTCTGTGGTTATGATGACTATATGAGAATGGAAACATTGTAGTAGAATTACTGTTTGATTTATCTGAAGCATAAACTTGGGTTGTTGAAATTGATAATAAAACTGTCCGAAAGGCATTTGTCAAATTCAAGAGATATTATATTGAACCATCACAGGCTGAACACTGGCAGTGAGACATTTGAGCCTCATTAACACTGGAAGTGAGATTTTTGAGCCTCATTCTTCCCTCAACCCAAGGAAGCCTGTGGTAAAACTACCATTTACCCATGGGTGGAGAATTCAACAGGAACTGAGCACTTTCAAAAAATTCTACCCTGAAGAGGCAGATTCTCAACAGAGCTTTGATACTTTACAGCATCTGATGACCTGGCACAGCGTGTACCATTATGGTGTAAAAGTTACTGATTTTTAAAGTAACTTTGTTTCTTTTTCTTTTTGTGGGGGGAGGGAGGAAAGATAGAGTGGTGGGAAAAGGCAGGAATTTCCACATGGGGAAAATAGGTTCCTTTTTGACTCAGGGAATACTCATTTCCCTTCAAAATGCTGGCAAATTAGCTTAATTCTTTTTTCTGTTTCCCTTTTGAGTCCCTTTAATTTATTTTATACTTTGCTTCAAAGGAAAGCTTAGAATTCATGGGATAATGCTACCTACCACTGTGATAAATGGTGGTGTTCAAAGGAGCACCACAGCCTTATACAATAAACAAACTGAAAGATTCCCAAAACAACATCCCCTTTCATTCAAACTTATGGAGCTATATAAACTTATGGGCACCTGCCAGGGAAATACAATACTATGTAGGAACAAGAGTAAGTGAAATATAATTCACTAACCTCAATTTGTCAGTCTTTCTTGCTGCCCTTTTTCTAGTCCTTAACTCAGGGCGGGCAATTATTTTGGTTGGAGGGCTGCCTAACGAGGTTTGGTGAGCTTTTGCAGGCTTCATGGGTAGCCCTGCCTCTTGACAGTTGCCCTGCTCCCTGGTCACCATCTTGGGACTGGAAGTCCCACCCCTAACTTCTGACCTTTGCCACTGGAAGTCCCTCCCCTTGCCCTCCCTCCTCCCCACTGGAAATACTCCTTTTGGGAAGGGGGGTTGCTATCTTAGAACCAGAAAAAAAAACTAAATCATACACTAGAAGTCAAACAGCTACTATAACTATTTTAATTTTATTGCAAAAAATATTTTTGTCATGATTTGTGTTTGCATAGTGTATATAGAGGTGACTGCATAATAACTCAAAAATAAATTCTTAGTCTTGTATATTGTGTATGGGGAGGGTGTGGTTGTGTGTATGTGAGTGTGTGCGTGTGTGTGTGTGGTGGGTGAGGGTTGTGAGGGGGTGTGGCTGTGTGTGGGGGAGCAATAGAGTATGTTGGGAGGTTGTATATGTGGGGGATTGTAAGGGCTGGGTGTGGGTGTGTGGCATTTGTGGGGTGGAGGACACCCCCACACACTCCCGTCATGGCACACAGGCCCCGCAAGTGGGGACACCAAGGGCATTTGTGCCTGATGCAGGCACTGCCACCCAGCAGCTTATGGATTTGGCCAATGCTGCATGCAGGAGCAAGGAGCGCAGGCTGCCTCTATCTCCAACATTCCCCGCTGCACATGAGCAGCTTCCACATTTGTGCATCAACAGAGGGAAGCTCCATGCACTGAAGCTGGCTGCTACACAGGTCCCAGAAGTCTGCTGGAAGTGGAGTGGAGCTCCAGCTCCTGCTTCCTCGTGGAGTCCTGGGACCTGCACAGCAGGAAGTGGCACAGGCAGCCAGCTTCAACATGTGGCACTTCACTCCCCTGGTGTGCAAGTACAGGGGCTACATGTGTGCAGTGGGGGCTGCTGGCAATAGAGGTAGCCCAGCCAGGCTGAGCTTCTTGCTCCTGTGTGCAGTGCTGGCTGGAGCTGTGCACCACCAAACAGCGGTGCCTGTGCTGGGCACGAACACCCTAAGCATTGCTGCCTGCTGTTGCTGCTGCTGCCTGCAGTGGCTGTGCGCCATGGGGGGAGTCGCCATACCCCCCGACCTTCCCTCACACCTACACCCTGCCCACCCCAGCTCTGCGCTTCTGCCACCCCACTGGGCTCAGGCTCTGTGCTGCCATCAGCCCCAGCCCCACACTCTGTGCTCCTGCTCAGCTTCAGCTACCCCACCACCCCCATCCCCACCCACATCCCTCCCCCTGCTGCTTCCCTACCTGCTGGCCAGAGCCAGCGGGATGCCAGGGAAGTCAAGCAGTTCCCCTGGCAGCTGCAGCAGCCCCACCCAGAAGCTGCATGGTGGCCAGTCCAGGTCCTTCCGCCCATGATGGTGGGAATGAAGCGCAATAGGGTATGTTGCTGGGGGAGTTGAAAATGTGGGCACCTTGTTCCCACCCTCATGGGCAGAAGGGCTGGGAAGGGTTCAATTAGTTGTGGGGCACTACAGGCTGGATAGAAGTGTTTGGCAGACCGGATCCAGGCTGTAAGCAATATTTTGCCCACCCTGACATCAGCTGGGGGGGCAATACAGCAGTGCGCAAGCTATCCACTGCAGGGCACTGCAGGCATGTGGCTGCATTTCCAGAATCGGAAGTTAATGTCTGTTCACTTGCTTCTTGTTTCAATCTACACAGTCTAGACTAACCTTTAAAGATGGAATCAATTTGGCCTCGGGCTTTTTGACTGTCTGTAGTTATTCCTTTGCCCTCTGCCTGCAGTTTCCCAGTTCTGGAGGTGGAGAGGCAGGAAAATTATCAGTATTACCATACTCCCAACACAGCTAGATGCACAGGAGAGCAACCACCCAATACTGGAGGACCAAATGCTCCATAGAGTGAGCCAGTAGGGATGCGTTTGTGGATCCATCTGCAGAACCATACACTGCACATGTAGGCATTCCCTGCACAACTACCTTGCAATGTGGGGTTTTTCTGTGACCCCAGGAGATCCCAGGGTCAAAAAACCCCACCCCAAAAAAACCAGGGTGGCATATGTGGCTGCAATGTGCACCACTGAAAACTACACTCTAGTTGCCAGCCAGGCTTCCTGCTGCAGCTGCAGCCCTGGGAGGCGCCCCAGGACCTCAGGTAAGGCTGCTAGCCCCAGCCTCCCCTGCTCCACCTGGGGTAACCTGCCAGAGCACGCATGGCATGGGCATTCCCCAGGGACAGTTAGCAGTGGCACAAGGTATGCCACAGTTACTTGTCCCCAGGAAAAGAAACATCTGCTCTTGTCTGGACCTGCCCTAGCAGTTGTTTCTTCTAGGATTGTTTTTGGAGCATTTCATAGGGTTCATCTTTCTATAGACTTCCTGTCAGCTCACCCTCTGAAGTGCTTGTCCAGGGTCTAACCCTCACTTCTAGTCTCTTTCTGTCCTGACAACTTTAATTTCCAGTATTTCCCTTCCATCTTCCAGGTGTCTGACACTCCATAATTTTATTTGGTGCTGAAAACTGTGAGTGAGGACTAACAACAGAAATAAAGTCTATAACATATTTGTAATTTCAGTCTGCTCCATTGTTTACTCAGTAATGCTTGCAGAACTCCTGAGCTCCAGCAACTGTAACACAGAAAAGACTATTAAACTATGTTAGGGAATATGACAGACAGACATTAGAGTTATGCAGAGGGGTGAGAACAGAGGAGCACAAAGAATAATTTTTTGGGGAAGTCAAGAATTTATGTGAAAGAAGGAAGGAAGAGAGGTTGGTAGTTGTTTATGACACCATATGGGAGAGCAGAGGAGTTGGGGGGAAATATTTCAGTTATTGATTTTGCCTTCTTTATCAAGAAAATTGAGTCTCTAGCCAATTCATCTGAAACCTCAGAAGCCTGACAGTATCAGTTATGTAATACTTAATGGTCTTTCAGCTTACCTGGTGGTTGACTTCTTGTAAAATAAGCTCCAACTGAGATGCTTGCTTGAAACAGTCCTTTTAAAATGTTTAATAAAGTTGTGTGTCATCCTCAATGCATTGTAGATTTCAAGTTCCTTGGTGTCTCCTTGTTGCCTCAGTGTAGAAGTTGTCCCTTTGTTTCTCTTAGTACCAATTATCTGAAGAGAAATTTGGCATTATTATAACCAGTTCCCATAAGTTCTGTGCTACACTTCTAAAGACCTTTACAATAATAAGGATTTTTCAAGATGTTTCTGTTGCTCCATATAGTGTTGTTAAGTCTTGGGGCACATCCAGATGAGTGCACACATGCAGTTTGCGGTGCCTCAAACTTGTTTGTAGTGCCACAAACCATATGTGGCAAATGTGCAATTGTGCACTGTGCTGCAAATTTGCAGCACAGCACCAAAATTTAATACCAAGATGTCAAAAAAAAACCCAACCCACAAGAAGTGGCATGGTGCATACAGCAGCAGCGTGCGGCACCAGAAATGGAGCCTGGCTGTCCAGAGCCACACTCTGGCTGCTGGCCAGGTTCTGTGTGGCCAGATCAGCACCCCAGCTGCCCTGGGAAGCTCCCAGGGAGTAAGGCTTCTGGGGCCAGCCCAGGTACTGGCCCCAGTCTCCCCGCCCAGGACAATTTGGTGCATGTTGGAGTGCACATGCAGCGGTGCACCCTGGGGTACAAAGCAATGGCACAAATGTGCACTGCTGCTTTTTGGTTAGGGACAGACATTACACATAAACCAGTTTAAGTGATCAGAAACTGGTTTAAACCTGTAAGAGAACAAACATTCAGTGCACATAAACCAGTTTGAAAATGGCTGAAACCAGTTTGAGATAAACCTAGTTGAATGTAATATCAGGCTTAACTGATTTGGCTCAAACCGGTTTATGCAATGTCTGTCTCAGACCCCTTGCTATTTTAAGTTAAATCAGAGACCCCCAGCATCTTGGCACGCTCTCTGCACTGGGTAGGGCTCTGCTCCACAGCATAGCTGGCACTTCCCCTCTGTTCTCTAGCCGGAGCAGGGGTGGGCCATGGCCAGATGCTGGCCTGCCATGGCCCCTGAGGCAAATTCCTCCCTCCATCTTCTCTTCCCCCCACTGGCAAACCCTGTGGCCTGCAGCTGGGGTTTGCCAGCCCCAGCTGCACCTCCACAGCTTTCCTGCAGCCAGGCAGAGATGGAGTTAATTTCTTCCTCTGTCCAGCTTGCCTGGAGCTAGGGAGGAGATTAATTCTACAGCAGCCCAGGAGCAGGGCAGTGAGGCAAGACCTGCACCTGTGAGCTAAGACCTGCAGGACCAGACTGAGAGGTGGGAAGTGTTGGCAAAATCTTGGCAATCATCACACATATGTGCTAGAGAGGGAGTTAAAGGAAGTTGCAGACAGCTTCTAGCTGGAAGTTGCAGACCAAACAATGCAGAGAGCTACATTTATATTATAAAGCAGAACCTGTAAAACCTAAACAAAGCCTTTCTGAATGCCTGGCTGTAAGGAGACACTCTGCCCTCAGGATTAGTAAGACTTATGCAAGGCTTTCTCTTGTCTTGTTGTTTTACACTTTAAATTAAACTAAGTTATGTATGCTGTGTTTTACTGGGCTGTATCTTAGCTTAGGTGAAGATTTTGGTAGCTCCCTGTTGTATGCAAATTGCTGTGTTCAGTACGTTTGCTTCAGACAAACGACTTCTCCCCCATCGCCACTCATCAGTCTGGCAGCAGCTTCCACACCCCTCACCTCTCCAGGCTGGTAGCTGGCATCCTGTGTGTCCTGCTAGCCTTGGGCTGGTGCCTGGCCATGCCTCCTCTACTCCAGCAGGGAGGGTTGAGAGCCTTTGAGGGCATCTGTCTTCCCTACCCTTTGGCAGTGGCTGCCAAGCATGCTGTAGCACCTCCCAGCTTCTGGCTTGAACCACTGCAGGCACATGCCTGCATTTCCTGATTTAACAGAATGCCTGTCCAGTTATTAATCAGTTTAAGCTGCACAGCTTTGACTAACCTGCAGAGGGTGAATAAATTCAGGCTCAGGCTTTTTGAATGTCTGTCCTTAGCCTTTGTGCCCCTGGAAACACACACCTCTGCGTGTAGGGATGCACCTCCATAATTCTATTGTAAAAGCTGACATTAACCATTTATGAATGTGGTTTACTGAAAATTTGATAGCAACTTATCACTTATTGCTCCTCAAATCTACCATCAGATGGAAAGAGTAGTCACTATCAATCCCTAAAGGCAACTACAGACAAATAGAATTCTAAGTTGTTAACAGAGAAAACATTTAAAGTTTAATTATGTGCCTAAACCAAACTGCAATCATCTGAACTTAAACATTCAAAATAATAGAAACATAGAAAATTGGGGTTGGAAGGGATCTTAGGTCATCTAGTCCACCCCCCTGCTCAAAGCAGGACTACTCCCAACTATTTCATCTCAGCCAAGGGTTTATCTACTGGGTCTTAAAAATCTCCAAGGATGGAGATGCCACAACCTCTCTGGGTAGCCTGTTCCAGTGCTTTACTATCCTCCTAGTGAGAAAGTTTTTCCTAATATCTAACCTAAACTTTGTTTCAACTTGAGACCATTGTTCCTTGTTCTATCATCTGCCACCACCATTCAGAGAAGGTTTTCTAACTAAGATACTAAAATTTGATTAACAATGAAGAAAAGTCATCATATTTAATCCTTTGCTCTGTATAGTTAGATGAAACTCCATTATTACCAGTGTTGTTCTACCTACTGACAAATTAGAGCTTATTTCTTTGCTCAACCATCATTGGAATGTTTATTTTTTAATTACTGTACATTCTTGGGCTATTTCAATAAAAGTAACAATGAGGACATGTATATATATATGCACAGTAACTCACAGTAGAGAATGGTTATATCACCTTTTCTTTCTATTATATTATTGAAAATAGGCCTTTCTATGCTATAGAATCATGGAAAAACAGGGCTGGAGGGGACGGAGCGGAGGGAGAGGGGAATCATCTAGTCCAACACCCTGCTGAACCACAATCCATGTTTAAATCACTTCATTCAAGCATTTGTCTGATTGCATATCTGACACTATTGACTTCACACACACACATCCCTCCACTCAAACTCAGCAAATCAAATACTAAACTTCTTACAAGTGCAGGAAGGTTCAGCACAGGTCTCCGGTATTTTCAGAATCTTTTAATGCAGCAGAAGAGTAACATTTTTGTTAATTTCCCTGATTTACTTTAACCTAACTTTCCCTCAAGAGCTCAGAAAATCATTTGACTATAGGACATATTTTAATTTTACATCCAACAGGAACAAAATATAATTTGCAAAAATCCATGTTTTATATTCTCTCTACTCTGACAGAAATCCTTTAATATTTGTTCCATTCTGAATCTCATTGCCAGAGGCTGTCCTGCTTAAAGAAACAGCAAAGGGGAGAGCAGACACTGTATTCCTTTATGCTTTTGTAATTTATAACCAGAAAAAAGGTTTTGTAACTTGTTTATCAGCATAACACTTTGATGTTCTGCAGCCTAATTCAATATGTACACTGTGCTCCTAGACCAAAGGGTCCCATAACCTTACACAAGTATGATCACTGCATGACTAAATAGATTACTGCTATCCAATGCAGTAGAAGCAGCAAGGAAAGCAGTAGCATAACTGAGGATGGACAACTAGGGCAGTAGCCCCGGGAGCAGTCATTGGGTGTTATCAGTGTTGTCATTGTTGTTGTTCTCATCAATTGTTTTTGACGTGTTGTCAGTTTTGAGGAACTGTGGTGTCGACAGAGTCACAGCCAGGAGATTCCAACACCAATCTTGTCTGAAGAATGACTATAGGCTTGGTTCGGTGGCAAAGATTTGGCCAGGTTTGTTGTCCACAAGCACAGCCCTAAAATGTTTTGGCCTAACAAATACATCAGACCAGGAGTTAAGGCATTTGTACCTGTGACAAGGTAGTCACCACAACATCACACAGGCTCCCCTAGGCCACTACAAAGTTCCCATACTTTCCAACCCTCCTTTTATACAATGATCAAAAGTTACACATTGCATTCTATCTGTATCTTGAATGTCTCAGCCCATCCTGTACCATGGGCTTGCTTCACATCCTGACCTGAGTGTTCCTGTTCTAGTTTTATCACGCAGGCACTGGACTATCTTACACCTTGTACAACCATCTTCCTCTCATTTTCTGGCAGGACTGCCCATCTGGACCACATGTCAAGTTTTGGCATGCTCAGAGTAAGGAGCTAATGCATCAGTCAGGTTTGCTGGTTAGGTTTGCGTTATGTGGAAGAGGCTGAGGAACCAGTGATCCTGTTTCCATAAGTCCATATGGAGGTGTTCGGTTGACAGTCACATTTTCTGCCCCACAGAGTAGGAGGGCCCTGGCTGTCAGTGTTATCTGTCTGCCACTTACACCTCTTTTGCCTTTTTCAGATGTTGTTTTAATTCTCCCTGGACTTTATGAAGGTGGTCTACCCATTCCATAGCTGTAGGATTGTCAGAGTCTGTGGGTAAGGTGGGATGTAACAAGTGGTGGAATCCATAATTTGCAAAGAATGGGCTCAGCCTGGTTGAGGCATGCTCAGAGTTATTGTAGGCAAATTCTTCAAGTGTGAGGAGTGAGACCCAGTCATTTTGTTGAAAATCAAAACAACAGTGGAAGTATTGCTCTAAAATCTGACTGATCCTCTCAGCTTAGCCATTTGTCTGAGGCTGGTGGGCCAACATGAGATGTTCATGGACTCCCAGTAAGTACTGCGCTTCTTGCCAAAACCAGGTGAACTGCAACCCATGGTTTGATATGCTGGAATCTGTGAATCTCTGGAGGCATACCACCCAGTCCAGCAATAGCTGGGCTGTATCTTTTGCTGAGAATACCCCATGCAGGGGCCTAAGTGGGCCATTTTTTAAGCTGGTCCATTTCAGCCAGTCATAGAACTATCATTCCAAACTGGCAGCTCTACAATGAAGCCCAGAGAAATTGCAGATCATGGCTGAGGTGAAGTGAGAAGGGATTGGAGGAGCCTGCAAGGCTTTTGAGGGGGTTTCTTGGCATGGGCACAAACCTTGCAGGAGTAGACAAAGGCCTGCACTGTTTTGCACAATTGTAGCCACCAGAAGTAGCAGATGAGGCAGTAAGTATTCTAGGGTCCAGAGTGGGCAGCTAATGGAGAGCAAAGGCTTAGGTAAAAGACAGTAGCTTAAGCCAGAGCAGGGGGGCACATATATCCTACCCTGAGCAAATATGACCCAGTATGGTGGTTGTGTGAAGAAGGCGTTGTCTTCTGGGGGTATTTTCTCCTGGGTCCCAGCACAAAGTATAGAGAGCAGGTTCACTGGCCGGGCATTTCTAATGAATTTATGAGGCTTTAAAATAGGGCTTCTCTGATGAGTGTGTTATACTTCACCTTTAAGGAGAGGGTGTCTGCCTTCCCATTTCTAGATTTGGGCTGGTAAGTTATCTGGAAATCAATCAGGAAAAGAAGAGAGCTCACTGACGTTGCCTGTTGTTGAGCACCTTAGCTTTTCAGAAGTACTCCAGGTTTTTATCATCAGTAAGAACCTGCATCCTGTGCCACTCCTCGTCAAAGTAATATTGCCAGTCTCCAAAAGCTGCTCTTATGGCCAAGAGTTTGCAGTTCAAGATCTCATGATTTTGTTTCACTGAGGTGGGCTTGTGAGAAAAGAAAGTGCAGGGACTTTTCTGGGCCCTGCCACTGTGAAAGCACTGTGCCTGTTGTAGTGTTGGGTTGCACCCATTTCCATAACTAAGCACAGGGCTGGATCTGGATGGGATAACACAGGGGCACAGGTGACAACTGCTTCAGGTACTCAAAAGGTCATTGGGCTTCCATAGACCAGGAAAACTGAACATATTTATGCAACAGTATGGCAAGACGATCTACCACCTATGCAGTGTTGGCAAAAAACCATGGGTAAAAAATTGGCACACTCAGGAAACTTTGGAGTTCCTTGATATTTTGAGGCACCTTCCACCAGGATGGGCTGAACTTTCCAGGGGTCTCTCTTTAAGCTCTCAGGAGACAAAATAAAACCAAGCAATTCAGAGAAGATTTGGTCAAAGGCATATTTCTCCAACTTTATGCAAAGGCCATGTTGGCACAGCCACTCCAGCTGTAGGGTGGCAGACCAGGATGAGCAGTGTGCTGATCAGACTGAGGTATTAGTTTTAATGCTGACACCGGATACAGTGGTACTAATCTCCCCAAGGATTGTAAGGAGTGAGTGGGGTGATGATCCAGCCAATTTCATAACAAATAGTGAGGCAGAGGCAGCACATAGTGATTGAGTTCTTGCCTCATTGTGTATTTCTCCTAATTCCTAGTGGAATTCTAGCTAAGCCAACTGGGATTTTTCCAGATAGTACCAAAGATACATGGTTTCTCCTTTCCCCCTGCACTGTAGTAAGATCTGGCCCTCAGATTCAGTTTAATAAAGTTAACCTGATTTTTATTATTAAGCTACAGAGTAAAAACAATGTTCTTATTTATGATGCAGGTCACTTAGAAAAGAAACAGTATAAATACCATACCTCCAGATTCAACTATTTATTTTGGTATTTAATAACAGTAACACATTTTAAAAGTTTACCCTGAAAATGAAGATGATTATCAGTCCTTCAAAACATGGTTTATAATACACCAGGAATTCCCAGCATAGGCAATGTGTAGGAGAAAGCATGAGGGAGCGCTGGTGCCCCCCCTGACAGCAAGTTCTCCAACTTGTAGGGGGTGCAGAGAGTGCTTATGCCTCCCACTACAACTGGCTCCACCAGCAGCATGTTTGTGGAAGTGCCAGCAGCAGAAGTGCTGGCACTTCCACCGCTGCCATGCTGCATGCAGAAGTGTTCCCCCACCCCAGTCACTGGTTGGCTGCTGGGGACCCACCCTGGTCATGCCCTGCTGGTGTCCCTCCAGACTCAGGAGGTGCCAGTTGCCCATGATTCCCAGACTCCTTTCGCACTGTGAACCACATCTTGATAGATCATAGAATCATAGAGAAGTAGGGCTGGAAGGGACTTCAGAGGTCATCTATTACACCCCCCTGCCTGAGGCAGGATCATCCCTATCCAAACCATCCCATACAAACCATAATCTAAACTCTACATAAGACTACTATGAACTCTGACACAACACAGACCTAACAAAGCAAAGTCCAAGAAGTCATCCTCCCACTTTACTCGGCCTTGGTGAGGCCACCCTTGGAGTACTGAACTGAATTTTGGGCTCCACACTTTAGAAAGGATGTGGAGAAGCTTGAGGAAGTCCAGAGGACAGCCACATGTATGATTAGAGGTCAAGAGAGCAGGCCTTATGAGGAGAGGCTGAGAGGCATGGGACTCTTCAGCCTGGAGAAAAGAAGGCTCAGGGGGGACTTGGTGGCAGCCTATAAATATATCAAGGGTGTGCATTGGGAACTGGTAGAACATCTGTTCACCTGGGCACCCTAAGGGAAGACAAGGTCTAACCGTCACAAACTGCTGGAAGACCATTTTAGACTGGACATATGGAAAAACTTCTTTACTGCATGAGTCTTCAGAGTTTGTAATAGATTCCCCCCGAAGTGGTGCAAGAACCTACTCTAAATATGTTCAAGAAACACCTGGATGTTTACCTTTCTGGGATCATGTGATCCCAGCTGACTTCCTGCCCTTTGGGCAGGGTGCTGGACCCAATGATCTTGTGAGGCCCCTTCCAGCCCTAACATTTATGAAATCTATGAAACACTGTAATCTGCCACAGGTAAAGCAGGGGAACCTCAGCAGATTGCTTCTATGAAATCAAGTCAATATAGGCTCAAGAGATCCCAGATAGAGGGCCCCTCACTACAGAGGAAGACAAAACCCCCCACAGTCCATACCAGTCTGACCACAGGGTAAAATTCCTTCCTGACCCCAAATATGGTAATAAGTCTGACCCAGAGCGAAGAGACAAGACCCCCTAGCCAGAAACATCCAGCTTTGGTCCCAGCAGGAGTATTGGCGCAACCCAACCAGTCAAAGTTTTCTACTTTAAAAAGTCTGTCTCTTCTCCCATTCACACCAGCTAAGGTCATTTCCCTTTTCATTCATTCTGTTTGCACAGACCCTTATACCTCAACCATTATCAATGTCTACATAAATAACCATGATTACCAGTAGTGTAACTAAAGGGTAGGTGAGAGAGGCAGGACCCCTAGGCACCACCTCCACGGAGGTGGCAAAAAATGGCTGTGACTGCCATGGTGGATGATCACACTGTTGTGATCATCATCACAGTAACCAGCACAGGCCTGGGTATTTGCAGGCCTGCCCAGGGCACGGAGCTGCCCCACTATGCTTCTTATCATTACATACATTCTTTGGTATTTGACTACACAATAAAAGTAACATTAGGGGAAAAAGTACTTTGTTTCTTTAGTTACTTAGGACTTCATGCAGTAAATCCTTTCTGAATCAAGTTAATCTTGATCTACTTTTGCTCTATTCCTTATGTTGTGTATTATCCATTTTCTCAGAAGAAAATAAGGAGAGCCAGCAATCTACAACCAGCAAGTTAGTAAGTACACTGAAGACTTCCAGCAGTCTTCAAATCACAGTTTATAAACTTCTTTATAGTTGGATTTAGAGCTAGATTTTCACTTGGATAATACATTCTCTTGGTATCCTTTTCAGATGAACTCTCTATATCTACTTATTTCCGTCCCAGGGGTGAGTAGTGAAGGGTTGACAGTGTTCAGAGAAGTGTTTAATCAGTGCAGTTGAACCACCGTAAGGAATGTTGTAATTTGCTGTTCGTATATATTGTAAGCAAAAAGGTTCCCACTCTCTCCACAGCAAAGAGGAAACGGGAGATATTATGAATAAAAGCAGTATCTCACTACCTTCCAAGACTACCTGGAAGATTGCTGCGGTTTATTTAGTTCCCCCCAAACCCTTGCACCTGTCTCCTTGAAACTTGGTAGGTTTCATGGCCACCAGCCCTGCAGTTTTCAGCTGCTGAGCCTTAGCACACACAGGGTCATCTGTCACAAGTTTTGCCTGTCAGCAGCATGAGGTTCCCCCCAAACCACTGCACCGATCTTCTTAAAACTTAGCAGGCTCTGTGGCCTCACCAAGGGCTACCACCCCTGCAGTTTTCAGCCCCCTGTGGTGTAACACATAGACATGACATGATTTTTTCTTTCAGGGAATTTCAGTAGTTCCCCCTGAACCGATCTTGAAACTTGGTAGGCTTCACACTCTCACCAGAGGCTACCACCCCTAAAAGTTTCATCCAAGTCAGACAAAAAAAACAATAAAGTTATAGATATTTCACTGATTCCCCATTATACCCTATGGCCAGATCCAAGGCGGCTGCAAAGCTTTGGAGCCGCTTCGGCCAGATCAAAGCAGAAACCCGGTCTGGAGCTCCAGATCAGATCACTGGCATCCGAAGCAGCCAGATCTGAAGCTGGGTCAAATAGCTGCCTACTTGCACAGGCCTACTAATTAGCCCTCATAGTATCCCTATGAGGGAGGCAAGGGAAGGTTTTAATTTAAAAGTGAGGACACTGAGGAAAAGAAAGTTGTGTGGCCTAACCTACTTGTGTCTATCTACACCAGAAAATTATATCTGTGCAATATGTCCATATTTATCATCCTGTTCAGATTGCTGAATATTCACTCACTGCAAGAGTTTTAACGTCTCTGAATTGTTGTACTATATTCTTCAGTTCCAGTGAAAGAGGATCGGAGGAGAATCAGACAGTTAAGGTTCCTTGCCCATGCAGTCTAGTACCACCCCTTGCCTAGCTTAAAGCAGGTTGGGAGCTGCTCTACCCTATAAAGAAATATTCAGCAGCTGAGAACTGCTGGAGCCAGAAGGACTTTCAAATTGGCCACATAAGTGGTGAAAACACCTTTTTGCATTTTTAATTTGTTTCATTGTTAACTTCAAATGGTTCTGAGCTGTATTTGTATATGCATTTTGAAAGGCAAAAATCAACATTTTGTTGCATCCCTGCACTTTCCGAGGTCATAGCAGAGAGTGAAGACCTTCTTTTGCACCAATTATCACAAAGATTATAGGCCTGGTGTTCTGGGGTGTACTATGATGACACTAAATTTCCTCCACTTATGTTTTGGGCAGGCAAATTTAGCCCTCAATAAAGCTGTCTTTACCCTGGCATTACTTCATTGAAATGAGTAAGGTAACAAAGATGTAAACACTGCACTGGTGAATTACATCTGATCTATTTTGATTCTAGAAACTAGAGCATTAAGCATAAGAGACAAACTAATATATGATAACTTTGCTTAAGTCTCTCTCTGACCTAATTTTATAAAAATGATGACTATGGATAATATGGCATAAAGAGAATTTTATTACATTATTACTTACGTTTTTATATTTTTTTCTTAATTACCATTATATTTAAGGAGTCACTTTTATGTTTCTAAAAGGTCTCTGTGTCAACCTGTGGATTGTATTATATACTCCTTATTATACATTATATTATACGTTACATATATTATCCTTATTATATATTATTATACATTCCTTATTAAACATCCCCAAGTTATTCATAAAAAATGAGTTATGTCTTAAGCTTAAAAGCTTCACTGTCTGATTTTCAAGGATCCTGAGAAGTGTACTTTTTCTGTAACATACATGGAATGGAAAGTGAGTAAAGAAAAAAAAACATAGCTATACCTCCAAAGATGAATTAGAAACATTTAGGAATATATATTGGAAAGAATGGTCACATTTTTCTTGAGAGAAACGCTGAGTTAACAGGGTAAAAGTAAAAGTACAGAGTTGTCTCAGGTAAAAGTGTTTTCTAAGGCCACTGAGAGATGTTCATTTAAAAGGTGTGATGGGATCTGATCCCCACAATTCTGCCTCCTGCCATGCCATGCATACATAGCAGAACACATGATTTTGGGATCAGGGATCAGACTCCAATCTCATTTTATGTGTCAGTGCAGGGAGAGTCCAGGACCATCTTCCTGGGCTCCTCTAGCACCAGCAAGCTGCAAGCCAGGTGCTCAACAATCAGCTGACCACATCAAGGCCTGCACCTGAGCCGATTGGAGCCCTGGTCTGATCCTGAGCCAGCTGACAATCGGCTGATCATTGGCCAGCTTTGGGGACTACACTAGGGTGGGTTTGAGCCTTGTTGCAGCTGGTGGGGATCATTTAGAGGCTGATTGGTAGACCCTGGTGTAGTCTTAACTCTGCCACATATTCAAAGATCTCACACATTTTTTATGTAATATATGTGACTTGTTTCCCTTTTTATGGTACCATTAATTACCTGAACATGTGGCCAGGCTACCATTTAAGATGTGATGAACAGCCTAATCTTGTCTTAAATGTAATCTTTGCCAGGGTGCTAATTTATGCAAATATAAGATGCTCTGGTGAATCAAAGCTGTCAAAAATGCTTAGTGCATGAAAAATCATTTATACCTTCAAAACATTTTTATAAACATGAAATAATTACTGTTCACAACACCCATGTTAAACAGATAATGTTTATCTCATTTGAGAGATCAAAATAAAAAACATAATGTTAACTGCCTAATCCTAGAAAGACTGGTGTCAGAACTTAAAATATCTCTGATGTCAGCAGCATTGTGGATAGGCTCCTCAATACTGCTTAGGAGGCATTCAGCACCTTTTCTATAAGAGCCAATATTAGAACACAAACATTTCTAAGTTTCTAAGTATTGCAATCATTCATCACCTTCTCCTTTAGCAGGAAATGAATCTGTTATTCTTAAGCATAAGTTTCCACATAATTAATCATGATGTGTAAGTGAATGGATGGCAGAGACAGAGATGAATTTAAATGATAGGTTTCAGCTTAATGAATTTTGTCTCACACTCCAGGAATTTAACTGAGCCTAATGTGGGTTTACTGGGCTCCTAACAAAACCCTCTGTTCTGGCTTTAATATTGTTCAACATCTACCTTAATTATTTGGATGATGGGATTGAGCACATGCTTAGCAAATTTGCAAATGAGACCAGGTTGGGTGGAGTTGCAGACACTCTGGAGGACAGGGATAGGATCAAGAATGACTGGATAGACTGGAGAAATGGTCCATAATCAATCAGTTGAGATTCAGTACGAACAAGTACAGAGTCCTGCATCTGGGACAGAATGATTGCATGCACACAAAGGGCATCTATACACGTGGTGCGGGGTGGAGGGGGAGGCACTTTAATTAAAACAGCTCACAGAGCCACTCTAATTAGAGCACCTGTAATGTCACCTGTATTCAGCATCCTCCTGTACAAAATGTCAGCAGGGCTGCTTTAACTAAAGCTCATTTGACGCGCTTTAGTTAAAGCGCCCCCACTGGTATTTTGAAATGCAAGGATGCTGAATATGCATGATGCACTAATTAGCACACTCCAGCAGACTTGCAGCAGACTCGATTAACTGAGTTTGCTTCAATGTGTGCTAATTAGCACGTGTCAGAGCAGAAGTCTGTCACATGTACAGGTGCCCATACAAACCAGGAAATGACTGGCTAGACTGCAGTACTGCAGAGAAGTACCTGAGGGTTGCAACAGTTTGCACTTGTTACAAAAAAGCCAACAGCATATTCATAGATGCTAGGGTCAGAAGGGACCTCAACAGATCATCGAGTCCGACCCCTTGCCTGGACAGGAAAGAGTGCTGGGGTCAGGTGACCCCAGCCAGATGCCTGTCCAGCCTTCTCTTAAAGACCCCCAAGGTAGGGGAGAGCTCCACCCCCCTTGGAAGCCCATTCCAAATTCTGGCCACTCTTACCGTGAAGAAATTCTATCTCATGTCTAGCAGAGATGATCCTGCCTTGAACAAGGGGCTGGACTAAATGATATTCTAAGGTCCTTTCCAGCCCTACATTACTATGAATTTGTATACTATTTCATAGATTTCATAGACAGTAGGGCTGGAAGGGACCTCGGAAGATCATTGAGTCCAGCCCCCCACCCAAAGGGCAGGAAGTCAGCTGGGGTCATAGGATCCCAGCAAGATAAGCATCCAATTTGCTCTTGAAGGTGTTCAATGTAGGTGCTTGAACCACCTCCGATGGCAGGCTGTTCCAGACCTTGGGGGCTCGGACAGTAAAGAAATTCTTCCTTATGTCCAGCCTGAAATGGTTTTGTAGTAGTTTATGACCGTTCGACCTCGTCATCCCTTGGGGTGCTCTGGTGAACAAGCGTTCTCCCAGATCCTGGTGGTCACCCGGATAAACTTATAGGTGGCCATCAGATCACCCCTGAGCCTGCGCTTTTTTAGGCTAAAGAGCCCCATGGCTCTCAGCCTGTCATTTGAGCAATAGATTGGCAACATGGGAAGCACATGTCTTCAGTTTCTCTCTTTGGGCACCTATACATGTGCTGCAAAGCTGCTCTGACATGCTGCAATTACAGCACATCAGAAAAGCCTCAATTAATCGCAGCAGATTAAAGCTCGTTCAACTAAAGCTTGGAAATGCCTGTGCCACATACACTCTGGCACGCAACAGGTTACCCCAGATGGGGTAGGGGAGACTTGGGCCAACAACTGTCCTGGCCCCAGCAGCCTTACCTGGAGTTCTGGGGACCTCAGGGAGCTGTAGCTACGGCACTCCTGCAGCTGGGAGCTTGGCTGGCAGCCAGAGCCTGGCTCTTGTTGGCCAGGCTCCAGTTTTGGGTGGCATGCACTGCTGCCATGTGCGCCACCCTGCTTTTTTTGGCCATGGGTTTTTTGACCCCAGAATCTCCTGCAGTCAACTCCACCCCCCCACCCCCACCCCGCACTGCAAGGTAGCAGCACAGGGAACACCTGCATTTGCGGTGTGTGGTGCTGCAGATGGGTCTGCAGCACCACATACTCCATGTCCACAGTCATCTGGATGTGGCCAAAGAGTGTATGAATATACACTTTTATACTTAGTATAAAAGTATAGTAGATGTCACAATTGCAATTATAAGTGCAATTAACATCCACTATACAAGTTTGATCTGTGTGTGCATGTGTAAAATTAGATGAAATGCCCAGTAAATTTTGATAAATTCTGCAGTTATCTCATTTCACTGATTTTATTTTGTCTTAAAAGTGGGATAGAGAACAAAGCTGAGTGCAGATAAAGAGAGTTAATCTAGTGAGCCCAATGCAAAATTTATATAAGGGCATGAGGCATAAAATTCTCTCTTTTACTCAGGGTAGCAGTTATCACCAAGTTTACTATTAGTCTGGATCCTCTTTCTTATTCTTCTCTTTAAAGGAACCTTGGTAGAAAACAATTACTTCAGCTGTATAGTATGCAACATATAAACCAGTTTTACTGTTCATTTTCTATGCACCGTATCTTTCTTAGAACATAAGAATTGTCATTTACTTCACCAGATCATAAGTCTATCTTGCCCAGTAACATGTGTCACACGGTGGCAGAGAGTGCTGTTATATACCTGTGGAAGCAGAAAGTCAAATGGCTTTGAGATAGGAGGCGGTTTTGCCGTTCTTTTGGGACCTAATTCTCTGAATCTCTTTTTTAGTATTACTACTATCAATTATTACTGTTATCAATATTTGAATGTTTTTTGATTAAGAAGCTCTTTAAACATCATGATTTTAAGTCACAGTGGGTGTGTCTACACATGCATATTAATGCACATGAATAAATTCTGGGGCTTATTTCTCCAGTTTATTGCTTCTGGGTTCACTGTATACATGTGTGCCCAGGACCTCAGCATGTTGAGGCAGGTAGGAGCAGCCCCAGCTGGCAGGGAGTCTCAGGGTCAGACTGTCAGATAGGGGCTCCTTCCCCTGGCTCAGTGTGCTGCCAAGGGGCTGGATGGGGCACAGGATGCTCCAGTGCAGGGCTAGCCGGGAAACAGGCTCTACAGTGAATCACCCTTGTGCTCCAGCTAGCTGGGGCAGCATCTACACATGCACTGCTGCAGAGTAAAAACTCCACAGTAGAATAGAACTCGTCTCCTTGGAGGACTGAGCCTCCATTTGTTCTGGCACACACTGTTGTAGCATGTGCTGTGCCACTGTTTTCTCTGCAGTTTTTTTGCTACTGGGAAACAAGTACTATCCTGCTGTGGAGTTAATTAGTTTACTCCAGCCTAATAGGTTTGCACATGTAGATGCACAACATTTACTGTGCAGCTTATTAGTCTACTATGCAGTGAACGTCTGGTGTAGATGTGCCCAACATCATCATATTTAGTCACTTCAGTTTTTATTGGAAGCAGATATAAAAAAAAAATCATAATTACTAAAAATTTCCCATATATATTTAAAGGATATTTGGGCATATGGGAAATTTTTTGTCTCTGAAAAATACAAATTTTTCTTTGGTAGATTTAATAATTTTATACAGTGTTTATAATTCAACCTTTATTAGCAAAGTCTTCCACATTATTTTCTAACAGAAAATTTGTTACTCATTATTAGTTGCTTTGGAAGAGGAGAAACTATTTTCAATTCAAATATAATTAAACCTCCTTCAAAATTCTATACACAGATGAATTTCTGTGTCTGCATACATCTCCACTAGAAGAAATGAATAACTCTAGAACTCTTGACTCAGAGAGGATAGGTAGAAAATAAACTTCATTTTTTCACAGAGGAAGCTGAAGGTAGAAGTCTGTTCCTCTGAATCCATGAGACCGTCTTTGGCCGTGTATAGACGAAACAAGAAGTGTGTGCACAACACTTTAAAGCGGGCTAAATGCTTTTGCACCACTTTAATGGTTTCGGTGTTTGCATGCCTCGGCAGCGTATTGCACATTAATTCCAGCCGCTGTAGAAAATTCGGCAGCTTAATGCACCTTAAATGACTTGGGGTGCAGCAAACTAAAACTCCTTCAAGGAGTTTTAGTTTGCTGCCCATACAGCTATGGAGTGAAGCACCGGGCTCCGTGCAGCTCAGGGGTTCTGCAGGAAGCCCTGCAGGCAGCCTGGCAGCAGCCCGGGAAAGCAGGCTACTCCCAAGAAAAGCAGCAAGCTTGATCTCCACCCCCACCCACAGAGCCTGCCTGATCTGTGCGGGGACCCGGTGCTTCTCTCCATGGCTGCAGTGCCCCCCAGGACTGCCCAAACAGGGTGCCTGTGGGTGGGTGCTGCCTGGGGGGGTGGGGGGGGGGCTGCCGCTACCATGGAGGGAAACACCAGTCCCCCTGCAGCCCAAGGACTGCTCTGCCTGCCAGCAGCTCCCCCTCCCCTCCCCACCGCCGGAGAGGCAGGTAAGTCAGTGGGGTTTGTGCATGACATGGGTTTAATCAGCCCTAAATTGAAGCGGTGTATTTTAAAACTCACCGCTTCAATTTAGGGCCCCCGTTTCATCTACACACGCCCTTTGTGAGTTGCTCTTTGATATCATATGGCAGAAAGGCAGGGAGGCATAGACAACTTTCTTGTTCAGCAATGAAGTTTAAATTCAAAATTGGCTAAAATGTGGCATCTTACATGTTTCAGGGATATATTTGGTAGCTGTGTTGATCGGAGACAAAAAGAAAAGCAATACTTTGGAACTCTTGGTTTAGAAATTATACCTTTTATTAGAGATGATACCTTTAATTAGTCAGGGAAATCAGACAGTAGAGTAGAAATCCTTGATTTTAGGAAATCTGACTTCCACAAGCTTAGGAGATTGGTTGGCAAGGCCCTGCGGGACCATGGTCTGATGAGGAAGGGAGTACAAGAGTGGTCATTCCTCAAGAAGGTGATCCTAGAAGCACAAAGGTAGTCTGTTCCCTTTCACAAGAAAGGCAGCAAAAGGACTGGGAGACCCCCTTGGCTCAACAGGAAAGTCATGGACCTCCTAAAGTTAAGAGAAGCTTACAAGGGATGGATGGAACTCAGAAATAACCACCAATGAGGAGTACTCAGCAATAGCTTGCATCTGTAGGGAGTGGATTAGGTCAAAGTCACAAACCGAATACAAATTAGCAAAAAAATCAAAGACAACAAAAAGTCCTTCTTTAGCTATGTAGGAAGTTTGAGAAAAAATAAGGGAAGCATAGGGCCCCTAATAAACGAAATGGGACAGCAGATAACCGACACTCAGGACAAAATTGAGCACCTAAACTAATACTTCACGTCGATATTCCAGCAGTCCAAGGGTGTTAGCCTGCTTGACAAGATACAGGATGATCAAGGTGGGGGTGATCATCCTCCCATAGTCTGCAAAGATCTTGTGGGGGAACACCTAAAGAGGCTAAATATCTACGAGTCAGCAGGACTGGATGTATTACACCCAAGAGTGCTAAAAGAACTGGCCCACATCATCATGCAACCTATAGCAAAGTTATTTGAAGAGATTCATGGTGCTCGGGAGAGGTCCCAGAGGACTGGAAAAAGGCCAATGTGGTGCCTATCTAGGACGAAGGAGGACTTAGGGAATTACAGGCCAATCAGTTTGACTTCAATCTCTGGTAAAATCCTGGAAAAAAAAAATCAAAGAATCCATTATTGATAGGCTAACAGAAGGCAGTATTCTAAATTATGGCCCACGTGGCTTTGTCACGGGCAGGTCATGTCTGACCAACCTTGTTTCCTTCTATGATCAGGTAACTTGCCACCTAGATGGGGGAAATGAGGTTGATGTCATATAGTTGGACTTCAAATAGGCCTTCGACCTAGTCTCCCACAATGTCCTAATGGTAAAATTGGGAAAGTGCGGCCGACCTGGACAGGCTTTCAAGGTGCGAGGATCTCAACCTGATGATGTTTAATATGGAGAAATGTAAAGTGCTCCAACTGGGGAGAACTAATCTGCAATACACTTATGGGTTCAACAGTGCTACACTTGCCAGCATCACACCTGAAAGAGACTTGGGTGTCATGATAGACCACAGAATGAACATGCACCACCAATGTGATGCTGTAGCTGGCACAGCAAATCAAACACTGGCATGCACCTATTGATGCATCTTGAACAAGACTAAGGATGTAATGCTCCCACTCTATTTGGCCTTGGTGAGACCGCAGTTGGAGTACTGTATCCAGTTCTGGGTGCCACACTTCAGGAGAGATGTGGAGAAGCTCGAGAGAGTCCAAAGGAGGGCCATGTGCATGATTAGAGGTCTAGAGAGCAGGTCATATGAGGAGAGGCTTAAAGACTTGGGACCGTTCAGCCTAGAGAGGAGAAGACTCAGAGGGGATTTGGTGGTAACCTATATTAGGGTTGTACATTTGGGTCTGGGGGAGCATCTGTTCACCAAGGCATCCCAGCGGAAGACAAGAAACAGTGGCCACAAACTGACTGAAGATCACTTCAGACTGGACATAAGGAAAAACATCTTTACAAGCCGAGTGCTAAGGGTCTGGAACAAGCTCCCCCCAGAGGTGGTACAGTCACCCACCCTAGCGATGTTCAAAAAGCATCTTGATGCCAACTTTGCTCAGGTCTTCTGACCCCAACAGTCTTTCCTGCCCAATGCAGGGGGGCTAGACCCAAGATCTTGTAATGTCTCTTCCAGCCCCTAACAGCTATGAAGCTAAGACCAAGTAAGTAATCAACAAAAAAAATTTTTTTTTTTCCTGCAGGTTGTGAGGGTGGTAGTATGTGTATGATGAGGAACTGTAGAGACACTAGCAAGAGCCAGCTGGAGCCAGTTGTCAGTTTATGCAGAGATCAGGTACAACTCAGACAATGAATGAAGTAGGTCTGTGACAGACTCCTTGATTATAAGTGATTAGCAAACAAACACAATGAAGCTGTGATTTCAGTTGATACACCATGGCTGCATCCAGATGTTCAGGGGTGTGCACTTGCAGTGGAACATATTGTGGTGGCACAACTTTCTGCTGCAGAGCACACCCCTACACATGCATTTTGATGAAGGACAAACTCCCACTTCTGCCCTTTCCCCACTCCTCCTGGCTCCTAGTGTGCAGGACAGCCAGGGCACAAATGAAATTGTAAAGATAGTCTGGCCAGCAGCCAGACCATCTCCCTGGAGAACCAAGCCTCCATTTGTTTTGGCGCACACTATTATAGCGTGTGCTATGTCGATTTTTTTCCTCAGCAGTTTTTTTTTTTTGCTACCAGGAAATCCCAGGAGCAAACTTTGCCCCTGCACTGCAAATGTATAGTGTTTTGGGTGTGCAGTCTGTACTGGAAAGAGGTTTGCAGCTCCATACACAAACTGCACGTCTAGTTTGCCTGCATGTGTCCCTTTAGTAATCCCAATAGACTGTCACAACAATGATAGGAAGTAGGTGAAGAGTAGTATCACTGGGGATTACAACTCCATCTACAAGAAGTCTGTTCTCTCAGCTTGCAAGCAGAAATCAGTGACCTAGTTGCAAGAGAAAAAAAAAAGAAAAAAAAAATCACTGAGTATTGCAGCCACTAAGAAAATCTGAGCACCAGCTGCTAGAACACATCATGGGATTATACAAAATTTCACCCAACCCTTTGTTAAAAAAAAAGGTTGATGCATCTGTATGCAGTAGGACAGAGGAACCCATTAATGTAGAAAAGAAGGATATTGCTATTATGGTGAAGTCATTCAATAATTTTTTGGCAGTGTTACTCAATATCAAGCATTATGCAACTTGATTCTTGTCATGCTTGCTGCAGAGACAGTCCTACTTTGCAGAGAATCTTACTTTATAGTGAAAGCAATTTTTAAAAAGTGATTGCTTATTCCTTTCAGTCTAAGTTCGCACTATTATCTGAAACTTAGTATATTCCTATTTAGTTGCTTTTAACGTACTGCCACACATGATAAATGTCTTCTATTTTGAAAAATAAAATTCTGTTATTTTGGAAATGTTGACTGACTGGTAAATTGGTAGTTTAATACACTGAAAACCCCCCCTTGGATTTCTGAGTATGTAAGGGCTCTGAGGAAAAATCAGGCTTAATTATGTATATGTAAAAACAGCCATCATTAAACATCATTAAAACCTTGTTCAACGTAAATTGAAATTGTTGAAATTAACCTTCCCTCCATCCTCCCCTTGTCCCAGTAATGAAAAAACAGTTTAAAGCTATAAAGACCTGTAATTTTATGGTTTAGATTGTGGTATATTGTCAAACATAACTCCTAATTATAAGAGTTCCATGTTAAAGCTAATCTTATTAAGAGGAAATTTCTTTTTTTTGAAGACATTTCTAAGTGTATAAAACCCATGTCCTTTCATAGCCTTTGCTTCCAGGTGTTCAGACAAAGAACATTTTTAAAAATTTGCACATATTTGTTTATGGTAGGCAGACCTGAAGCAAAAGCTTTTTTTTCAGATTCTAAGATTTGTGCAACACTCACATAAGCAGGATACAGTACATCAAATACCTTGAATCCTGTGTTCTCCATTTTCTGTGCTCGTGGAATTTCATATAAGAAATACTCTTTCCCATAACATTACACTTTAAAATGTAAGCTTTACTTTAAGAAATTAAGAACCTCAGAACAAAGTGTTTAAGTGTCAACCGAAGGGAATCACTCACTGAAAATTATGGACATACTGAAGTATATTGCTGAACCAGAGTCCAAAGTTTACAGATATTATTTGTATGAAGAAAACTTAGCAAATATGGACTGAGTATAAATCTGTATGTAGTACTTCTTTTCAATAGCATTACTTATATGCAAATAAAGCACATGCTTGACTTTACAAGACAGTGCTGTTAAGTCTTGTCTTGTTCAAAAAATACAGTTTAAAGTATAAAGTAAATCAATTGAAGAAAAAAAAAAGTCTAATCAAATAAGCACTAGCTTTTATACCTACACCAATTTAGCTGTTATTTACATTCAGTTATCTCCCAGGTCTACATCAAGAGTATGGGCATGTGAACAAGCTACCTCAAGGTAAAAAGGAATAGACTGTAGGAAAGCTTTTCCAGTTCATCTACACCAGTATTCTGTACCACCAAAATGCCCCTTGTGTGGATGCAGTTTATCTCCATACAGCTGTACTTTTATCACTATAATAACTTATTATAATACCATTCTCTGAGTGACATAAGATATACAGGTAAAGTGCTGTTTTGCCACAATAATTAAGTTTACCCTAAGGGTGCTCACTAGAATATCTTTATCAGTCATGGATCACACTACTTCACTCCTCAGCAAACGTTATCATGCCAGAAGAACAATATAGTGGACTGTACAAATAAAGTTTTTTGATTCTTGAAGTTGGGGGGTGGGGTAAAAAAAAAAATCGTTTCAGGTCTAACAAATTAAATTTTAAAAAATTGGTAAAGTGAAGTGAACAAAAATCAGTTCAGTGAAATTGAAATATTTCAGTTTGTTTTTGATTGTTATGCTTTTAATTTTTAAAAAACAAAGGAAATTTGGAAATAAAAAGGAGTTTTAGATCAGTGCAATTATTTTTATTTTAGACATTTCATAACAAAATGTTTTGCCTTTTCAGATATTTTTTCTGTATTTTTTAAATAAATACTTCTGAGAAGTCAGCATAAGTTCACATGATATTTTAAATGAGTCTTTATTTTCCACAAAAACAAATTTAGTTTATAGCAGAGATCTGACCTGAGCTGTAAGTCCATGGAATGCAGGCATCTTACTATGACTTCTTTAAAGGCTTTCAGATCTTCTGAAGCTTTATTAATGTTAGGCTATGAGGATACTTTTCTTTTAGGCAAGAGTTAATTTTGGTCCAGTCAGTTTAGTTGCCTTCAGTATCTAGTACAGAACAATTTTCAAATATTAGCTGCCTGTGTGGGCACTTCTTCTGCAGGAAGTATTTTTCCATGCAGTTTTAATTTAGTCCACCTTGGGAAGCAGATGAAATTAAATCAAAGACATTATTAGCATGAAATAAGAGCATCCATAGAGATAGTAAAGAAGAGTTACTGAATTTTTAATAGCTTCCCCATGTAGACAAGACCTTGGTTCTGGTGAAGAATATACAGACCATCAAAATGCATACCTTCTGCTTACCATACCTTCACTATTGCCCAGAACAGCATGGATTCTCTAGTCGACTGGGTGTGCTGCATAAGAGGAGTTTAACATGTCAAGATTTGTAATGGAGAATTTTTTGTATAGGAATCTCTACTATTCTGAATGTTGATGTGTTTTTGTTGTCTTCCACACCAGGCACGTTGCTTTAAATAGGTAGACAGAACAGGCTTAGTTGGAATATATGGTCATCATTTCTGCCAACAAATCTCTTCTGTTTGGCATATGAGGTAGGGGGAGGAGTGAGGGAAGGAGAGGTGGGGGAATATGGCAGACTGAGCATCTGATCAATTCAATTTCTGACTAGCATTATTAGATCCTTGAGGGATTCGAAGTGCAAATTAAAACTGTTCCCCTCTAGCTTTTTCCTATCCTGGGGCTCATTGCTATAAAATAGCAATCAGTTTGAGTCCATTGACAAATAAAGCCAAATATCTCTGTGCAACAAACGTTACCTTTGAAGTATTAATGGACATAACTCATTTATGCGATAAGTAAACAAGTTCAACCTCTTAAAGGGAATGTTTTAACAGGAAATGAATGCATCTGCTATTGCCGGTCTAATTCTGGACCTGTCAGCTTTCCCATCTTTCTGAAACACTTGTTGATCCCAACAGTGGAAACTAAAGTATGATAACATATTCTTAGATAACTCCACAGCTTTTACTGGAAAACTGGCTATTAGGAATTCTAGGCATTTTGCCTAGGCACTTAAGATGCCCAGCAAAACTAACCATAAAAAATACAAATGCTGAATTACTTACATCATAAATACCTAAAAAAAATAAATCTTAAACTCATAAATCTCATAAAACAAAACCAGCTAAGACTCAATGCAAAGGTTACCTTATAAACCTGATATGATTATAAACATATTCAATTACATTTTGTATCCAAAATCCCATACTACTGGGTGTTGTTGCCTTTACCTACATGATACCACCCACATCCACTGTCTGACATTACTCATATAAATCAGCTGTGGGCTATTTAGCCTTAAATGACCCACAAAATAGTAGAAACAGTTAAAGTTGGCTTATAAAAGAGAAGGAACCATATCAGAAATATCATTTCAATAAGATTTCTTCTTTAGGCAATATTCATATTTATTGTACTCAAGCTTCACGTAGTTTCTGGTTATACTAGTTGAACAGAACTCCCTGCAGAATTTACCTAAAGCTGTTTTTGTGAGTCATGAGGCTAGACTTAAGCCCAAAAATAGAGAATGGGAAGCAATGTCTCTCCACAGCATTCCTAGATCTAACAAATAATACTTTACTGGACATTTCTTAATATTTCATGTTATAGCAGTAGAGAGAGATTTTAAAAAAATGTTTTTTTCACAACTGGAATGGAACAGTATTTTATGTTCTGTATTCATTTCAAGAAAGCAAAGTTGCAAGTCTCCAAATTCTATAGCTATACAAATTATGTTTAGCAGTTGGCACATATTTAATCATCAGAAAAATGAATACCACAGACAAAGTTCCTTGGTTAGACATATTTTACAAAAATCTTTGCTTTAAATTACTACAGGTAGACAATATGCTGGTCAAATTCCATAGTTTTGTCAGTCTGCATTATGAAATTAATTTTTATAATAGATTTCCTAGGGGGCTTTTCTATTACTTTAAATGATAAAGTTAGAACTGCTTTACCATATCTGCACAGCAATTATTATAATTATCACATTGTTAAATCCATATTGTCAAGAGATGAGATATTATGTGATCAAACTGCCATCACACAATTCATAGCACTGGAAAAATAGTGATAGCATGCCATTAGGCTACTAGCAGCCATAACAGTTGTTTTATTTTGCTGATAAGTTCTTAAACTGATTACTAAATTTAATAAATGTGGTTTTTTGGAGTTCTTTTCTAACCATACTTCATTAAATTAGCCTATCAAGTATTTCATACTGCTAAATCACCAATTTACAAGATCAAATAAATGCATCTGTATTCTGTCTGAAATAAAAAATACATTTGATTCCTCTGACCACTTGGTTTTGCCTATAGCTGCATACACCTATAGAAAGTTAGGGTTGGAAGGGACCTCAGGAGGTCATCTAGTCCAACCCCCTGCTCAAAGCAGAACCAGCCCCAACTAGATCATCCCGACCAAGCCTTTGTCTATCCTTGTCTAAAACCTCCAAGGATGGAGAGTCCACTGCCTTTCTGGGTAGCCTGTCCAGTGTTTTAGTACCCTCCTAGTGAGAAAATTCTTCCTAATATCCAACCTAAACTTCCCTTGCTGCAACTTGAGACCGTTGCTCCCTGTTCTGTCATCTGCCACCACTGAGAACAGTCTAGCTCTATTCTCTTGCTAGTGCCCTTCAGGTAGTTGAAGGCTGCTATTAAGCCCCTCTCAGTCTCCTCTTCTCTAGACTAAATGAGCCCAGTTCTCTCAGTCTTTCCTCATAAGTCATGTTCTTCAGCCCCCTCAAC
>NW_017728994.1:44962852-44970922 GCF_001723915.1 Gavialis gangeticus | reverse complement strand
CTGGTTTCTACCCCTTTGATCTTGTTGCTTTCCTGATCTCTTCCGGCCCCCTCAACCTTTGAGTCATCCTCTGCTGGACTCTCTCCAGTTTGTCCACATCTTTTCTGTAGTGCGGTGCCCAAAACAACGCAGTACTCCAGATGTAGCTGCACCAATGCAGAATAGAGGGGAATAATTATTTTGCTTGACCTGATGGCAACACGCCTACCAATGCAGCCCAGTATGGTGTTAGCCTTCTTGGCAACAGGGGCACACTCCTGGCTCATATTCAGCTTATTATCCACTGTAACCCCCAGGTCCTTTTTTGCAGAGCTGTTTGCCTGTACTGGTGCATGGGATTGTTCCATCTTAAGTGCAGGATTTTGCACTTGACTTTGTTGAACTTCATGAGTTTTTTTGGGGGTGCAATCCTCCAATTTGTCTAGGTCACTCGGAATCCTAGGTCTACCCTTTAGCGCATGTACTTCTCTCCCCAGCTTGGTGTCATCTGCAAACTTGCTGAGGGTGCACTCTGCGCTATCTTTCAGGTCTTTGATACAGACATTGAACAACACTGGTCCCAGGACCAATCCCTAGGGCACTCCACTTGATACCAGCTGACAACTAGATGCCGAACTATTGATTACCACTCTCTAAGCCCGATGCTCCATCCAGTTTTCTATCCACCTTATAGTCCATTCATCCAGCCCACACTTCCTTAGCACGCCTGCAAAAATGCTGTGGGAGACCATGTCAAAAGCCTTGCTAAAATCAAAGTACCCCACATCCACCAGTCTCCCCACATCCACAGAACCAGTCACCTTGTCATAGAAGGCAATCAGGTTGGTCAGGGATGACTTGCCCCTAGTGAATCCATGCTGACTGTTCCTAATCACCTTCTTATCCTCCAAGTGTTAAGAAATGGATTCCTTGAGGATCCGCTCCATGATTTTTCCAGGGTGTGAGGTGAGGCTGAGTGGTCTATAGTTTCCTGGATCCTCTTTCTTCCCTTTCTTAAATATGGGCACTATGTTTGCCCTTTTCCAATCATCCGGGGCCTCTCCTGATCACTATAAGTTTTCAAAGATGATAGCCAATGGCTCTGCAATCACATCAGCCAACTCCTTCAGCACCCTCTGATGCATTCCATCTGGCCCCATGGATTTGTACGTGTCCAGCTTTTGTAAGTAGTTCCCAACCTGTTCTTTCACCACTGCGGGCTGCTCACCTCCTCCCCAAACTGTGCTGCCCAGTGCAGTAGTCTGGGAGTTGGCCTCGCCTGTAAAGACCGAGGCAAAAAAGGCATTGAGCACTTCAGCCTTTTCTGCATTCTCTGTCACAAGGTTGCCTCCCCCATTCAGTAAGGGACCTACATTTTACCTGATCCTCCTCTTGCTAATGACATACTTGTAGAAAAGCCCTGTCAACCTTTGAGTCATCCTCTGCTCAAGAAGGGGTACTTCTTGTTACCCTTCACATCCCTTGCTAGCTGCAACTCCAATTGTGCTTTGGCCTTGCTGCAAGCCCAAGCAGTGCTTTTATATTCTTCCCTAATTATTTGTCCAAGTTTCCACTTCTTAAAAGCTTCCTATTTATGATTTAGTTTACTGAAGAGTTCCCTGCCAAGCCAAGCTGGTCTTCTGCCATACTTGCTAGCCTTCGTGTACATCAGGATGGTTTGTTCCTGCACCCTCAGTAAGGCTTCTTTAAAATACAGCCAGGTCTCCTGAACTCCTCTCTCCCTCAGACTGCCTTCCTAGGCAATCCTGCCCATGAGTTCCTTGAGCAAGTTGAAGTCTACTTTTCTGAAGTCCAGAGTCTTTACTCTGCTGGTCTTCATCCTTCCTTTTCTCAGGATCCTGAGCTCAGTCATCTCATGGTCACTGCTGCCCAAGTTGCCATACACTACTACAGTCCTCACCAATTCTTCCTGGTTTGTGAGCAGGAAGTCAAGAAGAGCATAGCCCCTAGTTAGTGGATCCAGGACTTGTACCCGTAATTTGTCCTCAGTACTCTCCAAAAACTTCCTGGATTGCCTGCACACTGTTGTATTGCCCTCCCAGCAGATGTCAGGGTGATTGAAGTCCCCCATGAGAACCAGGGCCTGTGATTGGGAAACTTCTGCTAGCTACTTGAAGAAAGCGTCATGCATCACTTTTCCCTGGTCTGGTGGTCTATAGCAGACCCCCACCACAACATCACCCATGTTGCTGTCCCCTCTGACCCTGGGGTGAAATCTCATGCAAGGCTATACTGAAGGCCAAGAATTTGTTTGCTCTTCTTTCCTAGCTTCTGTACAGTTTAGATCCCCAGAAGTGTACCAGATGCCACCATGACTATACTTCAATGATCTGTACTACTGTTAATCATGGCTATCTTGATTTGGAGATGAATATAAATAGATGAATTTATTTTGGAAATAAACATCAATTTAATCTTCAAGCTCTGGCTCTGAGTTAGAACATCCATATCAGGAGTAGCATAAATAAATGTCATCTCCAAAGGAATTTAGACAGCTTTAGTGATAAGGAAAGTCCTTAGAATCCTCAGTCCATAGACTGTGTAGGGGAAGAGTAAAATCTAAGGGACATCTAAGGATACTGATAACATCATTAGTTTGGGAAGGCAAGCTTCACTCAAATAACTGTCTGTGACTTGTTCAAAAATTAATCTCTTGAATCTGATAAACTATTAAGCACCCCCTAAGTTAACCTTTTCTTTTAATGAAAAAGTTATTGCAAAGGTTGTGGCAAAGTGAACTGGGGGTCACCAGAACAGTGGAGCTGAACATGAGGCCCATGGGCCAGGTCCAGCCTGCTGAGCTGTCTTCTGGCCCACAGGTCTGGAAATCTGGCAACACAGGAGTAATGTCAGCATTGATTATGACATCCAGCTGTCAAATTTCCAGACTTGAAGGGAGTCCAGTGGGCCAGATAATGTGGCCCTGCATGCTAGATTGCACTGGAGCATGGTGGGGACGCCACATGGCTGGATCCAGGTGCACAGGGTCAGATAAGTGTGCAACTGGATCTGGTATACAGGTTAGGCTAGCATATGGGATTGCACTTGTGGATCGACACTGTGCAAGATCCAGATCATGGACCCAGCCCATACCACTTATTCAGCTTGTGGAGCTGGGAGGTTGGGCATGGCTGATCTAGAATCTTCTGCCTTCTGTGACCTTTACATCTCATTTTATGCTACATATATCTTAGAGGCTACACATGACTCATTGGTCAATGCACTCCTTTTCAATGATAGAGAAAAAGATGTGTCCATTATTCATTCTTTTAAATGCCTCAGCAACCTTTGTTACCATTTTTCTGCTTATGGACACTATTAGGCATAAACAGAATCAAGTTTATGTGAGGTCTAGTGAGGTTCAATATTCTTTCTTTTGCACGAATCAAAAGGCGGTCACTTCTTCTGTTCCAGCAGAACATGAACTATTCCAGCCTTATTCTAAGGACTCCATGATCAATATCACTTTTGTTGCATTCAGGAGCTAATATATGGCTGGGGTATATCACTAAGGTAACAGTAGTAAAAAGGCCAGTGTCTCACATCTGAAGCATTGCTCATTTAGCAGGCTTGAATACTTTGCTGAGCTCATTAAAACAGACATTGAGGATAATTCATTCTAGCTCCATCAATTATAGGATTTTAAATCAATTTGGCATTCAAGACCAATGTAGATGTTGATTCACATTAACTTTTACTGAAAGATTTTTGTAATTTGGGTATATCTATATTCAACACTTCATGCTGCCTTTGGCATTTTCCATTCTGAAGATTATTTTTTCCTTCAAATTTAATAAATCAGACATCTTTTCTCTTTTGAGTAAAAGCAACTCCAGATGTCTTCTTGAGGAAAATTTAAAACGATTTTACATAATTACTAATTTTTAACACAGTACATTAGAAATGTAAAACTCTTTTGCCTTAAGAATAAAGTATTTGATATAACTTTCCACTATGTCATTACACATTTAGGGCCTAGTGTGGCTCTCTTTGAAGTCAGAGAAAGTTTTGCCATTGACTTTAATGGGAAGAGGAGGCAGCCCTACATCATAAAGCAAAGTTCATGTAAGTTCATTTAATTGTATGAAGCAATTTATCACTCTTCTAGACTCCATAAGTCATGAATATTCAAGAAAGAATTCATGAAATCTTCATTAGGAGTGAAGATTTGATCTGACATTCCCTTTGTGTCAAGCAACCATGTAAACTGGAATTTTCAAAGAGCCATGGAAGGATTTGCTGATGTCCTTAGGCCAACACGGCTACAACCTATACCCATGGAAGGATTTAGATATGTGACTTAAATCTTTATGAATGACCCAGCCTAAGGAAAGCCAGGAGATTTGTGAATCCATTTGTTTATAGGGCTCCAAAACTTCATGCTGTTTGGAATACTATATAGGAGTGGTAGACATATTTAAAAACTAATTTCCAGATGACAAATCATATTTGAGATGTCTCTATCACTGTATTCACTCATCTACTTCGTGGATCCTTTTCAGGCCAGTCCTCTTACCCCAAACTACAGAAGCTTCATAATTGCTTTTGGTTGCCCTGGATACTTTTGCTCATAATGATCATTTAGACAGATGATGACAGAAGACATGTATGTTTGACCGCCACCCCACTACAACAGTTGCAGGACAGTTTAAGATAATAGCTTTTATTGTAGGCTTTTTTGTTTGTTTTTGTTTCTGCTACTTAAGTAAACTCCTGAGTAGGAGGAGGATAGAGGAGAGGAGAGATAGGTTATGTTCATCCTATATTTTCACATGTAGACTAATACAGAGCCAAAATAACACAGCTGAGGATTTATTTTATTTTTATTTATTTATTTTGGCATACTCTTTCCCTGAAAACAATTAAGAAAAATCCAGTTAGTACAAAATGGTCTTAATGGTGCCATTAGAAACATTAGTTTCTAGGATCTTTGCTCTACATATGACTACTTGTAAAAAAGCATTCTGAACCAATAGCTATTGCAGTTCTCCTTTATATTTGTTAAATAAAGCGACCTTAGAGAACAGTAGAGCTGTAGGGTCCTAACTTTCAGCGTACATACTGTTTTAGGATAATATTCTTGCATTATGTAATGTTCAGACTTAACATATTTTAAAAATACATACATAAATTAAATGTTAACTTTTTAAGTTAATAAATTTCTAAAACACCCTAATTTTTAAAATGGTATTTGCTAGCGATTCTATATTGTTATGAGCACAAAGAAGCTATTTCTGAATTTAAAAAATCATGTGAATTATGATCACCCCCTGCTCATAACGAATATACAAGCAATCTAGATAAAGAGCAAAAGAGTACAGAAGGCACCAAAATACATTAGATTCGAATCTCAAAGGGTAGAAAATCTGAAAGCCGATGACAGAAATACAAAAAATGAGAAGCAAAAAGGATAGGAATAAAGTCAATGGCTAAACTTTTTCAACATTTATAATTCTAGAAGCTTGCATATCAGTCTGAGGTAGCTTCTATCCCTTTTCTGAGATACTGATTCATTCATTCTCAGCCCCTTAAGAATGCAGTCCCAAGTCAAGGAAGTTGGGACCAGGCTGACAACAGGATGTCTATTCATTGGCATTCTTTTGAGTTCATGTGAGAGTATGGGACACTCCAAAGTATCCTTTTCACTGTTGCAGCTTTGTGGGTGTGTACAGTCTCACTCCCTTTCTTCTGTGGCCTGAGTGGAAATTAAGAAAGTCATGGCACCCTGATATTTGCCAGTACCCCTAACCAGCATAGCCTGGCCTTCAAGATTTCTTCTGAGTTTGGTGATACATGGTCATGTCCTGTGACTGTCATTTGCAATCCCCTTTTCTAATTTTTAAGTTGATGCTGCTTATTTGCTGAGGGACTTTCTGTTCTGCTCTTGCTTCTACTAGCAAACACCTTGGGACAAAACTGGAAAAGTATCTGCTGTGAGTTTTTCACCTTTCTCAGAGCATGCAAGAGTTCAGGTCTAAAGGAAAGAAGAACCTTTATTATATTGAATTATTTCAATATTTTCATGTGTCCTGTGCTGTTTGGTAAGTCAGCAGGGGATTAGAAGCCTTTACATTTATAGGCAAAAGTCAGATGGTATTTCCCACTTGTTCCTTCTCTGTATTGCAGGGTGGAGGGATAAAGTTAAATATCTAATGCAGAAAGAGACACTAAGAATCTCATCTCTAACTTGAGGAATGGGTATGAGGATTAAGGGGCCACTTAAGATTTTTTTCTCAGCTTGATTAGGAAAGAGTTGATTAGCGCAACCTCCCTCTAATGATTTCAATTTTCCTTTGTGACAGTCTGATGTAGAAATGTGTTGTACTTGCTCAAATCAATCGTTTTTGAATTCCTAGTTCCATTTGTGCTATTATAATGATAGCCCTGTTTTAACCTTATTCACGTACTATCTTATTTTTCTTTGGATTGACTCATTCTTCATTGTACAAGCATTTAAGGATTTTTTGATTGAAGCATTTAAGGAAATTCTGAATGATGCTGAACATCATTTAGCTTTTTTATATTGAGATAAGATTTTCAAGGGTCTAGTCATATTATGTGCTTCAGTTTTTTATTCCCTACTTGACATTTCTTACAAGGGCTTAAATTTCAGGAAGTGCTTAAATCCTACCCTCTGAAAAATGAGGGCCCTATAAGGTGGTTCAGCAGTGTACACTTTTTTATAGTACATACATGTATATATATCATACTATGTAATATTCGATGTGATATGATAATATAACAAAACATCCAACAGCAGCAGCCACATTCTTAAATTTTATCGCACACTTTATTTTTGTGTGACCTACAAGTGGGAGAGACCCCAAAACATTGCCATGAAATCTTTTATGAAGTCTCAAACAATAATCCTAGTAACACCTAAGAAATACCACGCCTTCCCATTAGCTCCTTCAAGCTTCTGTACTCAGAATAAAGAAAATAAATAAGAATATGCATACAGCAGTACTGTATTAAGTAATGCACATTGCTAATAATATTATCTCTTAAACTGTTTTCTTAATTCTAATTTTTATAAAATGGCACATGGGACTGAACCTTGCTTTTTCCATAGAAGAGTTGCTAATAAGAGACAAACAATCAGGGATTTATTCCCACTGGGTTTTAAGACTTGCTTCTGCTTGGCTGAAGAATTAAAAAAAAATAATGTTGTGCATGTTACGTAACTAGGGCAAATGTGGCTGAACAATGGAAATATGAAGTGTACCTCAGTGCAAGCACATCCAGTATGTATTTTGGATTTATAGTCAGGTGTCTGAATCAATGTAGGATTTTACATTTCTTTAATTTCTCTCATCAACAGCTGCAGTAATAAATAAAGGGTGGGTGATAACAGTGATGGAATGGCAAAAGACAACAGAAAAAATGGCTCCAGTTTTGTCACTGAGAGTTCTGGCGCTCCAGTTTTGCCACTGCCATCTGGACATAGGAGATGTTTTTCCTTCATGCTTTGACCTTGAGTCACTGCCAGTTCTGCAGATAGAGAAGCAGTTCTGCAGCATTACATGACTGGCTAACAGACATGTGCAGTGTCATAATCAGCCTTTCTGTTAAAACGTGCATCATGTGGCAATTCACATTTTTGTGAATTTAACACCACCCTGCTCCAAAGGCAGCAGTATCATAGATTCATAGATTTCTAGAGTCGGAAGGGACCTGGTAGATCATTGGGTCCGAGGGTCCAACACCCTGCCCCAGGCAGGAAAGATCACTGGGGTTAGGTAACCCCAGTCAGATGCCTGTCTAATCTCCTCTCGAAAACCTCCAGGGTAGGGGAAAGCACCACCTCCCTTGGAAGCCCATTCCATATTTTGGCAACCCTTACCATAAAGAATTTCTTCCTTATGTCCAATCTAAATCTGTTCTTCAGTTTATGGCCATTATTTTTGGTAACCCCAAGGGGCGCCCTGGTAAACAGAGTGTCCCCTATTCCCTGCTGTCCCCCACAATGAGTTTGTAGGCAGCCACAAGATCGCCTCTCAGCCTTCTCTTGCAGAGGCTGAAGAGATTCAGATCCCTCAGTCTGTCTTCATAGTTTCATAGTTTCTAGGG
>NW_017728994.1:44955496-44961730 GCF_001723915.1 Gavialis gangeticus | reverse complement strand
TCCTCTGAACCCTCTCAAGGTTATCTACATCCCTCTTGAAGTGTGGTGCCCAAAACTGGATGCAGTACTCCATCTGTGGCTTCACCAATGCCACGTAGAGGGGAATTATCATTTCCTTAGACCTGCTTGTGATACTCCTGCTGATGAAAGAGTGCGGTTAGACCTGCTTATTACCTCATCACACTGGTTGGTCATGTTCATTTTTGTGTCAACCAGGACTCTGAGATCCCTTTCCACTGCTGTGGTGCTCAGAATGGTACCCCCAGTCTATAGGTGTGTTGGAGATTCTTTCTCCCCAGGTGCAGCACCTTGCATTTATCTTTGTTGAATTGCATCCTATTCTGATCTATCCACTTCCCCAGTCTGTCCAAGTCTGCCTGAATTTGCTCCCTGCCCTCCAACATGTTTACTATGCCCCATAGTTTAGTGTCATCTGTGAATTTGGACAAGGTGCTTTCAACACCTTCATCCAAATCGCTCCACCTTGCACTTGTCAGTGTTGAAGGTATTAAACAGTACTGGTCAAAGGACAGAGCCTTGGGGGACACCACTGCCTACATCCCTCCAGGGAGAAACTGACCCATCCACCACCACTCTCTGGGTGTGTCCCATAAGCCAGTTTTGAACCCACCTTACTGTGAAAAAATCCACATTACAGCTACTCAGTTTGCTCATAAGAATTGGGTGCAACACTGTGTCAAAAGCCTTTTTAAAATCCAGGTAAATAATATCTACTTCCTCCCCTGCATCTAAGCACTTTGTGACCTAGTCATAAAAAGAGACCGGGTTAGTCAGGCAGGATCTGTCTACTATAAACCCATACTGGTTGCCCCTCACCATTGTGTTACCCACTGGGCCTCTGCAAATGTGATTCTTTATGATTTTTCTAAGGTCTTGCCAAGAATAGAGGTGAAGCTAACTGGCCTATAATTACCCAGGTCCTCCTTCCTCCCCTTCTTGAAGATAGGGACCATGTTGGCCCTTTTCCAGTCTTCTGGGGCCTGGCCCAAGTGCCACAAGCACTCAGACAGCTGCGCCAGTGGTTTTGCTATGTCATCAGCCAGTTCCTTTAGTACCTTGGATGAAGATCGTTGGGGCCTGCCGACTTAAATACATCCAACCCTTCCAAGTGCCCCTTCACTAGGTAACTGTTGGTGGACTGGTATTACTCTCACTTCAGACTAAAGACTCACTGGGAGGTGCATTTGTGTCTGTGTCCAGGAAAATAGAAGCAAATAAATTCTTTAAGAGCTCCACCTTTTCCATCCTATCAGTTACGAGTGCCCTAGTCCATTCTGTAGTGGCATTATGTTACCCTGTGTCTTCTTCCTGCTCCCTATGTATTTAAAGAAGGACTTTTTGTTATCCTAAATCTTTGTTGCCGACTGGAGTTCTGTATCAGCTTTGGCCTTTCTCACTGCGTCCCTGCAAGTGCGAGCCAAGTAGGTTTACTCCTCCTTGGTGGCTGCCCCCTGCTTCCACAACCTGTAGGCCCCTTTTTCTCTGAAGGCTGTCCTGGATTTCCTTGCTCAGCCAAGAAGGTTTTTTGACTCTCTTGCCTCCCTTTGTGTGTACTGGGATGGTAGTCCTCTGTGCCTGTAGGATCAGTTCCTTGAGGAACTCCCACCCTTCTTGGACCCCCATCTCACAGATGTGATTAGCCCTCAGTTCCACCCTCAGCAGTCTCCTGAACTTATTGAAGATGGCCTTCCAGAAATCTAGCACTACTGCCTTACTATTTGTCTTTCCCACTTTACGCTGGATAGTGAATCCTATCAACTCGTGGTCACTATCCCCTAGGTTGCCTTGTACCTGTAGCTCCCCCACCAAGTCCTCCCCTGAGGCCATCACCAAGTCAAGTGCCTGAGAAGGAACTCTGCCTTAATTCTCACCTCTTCCTCACCACCTTGGTTCAAGATATTTGAACTTAACCAGGTGTGAATGCCAGGGCTTTGTCGACCTGAGCCTTTAAAACCTCCAAGGACAGAGATTCCACCACCTCGCTAAGTAACCTGTTCCAGTGCTTTGCCACCCTCCTACTGAGAAGGCTTTTCCTAATATCCAACCTAAACTTCCCTTGCTGTAACTTGAGACCATTGCTCCTTGTTTTGCCATCTGCCACCACTGAGAACAGTCCAGCTCCATCCTTTTTGGAACTACTGTTCCAATAGTTAAAGACTGCTATCAAATCCCTCCCCCCCATCTTCTCTGCTGCAGACTAAATAAGTCCATTTCATAGTTTTATAGTTTCATAGTTGGTAGGGTTGGAGAAGGGACCTGAGCAGATCATCTAGTCCGACCCCCTGCCATTGCATGAAAAAGTACTGGGGTCAAACAACCCCAGCAAGGTGTTCATCTAACTCCTCTTAAATACCCCCAGGGTAGGATCCAGCACCACTTTGCTTGGAAGTTGGTTCCAGATCCTAGCCACCCTGACAGTGAAATAGCACCTCCTGATGTCTAGTCTGAATCTATCCTCTGCCAGCTTGTGACTGTTATTTCTAGTCATTTCTGGTAGTGCTCAGGGGAACAGGGACTCCCCCAATGCCTGCTGGTCCCCTCTGACTAGTTTGTAACAGGCCACTAGATCCCCCCTCAGCCTTCTCTTGTGGAGGTTGAACAGATTCAGGTCCTGTAGCCTCTCCTCGTAGGGCCTGCTGCCCCCTGATCATGCGAGTGGACCTCCTCTGGACCCTTTCCATGTTGTCCACGTCCCTCTTGAAGTGCGGCACCCAGAACTGGACGCAGTACTCCAGCTGTGGCCTGACCAGTGCTGCATAGAGGGGGAGGATCACCTCCTTGGACCTGCTCGAGATGCATCTGTGGATGCATGATAAGGTATGGTTGGCCTTCCTGACTGTTCTGGGTCATGTGCATGCATGCAGCCACACACAGGCACATGGTGCCCCCTGCCTCCCATTCCTGGCAGTTCCAAGCAGCCCCTTGCAGGCTAGAATGCTGCCTGCCTATAAGGGGAAACCCACCGTTACCCATGGAAACCCAGGCACCAGGGGGCCCCTGATTGGCAGAGGCCCCTGGGCTCAGACCCTGCTGGCCAGTGTTTTAATCCACCTGTGCTAAAAGGGGGCTTCCTGTGGTGCCAAAGAAATGCTGTGGGGAAGCGCTAGCACAAGCTTTGGAAATTTAGGATTGATTTTTAATTCCACCTAAAACAAGTTTTCTTGGAAACCATTAACAAGTTAAGACAGACCTCTATAATAATAATAAAGATTATTATTATCATCATTATTATTAGTATTAATAATAGTAATAATAATAATAAATTCCTTTTTTTAAAGTATATTACAAATGAAAACTGTTAAAATCATGACATGAGACTGCTCCAAGATACATTTGTTTTAGAACTCAAACCCTTCCAAAAACCCCTTTACTTCCCCCAGAGATATATATATACATACACACCCCCACACATATATATAGTATATGTAACTTACATGTAAATATATGTAATTATTGGTGTAATTATCTTTATTTAAAAGACTGTCTAGTTAAAGTGTACATTAATTCAATGAAAAAATATGGAGCGATTTAGTGAAAACAACTGTTTTTTAGGAATTGTATAATATATTTTACTAGCAATTATTTCACTGTTGTCTTTTTACTACTTTAACACTATTCATTTTTGCACTTTACGGGTCAGGTCTAACTTTGTAGACAGAATTGCTTAAGTGGTCTTTTCTAACATGCTAGAATTGTCTCCAAATCTAATGAATCTCAAAAAAATCTAAATTTACAACAATGTTATTATAATTCAGGTACTAAAACCCTGGAATATTATAATACATTAAGCAGAATCAGATTGACAAGGGTATATTTTATTGCAAATAATTATAGATATAGATATCTTAGAGACCTTTGCAACAATCCTTATTTAGACAAGATTTCCATATTAAATGCTGAGTTCTACCATCCTTAATAATATAATCAGTTTAGCTTCAAAACTAATTAATGCTGTCAGTGAGGAATGTAGAATTGAGTTCAAACGCAAAGGGTATCCATCTGAATTTTTTGAAAATGTTAAATCTTATAAATATGGATGTATATTCAGGAGCATTTCTTTAAAAAAGGCCTCTCAGAGCTGCTCTAATTAAAGCGCTGCCCCCCACACCTCTGGAGCAGGTGTGAAAGTACCCTAAAGATCCAAGGAAAGTTGTGGCTTTTCTGTGTTTATTTAAGTTGCTGTATCTTAAAATAAGGAAAAGAATCCACTGTTTCCAATCCCCAATTAATGATAGCTTAAATGATACAAGTCTTTAAAATTACTAGAATAAATGGGGACAAATTGTTTATGATGAATACTAAATTCAACTGAGCTCTCATCTACATATGACACTTAAGGCATGATTAACAGTTAAATTGTGCCTCAGGTTGTGATTGAGCCACACATTCAATCTATTGATGGTGTGATAAAACAAGCAATAAGCCACAAAGTTATTTCACAAAAGAGGTATAACAACTTTGTTCTTATCACAGCATTAAGTGAACAAATGGCCAGGTGCTCCTCTATGGCTGGGAGCCCCATCAACTGAGGGGCTTTCAGTCACCGTAGTGCACCACCGACTGCCAGCCCCACAGCTGATGAGGCTTACAGCGGAGGCAGCAGGGTATGCTGTCCCAACTATGAGCCCCATCAGCTGTGGTGCTCACAGCAGCAGAAGGTGACACAGGGGGAACTTGAGATTGTGATCCCGGCTCCCCTTGTACTGGCAATAAAGCATGTTTAGATCTGATGCTGGATCCTACAATCACGCCTCCTGCAAGGCACATGCTCCTATCACGCCTTTGCTTGAACACCTAAAGGAGCCATAATTGATTCTTATTTATTTATTTTTTGTTGAATTGTAAGCCATCAGGTTGAGTCTTGAATGCATCCGTTCTTCAAAATTTATTTGATGAGTAGCTTTTTCTGAATATAACTATTAATCTAACTCTGTTTGAAAGCAGTTTATTGTAATTGTGGCTACTTGCGGACATTAAAAAAAAAGCATTTTACTGGAAAAAGCAGCACGTTACTTCAACCCAGCTCTGAAGTGTATGTAAAGATCAGGCATTTCAGTGGTACGTCTTGGCACTTTTAGCTAAAGCTGATTTAATCAGGTATTAGATAAAACCACCCACTAACACTACCGATCTTTACAGATGTTGGGTGAGCTGGATTGAAGTAAAGTGCTGACTCTTGCTTGAGCATGCACAGGAATCACCAATTTTTTCCACTTTATATCTCCAAGCACCCTGTGCACTGTTCCTGTTATTGGTTGTTCTTATTGAATGAGTCACACAACATATTTCTCTTCCTTGATTTCATGACAGCAACTCTTAGAACAGGTTTTACTTGGAGATAACAAATATCAAAGTTACTTTCTATGAAGCTACTTTCCATGAACACTGAAATATTGCAGTTTCAGCAAATATTCTGCCAATAAAATATAAACATGGGTGTACAACAAATAAAGGGGCAAATGTCCCATAATATGAGCTCAATTAGTTTTACATGTTGCAAAACCTCATCATTTATGAAGCTAACCACGTGCAGAATATGATGAGATAACACCAAATGTTATAATTAATTGTAAGATAGAAGAGAGCTCATGTCCACAAGAAGGGATCTATTTTTGGTCTTTTATGTACTATTTTTAGGGATAACATTTGTGACATTGACATAATAAAAATGGCAGTGGCAATATTTTGAGCTTAATAACCTTCTGAAACCTTTGACCTAGCTTTAGGCTTTGAAACTTCTATTTTGGAAATACACTGGTGATTCATGTGTCCATTGAGAGACTGGAATATGCTGGTGCAAGTCCTAGCTATGCACAAACTTGAATCCTGGCCTCACTGAAGCCAGTGGTAGTTTTGCCAAGCACACTTAGGATTTCCTGTTGAAAATAAACTCAGTATTTATAGCTTTGTGGATAGCTAAGTGTTGCCCTATGGGGTCAGGCCAACTCTCAGGATCTCAATATTGCGCTGTTAGACAGGAGGGTGTGACACAATTGCACATATACAAACACACAAACAATTAGGTGCATACACACACACACACACTACCAACTCAGGCGCACACACATCCAAACTAGCCTAGGCACATGCATATCTATCACCAATTCAAGCACATACACACCAAAAATTAGACAACTATCACTTGTCAATACCCACATACCCCGTACACATACACAGATCACTAATTCATATACCATGGACACATATACATTT
>NW_017728994.1:44949414-44955389 GCF_001723915.1 Gavialis gangeticus | reverse complement strand
CACACACACACACACACACACACACACACGTGTGTGTATATATGTGTGTGTGTGTGTGTGTTTGTATTTACCACCAGTTTACACACATACCACCCACCTACACATACATACAGGTGAGTTCCTAACTTGGATGGTACGGTATGTATGTGTGTGTTGGGGTACTTGGGATACCTGAGGGAAGGCTAAGGTGAGAAAGGAAGTGTAAGGAGTGAAAGTTTCTGGAACCGGAATTAGAACCAGTAGACTAGAGAGAAGCTGGGCTGAGGAACTGAGGCTTGGGGTTACTTAAGGTCAAGTGGCCCCAGGGTTACTCAAGGTCACTGGTGCAAGAGAAAAAGCCCAGTAGTAAGGAGGAAACAGCCAGGAAAGAAACTGAGGCAGAAACCTGGGAGCTTGGGGATGGAAACTCAGGCAGACATCTGGGAGTTTGGGGGGCAGATAAGTGGTGGCAAGGAGGAAACAGTCAGGAAACAGACAAAAACCCAACTTGGGGTTTCAAAATAAAAGGTTTATTAAACAGACAACACATTACACAGTCCCATGAAGTTATTGGTTCCCACACACACACACACACACAAGCACTCACAATGGCAGCAGGAGAAAGAGACTCAGTGGAAGGGTTGGAGTCCAGGTAGGGAAGAGAAATATAGTCCAAGTCCTTGGTTGAAGAGGGGGTTGGGGGTGATAGCTACCTATCGAGGCTGGAAAGAGGTCTTTGTCCAGCAGGTGTTGTCCAGAGGGGGATTGTCAGTGGGGCCTCTGGGTGGATAGGTGGTGTGGTATGGTGCTGGTCCAGATGGAGAGGGCATCAGAAGGAGTCAGTTTTCACTACCACTTTTTATGGGGCAGACTACCACTGATCTCCTGTGGGGAGGGCCTGTCCAGGCAAGGTCAGTCCTGTCCCAGAGGGCTCCAGGTGTTCTTACTGAGCATGTGCAGCCTTGGTACAATGGTGGGTTGCCTCATCTTTTGTTTCTTGAATGCTGAGGGTGGTTCCAATGGCTGGGTCCTTGGTCCAGGTATTGGTTCTGATGGTTCAGTCATTCAGAGGGAGCTATTTTTAGACTTTTTGTCAAGCACCCTCATTCATCCCCATTCATTCAGGAACCAAGTTACATAGGAGGGGTAGGTATGAGTCATAGGTTACACAATAGGTCATGGGGACAAAATGGAGACTTGACAAACAAAATGGAAACTTGACTTATGTCGTCTTATATATGTAGGCCTAAACCATATAGTATCAGTAAAATAGTAATATAAAACAGTAAAAATCAATATAAATATAATAATTATACAATATAAAGAAGGAGAAAAAACAAAACAAATACAACTTGCTACCAAAATAAAATGTTGAAGTTTATCCTATGTCTTAGCTCACTTGTACTTATGTATAGGGAATAGAGAGGGAGAGAAAAAGTCAGAAATGGTTGGGGAAGGGGAGGGAATGCATTTTAAAATAAAAAAAAGAAAAACTGGGGGTTTTGTTACATAAGTGCAGATATATATTTATTCAAAGCAGTTAGCACATTTAGGACCACTATAATACACTTCGGACACATATTTATACACAGTACTTAGCAGTAGATAACATTCCAATGTTATACAAACAAACATATTACAGTATAGTCTGGTAGCATGTATCCATAATACTAACCATAGTTAGTATTGTGTTTTAAAGAAGAATTCAAATGAGGCACATATTTTTTGTAGGCAGTCAACCTTTTGGGAGCAAAATTCTGGACAAAGTTCTAGTTGCTCCACAGAGCCCTAGAACAGAAGGAATTTACTATTTCTAATTAGTATAACCACTTTAGGGCAGTTGTATTTAGAGGCTGAGCTAATTACTAGGGATGTAGTAAAACACAAATGCAGTGCTTGGTAGTATCTTGCTGCATCCTAAGCAAATACAATGAAATGCTGCCTGGGACTGAACTGGAGCCAATGGGCACATCTTCATGTGCAATGCACCTTTTCTAATGTGCATTAAATTTAGTACCTCCAATGTGAGGTAATAAATTGATGTGCATTAGACTGCGCTAATGCACAGTAGCATATTTTCATGCTTTTTAGTGACAGTTAATCCACAGTAGACTATTTTACTGGGCATTAATATAATGTGACAGTTTTTTATGTGATGCTTTAATGCCCAGTAAAATAGTCTATTGCATGTTAAAGCACATGTGTAGACATGCCCAAAATGTCACCCCTGTTTAAGCCTTAAGGACCTAGGGAAGTAATATGCAGAAAAATATAAATTAAACTGAGGCTGTTACATGTACAGCATATCTGATGCAATTCTATAAAAGTGAGCTCACAAAAAAGTTAAACCACCAAACAGTACCCACTTCTCTACTCATAAATAAATGATTTAACATTGTCATATATTACATATACCATAAACTTAACTCTGCCTCTGCTTCTACCACTCTCAGCACTTAACAACATCTCCCTGTAACACATAGCTACTGCATACTTCTACAACTAGTTTTCTTGGAAGATGGTATTTCGATAAATAGATGGGCAGTGAACTGTCAGTTAGGAGGCTGAGATGTCTACTCTGAATTGTATGTTGGTTCTGATATTTTAGGATGCATTCCTATGGGTGGAGGAGTAGCTGGTATATATCATCAGATGGCTTAGGTTTTCATTTCTTCACTTTTGTGGTTTGTTAGGCATGCTATGGCAAACCCAGCTATATAAGAAAAGTTGTTTGAATATTTATTCTAGAACAGGCATGTGTTTGAAGGAAATGCCAGTAGCTAAATACCAACCACATAAAAGAATTATTAGAATGAAGAAAAATGTTCTGTGTAAGAAGTGATAATGCAGAACACTTATGAAAGTAATGTAAAAAATCCCAGAAAAATGGTAACATTTTACATGAGGAGTTTTTGACATGGTATGCATATATATTGTTTTGTTCATTTTTCCTTTTATAGAGCAATATATGTGAGCGTATGCAGTAATCCACTATTTGGTTTCTGTGAACTGATGCCAAGTATTTCAAGGAGCAGATGGAATTCAGTTAATGGTGTAATTCCAGTCTGTAAAAAAATGATCCCAGCAGGCATATGGCTATCTCAGGAAAAAAGCCAAGTGATGTCTTCTTTGGACCAACATCTACCTCTAGTACAGAACTTTACAAGCCTTTGCAGCAGCTCAAATGCTCCTGATGCTCAGAAGTAGGCTGATGTTAGCTAGGAGCTAACTTGTCAGGCATTTGGTATGAAGGAATACACCAAGTCCTATAGCAGAATGCAAGCTTGTGTCTTTATCTAGTCATGAGTCAGTCAGACCTGAAGTCTTGTTGCCTGCTAGGTTTTTGTTCAATATAGCAAATGCAAACTCAGTTCATACCAGCTGTAGAAATGATAGTGATAAATAGTATCCTATGAGGTTTTTAAATAGTTTTAGTTGCAAAAGTAACAATTGGAATTATAGGATATTGGCACTTTTAGGTGACAGGGATAACTAAGAATTTGTAGTCCCTGTATATAGACTTTCAGTACATCTGGGAAGAACAGCGTAGCAACATGAGGAATTTCATCCTCTGATTTCTTGGAATTACCACTAGCTTCCAGTAAGAACTTCCAGTTCTGTCTTATTTTTTTCCCCTCAAAGACTCAGGAGGCTTAATTTACATAGTCGCTTGAAAAAAAAAATTCTTACGACACCATCATCATGAACATCTGACTTCCTGGCAAGAAATTGGACTTTATTTCTTATCTGATTTGGATCAGAGTGACAAAGGCTGTCACTGATTTTCAGTGGAAACCATTACATTTGGTAAAAACACTTCAGTTATTTAATGAGACCTCTAAAATGATGAGAAGGCCAATACTGGCACCGTAGCCTGATCAAGACCTTAGCTTTCCAGTAAAATTGAATGAACAACCATGCAATGGACAAGGTTGTCCATTATCCAAGACTGTGAAATAGATAATTTCCACAAGCCTGTGTGAGCAAATGATTCTGGGTCCTACCTAAAGCATATTAATACAATAAACAGTGGTTTATCCCTTTGGGGATCTACAGACTATGTCTAAAGGGTCCACAAAAGATTACTATGACTTCAGCAGCTGCTAGCAAGCCTGCAGCTTTCACCCTGTGTCTTAACAGTATCACCCATGTCACGAGTTTTGCTTGTCTGCAGTTTGAGGCACCGTTTCTCCCAAACCCGTGCACCTATCTCCTTGAAACTTGGCAGGCTTTGTGGCCTCACCAGGGGCTAACATGCCTGCATTTTTTACCCACTGTGCCTTAATACACACGACATGAGTTTTGCTTGTCATCAGTTTGAGGTGCAATTTCCCAGGAACCCCTGCACCGATCACCTTGAAACATGACATAAGTCATGCTCTCAGCAGAGGCCACCATCCCTGCAAGTTTCATCTGAATAAGCCAAAAGACAGAAAAGTTATAGATATTTCATTGATTCCCTATTATACTCTATGGCTGAATCTCTGAATTGGCTCTGAATCTTAAGTGATTTGGCCGAATCGAATTGGAAAAACGATTCAGATCTCCGAATCAAATCTCTGGCATCTGAATCAGCCGAATCCAAATCCAAATCCAAATCAAATAGTTCCTTATTTGCATGGGCCTACTAGCTAGCTAATTCTGCTTCCCAGGTGGCACACTATACCTAATTGCAGAAATGGTGTACCAGCCTATAAAAGCTATTCCTCATCTAACTTTCTTCCCTTACTAACGCACCTGCATAATACAGATTATAATGTCTCATTTCACCCTACATGAAGATGATGAGCTTAATGAACTCCAAGACGCATGTTAATTCCACATCTGTCCCATGGTTTTGTCCTAAACTCTGTCTTAAAGGTCAGAGTTAACAAACCACTTAAAATCATCATTAGGGTTGTGAATCAAACTTACATAAGGTCAGCATTAAAACTCAACACACCTGGCTCCAACTGGACACATTTTGATTAATACTTCAATAATTCAAGAATTGTTTATGGCTAAAAAGGGTAAAAAAGTAGTTTCATGTGCCATGTAAATTTTTGTGCATTAACTAAACCTCTCTGAGGCTATGCAACAGATACAGTAGCTGCATGTGTACCAGGAATTTTGTTCCTTGGATGGCACTAGTTTCTAAAACTTTAGCATAAGAACAAATCAGCCCCAAAAAGTTAGATACAACTGTGCTCTTTTAAAAAATGTTTTGCTTGGATGCTCTGTTGTTGCTTGCTTGCATTGTAGGTGGTGATGCTCGAGTCAGAAGATTGACATTTGTTTGTCTGGGCAGTGATCCATGCCTATGTTTGTGGTAAAGTACTAAATCAATAAGTTGCACTGGCACATAGGTTTTCAGTGCCGCTTACTGCGCAGTAATATAATACTACTGCACAGTAGTGTATTAGCACGGTTTTTGCCCGGCACACTAATGTGCAGTGTTATTAGGCTACTGTGCAGTTAGTATTTTGTGTAGATGCATCCTATGTGTAAGAATGAAAAAGGCAATATGCAGTCAGCAGCAAAAAGAAACAAAGTCCTATCTCAGAATGCTTTTAGATCCCTGGACACTCCATTGCTGACTTGACCAACAAAAAGCTAACAAAAGCTATAAGCTAGCCTTTTTTTCTTCCCCTAGTCCAATGACAGATGCTCAACTTTTAATTGACAGATGCAAGAGCAATTTCACACAACGTGCTCAATTATTCTGCACATATTGAATCCGTAAAATTGTGTGCTATGTGCCATGTATGTCAATCCTCCACTCTCAAGTGCACAGCTAGATTTCTTCTCTCTGCTATTACATAAATATAGGACACCCTCAAAGAATCAAAGTCTGGTCCAACAGATATCGTTATGACACAACCTAAGTACTCTAAATCTATCCGTTTCACTAGCTACCTAAGTGTGACAGGATCAAGGCCCTGGGTTGGCCATGAAAATCCCTGGTAGCTACTTAACTCCAGCCCCCACTCTGGTTCCTGATATATCTTCTCCCTCCC
>NW_017728994.1:44942348-44944414 GCF_001723915.1 Gavialis gangeticus | reverse complement strand
CTAAATCTATCCGTTTCACTAGCTACCTAAGTGTGACAGGATCAAGGCCCTGGGTTGGCCATGAAAATCCCTGGTAGCTACTTAACTCCAGCCCCCACTCTGGTTCCTGATATATCTTCTACCTCACCTGCCACACCTTGATGTTACTTATAAAAGTTTGTGGAGGCTGCCCCAGAGTGAGCTGAGTCTATTTCCATCTTGCTGTTGGTATGCTATGCTATGCTATGGCCTTCCTGGCCCTATCAGTGCCTCAGGGCACCAGTTGCTTTATGGCTACTTGTGGCCTCCTTCTGCCCCTGTAGCCATGACCATGCCTTGTATATGTTATTCCTTCGTCCAAGTACAAGTCTGTACAGGCTTCAGCCCTCTTGGCTTTAGCCTGCTGGTTGCTTTTGTTGTGACTCCTGAGCCGAGGCCCACTAGCTCTCATCTGGTTCCCCAGTCCCAGCCTTCCCTGTAGTCTCACTCAGCAGACCTTTTGTCCCCATCTCACTTTGCATCTAGCCCAGCCCCCTGCTGCCCATGACACAGGGGAGGCTCTTTGCACCCTGTGTGGTCCTGACCCAGGTGCAGCTGCTGGGGCACTCTGTGCTAGCCCCTGTGTAGTCCTTGACCATCTCTGGGCTGTCTGCTGGGTGTTCGTCAGATACCCCTGTGACCTCTTTAGCACCTTTATTAGCCATGTGTGGTCATCCGGTTTCAAGCTTAACTCACAACAAAAATACAAGTGACTGTTTCACAACTAAAAACATACACAACTCTGGGTTATTGCCTCACTACAGGCCATAAATTCCCCTTGGCTCTCTCCTGGCAGTAAAATAGAACTGGTAAGGTGCCTGCCAGTCTGTCTGCTGCAGGCATTCCCTTAGGAGCTTGTCTCCCTGCCGCTTGCAGGGACCCACTACCCCACCAGCTCCCAGGTCCTGCTTTTGTGTGTCCCAGGGCTCCATCCCTTCCTACCCTCTGATTTTCCAGTTACACCCCAGGGTTTCCACTCTGGGTACTACTTAGCCTTGCTTGCCTGGTGCAGCTTAGTTCAGCTGCCTTTCTTTGGCCTAATGAACCTAAACTGTTCCTGCCCTGCGCTCTCCCATGGTCCATAACATACTCCAGCCTCAGGGGCTGTCTTCTTGCTGTGGGTGGCTGTTGTAGCCATTGGCCCCTGCAGGCTACAAAAGTCCTGCTTACCCTTTTATCATAGCTAATAGGGTTGGTGTTCCTTGTTATATATCCTCCACCTTTTCTCCTTTGCTGGAGGGTACTTGATTTGCTGTTTCATCCTCTTCCTATTTCCTAGAAAAAAAGTTGGTGTTCAGGTTTTGTTTTCTAAGCCAATGTTTGACTGTAAAACAACACAGCTGTAGGCTAAGACACTATCTCATGAATCCAGTGTTATTCTATTTCATTTGAGGAAACCACTGTAGAGGCACATGATCAGTTATCACTATGAACAGTCAACCATTTTTATGGCCCACTTGATCACTAAATATTCTTTTTCAATAGTAGTATAGGCTTATTTGTGAGAATGCTATTTCCTACTAATAAATGCTACTGGGCATTCTGTTTCTTCCCTCTGAGCTAAAACAGCTCCTCGTGCTATGTCTGATGCATTGGTCTGGGCTATGAATGGTTGAGTGAAGTCTGATGTGTATAATACAGATAGTTTCATAGTTTCATAGGTGGTAGGGTCAGAAGGGACCTGAGCAGATCATCAAGTCTGACCCCCTGCCATGGCAGGAAAGAGTACTGGGGTCAAATGACCCCGGCAAGGTGTTCATCCAGACTTCTTTTAAAGACCCCCAGGGCAGGAGCCAGCCTCACCTCTCTTGGAAGTTGGTTCCAGATCCTAGCTGTCCAGTGACGTAGTGCTTCCTGATGTCTAGTTTGAATCTACCCTCTGCCAGCTTGTGACCATTATTTCTTGTCATGCCTGGTAGTGCTTGGGGGAACAGGGACTCTCCCAGTGCCTGCTGGTCCCCCCTAGCTAGTTTGTAAACGGCCACTAGATCCCCCCTCAGCCTTCTCTTGTGGGGGCTGAACAGGTTTAGGTCCCTTAGCCTCTCCTT
>NW_017728994.1:44936460-44936864 GCF_001723915.1 Gavialis gangeticus | reverse complement strand
TTTGAAAATGGGAACCACATTGGCCCTCTTCCAGTCCTCTGGCACAACACCAGAGCACCATGAATGCTTGTAAAGCCGTGCCAGGGGTCCTGCAATGACCTCTGTTAATTCCCTCACAACTCTGGGATGGAGATCGTCAGGACCTACTGGTTTAAATATGTTCAGTCCCTCCAGAAGTTCCCTGTCTAGGTCCTCACTGACCCTAGGCCTGGGTGTGCCTCCCCTGGGGACTACAGGGGTCCCTGCTCAGAAAAATGGAGGCAAATAAATTGTTAAATAGGTTAGCTTTGATGTCTGGTGCAACAACCAGATTTCCTAGTGCATCCTGCAGAGGTCCCACGTTACCCAGTACCTTCTTTTTACCCCCTATGTATTTAAAAAAGGACTTCTTGTTGTCCTTAATC
>NW_017728994.1:44936182-44936432 GCF_001723915.1 Gavialis gangeticus | reverse complement strand
CTGGGACCTCAGTGTCTCCCCAACTCTTCTCCTTACCTCATTGAAATCCACCCTCCTGAAGTCCAGGCTGCTGCCTTGCTGCAGGCTGTTGCCACCTTGCGCTGGATGGTAAATTCCAGCAGGCGATGATCGCTGTCACCCTGGTGGTCGAGCACCTGCAGACCCCTCACCAGGTCATTGCCCATGGCCAGGACTGGATCCAACAAGGCGTCTCCCCTGGTGGGGCTGTGCACCTCCTGGGTTAGATGGA
>NW_017728994.1:44922140-44930966 GCF_001723915.1 Gavialis gangeticus | reverse complement strand
CCCCTCCTCTGACCCAGTGCTACTTGTTGAGGATGTGTATTTCTCCTTGACATAGAGTGCCACACCCCCACCTTTCCTCCCTGTCCTATCCCTCCTGTACAGCCTATAGCCCTTGATATTCACCACCCAGTCATGCGTTGGGTCTCACCATGTTTTGGTAAGCCCCACTATGTCTGGGCTGGCGTTAGCTAGCAGGCGGGTAAGTTCCTCCTGCTTGTTCTCCATACTACGAGCATTAGCGTAGAGACATTTGAAGCCTCCTGAAGATGAATGACAGAAGACTTTTTTTCACTCCCTAAAGGCTCCTTTAGGTTCAGATGTCCAATGTACTCTTTGGGGGGCACTGGCTCATATAAGCTCCATCAGTGGAATTCTCATGTCAGAGAAGTTTGGTATGAACTTTCTATAGTATTTAGCTAGACCTAAGAACACCCTCACCTGTCATGAGGTGTCAGTATGTCTGGAGGGCTACTTTTTCTATAAGCAGGCATATCTGTCCCTTCCCTACACAGAATCCCAGGTTAGCAGGGTCCTTTTTCCCAATCATATATTTTTTGGGTTTGCTTTAAGTTCAGCCTCCCTCAATTCCTGCAGGACTTTTCAGAGTGCCTTGAGGTGGTTTTCCCAATTGGATGCAAAGATAATCATATTGTTTGTGAAGGCCCCAGCATAGTCTTGGTTTCGCCTTAAGATCTTGTTCATGATCCTCTGAAATGTTGCTGCCACCCCATGCAACCCAAAAAGCGCTTGAATGCATGTAGCCCCCAGGGAGTGGCAGATGCCATCTTTTCTTGATCCTCCTGGCCTAGAAGCATTTTCCAGTACTCCTTATTGAGATCAAGCATGGAAATATATTGGGCCCGGCCAATCTTGTCTATCATCTCATTGACATGGGGCATCAAATGCATGTTGTATTTTGCGATTTCATTCACTTTCTGAAAATCTATACAAAATTGGATGCTCCTGTCTGACTTTGGTATTGCCATTATGGGGCTTCTCTACTTGCTTTGAGACTCAGTAATAATGCCCCTCTTTAACATAGCATTGATCTCAGTCCTTATGTGGCCCTGTAGCCTCTGTAGAATTCACTTCCATGCTTCCCTCACTAACCTGCTGGGAGGGGTTTCAATGTGATGTATTACTCCATGGGCTTCCCTGGGCACCTCCCTGAACACATCTCCAAAGTCCCTCACTATTCAAGTGACTTGAGTATACTGCTAGTCAGTCAGTTGGTTGCTCAACTCTACAGTCTGCCACCCATCAGCTGCCTCTCCTGAGGGTCCCAGCTCCAGTTCTTCAGGGTGTGGGGTCCCCCATAGGACTTCTCTCTCTTTCCATGCTTTAAACACATTCACATGGTAGATCTGTTTGATCTTCCACTTATAAGGCTGGTGGACTTCATAGTCTACTAACCCTACCTAGTCTCATAGGGACCCTGCCAATGTGCTAAGAGCTTAGACCTGGCAGTAGTACCAAGACTTGGTCCCTGACACAGAATATTTGTTATCATACCTTATTATAGGCTGTCTCTTGCTGTCCTTGAGCCTCTTACAAAAGTTCTTGGACTGTAGTGGATTTTGGGTTTTACATTTTTGTTCCTCTCTTCCCTCTTTTATTAGATCTAAGATTCCTCATACAACAGTTTGAAAGGGGAAACCCCCACTGAGGCCTGAAGAGCTTCACTTACTGTGAACAGGAGGGGTGGTAACAATCGTTCCTATCTCTATGTGTTGTCAGTTACAAACTTCCTTATTATGCTTATAACATCTGGTTGAACCAACCCATCTGTTTGGGGATAGTACACTAAGCTCCTCAAAAGTTTGATTCCTAGGGTCTTGCATACCTCTTCAAACACATGGGACATGAAGTTCATTCCCTGGTCTTTCAGTATTTTCTGGTATAATCCCACCCAGGTGAAGACTTCCTGTAATTCTTTAGCTACTTTTGTAGCCGTTACTGCCCACAGGGGCACTGCTTCAGGGTATCAGGTTGCATAGTCCATGATACCCAAAATATATTAGCATTCTGAGCTGCTCTTGAGAAGGGGGCCCATAATGTCCATGGCGACCTTTTCAAATTAAGTCTCTATAAGGGGAAGGGGTAATAGTGTGGCTCTGGGTGACCTGCTTGGTGTTAACTGATAAACTGGTCATGATGCACAATAGTCGGTGCCCTCATAAAGCACCCCAGGCCAGCAGAATTTTCCCATTAGTCTGGCCTCCTTTCTGTCCCTCCTGAGGTGCCCCCCAGTGGGTAGCTCATGTGCTACTCTTAGTGGTGCCTACCTGTACCATTTTGGGACCAGGAGCTATTCTATTTCTTTCTCCTTCCACCTTCTCCTGTTTGATCCAATACAACAAAATGTCTCTTATCGCAAATTGGACTGTGGCCATGGTCAATTCTGGGTACAATACCTCATCATTAAACAAGACCAGACCCTCTTGGAAAGAACTGATTTCATAGACATTGGGGCTGGAAGGGACCTCACAAGATCACTGGGTCCAGCCCATTGCCCAAGGGTCAGGAAGTCAACTGGGATGATATGATCCCAGCAAGATAGGCATCCAACTGTTTCTTAAAGGTGTCCAGAGTAGGTACTTGCGCCACTTCTGGGGGGAGTCGATTTCAGACTCAGACAGTAAAGAAGTTTTTCCTTATGTCCAGCCTAAAACGGTCTTCCAAGAGTTTGTGTCCATTAGACCTTGTCTTCCCTTGGGGTGCCTTGGTGAACAGATGTTTTCCCAGTTCCTGATGCACTCCCTTTACATACTTATAGGCTTCCACCAAGTCCCCCCTGAACCTTTGCTTCTCCAGGCTGAAGTCCCATGCCTCTCAGCCTCTCCTCATAAGGCCTACTCTCTTTTACTTTAATCATGCACATGGTTCTCCTCTGGATTCTCTCAAGCTTCTCCACATCCTTTCTAAAGTGTGGAGCCCAGACCTGGATGCAATACTCCAACTGCAGCTTCACCAAGGCTAAGTAAAGTGGGAGGATGACTTCCTGGGTCTTGTTTGAGATGCATCGGTAGATGCAAGCCAGGGTTTTGTTTGCTTTGCCAGCTGTGGCATTACATTGGTGGCTCATGTTCATCTTATGGTCAGTCATGACCTCCAAGTCTCTTTTGGTTGTGGTGCTAGTGAGTGTAGCATGGCCGAGCCTATAAGCATGATGTGGGGTTTTTTCCCCAATGTGGAGTACTTTGTATTTCTCTGTGTTGAATGCCATCAAGTTTTCATCTATTCACCTTGTGAGCCTGTCCAGGTCAGCCTGAATCGCTAGCCTATCCTGTTGTGTGACCACTCTTCCCCATAATTTGGTGTCATCAACAACTTAGCCAGTCCACTTCTGACACCAGAATCCAGATCATTGCACTCAAGAGTACTGGTCCAAGTATGGAGCCCTGGGGGAACGCCAGTTGTCACCATGTGCCATGTTGATACGGTTCCATTGACTATTACTCTCTGGATCTGATCAAGGAGTCAGTTCCCCAGCTATTGGACCCTAAGGTTGTCAAGGCCACAGTTCCCCAGTTTTACCATGAGGACATTATGGGAGACCAAGTCAAAGGCTTTTCTGAAATCTAAATATACGATATCAACCTCTTCTCCTTTGTCCAGCTGATGCATACCAAAAGCTGTCTTCTCAAATTTGTTCAATTCCAAATTGTCCTTCTACACTTCCATTTCAGGTTGTTCCTGGCACTTCTTTTTCTCTGCCACCAACTAATCCTTCTACTGAGGGAGTCTGGGTGCCATTTTCTCTCACCTTCTCATTCCCATCACCCAAAGTGATATGTAGCACCTCCTAGAGCCACAGACAGTCTCGCCCATGGATCACTAGGTAATCCAACCATGCCACCACACAGACTGGTACTGCATGGATGAGGTCCCTCACACTCAGGGTCACCCAGACCCCATCATATGCCTAAGTTTCCCCATATGGGCATGTAATGGTCTGTTGGTACATTGTTCTTCATCCTTCCTTAGGGATCAGCCCTTCTTTCTATTGTACTGTAATGGTGCAACCAGAAGCTACTTTGGCTGGTGTGTGCTGTCCTTTCACCCAGGCCTTGACCATTGGTTGGGAGGTACCCACATTTTATATCTAAGACCCTCTCTCTGGGCTGTCTCACCACAGCTATAGTCCATCAACTCTGTTTCCATGTCTCCATCTATCCCTTTGCCCTCTTTCTTAAAGGAGGACTACAACTGTGGCACGTAGCATGGATCTGAGGAAATACCCAATGGATAGGCAGGGCATGTACCTTGCAACTAGAAAGCTGCAAGAGACTTTATTTCTTCTGCTTTTATGCAGTTCCAATAACATCTCTCATCAGTTTTAGGGGCTACTAGATACTGTCTGACATTATATATAAAAAAAGAGGTTGCGATTTTCAAAGAAAGTTTAAAGGAATGAGTCAACCAACTGTCATTACATTTCAATGGTATTTGGGTACCTAACAACTTTTTTTGTTTGAAAATGCCACCCAAGAACATGAAAGATAATTTTAGACTAAGGACCTGACTCCTGTATTCTGCTACATGTAGAACTCCTTTGGTTGTCAGTAACAATTTCAGAAGCCCATGATCTGTTTAACAGAGCCAAGAAAAGAATTCACACTCCATATTGTATTTGTGGATTGCACTTTTTCTCTTGCCAGTGCTTTGCAGTTTCCTCACTGAATTTGTCTGGGGTGTTATTCCTAGGGGAAAAAAAGGTTGGTGTAAAGTTTATTGGCTGCTGCACAGTTAATTAGTGGTGTCATCACATTCAGGGAAAGTAGTGGCACCCACAGTTCTGTCTTTTAAATATTTTTGTCAGATTGGTGTATGAAAGATGTCATGTCAGGCAGTACCTTATTGTTCATTGCAACATACCTCTTCAACTGTTAGCATATGGGTATGAGAGTTAAAGACCCCCCTGTCTAAATATCACACTTTGCAAGTTTAAAGTTGGCTTTCTGCAATTATTCATATAAGTAAACTCTATCACATGAATTTTAATTGAATGTGAATAGATGGGGGTATGAGTATATCTGAAGCAAATACTTTTACAAATTGAGGAAATACTTGTGGGCTTTTAAAGCATTTTCCCAGTTTTACTTTTAAGTATCTCCAAAATAACACCATATCCCTTCTACATTTCATAGATTCATAGATGTTAGGGGTTGGAAGGGACCTTACAAGATCATAGGGTCCAGCCCTCCTGTACTTGGGCAGGAAAGACTGCTGGGGTCAGATGACCCCAGCAAAGGTGAGCATCAAGACACTTTTTAACATTGCCAAGGTGGGTGACTATACCACCGCTGGAGGGAGCCTGTTCCAGACCCTTGGCACTCGACTTGTAAAGAAGTTTTTCCTTATGTCCAGTCTGAAGCAATCTTCAATCAGTTTGTGGCCACTGTTTCTTGTCTTCCCCTGGGGTGCCTTGGTGAACAGATGCTCCCCCAGGCCCTGATGTATGCGCCTAATATACTTATGGACTGCCACCAAGTCCCCTCTGAGTCTTCTCTTCTCTAGGCTGAAAAGTTCCAAGTCTTTCAGCTTCTCCTCATATACCCTGCTCTCTAGACCTCTAATCATGTGCGTGGCCCTCCTTTGGATTCTCTTGAGCTTCTCCACCTACTTCCTGAAGTGTGGCACCCAGAAATGGACACAGTACTTCAGCTGTGGTCTCACCAAGGCCGAGTAGAGCATGGGGATGGCATCCTTAGTCTTGCTCAAGACACATCAGTAGATTTATGCCAGTGTTTGATTTGCTCTGTCAGCTACAGCATTGGATTTGCGGCTTATTTTCATTCTGTGGTGTATCAGGACACCCAGGTCTCTTTCAGCTGTGGTGCTGGCAAGTGTAGCACTGCCAAGTCTGTAAGTATGTTGCAGATTACTTTTCCCCAGATAGAGCACTGTACATTTCTCTGTACTAATCGTCATCAGGTTGAGATCTGCCCACTTCACAAGGCTGTCCAGGTTGGCCTGTATAGCCAGCCTGTCCTGGATCCATGACCATACTCCCCCATAATTTGGTGTCATCCATGAACTTTGCCAGTTTGCTTTTAATACCCATATGCAAATCACTGACGAACATGTTGAAAAGCACTGGTCCGAGTACTGAACCCTGAGGGATGCCACGGGTCACCTTCTGCCACGTTGACTCAGTTCTGTCTATCAGTACTCTCTGGGTCCTATCTTGGAGCCAGTTACCTAGCCACCGGACTGTAAAGTAGTCGAGGCTGCATTTTCCCAATTTTACCATGAGGAAATTGTGGGAGACTAGGTCGAAGGACTATTTGAAGTCCAAGTAAACATCAATCTCCTTTCCCCTATTCAGGTGGTGAGTTAACTGATCATAGAAGGAAATGAAGTTGGTCAGGCATGACCTGACCATAACAAAGCCATGTTGGCTGTCCTTTAGAATACTGCCTTCTGTTAACATATCAATGATGGATTCTTTGATAATTTTTCCCAGAATTTTACTAGGGATTGAAGTCAAACTGATTCCCTGGGTCCTCCTTCCTCCCTTTCTCTTCCAGTCCTCTGGAACCTCTCCCAAGTGCCACAAATCTTCAAATAACTTTACCATAGGTCACGCAATGATGTTGGCCAGTTCTTTTAGCACTCTTGAGTGTAGTTCATTTGGTTCTGCTGACTTGTACATATTTAGGCTCTCTAGGTGTTCCCACACAAGATCTTCGCCAACTACGGGAGGGTGATCATCCCCAGCTTCATCATTATGTAGTCTGTATTTTGCAGATTACAATATTAGTCATTTTCATCTATAAGAAAGTGATAACATTTTATTTTAAACTGACAAGCAGATAACTTTACCCAGCAAAACCTTATATACAAGACTCCTACTAAAGTCAGTGGACATTTTATAAGGGTATAGAACTCAGGGGAAAATCAGTAATAGTTGATATTCATCAGTGGTACCTATAAACATATCTAGTAAATGTAACACTGAACAATGTATTTACATCAACAACATTACTTAATGAATTATTCACTAGTTTCTGCAGTTCCAAAACCAAGTCTATTTTTAAATTTGTTTGAAAAGGTAAAAAGAAAAAGAGGAATTTCTCAAGTAATTGAAGAAAAAGATTTTCAGAATGATTCCATCTGCTATTTCAAATAAGCCATAAATGTCTTTTTGGTAAATGGAAAATACAGTAATGTAATCCTAATGACTTTTATGGCACTACTGCTTAAATTGGGAAAAAAATAATCTGAATAGAGACTATATAATTAAATGATCATTAACAAACATTTTCCAAAAACTGTTAATTTTCTGATTGTTTTCTAAAAGCACTTTGCCCCTTTATTTGGACTACAGTCCAACATACATCTTCAAATGTTAGTATATGAGAATGAGAGTTAAAGATCCCCTGTCTGAATATCAGACTTTGTCTAGATGTTCCACAGGATCATATCCTTCTTAGATATTTATATACACAAATGCATGTAGTTATTTCCAGAATAAAACAATATTTTAATTGAAAATAATAAGTATTTTTGTTTAAACTATAGTCATTTTAAAAGATTAACATTTAAAAAACATTATAAAATAATGACTATTTGGTAACACTGTCAGGATGAAAATGTAGCTAGGAAGTTGGCAGTGTTGCTCTTGGGTTATATGTAATTATTAGAGCTAATTGGAAAATAAAGCAAATATCACAGGATGTATGTGTGTGTGGAAAGATCAAATATGTTTTAACCAACTTTAATAATCATACAATAAGAAATCTCACTCAGGGCACATCCACACATGCAGGCACATGTGCGTGCAGCAGCTCAAATAGAAGCAATGCAAATTTGAGCCGGAGCTTTTTGCCTCAGCGCATGTGCCCAGACATGCACTTTGGCGTGGGGAAAACTGTGCCACTTGGGGCAAAATAACTCTGCCTGACTCCTCCTTGATCTGCAGCCGGGGGGAGCTAGAGCCCAGGGCCAGCACCTGTCCTGTCCCCATCAGAACAAAAAGCCGCCCTGTCCAGTAATGCAGGGCTACTCACTCTCAGGAGCTTCTGAGGCCCAGCCAGATGGTACCTGGGGACACTACCCCTTGTGCCAGCTGGCCTGCTGAAGCAGCCCTGAGAGTTCCCTGCAGCCTTTACCCACTGCAGCAGTCTGGCAGTGGGGGCTGCTGCCTGGATGTGACCTGCTGTGCACCTGCCAGACCTGGATGGGGACTGCACAGCCAGTAGAGGCATCTGCCCCTCTGGGCCAGCTGCCAGTGGGCTGTGGCTGCAGGGTTGGCCTTTGTGTGGCACTACTGCCATGTGTGCCCATGCCCGGCCATCTGGGCAGCTGTCGCCTGGAAAATGTTCCCAGTGTGCTGGCCTGCTTTGAACTGTCAAAACATGTTCTCCTGGCCCCAACTGGCCAGGAGGTCAGCCACCTCCAGCCTACCAGTGTCTCTATCATCATAATAAAATTAATTCTAAATACCTCTATGTTTTGCTGCCCCCCCACAGGAGCTACAGCCCCCCCACAGGGGCTAAAGCTCCCCACAGGGGTTACAGCTCCCCAACAGGGGCTACTTCCCCTGCAGGGCCCACATGCCCCACCCCTGCTTGCTCCCCCAGCCCCCTGGATTGCTGCCCTACCTGGCCCTGTCCCCCACCAGCTCCTGTAGCTGACCCTCATGCCTGCCCCACCCAGCCCCTGTCTCCCCTCTCCCAGACCCTCCAACGGCTGCCCTACCTGGTCCCATCCCCCACTTGCACCCCCATTCCCCAATGGTTGCCCTCACAGCCTCCAGCACTTAAAAAAAAAAAAAAAAAGACTCTATTCTCTGCAGGAGCAGGTGGGGGCTCTGGGGCC
>NW_017728994.1:44916297-44922079 GCF_001723915.1 Gavialis gangeticus | reverse complement strand
CCCCCCCAGCACAGGGTAGTGCGGGGCAGCAGGGCCCAGGCTGGGGTCACTGGGGATGTTGCCTGGCTCTGCTGTGCAGTGGGGGGGGGCAGTGATGGGGAAGGCCCAGGGGACAGATGGGGGGTGGGGCCAGATGGTAAAGGGATCAGAGGGGCTGGGGGAGTGGGTGGGGCCAGCAGGAGTCCCCTCCCATGCCTCCTTTCTTTCCCTCCTGAGGTCCTCCCTGCTCCTACAGCCCCCCGACCCCTTATTTACCAGCACTGCAGCCTGGGTCCTGCTCCCTGCTGCTGCATGCTGCCTACCCTGCATGGGCAGGCAGCATGCTTCAGCAGCAGGGTGAGGGTCGACCATAAAGACGCTCTGACAGCCAGTGTCTCTGTGGAAGGCCCAGCCTCCGGTTGCCTCAGGACATGGTCTGGGACCATGTCCTGCCCTGCATTTTTTATCTGCAGGTTTTTTTGACCCCTGGATATGCAGGGGTCTAATTTTACCCCCACACTGCAAATTTGCAGCACGGGGAACATTTTCTCATTCCCACATGTGCCTCTTGCAGCATCTCAAACTCATTTGAGATGCTGCAAGAGGCATGTGCAGGCTTGTCTGGACGTGCCCTCATAGTCCAGAAAAAAAATCAAATTGTAATTGGCCATGAAATAATAAAAATAATCAGAATTACTATTATTTATATCATGGGAGCATGTAGGGCTCCAGTCAGGAATGGGGAGTTGTATTGTGCACATAGTAGAAGAAGCTATACAAGCACATGGGAGAGGCCATATGTACATGTTAAACATGTTGTACTCCTTCCTTTTATTCAATAACACCAAAACATGGCAGGAGAGTTGAGGGGAGGGGCCCCGCACTGGACGGATGGTACGGCACCCAACATACCCCCCACATTAGGTGCTTCCACACATGGAACACACATCTGAATGAGACAAAACTTGTTTTAACATTGGCAAATTTAAACCTAACTGAATTGGAGTAATGGTTTTATAAACCCATGATCTAGCTCAGCTACCTTGTGTCATCCAGTGAGGCACAAAGTATTTAAAATTACACATTTTGGTAGATTAAACATTACAAAAACATTGGTTAATGGAAAATGCCATTAAATACAATGGAATTTGATCAAGCATTACATAGGAACAGTGTGCTTGTATACAAATGCACCCTTTCCTAGCATAAACTACTGCAGAATGATTTTTACTAATCATGTTAAAACACATTGTTTCACATCATGTTGCTCACATAGAGATTCCTGATGTATTTGTAGATTATGATCTTTACACGTCCCACATCTTCATGAGCCAGGCACAGTTTTTTTTCATTGTTTCCCATGCACCCACTTTTTATATGCCCACTGGTGGTGGTATTGTGCATATATGACAACTTCCTCACTACAAGACCCACAAACACCAACAGGTTTACCATGACTGTATGAGCAACAGTGACTATATGAGCAATAATTTGTTGTTATACTTCCTCATATACAAAATAGATCAACTTTTACCAACCAGAAAGGTCCCTTTTTGCCACAGATCGGTGATTCCACACACTTTTTTTTCAATTCAATAGGAAAGTGACTGAAGGCCTGAACAAATTATTTGAATAATTATACTTTGACTTAGAGCCTGTGCCAGGATACAAACTAGAGCCAGGGAGACATTGTATCAAGTCAATGTGTCAATGGCAGTGATGATCACTTGGTCATTATCCTCTGTGACCTGCTGTAATACAGGTAGTATCTTTCCTACCAGTTGGTCTCCCAGTCACAGGCAGGTCAATGATCTAATCAAGGACCTTCCAATCTTTTGCATTTCAGCAGTAGTAGAACTTAATTTATTTGCTAGGACTTTGACATTTTCACTCAAACAGCTGCTTCCAGTCTAGCTTTACCAACTGCAGTTGTCAGCACATCACGCTTTGTCCATACGTGGACTTGGGCAGTATTAGCATACCATAGCTTTAGCCATTGTAACCAGCCTTGATGACTGGTTTCCACATAGGAGGCAAACTTTGGAACAGCCATGGCCATATTAAGCTCCCTTAAATTTATTTTAATTGCTTTTATGGCTCACTATACTTCCAATAAAACTTGCTTATTATGATCCAATTTGACAACATGACACCCCATAATAGGATTTTTGATTAAGGCATCCGAAGTGGGATTAATCACTTGTAATGATAAATTCTGCCACGCTGTCTGTACCAAACAGGCACCATTTTTTACAACCCTTGATACATTTTCCAGGCATAACCGTAACAATTGAATTCCCTGTGGGGTCCATGAACGCTGGTTTGGATTCACAAGACATGACCAGATTGGGGGACCTGAATTATTGACTAAGAAAGATTCAAATAGCCAAGACTGTTGTGTGCAATCTCATGTGGTAGAGGAAAGCAGACACCTGGATCTGGAGCAGACACCTGGATCTGAGAATCTTTTAACAGGGAAATCAACCTAGACTTCTGAAGTCCCACCACAATGAGCATTATTACTTTTACTTATGGGACCCAGCTGAGAGCATTCACTAGCACTGCTGAACACCATGATTTAACCTTATGAAAAGGGGGTTTACTACTTTCAGTTACTTCCAAAGTCAAGTACAACTCAACAGTGATATAACTCCCATCTTTACCCAATAAAGTTACATGGCCCTAAAAAATATAACTTAGTTTTACTTTGCTTAATCCCCACAAGCAGGATTTTCTCTCAGCTCCCAAATGTACCACGGATCCATATTTTTAAAAAATGTTTTGGCACCGCCAAAATTGTGTGTAACATTTGTCATAAAACCTGTGCACCACTCCAAATGGGGTTTAATTTAATTTTGTTTCCAACCATTCTTCTGGCACATGGGTCCCAACACTTCAGAGTGGATAAGTCATCACTGTCACTGCTACTTGTTGCTAAGTGGCCTTCTCCTAAGACCCCAAGTAGGTGGCTGCACTGCTTCACCTTCAGGAAGTAGCCCACTTACAACACGGTAGCATGCTCAGAGAGTAATACTGCTTGGGATGGTGACTTTACTGCATTAATATGGCCAGACAGTCCTTACTTGAAAGAGCTTATATAAATATATCCTGACATTGTGGGTGTCAGATCACATCATTCTATATCCACAGAAATCTCTCTCAAATAGTTGTTCATCTGTAGACATGTTTGAAGAGTTACTATTTACCAGTCAGCTTTTATTCTGTACAGTCCCAAGTGAAGGCACTTAACTTACACTGGAGGAAAAAACAAGAGAGGAAACCTATTTATATGGGATATATAAAGCTTTTTGGCCCTAAAGGGACCTACTCATGCATTTATGTATTGTGAGTAATCCTGTTGACTTTAATAGGACTATTTATACGCTATGAAACAAAGCAAAATGCTGTTGAACCATTAGTTTTGGGTGTAAAAATTGGCTCCTCTTGCAAAATGTCTTATAAAGAGAGACTACAGAAAAAGCATCACAGAAAAAAAGTAGGGTAGCTTTAACATCAGTTGATATAAAGCTTTTGTCAAAACAAACTTCCCTAAGTACTTTACCATATACAGAATTCATGCACGTACCCCTTTAAAGGGCAACTTTAGAGAGGAGAAGCCATATTATAATCCTATCACCTTATATAATATATACATTTAATTTGCTTGATAATTGTGAGATTCAAAAATATTCTACATAGTTTGTAACTGATAGGATTTCTATCTTGAATCAATAGTAGAATAATAAAACCATTCTCGTAGAAAATGCTAAAATGTTAGCTTTGTTTTAATGACTACATTTCCTGTTCTCAGAACTAGGTTCTAGTTGTAGAGCATATCCTTGTGTGATGTGCTGCAGTGTTGTCACTGACTGTAATTTATTTACAACTGAGTGGAGTCTAAAAGTAATTGTCTCTACATGCTTCTGGCCCAAAAAGCCTCACTATTAACATTTACCTATCAAATGCAAAAATGGTTGATTTAAGGAAACAAATACAGATTTTCAAATATCTGCTTTTAATGCTGTGTATTCATCAGTATGCTCTCAAATGGAACATATATATTGTCTGTCTACCCTCTAATTTAGTGTAAAAAACACCCTAAAATATATTTAATCCATGTATAAACCATATGCTGATTGCATGCATAACCCATAGCATAATCATCTCCTTATAGATTATGCGTGGTCTACGTAGGGCACCCTCCTGAACTAGTTAAAGGGACCCTCCTACCTTGTCTAAAGAAAGGCCTGTGAAGAGGTCTCAGTTTAACAGCATACTGTATATAGTTTACAAGTACCACATTTCCCAGCCCAGCAGTTTCCCTCTCTAGACTCTATGGTCTTTGCCTTAAATAGTCTATACAATTCATCTCATTGTTACTTTACTCTCCCTATTTTTCTCTCTAAACCACCAGCAGTGTTCTATAAAATTACCCTTCTGAGTAAAAAGATGGCAGCTTATAAATTCTAAGATTTTGCATGTCTAATTCCTGTTTCTTTGACAAATGGATTCAAAAGCAATTAGCAACTTCTATGATGAAATTGCATTATTTATAATTTTATTGAACTTTTTATACAATACATGGAGAGAGATGATAGATACATGTGCTCAATGCATTAACAGCTGAAAATGATGTCATGTTTTACTGTACAAGAAGAAATGATTCAGTTCAAAGCTTGGACACACTCTGGTTAGCATATCATTTACATCAGTACCTGAAGCAGTTTATGAAAACAGGTCGGGAATTCCTTCAGCAAACTTTCCTCCTACCATTCAGAATATAGGTATGAATTAGAATATAGGCATACAACAATGGCAAGGAGCAGAATTATCTGCTTTTTATTTTATTGGCAAAAATAAAAAATCTCCTATTTCATCCATATAAACTATATTTTTATGATATTCTTCAGTGCAGGGCTGTCCAACTGGCAGTGCATGAGCCAGTGCATCTGGGACATGAGGGCCCCCTGAGATCCTGCACAGCCACCACTCCACACCATTGCTTCAATGAAACATGTTGAGGGCCAAACAGTCCAAGAGTTGGCACTCCCTGGGGTTGGAGTGTCCATGGGCTATGACATAACCTGTGCGAAGCTTCAGTCACTAGTTCGATTTGGAGGACATCAGCCCGATTTGGTGGCCAAATCTCTGAATCCAAATCAAATCAGGATACCCATTAATTTCTCTGAATTGAATTGGAAGCCTCTGATTCAATTCAGAGAGATTTGGAGAGATTCGACAATTTGGACATAGACACAGCTTTATAAGTTTTTTCTACATACCTCAAGGTACCAGGTGGCTTGTGAATGCTGAGATGGTGGGGCAGATGGAGCATCCCACGGGAGCTTGGGCGGGGGGGCAGCATGCTCAGCCTCCCACACTCCTGCGGAATGCTCCATCAACCCCACCATCTCAGCATTCACAAGCTGCACCTGGTACCTTGAGGTATGTAGAAAAAACATATAAAGCTGTGTCTAAGGCTGAATCACTGATTCTCCAAGTCAGACTCAAATCTTCAGATTTGGATCCAGCCAGATTGAATCCGGACAGTGATCCTAATCAGCAAATTGAATCACTGTCCCCTGAATCAGGCTCAATCCGAATCCAAATCAAATATGGCCCACTTCGCACACCTCTGATAACCTATATTGGTCACACTGCTCATACTCCTGCATCCTTCAAGCCAGTTATTTCCCATTCTTTCTTTGGGGTTAGGCTCCGGAGTGGTGAGAGACGCGCGGGTGAAAGCCCGCCGTGCCCCCACTCCCCCCAAAACCCCCCAGACACCCCAGACACCCCCCAG
>NW_017728994.1:44914156-44916135 GCF_001723915.1 Gavialis gangeticus | reverse complement strand
AGGCCCCTACTTCGCCCAGCCCCCCAGGGAGCCACGCAACCAGAGCCGCGTGAACAGGCTGCGCAAACAGGTGTGCTTGTCTGCCAGCACGTGAGTTAGCATGGAGTTTGTGCAGGAGCAGGTGCGGGAGGGCCTGAGACCCTGCTTGCGAACCCCCCAAGGTAGACAGTCCCACCTGGAGCCAGCCTACCAGAGGCATGACACGGATGGGCAGACACAGCACCCCTTGGGTCCCCTTGGGCTCTGTGGCCCCCCCCCCGGGCACCTCAGAGACTGCCACCCAGACGGAGCCCATGGTTTTAGGCTCCACACAGACAGAGCCCCTAGCTCTTGGCTGCAGGGGCTGCCTGTCCCTTTTTCAGGCTTTGGGGCCCGGGAGCATGGCCACCTCCCCATGTGGGGTGTGCTCCCTTTTGGGGTCTCTGGTGTGCCAGCTGGAGGAGCTCCAGGCCACAGTCCAGAGACTACGTACCATCAGGGGCTGTGAGCAGGAGATTGACTCCTACTGCCAGGCCCTTCTCCCCCGGGAGCTGGAGGGTAGACCACCGTCTCCCTCCAGGACAAAGGAGGATGCCGAGACCTCCCACTCTGTCCAGTCTGCCCAGTCAGGCGCATGGACCAAGGTGGTCAAGGGCCCTAAGGCCCGCCGCACCAAGGCCCCTGCCCCGCCAGAGCTTAGTAACAGGTACGCACCTCTTGCTGCTCCAGCAGAGCCTGCTGAGTTGCCAGCTCCCACAGGTAACACGGGCCCAACTGCAGCTACTGTCCCCGCTCTCCCCAAGACAAAATGTAAGGTGTTTGTTGTGGGAGACTCCATCCTGAGGGGGCAATCTGCCGCCCCAACCCCTTAGCCTGGGAAGTCTGCTGCTTCCCAGGGGCCCGCATCTGGGACATTGCGGAGAAGATCCCAAAGCTCCTCCAGCCCACAGAACTATGCTCCTTATTCACGTGGGCACCAATGACACGGCTCGGAGTGCTCCCAGCCGGGTCATGAGGTGCTACAGGGATTTGGGAGTGGAGCTAAAGGGCCTGGGAGCACAGGTGGTGTTCTCATCGATCCTCCCAGTCTCGGTCTATGGGCTGAGGAGGGAGAGGAGAATCCACGTAGTCAACCATAGACCGTGCCGCTGGTGTCATTGGGAAGGCTTTGGTTTTCATGACCACAGCCTGCTCTTTGGCAAGAGAGGCAGTGAGCTGCTGGGAAGAGATGGCCTCCACCTCTCTCCCCTGGGGAGGAGGCTCTTCTCAGACACTGGCTGACCTGCTCCACTGGGCTTTAAACTAATCCTGGTGGGGGATGGGGGGACTACCGCCACTGCTGGCCCACTGAGCAACCCTTGCAAAGCCAGTGGGCCAAGGCACTTAAGGGAGCCCACCCTTGCCCCAGCCCTGGTACAATCTGTGGGCAAGGCAGGAGCCCCCAAGGAGACACTTGCCTGCCTGTACACAAATCCCAGGAGCTTGAGGAACAAGCAGGAGAAGCTTGTCCTCCTGCTCAGTGCAAATAATTACGATCTCATAGGGATAAGGGAGACCTGGTGGGACTCCACCCATGATTGGACCACGGGTATAGATGGCTATACCCTGTACAGGAGGGATCGTGTAGATAAAAGGGGAGGGGGTGTAGCTCTCTATGTTAAGGAAAGCTACATGTCCCTACAAGCTGATATTGGTGACCAGGGTGGACTGCTAGAGACCCTTTGGGTTAAAATTCGTGGGGAACATGGCACAGGGGACACAACGGTGGGAGTCTACTACAGATCTCCCATCCAAAGTCCTGAGCTTGACCAGGAGTTTGTCCAGGAGATGGCTGAGGTTGCATGCTCCAGGACCATGGTTGTCATGGGTAACTTCAATTACCCAAACATCTTGTGGGAGGATCACTGAGCAAAATCTGAGGAGTCGCAAAGCTTCCTCTCATGCGTGAATGACCTCTACCTGCCTCAAGAAGTCTATGGGCCAACAAGAGGCAAAGCACT
>NW_017728994.1:44887677-44913632 GCF_001723915.1 Gavialis gangeticus | reverse complement strand
CTGGGGGAATGTTTGTTCACCAGAGTGCCACAAGGGATGACGAGGTCAAACAGTCATAAACTACTGCGAGACCGTTTCAGGCTGGACATAAGGAAGACTTTCTTTACTGTCTGAGCCCCCAAGGTCTGGAACAGTCTGCCATGGGAGGTGGTTCAAGCACCTACTCTGAACACCTTCAAGAGCAAATTGGATGCTTATCTTGCTGGGATCCTATGACCCCAGCTGACTTCCTGCCCTTTGGGCAGGGGGCTAGACTCGATGATCTTCTGAGGTCCCTTGCAGCCCTAATGTCTGTGAAATCTATGACTCTTATTTTTCTTCGCTAGACATAGCACCTTATATTTTTCTTTGATGAATTTAATTTTTCTGTCTATACACAAGTTCTTCAATTTGTCAAGATTGCTACACATTTTATTCCTACCTTCCAAAATGGTTACAAGCCTCTTAGGTTTTTCATCTGCATATTTGCATACTTGCCATTTCCTTATCCAAAGCACTGGTTTAAAAAAAAAAAAAGTTAAATGCCACTGTACTCAGAACGTGCCCCCCGTGAAATCCAACTTGAACCCCCTGCCAGAATGACAGAGTTGTTTATAGTTACCTTTGGTTTCTGGCTATTCAGTCAATTATTTATCCACCTAAATGTAATCCATGAAGGTCAGCTTTTTTTAAAAGGTTTTTTTTGTCTGGGGTTAAATTTGCCAGAAGTTCTTTGTGGTTTAGGCACACTTATACATATTTTATCCATAGGCAAATTATCAGCGGCTTTTGTCTGAAAGAATATGAACTACAAGAAGACTTTAGATAAGCATAGGAGCATTTCTCGTAATTGAGTATGGATTTCAACCTTCGTTTATCCAATATTTCTTAGTTATGGTGCTGCATTGAGCTGCCTATCCTGATTTCCCATTGCCTTTGGTCCTGTATTAACAACAAATATCTATTATAGGACAAAGATGATAACCAATATCCTGGTTGTCATGGACACGGAAAAAAAATGAATGCTTCCTAAATGAAGCATGAACAAGGAACTATAGGAACTTATTACTAGTATATATTCAAGACATATTTGATACCTATAGATTTCATAGATGGCAGAGTGACCGTGGGACTGTGTTGTAGTTTGTTCAGGCTTAGGTAGATGGAAAATTACTACATCACATTTCCATTTGTTTATGGAAGCTAAGTACAGACATTCAAAAAGCCTGAGGTGCAAGTGATCTAAATTATAGTTTTTTGTAAGCGGCATAGTTTGGATCGGTAATGAACAGAATATACATTTGCCCTTTAGTTGCATATTTCAAATCATAGTTTTCTGTTGTTAACCATATTTGAGGCACCCTTTTGAATTTTATTTATCTCCATTTAATTTTATTTATCTCTGTTGTGTGTTCTCATGTGCCAAATAACACCTTTAAGACACAAGAGAAACAAAGCGATGCATTATGAGAGCTGTACTGGTGCTCTTCTGTACACTGTAGATCTTAGCTAGCACCCAAGAGGTTAGAATACATATTTCATGAGAGAAGAGTGTGTGTTCTTTGTGCCTGACTGCACAACTCTTTGTGAAACTGTGTGGGATCACAGAAGTGCATCTTATATAAAGACTATGCATCACTTTTTTCAGGAGTAAAGTTCAGCAGGTAGTCTGCAGAAAATTGCTGCGATTAAGGTTCTGTCTCCTACCTGTGCTGAATGAAAATAGGAAATTCAGAAAGTTTAAAGCATCACCTCTGCAGCATTGCTTCTTCCTCCAAACCCTACTATTGCCAGCTCTGGTCATTTCAGGGGCGAGTAAGAGCAGAGAGGTGTCATGATCCTAATCAGACTCACACACAATAAGGAATGCAATTAGGCAGAGTCAGAAAGGAAAGTGAAAATTGTATTGCTTTGAAATGAGTTTAAAAGATACAAGATGGTGATCAAGAGCTTCTGAATTAGAAATGTTAGTTGAAGTTAGGCCACTACAGGATATGCAGTTGCATATACATTATATTGTAGCAATCAACTATTGGCAACTAGCTTGATGGCATGAAAATAACATGTACATAAAATTAAAAACCCTCACATTTCTCAGCAGCACAGAAATATTACATTCATGATATTTCATTCTTATTATAATTGAGGTTTCAAGATCGAATGCAATGTGTGTATCAACTGTTGGCCATTGTTGGAGATGAGTATTCTATAAAGTCAAATTATAAAATGATGCAAGTGAGATCTCCTGACACTCAGATAGCATTGAGTCTTTTACCTGCTCAGTCCTTGTGTCAAGGAAAGTAACTTATAGGCCACTGAGCTCAGCTAAATGTCAGGTGGAAACTAGTTGAAGATATATAGTTTATATTCCTACTTTCTAACCCCTCCCATAAGCAGATGAGCCACATGGGAAGTTAGTACAGAATAGCTGTTCTGTATTAGCTCTTCTAGACTTTTTCCTCAGTGGACAAGTGCCACAGCAGAGCCTACATTTCCACTAAGTAGTACATGCCACATTGTATATCTAAGGAACTGTCAAAGCACTGTAGTTCAAGATGAGCAGTATAGTCTATTCTTTCCACTCATAGCTCTTTCAAGACCTCTGCACATGGCCCAACTGGCCTAACTCTCTTTAACATGGGCAGGAGCCATCCCCACTATGGGGGAGTGAAACCCATGCTGGGGTGCCCATGCTCATTACTAATTATTAATTCCCTGCATTCTGGAATAGCACCCTCACCCTGCTGCCAGCTAATGTAATCAGTCCTTTAATGCAAATATGTTGCCGTGCTTAAGGTTCATAATCAAATTCTTCTGATGGAAATGATTCCATTGTAAACAAAATAATTTATATTTATCTTTTTACTTTAAAAAAATCCATAAAAGAATGCTTTTTAGCTTTAAAATGCTTGATTTAGCACATGAGGAAATGTCAGATTTACAGTTGCTTGTTCAACCTTAATTTTCTTCCTCTGTGCTTCTGGCTTATGCTATAGTCTTCCGTTATGTATTCATACATTATTTTTTGCCAGCTTCCTTGCTTGATATAGCACAGAACATGAATGCAAAGAGGAAGAATTAATGTTTCAACAGTAAAATTTTGCATTTCGTACAAGCATAGACAATTTAGGGTTGGGAGGGACCTCAGGAGGTTATTTAGTCCAACCCCTGCTCAAAACAGGACCATCCCCAACTATATCATCCCAGCCAAGCCTTTGTCTACCTAGGTCTTAAAACCCTGCAAGGATGGAGATTTCACAGCCTCTATGGGTAGCCTGGTACAGTGTTTTACTACCATCCTCATGAGAAAGTTTTTCCTCATATCAAACCTAAATTTGCCTTGCTGCAACTTGAGACCTTGTTCTGTTCCTTGTTCTGTTACTTGCCATCACTGAGAACAATTTAGCTCCATCCTCTTTCAAACTACCCTTCAGATAGCCAAAGGCTGCTGTTAGATCCTCTCTCAGTCTTTTCTTCTCCAGGCTAAATAAGCCCAGTTCCCTCAGCCTCTCCTTGTATGTCACGTTCCCCAGCCCCCAATCTTTTTCATTGCCTTCTGCTGGACTCTCTTCAATTTGTCCACATCCTTTCTGTACTGGGGGCCCAAAACTGGACATAATACTCCAGATGTGGCCTCACAAGTGCTGAATAGAGGGGAATAATCACTACCTTTGATCTACTGGCAACACACCTACCAATGCAGCCCAGTATACCATTAGCATTCTTTGCAACAACAGCACACTGTTGGCTCATGTTCAGCTTACTATCATTGTAATGCCCAGGGCCTTTTCTGCAGAGCTGATGCTTCACCAGTCAGTCCCCAGTCTGTATCGGTGTATAGGATTCCTCCATCCTAAGTGCAGGACTTTGCACTTGTCCTCATTGAACTTCATGAGATTTCTTTTGGTTCAATCCTCCAATTTGTCGAGGTCTCTCTGAATCTTAGCCCTCCCCTCCAGCATATCTACTACTCCTCCCAGCTTGACGCTATCTGCAAACTTGCTGAGGGTGCACTCCATCCCATTTTCCAGATCATTGATGAAGACATTGAACAAAACCAGCTTCCAACTAGACATCAAGCCATTGATTACTACTACCCTTTGAGCCCAATGATCCAGCCAGTTTTCTATCTACTTTACAGTCCATTCATCCAACCTGTATTTTCTTAGGTTGCTTACAAGAATGTTGAAGGAGTCCATATCAAAAGCCTTGCCAAAGTTAATGTATCCACAGCTCTCCCCACATCCAAAGAGCCAGTCAGTTTGTCATAGAAAGGAATCAGGTTCATAAGGAATGACTTGCCCTTGGTGAATCCATTTCCTAATTTTTCAGTCCTTGACTTTGGCCTGCTCTATATTTGGTTAAAAAAAAAAAGATGTAATGTTTCAGGGGCAGGGGTAGATTTTTACTGGTATATTTACACTGATAAAGTTCCTAGTGTAGATGCACTTATATTAATTTAGTTATTCCCCTTCCCAGACAGGAACAGCTACAACAGTACCAATCATGTTTGTATTGACACGCAACCTTGTTAGCAAGGTTTGGGGGATTGTGGCAGAGTAGTTAAAGCATTTGCTACAATTTTGGGGACATGAATGTGAGCCTCACTGCAGACTTCACCCAAATGCCACATTCCAATCAATCTACCTGTAAATAGGGTACCTAGTCATTTGGATTGGCATGACATGTTAGCCACATCATTCCCTTGTACGCTACTGGATACCAAAACTGGAGTGCTTTAACTGTACCAGGCCACTGGGCAGACACTCCCGGGAGGATCTTTACCCTGTTTGTTTTGTTTTGAACTGAGAGGGTTGTATCATTTGAACCATACCAGAATAGTTAGAGTGGTATAACTACCTAGTGTACACAAACTCCTTATAAACATAACAACTTCTGACAGTAAAGTCTTTGAGAGTGTGGTCTGTTTAGCTTATCAAGAACATTGAGCTGCAACTTGATTATAGTATATAAATACACTCACAGCGAGAAAATACTGGCAGGTTTTTTACTCTATAAGAAATTGAAATTTTCAATGACAGGAAACTAAAGACAGACAAATTAAAATGGGAAATTCCTCACCCTCACTATAAAATATGTGCCTAACTGTTGGAACAAACTGCTAAGGGTAGTCATAGATTCTCCATCTTTCGATGTCTTTAAATAAAGACCAGATACCTTTCTCAAAAGGGTAACTGAAAGTAGGAGTAACTTCTTGAAATTTAATAGCCTATGATGCACAAAGAGGTCATATTAGATGATCTCATAATCCCTTTTGGCCTAAATCTTTGAAAATCTATAGTTTTGTGGATGCAAATTTATTTATTTTTTAATTTAAGTATAAGGAGCCATACTTTAGGGCAGGAGCAGAGAGACACAGGTATGCATCCATCAGTGGACTATGGTTGTACTTCAGGCTGTTAAAAGTATTCTGACTTAACTTCATGCCTCACAATACACCTGAGGGATACACAAATAGCCTATTAAGCCACAACAACAAAATGTTCACTTTTGCTGAAGTGCATCTATATTTATACATAACAAACATGAATCATAGCATAAAGTATTAGAAACACACATGGACATCCTCAAGATCCCTATTTAGTCAAGTCAAGAGTCACTTGACTATAGCTACAGTGAATATTTGAATTTTATCCCGTAAATGAAATTAAGTAATCAAGAAGTCGGAAGGAATTTTTAAAAGTTAAAGTGTGTTATCTCTTTGTAATACGTAGAATTAAAAAGTCTGTACTTCAAACTAATTGATACATAATTTAAAAAAAATCAAGAGGCTTCCTTATTTTCATGCATTATAGCCTAGGGAAGTGACTCTCAACCAGCTTGCTGCAGCACTGCTGTTATGGAAAGTTCTTATATAGTTGCTTGTATTTAGACTGGAGGAGCTCACACATACTGAATTCTACATTTGGTTTAAGAAGGGATCTCTTTTCTACACTAGAATTTTGTAGACACTGGACATATATACACATGTAATTAATGCAACTGAATATACTCTGGCTCAATTTGAGAGGAGTAAAGTAAACTTGACATCACCATCTACACATGCATTTAAGGGCAGTAATTTACTGCACTGCCCAATATCATTTGTATCCAATGGGACTATCTGGCAGTATAGTAAATTATTCTACTGCACCCTAATTGCTGCCCACATGTAGATGGTGACATTTTACTGAGCAGCAAATGAGTCTGCTGTACAATAAAGTCTCATGTAGACATGCCTTCTTTGTTCAACTTTATTTAAAGTATGTTGACAAGATTTACATTTCTTAATTAGAACTCATTTTGAGCTTATACTGCATAAATATAAGAAATGAGAGGCTAACATATTTGATTCATGGTATTTGAGACAAATTTAGGAAAATAAAGAAATTTTTAATTTTAAATTTGTCATAACAAGAAGTTCTAATTAGCTGCACCATCTAACATTACCTGATATTGTTAGCGAATTGCTTATCAAGAATGATGGGGGGAGGAGGGGCGGGCAGGGATGGAGCGCCACCACTCACTACTTTGCACCACCGCTGCCTCCGAAGAGCAGGGGGGTAGTTTGCACATGGTGGCTGCCACTGCCTCTCCTCATCTGGCCCTGCACCACTCCCCCACCTCCCCACTCTGCATCTGGCCCTGTGAAACCCCCTCTCTGCTTCTGGCCCCATGCCACCCCCCTGCTCTGCATTCGGTTCCACCCCCCCCGGAGGCATTGACAGTGTGGGGTAGTGGGTGGTGATGCTGCACCCCTGCCTGCCCCACCCATCATTCTTGGAAAATTGCCTGCCAAGAATGAGGGGGGACAGGGAGGCAGAATGCTACCACTCACCATCCCACACTGCCGCCACCACCCAGGAGTAGGGGGTGAGAAGCACACGGCAGCTGCTGCTGCCACCCCCCCCACACTGCCACTGCTCCTCATCCATCCGCACCTCCCCCAGTGTTTGGCCTTGTGCCACCTCCCCCACTCCGCGTTTGGCCCTGCAGCCCCCCTGCTCTGTGTCTGGCCCCATGCTACCCCCTCTGGGAGATGGCAGCAGCATGGGGTGGTGGGTAGTAGTGCTCTGTCCCCACTCACCCCGCCCATCATTCTTGACGCAGCACTGGCTGGAGCCCTGCCTTGCTGGGAGCCACACCTCCCAAGAACGTTACAGACAGACAGATAGACACACAGGCAGATGTACTAAGCCCTTTGTATATATACATTTAATTAATTTGTTTGGTGCTCTTTTCCACAGGATTGCATCTTAAGAGGAACTTCTTGTACTTTATATTAGAGGCATAGGTACCATCCATTCTTTTGGTTATACTCTCTGGGCATCATTCTGGATATGTTAATCATTAGTTCAACCAGTATTTGTGTAGGTGAGAACGTGATAAAACTAAACAAGACCAGGTTGAAAACTTAAGCCACTGGTTCCTGGTGATAGAGTATACAGCATTCTTGTCTATGAGATATAAAAAATAATGTTTTTTATAACAGTTTTGGTTTGTCATCTGCCGTACATCATGCATATTCCCCTTGTGGCCTTGTTGTGTTTTATTTGAATGACTAATATGTTCTACACAGCCATAAGGACAGGTTATGTAGGTAGTGGAGAAGTATGAGAAGCCCTCAGTCATTGCAGTAATTATTAATAAAATTGAAGTGCAGCAAGTCACACATAAAAGAGAACCACTCTTAAATATCTGATGAAAGGTATGAACTAATTAACACATGGATAATAAATGGAAAGTACTGTAAGGGATTAAAATAAATCTCTTTTATAAATGAGAAGTGGTGAAGAGATGTTCTGTCTGCTTCAAGACAGGCAGAAATGGTACTCAGCACAGGTGGAATGGGAGGGAAAAAAGAGAAAATATCTTCTGTATTTTTAAGGGGAGGTTTCCACATATAGTGAACACATATTCTATAGTGTTGGTTGCATCTCTGTATAGAAATAGTCACTCCACTGATTTTCACATGAATACTATGCAGCAGAGATGCAAAATGATTATGTCTGATTAAAAAAATGGTTATGAATTACCTTTCAGGTCAGTCAGGAAGTAGTCAGAAATATTACCATCATTGTAAATGTACAGAATGAGGCATCTACATCTCTCTCATTTTGGTTTTTAAATCTTTTTAGATTACAAGTGATACATCTATGTAGATTTACATTTGGACTTTCAAAGTAATAATATATTTAAAAAAAGAATTTCCAACACATTAGGCAGTAATTGTAGAACTATGAGAACGTGGTTTGCAGCTTTCCCAAATGTAGCATATGTCATAACTACTATAGCTCCTTGTTGTCTACAGGTGTCACAGAAGTGTTTACTATGACAACACTTATGAGGGGATCCAGGTCTTCACTTCCTAATGCTAATTGCTTCATAAACCAATGTGTTCCTTGGAGTTTGGTTTTGGTATTTATCTTTGGAGATTTATTAGATTATGCTATGACTCGTTTCTGTACTCTTCATTGATCCAAGTTGAAGAAAATCAGAGGTATTTGAATATTTTAGAAGACATTTTTAGGAAGCTGCATGCTGGCCATTAGCATTAATTGGAATTGTACAGACATGTAGGAGGCTATATTTCATATTATAAACATATTTTGGGTCTGAAGCAGCTATGAATTTAAACATCATGGAATGTTGCGTTGTTAGAAGTTAATCTCTGAAATGAGCATCTCAGGCCAATCTACTACTAGTCTCTACTCAGGAGAGCTCTTCTCTCATTTATATCTATTTCCTATCACTGAAAACATGTGATTTAAGAGAAGTTTATGAATTGCCGTACGTTATTGTCATGACATTTGTGCCTCTGCCGTATGTGGGAGATGGTGTGAAGCTGCCCATCCAGGAGAAAGGTAGACACTGTATAGGGGTATGTGCTTGTACAAACAAGAGTGAGGATTTTGCTATGCCTATTAAGATGATGTCTACTAATCCTCTTAAGTAATCAGCTCTGATCTGCAGACTAACGCAGACTGGGGTGGGGCCAAATCTCTGATCCTCCTTACTGATTTTTAAATTAATTTGGTCAAATTGATGCAACCCCTCACCCCTTGTAGAAACTGATGGCCTGGTTTAAATCAGACCAATTTCAGCTAAGCCCGTGTAGATAAGAAATTTGTTTAAGCTAAACATGAATACACTCAGACCAAACTGTGAGCAATTACACATCTGGGGTGGGGTGGGGGGGTGCTTTAATTAGTGGTCTCAGAGCTGCTCTAATTAAAGCACTGGCATCGTCTTGTGTATTCAGCATCCAATGCTTCAGAATGGTGGCAGGGGTGCTTTAACTAAAGCTCGTTTGACAAGCTTTAGTTAAAATGCCCCCGCCACCATTTTGAAGTGTGGGGACATTGAATACACAAGATGCAGAGAAATACAAAGCAAAACAATTCAGGGGCTGCTGGACAAATAAGAAAAGAAAGCTCTTTTTTTCTGCTTACTGAGCTTGTCCTGCATGCATATTTTACCTTTAAATAAAAGCAGTCTTTTCTTAAGTCAATGCTCAGAAAGTTCTGGGTTGCTTAACATTTGTGAATTATGTGGAGTAACATTTGATTATGTAACATTTTGATTATGTGGAGTCAGGGAAGTTGGTCATTAACTTCTCTAAACCTTCTGGCATTCTTAAGAGCCCTCCTGCAAAAAAGATCTAATATTTCCCATGCTACTTTAATGGAAAGGATTCAATAGATTTCAAAGTGAATAACTTCACTCTGTAGAGTGGCTCTCAATACTTTTCCTATTATTTGTGGAGTTCTGTCATGCAAAATACATTATCAGGTGTGAGGTTCTGCACGTGGTGCTGTCAAAGTTAGCAAATGTAAATTTCAGTGTAAACATTTAATAATCTAAACATTGCTTGCAAGCAAACATCAGAACTCATGGTTCTGTGTGTATATAGTGTAATACTGGCATGCAAGCCACACACCCTACCTGAGCATGCACCCACCTGAGCACTCTCAATTTTACATAAACAAAGGCCCCTTCTACACGTTACATTTAAGACCTGATTAACCAGATAATCACATCTAAGTTATGTCCCAGCTACACATTCAAGCATTTAAGAGCATGATAACCAAGAAAAAGCTGTAAAGCTATCCCACAAAATGTACAATAACTTTGTAGGTTGTTTTAGTTATGCCATTAAATAAACGTGTAGCCAAGTTCTCCCCTGTGGCTGGAAGCTGCATCAACTGAAGGGCTCCCAGCCCCAGGGGTGCACCACCACCGCCAGCCTGCAGCTGACAATACTCACAGGGTTGGCACCTTTGTCAGCTCCTGGGCTCACAGCCAGGGAAATGTTGCTCCCTGTAAGCTTTGCCAGCTGCTGGGCTCACGGCAGAGAGAACTCTGCCACCATTGTGAGCCTGGGGAGGTGTAGGGATCAGAGACAGCCGTGTTCTCTCTGCTGCCACTGCTCAGAGCCCAGCAGCCAGTGCGGGTTATGAGGCTTGCAGCAGGGACACCACAGGTTGTGCTGCTCCTGCTGTGAGCTCTACCAAGTCCCTTCACCTGTGGGGCTCACAGCTGTGAGAGTTGGTCATGATCCCAGGCTGCCTCTGCACCAATGACATGGTGCAATGGAATTTAATATGCGATCTCACTATCACACCTCCCGCCATGCACATGTGGCATGGCAGGAAGCACTATTGTGTGGATCATGTATTAGATCCCATTGTGCCTATATCTGCACATGTAGAAGGATGTATGTATAGTGAAGGAGAGACTCACCTGAAAATGTATTGCTATAAGTCTCTCCTTTTCTCCTACTTAAAGGTAAAAATGAAACTGAAAAATACTCCATGTGATAGGCAAAAAAAGCAAGATATATTAATAGGAGCTGGATTTTTTATAAAAAAGGCAATTACCACCACTTTTGGGTGAAGGGTGAAGCATTTTTCAAATGCACTGAATGCTGTATAGTTTCTCTTTTTGCAGTGTGGGTCTTGATGACCCCAAGCCAAAAGCCATTTATCAAACAACATAAATGTAATGTATCATTACCCCCTCCTGTATAACAGTGAACAATTTATTGCTTTCCAAAAGGTAAAAGTTAGAGAGTGCACAAGTTCTATCTTTTTGCAAGCCAGCAGAAAAAGAAGCCATTACATCTTACTCATGAAATTTTCTGCACATTCCTGGTGGATTGAGTCATGCACCAGCTGACAGTTTTTGTCTGCTAGATCTATCAATTCTTAACAGTCTCCCGCCTACACTTTCACTAGCTGTGTCTGAAGGTCAGACTTCAATTCTCTTACTACTACACATTGTTATTATAGCACCATGCTGTAATGAGCTGCTTTCTGCTAGCTTATATAATGTGAACTACCTTCTTATCATGTATAAGGTATGAAATGTACATAAAATAAAAAATGTTTAAAATCAACATAAGCATTTTTGAACCTACTGTGAATGACAGATTTATCCCATTCTCCATATCCAGACTTTTGTGCTGGGTTTATAGCAAAGGGAAAGGAAAGAGAGAGAAAGAGAGAGATCAACATTTCTCAACCCCCCCCCCCCAAACCTAAGCACTTCTTATTTAAATTTTCTGATGTATGTTATTCAAGTAACACCATGGGACAAAAGCTGAAAAACAACAGTTTATGAAGCATAAAACAAGCTTTATTTCTATATTTTGTTTAAAAGCACCAGTGATAACAGGGAATTTGAAGGGTGAACTTGTTTGAAGCTGTGTGTCTGGCTTTTTCCATCTTTCTGTCCATCATGTAAGGGTGGCTCTGAAAGGGAGCAGAAACATGTACTTTCTTGCTACAGGATTGACTACAGGGACAGACTTGGAAACTAAGTCACTTGTTTATTTCTACGCTGTTCAGAAAAATAGGACCTTGTATACATTCTTTATATATGAAACAAATCTGTTTAAATTGTATACCAATTGTTACTCATACCAAGTCTTAAATTTTTTACCATAACTAAAACAATCCTGAAAGGTGACAATCAGACTCACAAAAGGGGTAACGCTGATGTCAGTGGAATAGAATTTTTGAGAAAAGAAATTGTGAATCAGTCTATCTGCTGGACCAAGATGGAACAAAAACTGGAAGTGACGTTAAAAATCAAAGATGGGCAAAAGTAATTAAAAAAGCTAATGACTCGAAGGAATTAAAGCAATAAATAGAGATTTTGCTCGATGATGGCCTGAGATAGAATTGTCTCAGGTCAAATAATACAAAACTTCATTATATTTGAGGAAAAATGTCCTGGGAAGTTTATTTGGTTCAGTTTAACACCATACTTCAAATAAAGAGCTGAAAAGATAAAAAAAAGAAGTTTCTAACAGCCAGTTTAAGTGGCCCAGAAATAATGGTTTGGAACTTAGCCCTTGGAAAGAAGCTAAGTTATCCAGATCTGACGTAATCTCTTGATATGCTGTAGATGCCTGTGTGTCTCTTTTCTCAGCATGGTCCCTTACTCCCTCTGCCCTACAGGCCAACAGCTTGGCCTGTTGGCTAGAATCTCTCAGTGCCTGATGTTCTAGCCTGCCATGTCTTTGATGTTTCCGATTATGAAAAATTGGGAGGAAAGTCTTGTATCTCCACACATTGACACTTTGCCAAATCAGGTGACATTTCTTGGGGCTCTGCCTCCCCTATATCCCACCTGGCACCAAACTGATGTTACTGTCACAGTCCGGTAAGTAAGGTTTCACAGGCATTGTGATACCCTACAGAAAAACAGTCCCAGACTACCAGTGTATTCTGGGCACCTTAAATAAAAGTATACAGTTCTCAAAGAAGAAAAAAAAATGAATTCTCAAATAAGCCAGGCTCCAGCCTTTGTTGAATCAGATGAGTGGTGAGAGGAAGCTAGCCTCCCAGCAGCACCTTCACTCATGGTTTGCCATTATCTCTCTCTTTACCTGTAGGTTTGCTGCTGCCAGGAGTCCAGTCATCACTCCAGACCTTCCACAGACTTCCTGCAGGTAGGTCAATGGGTTCCTCTGAGCCTCTAAGCATGGGACCTATGTTGGTTCCCACAATTCACCCCTCCTGGGGCATTTGGTACGTGAATGTGGATTAACACTGTGCCAGGTGCTCACTTCTGATCTGCCCTCATTGGCGTCCCAGATAGCTTTTAGCTTGCTGGCTGGGTTCTGCCCAGCCAATCAGAGCTGGCATGCACTAACAAAGTGTGTCGGCAGTGGGGCTGGGGTTTCTCTTTTTGGTGCTGATACTGTGTGCATAGCCTCATCTCTCTGCTAGGGCTTTCCTGATACTTCCAGTAAGTTGACCTTAGGGATAGCTGGCTTCTTGCTGCTACATATGCTTTTTGGAACCAGCCATTAATATGAGTTGGCTAGGGCATGGGAAATGGCTAGGAGTGACAGAGAAGAGACACCCCCAGAACTGGTAGAGGAGCACAGGAGATTTGTTTTCCTCTTCTTTTCAGATACTGGTGAAAACTTCCATGATAAATTAGCAGTGTACTTGATAATACACTGGTTTTAGGCATTCAGGTGGACTTGGGCCTGAAGATCAAGATCAGAGAAAAAGAGATCTAACATATTCCAAGAGGTTGTAGAATTTGGTGTGAAACTCACATCTTTCCTTCTTAAAAAAAGAAGCATTGCTAGTGGCAAAGATTGGAGGAGATCATCATGTGCTGTAGGTACAGATCTGTGTCTAAGATTCATGATGGAAAAAGGGATTCTAATCTGGGTCATACCATTTTTGAACAATTAAAAAAGTTATAATTTTGATTTGTAAAACAAAGGATATTGGCAGTGATACCAAAAAAGGAATAAGTTCAGGTAAGTGCTGATACTCAAAGAAAAATGGACACAGAAAGGATGGTTAACATTTGAAATACATCAGGATATGCCTAATAGAAATCCTTTACTTGTTCAAGAAACAGGTGAATAGAAACTTGAAAGAGCATAGCTTGGAGGGTACAAGGATCAGCCTCACTTTGTCAGATCTCCACTGGCAACAGTGCACTGAGGAGTATGAATATGTTCACTGTTGGGCAATTTGGAATTCAGTAATTTGATCAAGAATCTGGGGAGTCAAGATAAGTTAATCGTTAGTTTGATTTTCATTATGGCTAATAACTAAAAATGCCAAGAAAATGACTTGTACATCTATTCTGTGAAAGTTTCTTTAAAAAATGTATGCCACATGAAACAAAGGATTTTGAGACAAACGATTTGCAGCAAGCAAGGAGCAGAAATCATAACAGCTAAATAATGGTGGAGACATCATGATCATTTTCCAGCAAGAGGTTTGAGAATTCACAGACTCACAGAGCATTTTTACTTGTGTTCCTCACATGGCACTGGGTGCTTTAATTAGCGTGCCATGCTAATTAAAAGCACCTGTGCGTCATGTGTTTGTTGCCACACAGCCCCACGCTGAAAAAATAGAAGTGGGGTGCTTTGAACTAAAGCTAATCAGATGTGTTTTATTTCACAGTGCCCCACCACCATTTTGTCATCACAGAGGTGTGTGGCAATGGTGATACACATGAAGTGTGAGGCTGCCGGAGCACATCAATTTCCATGCTCCAGCAGACTCAATTAATCAAGTCTGCTTCAATCCAGTGCATCAGGGCAGGCTCCCTGCATGTGTGTAGGAGCCCACAGAGTAGTAGAGTTGAAAGGACCTCTAGAGGTCATCTAGTGCAACCCCCTGTTTGAGGCAGGATCATCCCTATCCAAATCATCTCATACAAACCATAATCTAGGTTCTGCATAAGACTACCATCTTTCCTGACACAACACAGACCTAACACTAACCTGCCACAGGTAAAACAGGGGAACCTCAGTAGCCAATGTCCTGCTTCTATACAAGGTTTTCAACATATACGCAAGAGATCCCAGGTAGAGGGCCATAGCCCTGCTACAGAGGAAGGCAAAAAAACCACAGTCCCATCTGACCATGGGGTAAAATTTTTTCCTGACCCCAAATATGGCAATTGATCTGACTCTGAGCACAGGGGGAAGACCCTCCAGCAAGAAACCTAGACTCTCCAGACAGAAACCTGTTGAAATCTACTTCAAGGCCTAAAATCTGAGGAAGTTGAGTTGCTAAAATTCTTTTGGACCTGGAATAGGAACAGATTCCTGTTCATTTGCTGAATATTTCTGACACACATCCCTAAGGAGACCACTGAAAGCTCCCCTTCCTTTCATTTCCTGTTGTAAAGATGAAATGACCACTGATGGCAGCCAGTAGCACCTCCCAAAATAACATCTGCCTGAAAGTCTAGCCATCATGATTTTGGAGGTTAAGATAATGACATCCTTAATGAGATAATAAGGAAGATGATTTAATGACCTACATTTATACATGCCTGTTTACATATTGGCTTTCTATCAGGCACTTCATAGCACCCACCTAAATTAATTTTAATTTGATCTAAATATCTTCAAGGTTTCCTTTTTCTGTGCGTGTCAATAATCCTTTTCTGAGGCAGAATGGATGGAAAAATGAAATACACAAGAGAGGCAACAGGTCCCTAATTTTACTTTGTCTGTTTGAATATCTCCCCCTAAATGTACACACAGAAGTGTTATGTACTGTCACATGTTCACTGGGTAATCAAAAAGGCATTTCCCACTTAGTTTGTATGCCAAATTGGATTTTTTGGTACAGAAATTTTACATTTCAGAATCAAATTCAGGAGGCAAGTTTAAACATCATTATGAAAATTTAGCTCAGTTATGTGTAATAATTAGCTGTGTTAGCATTTCAGTATGTTTATACAAGCAGCAGCACAGGAACTTCGGCACATTTTAACCCTTTTGGAAGCATTTGCATCTAAACTTGCTAATATAAACTGGTGAAATAACTAGCTTTTAAATTTTAAAAACACTTGTAGCAGGATGTCAATTTACACTATACAGGTTTTTATTCCCCTGGGTAAACTGGCCCCACAGGACACAGGATAATCTATAAACTAAATACACACATAAGCAGAAAGCAGTTGTCTCAAACCTTACAGTCTTTTTCCAGACTCTGGGAGAGTGCTCTGGCTCAGTGCTTGCAGTCTCTAGCCTCAGGGCCTTCCTTCCCTCTCTCTCCCTTGGCAGCTTTTAATTTTCCCTGGGCTAGCTAGTTATCCTCCTCAGCTGGCCCAGTCCTCCTAGGCAGGCATTTAATCATATACCTACCATCTGCAGCTGAGTTGCAACCCCTGAAAGCATGAAGTCTGCTATAATACTCTTTCAGTATCAAACATTATTTGAACCATGTCCAATAAAGACAGCAAATTCTGATAGCAAAAACAGATAAGCTACCTGCAGTGTGGAATTTCAAGTACCATGTGTCGTGCACGTCCGTTAGCCAATTGTATAACTTTCTGAATGATCAAACAGGTTGTCCCTTAAATTCTCAGAACATACTTTCCTTTTATCTAAAGGACAGGACAAAATTATGACCACACAGCCCTCCCAACTCCTGCCCTTGCATAAGAGAAAGAACTCATTTAGATCCCCCTTGGGTATAGACTAAGGGACACTTAACAGGATACCTGAATTTATTTTACTTAATATGATCTGGCGATAGTCCTCCCACAAAAAGTCCTCATGACGACAATAGTATCACACTTAGCACGCGTTTTACTGCTTGAATCCTTGGCCATTGGCACTTTACGTGCAGTTAACATGTCCTAAGTATAACATGTAACATGGCTCTTTAAGTCTTGAAACTTTCAAGCCAGGGAAAGTTTCATAAACAAACAAAATTGCTATGTGTGGATGCAATGCCAACTAGAAAAGCTAGACATTTACAAGTCAGCAGGACTGGATGGACTCCATCTGAGAGTGCTGAAGGAGCTGCCTGAGGTCATCATGGAACCCCTGGCAGAGCTCTTTCAGAATTCATGGTGCCCAGGGGAGATCCCTGAGGATTGGAAGAGGGCAACATTGTACCCATCTCAAGAAGGGAAAAAGGGAGGACCCAGGCAACTATAGGCCAATCAGCTTAATCTCTATCTCGGGGAAAATCCTGGAAAAGCTCATAAAAGAATCTATGTGTGATATGCTCACAGAAGGTAAGATTCTGAATGACAGCCAGCATGGCTTTGTCATCGGTAGGTCTTGTCTTACCGATCTCATTTCCTTTTACAACCAGGTCTCTCGCCACCTGGACATGGGAGACAAGGTAGATGTTATATACCTAGCCTTCCAAAAGGCTTTTGATGTAGTATCCCACAATATTCTTGTGGGAAACCTGGAAGATTGTGGACTCAGCTGCTCGATGGTTCAGTGGGTGGGAAACTGGCTACAGGGTAGGACCCAGAGAGTTCACATGAATGGATCCGTGTCATCTTGGTGCAAAGTGGCCAGTGGTGTCCCTCAGGGGTCCATGCTTGGACTGGTGCTTTTCAACATCTGTATCAATGATTTGGATGGGGGAGTGAAAAGCTCGCTGGCCAAATTTGCAGATGACACCAAGTTATGGGGGAGCGTGGCCATGCCAGAAGATAGGTTGCTGATACAGGCAGGCCGGGACAGGCTAGAGAGTTGGGCTGACTGGAACCAGATGAAGTTTAACACTTCCAACTGTAAGGTGCTCCATCTGGGGGCAAATAACCCTTAACATACATACAGGCTCAGTGGTGAAAGCCTGACTTGCACCACGGCTGAAAAGTTGGTCAGACTGCAGTTTGAGTACTCATCCAGTTCTGGGCACCACACTTCAGGATTGATGTGGATAGCATCAAGAGCGTCCAGAGGAGGACCACTCACACGATTAGGGGGGCAACAGAGTAGGCCCTAGGACAAGAGGCTATGGGATCTGAACTGTTCAGGCTCTACAAAAGAAGGCTGAAAGGGGATCTAGTGGCCACCTACAAACTTGCCAAGGGGGACCAGCAGGCAATGGGAGAGTCCCTGCTCAACTCCAAGCACTTCTGGGAGTAACAAGAAATAACGGCCACAAGCTGACTGAGAGTAGATTCAGGCTGGACATCAGGAGGCACTACTTCATGGTCAGGGTGGCTAGGAGCTGGAACCAACTTCCAAGGGAGGTGGTGCTTGCCCCTACCCTGGGGGTCTTCAAAAGGAGGCTAGACAATCACCTAGCCAGGGTCACTTGACCCCAGCATCCTTTACTGCCCATGGCAGGGGGTCAGACTTGATGATCTGCTTAGGTCCCTTCCGACCCTACCAACTATGAAACTATGACCTAGGGGTAATGATTGACCATTGCATGAACATGAGCCATCAGTGCAATGCAGTGGCCGGCAGGGCAAACAACATGCTGGCATGCATAAACCGATGCATCTTATGTAAAACTAAGGAAGTGATACTCCCGCTGTACTCAGCACTAGTAAGACCATAGTTGGAGTACTGCGCCCAGTTCTGAGCGCTGCACTTCAATAAGGATGTGGAAAAACTTGAGAGGGTCCAGCAAAGAGCCACCCGTATGATCAGGGAATTGCAAGGCGAGCCATATGAGGAAAGGCTGAGGGACCTGGGTGTCTTTAGCCTAAGGAAGAGAAGGTTGAGAGAGGACTTGATACTGGCTTACTGCTATATCAGAGGAGTGCATCAAGAGCTTGGTGAACAACTGTTCACTACAGCATCCCTGGAGAAGCCCAGGACCAATGGATATAAACTCCTGGAAGGCCGCTTCAAGCTTAATACCAGGAAAAACTCCTTCACAGTCAGGGTCTCCAGACTGTGGAATAAACTCCCTCCAAAGGTGGTGCAGTCACCTACCCTGAAGGTTTTCAAAAGGAGACTGGACAGTCACCTTTCTGGGGTCACTTGACCCCAGTTGTCTTCCTGCCTAGAGTGGGGGGGCTGGACCTGATGATCTGTGAGGTTCCTTCCAGCCCCTAACAATCTATGATTCTATGAACGAAAAAAGTAACCCAACTGACTCTCAGATAGCCTGACGCGTGCTTACTGCTCCTGCCCTTGCTCCAACATCATGTTGCCTTTACAAACACTTTAAATTGGCTTATCCAAAGAATCTCCAACTATGTCTGATGCTATGACATTCTTGGCTGAAATGCTGTTAATCTTAAAAATCTAAAAAATTCAAGAAAAGTGACATCTTTTTTCAATCCGGTGGGTTTTCAGATGTCATCAAATGCTTCAGTTAATATAAACGACAACACTAGATGCCATATTCAGTATCTTTAGCTCTCATACCCTTTCATAGAAGCGATTTTTAAAAATCTAAACAGATCTTTTTATAGGGTGATCTACTATTCTCTTATGAAGAACTGGAAAGAGAAGTAAATAGCATCACAGCTCCCTCTTGAAATTCAAGTTTCTTTACAATGTAAATGAGTTTAACTCTTCTTCCACATTCCTAGAGCTACTTCTTTAAGAGTCCCCAACTTATAAAACCGATAAGCATCTGTAGTTCTATTCCAGATTTGATTTCTTCTTTTCACTGAGGTGACACAATATACAAACCCATGTTGTAAATACCCCTTTTATGTTCTGATAAAGAAGAGTGGCTTGTAACATGGTAATAGAAGTCAGATGTGTATATCAGTATCTACAGCATTTTCCACTCAAGATTGAACTGTCTCTTGAGGAGCAGGAAGAATTCAAAAACAGCCTAATAAAGTATCAACCACCTGTGAATTGTTCAGATGCAGCTGTATGGAAAGAAAAAATTGTAGTGTCCTTGCCTGCTGCGCAATGAAACTAATTCTGCACAATTTTTACCTGCCTATATCTGGGAAACAAATGGATCTTTAAATTGAATAATGCACTAAATCCTATCATTTTTAACCCCAGATGTTTTTCTGCTCCTTTTCTTTCTAATAGATGAGAACATTGGAACAATGGTTTCTTCTGACAGGTTTCTTTATGTTATTAACTTTTGAAGTGCCAATCACAATTGTTAGACTACAGACTAGTGATTTGTTTAAAGTGTCAAAGACTATGGCAAAAAACTTCTTTTCTGGAATCCTGAATACTGTGTTCAGTTGAGTACATTTTGTGAAATAGAATAGAAATAGAAATAGATTTTAAAAATAAAATAGGTGTCTATAATGCACCTAGGTATGAAAAAAACAAAATTCCAATTTTGAGCGCTATTACTATACCCTTGAGAATGTTTACCATCCAGACTAGAATTCTGTGGCTTGATCCTATTTATTTTTATAAGGTTTTTTTTGTTATGCTACTCTGTGGTGTCAGATTATTGATGTTACTATAGGAGGCTAGACTGAGAATGAGAGAAAGTGTTCAGTCAGGTATATCTTCTGGGATAATACATCATATTCTTCAAGTTGTATCTCCATCAGATTAGAAATTTTGGAAAAGTCAAAATAAAAAGCAGTCATGATAATTTATCTAGTTTCATCTTTTCTGTTTCACTGGCTTATGGCAATGTATGTGCATATGTATGGTCCAAACTCTATTATATGTGCTTTAAGTTGAATAGATACTAGACAGTTTACATGACAGAAGCCCCAAGATCCATAATATTTTCAACTAAATTGGACAAAAGAATAGTTCTTCATTGACAGAAAAATGAAATTATTTCATTGGTCTTCTCCATCTCTAATATTTACGATAGCTTTAAATGTACCTTCTTGGTGCTTGGAAATATGTTGGCTTTTTGAAAAGCCTGAGTTTGCCCTTCTCTGACATATTGCATTCTCATTGTATGACAAGAAAAAAATTAAACTCAGGAAACTTGATGATCTTCCACATTTCAAAAAATAAACTTTATATCCTCTCACTTGCTCATGCTTCACCCACTACTTTGGAAAGTGATAAAAGCATTAAGAAGATCTTAAAGAAAATTAGATCTAGAAACTGGAACATGCTATCTTTCCACCATCCAAGATTGTGTATTCTGAGCTGGATGAGGCTTTGTAATGGACCCAAACCAAAACATCAAACATCCCAGAACTTTAGAAGTGTCTGCATTTAGGACAGAGGTAGAATCAAGAACAAAGATCCCAGAGATGTCAGCATTTTGCCTATGAACTTTATGACTCAGAGTTATCTCCAGTGAAAGCAAGCCAATCCTGCTAAAATGTTTGCATAGCACAGTGGATGCATTTACATGAGATGCTTTTTCTGCGCTGTTGCCTAGTTTACTGCTCAGTAAGCACATGCGTCTACATGTGTGCTTTTACTGCACAGTAAGAATCCCTAATCGTGATTAAATTTGCTCCCTGGAAATGCAGGTAGAAAATTTAAGCATGATTAGTAACTGTGTAGTAATGTATGTTTAGATGCGACCTGGCAGCAAATTTGGAGCCTGAGGCCAGCTCCAGGGCTACAGCCTAGAAGCCTCTCCAAGGCTACAAAAGCCTGCAGCTATTTTTTACCCTGGGGCCCACATCACAGGCAGCCTGATGACAGTGCAGTTCCTGTGTGTGCCCCTGGACAGGCCATAGCTGAGCTGTGCCTGCCTTCCTGGAGCCCTCTTTTCCTGCATGGCCCTGCACAACCTTGCGGTTGCCAGGGCACTGATGTCAGGGTGCACATGAGTTTCTGCAGGCTGTTGTATCCCCTGGCCAGCCTGTCAGCATCTCGGGGCTGCCTGCAGGCAGCTTCTGGCAGCAAGGCCAGGGCTACCTGCCTGCTGCACACCCCCAGCAGCCTGCTCTGTGCCTGCAGCTGCTGTGAGGCATAGCCTCTGCTGTGCGTCTGCTAGTCCCATGGCATGCCCTTGTGCTGGGCACTGCTGGCAGCTACCCAGGGTGGGCAACAGAGGGACAGCTGCACAGGGGCCCAGAGAGCTAGCATGGGACCCATGATTACCCAGTCCTCCCCATCTAGGCCCAGCACTGCCCATATGTGCATGTCCATGCCCTCCACCTGGGGCCCAAACTGGAGCCAGGAGGAGGTTGCTGGCCTTGTGACACTCTGGGGTGATGCAGAGGTGCTGTGCCAATCTGAGTGGGGTGGGCACTCAAATATCCACATTTATGAGACCCTGTCGAGTTGGATGTGGGAGAATGGGCACTCCTGGTTGGTGTGGCAGTACTGCTTAAAAGTCAGGTCTTACAGGCACACTATGAATCTATTCTCATGTGCCCTGAAGAGAACACTTTATATTTATTAAGCATTCATGTCAAAATCAAGTTTGAGGTTTTTAATTTATCATTAATATAGAATTATGCAAATCAGAATAATGGATAAGCTGGTTTTACTTTTTTATATAAAAATATGTGAATTATTTTTTATAAATATATGGGGGCTTTTCCATGTCTAATTCCCATTGTACCAGCCCATCAGAAGCATGGATAGATTCACTTATGAGTTTTTGCATCTCAGAGTTATCTTAATGGAGTTTTCTAAGAGAATATTTATGGTGATTTATTTTTAAAAGTTACATAACCTTAAGGGCTTCCTTTATGCTTCTAGTAAATTAATATTTTTTGCTTTGTTATCATAACAACAGATTTGCCACATGCAAATGGACTATTAAAAATACTAGATATATTTTAACTTTAGATATGAGAATCAAAATATAGAGCTTCATCTTTTACTTCCTGCTAAAATAATGGGGGTATGAGGAAAACTTGATGTGCATCCCAAAAAGAGCTAACCATGTAAGTTATATGCAGGTAAGGCTGTCAAGAACTCAACTACCTGAATAAAAACTTCAGGGACAGATTAGTAAGCATGGTATGAGAAAAGAAAAACCGATTGTTTCCTTTATGTTATCTTTAATAGGGGTGTGTTTACCTTGGGTTTTTTTATTTCCATGTTCTTTTACGTGGCTGGCAAGAATGGATAGGCTGACTCCCAAACCTCACCACCTTAAGTCAGAGCAGCCCCTTTGCTTCACTAGTTTCAGGAGGAGAGAAGCTGAAATAGCTGACATGGTTTCCCAAAAGCAGAAAACACTGCAGAAGTCAGGAACGAGTTCCATGGCTATTAATTCAGGAGTGGAGGGGTGATAGAAGGGTGTTGGGGGGAGGGGCATCCTGTATAAAGAATATGGTATTTTTCTTAATTAAGTAGCAGGCTAATGGGAAGAAATGAGTCAATGTATCTTGTTATTCTGTACTAGTACATAGATAAGTATGCATTAAAAATCAAAATAATTCTCAGATAAGAATAAATAATAAGCTGAACATGACCCAATATTGTGCCCTTGCTGTGAAGAAAGGTGACAGTCTACTGGGCTGCAGCATTAGGAGCATTGCCAGTAGATTAAGGGAAGTGATTATTCCCCTCTGTTCAGCACTGGTGAGGCCACATCTGGAGTACTGTGTTCAGTTTTGGGCCCCCACTACAGAAAGGATGTGGACAAATTGGAGAGAGTCCAGTAGAGAGCAACAAAATGGTTAGGGAGCTGGAGAACATGACTTATGAGGACAGGCTGAGGGAACTGAGCTTATTTTAGTCTGAAGAAAAAACTGAGGGGGGATTTAATAGCAGCCTTCCACTACCTGAAGAGTGGTTCCAAAGAGGATGGAGCTGGACTGTTCTCAGTGATGACAGAACAAGGAGCAGTGGTCTCAAGTTGCACCAAGGGAAATTTAGGTTGGATATTAGGAAAAAACCTTCTCACCATGAGGGTAGTAAAGCACTGGAACAGGTTGCCCAGAGAGAAGAATCTCCATCCTTAGAGGTTTTTAAGACTTGGGTAGACAAAGCCTTGGATGGGATGATATGGTTGGAGATGGTCCTGTTTTGAGCAGGGGGTTGGACTAGATAACCTCCTGAGGTCCCTTCCAACCCTAATTTTCTATGGGTCTATGATCAGTACACACAGGCTGGTATAGAATGCATTTATGTGTAAACATGCAAGCTGATTAGTGAATTCTGGTTAAGGGAAAAGCATTTCTGAACCTTTGCACTGCAGAATAAAACTGTGTCACAAAACCAATCATTTCCATAATGTTACTGTCCCTGTGGGTTGCCATTTAGAATGCCTGACACCAAGGCTAGCTGTTCATTTACATGGGTCACATTTTAACTACATAAAGCTGTCAGGTTTCCCTTAAAAAATTACTGCATGTGGAAACTAAGATTTGTTGCAAATTGTGGACCAAGCTAATTGTGAAATCTTCTGTGGAATTTGGTTTAAGAGGAATTTGCCAAGCTAAAAACTAAGCCCATCAGGTTCTGCTCATACAAAATTGATATGCAGGATTCCGGGACTGCACCGCACCGAGAGAATGACCAGCCGTATAAATGTTCTGGTTCCATTAGAACCTGGCCCACACCTTTCACTTAGGGGGGGAAAAACATATAAGGATCCAAGTTTTTTGGCATCAAGCCATTTCTACACTCTGCCATACATTTAGTTACAGAAACACCACTAGTGCCTGTGGCAGCTGTCTGCAAAGACTTAAGAGGAATAATTACTATTTATTTTTAGTCATATGAAGAGGTGTCTGTTGTCTCAGTTTATGTTAATAGTCCAGGTCTTCAAAGCAGCTCTTTGTTGTTAGGCAAAATTATTTTGATCTGCAATGATAGGTTTTGTTGCATTCTGGGAGGCCTATGCATTACTGATGAATCTGGAGGGAGTGTAATATTGAAAGCACAATAGGAAAACAACACTTTACTGGTCTTATTCTTAAACATATTCAACTTGGACCAGAAACTGGCATGTTATAACTCTTATGTTACAAATTTAAGCATGTACTTTTTTAAAAAACTTAACTTGTTGGCACTTGAGAAATAGTACATAGGGGGGACAGGCATGCTAATCATTAAGTTAATTATGAACTACCATAATTTTACAAATGGGGAATAATTTACTCCCAAACTCAATAGATACATACTATTACTACTACTTTGATGTGTTTTATCATAAAGTAGCATAAAATAAAACCCTTTCTTTGTCAGTGCAGCTTCCCTCACTACATACATTATGCCCTAATTTACACAACAGTTTTATAGCTTTAAAATATTTATAAACACCCAATAAAAACATTTATTATCATAGAGGATGGTAGAAAAGAAAGTCTATGTGATATGGGTTTTTAACACTACAGAAATCAAAGATACAGAAAAGTCTTTTCATCAGTGTCGCTGCTGAACTACACTCATTGTGTTTACTTTTCTCTTTTTAAAAGCAAATGTTAGTAATCTGTAACTTGGAATTTGTAAGTATCTGCCCGGTGTAGGAGAAGTTCTGTGAAGCTGCAGCTCCCACTAGTTTAAGCAGAATTTAGGAGAACCGTACTCTTGGCACAGTAGGTTGACCCTATTTTTCAGACTGTTAGGAACGGTTAGATCAGGAGTTGTCAACCGGGGGTGCACGTACCCCTGGGGGTACTTGGGAAGGTGCTAGGGGGTATACATGGGTGGATAGGGATGGAGCAGCACCACCCTGTGCCACTGCTTCCCAGGAGCAGGGTCAGGAGGGGTGAGGGAAGCAGCTCCCCTCTGCAGGCCATGTGGGGAGTGGGGAGGGAAGCTCATATGCAGCAGCCTCTGCTACCATCCACAACCCTGCACCACTGCCGATGCATGTAAGCCCCACCACCCCGCTCTGTGTCCAGCCGCCACCGCCACCAGAAGGGGTTCACTCCTTAAAAAAGGTTGAAAACTCCTGTGTTAGATGAAAGATGATCTAGTTTTAAAAAATAAGGCAGGGATCAGAAAGAAGAAGGCACTGCTGATTGCCAGAGGTGACATGGCTGGCTGTTCCTTGTGGCAGGGTCTGAGGCTACACAGCTACCAAGGCAGTTGGTGGCCAGGGCTTCCTGAGCTGCTGGTGGACTGTGCAGCTGGGGAGTTGGGCAGGATGGAATGCTCAATGCCCAGCAGTCCCTCCTCCGGTGACATGTCACTGGAAGGGGTATGGTGGGGTGGGAACTCGGGCAGGTCACCCATGCTGGTAAAAACTGAATGGTTGTGGCCTTGGTCCAGGGGATGCCAAAATGCAGGTCAGCTGCTGCATAAAGGGCATGGACTTGCAGACGGATGATTGTGGTTGGTCACAGCCGGGTTTGACATGAATGCTTAATAAATAAAAACCTGATTGCCTTTTACGATCAGGTCACAAAGGCCATGGATGCAGGTGTCGCAGTGGATGTAGTCTTTC
>NW_017728994.1:44883516-44887463 GCF_001723915.1 Gavialis gangeticus | reverse complement strand
CATGATCCGGGGACAACAGGGCAGACCCTACAGTGAGAGACTGCGGGACCTGAACCTATTCAGCCTCCACAAGAGAAGGCTGAGGGGGGACCTGGTGACCGTCTATAAACTCACTAGGGGGGACCAGAAGGGTTTGGGGGAGACGCTGTTTCCCCTAGCGCCCGCTGGCATAACAAGGAGTAATGGGCACAAGTTGATGGAGAAAAGGTATAGATTGGACATCCGCAAAAACTACTTCACAGTTAGGGCGGCTAGGAGCTGGAACCAACTTCCAAGGGAAGTGGTGCTAACCCCTACCCTGGGGGTCTTTAAGAAGAGGCTGGATGCCTACCTGGACTCATTTGAGTCCCGTTTTTGTTTTGGGGTTGTTTTTTTTTGTTCTCCCGCCCTGGCGGGGGGCCGGGCTAGAAGATCTACTAGGTCCCTTCCGACCCTAAATCTATGAAACTATGAAATATAGTGTTCTCTTCAGGGCACATGAGAATAGATTCATAGTGCATGCATAAAGAATTAGAAAAAAAACCCAGCCCCTTGCATTAGTCCTCTCAGACACAAAGAATGACTACCAAAAACTACCACATTTCTGCTAATCTGACTATAGAAGATTTCTAAATGAATGGGATGTATGAAAGTAGTTTTGGAGCAGATATGTACATGTCTGTGCTGGTGCTGAAATCAAGGAATGGAATCCAAGTTGAGGGCTCTAAAATTAGTTACAGGAATAACAGTGATTTGATTTTCATAGGCAATAAGAAATAGAAAAGAAAGGCTTTCTTCATTTTTCTTGTCACCTCGGATACTTAGCTTGTATATGTTCTGTCTTTCATTTTCTTGTTAGCTTTGATTAGAAGTGCATCTGGACTGGGACTGTCTCTTACTACATATTTGGAAAGTTCCTACCATTAATTATGTGCCACTGTAAGCAAAAACATAATTGGGAGCACTTTCATGAGCCACATACACTCATTTGACAGAATTTTGCCTTAAGTTGTAGGTATGCACACTTAGTTTTGTGTGAGCTGATCATGTGCATCTGAGATAACTGAAAGATTTTGTGCACCAGTTTCTTTCCCCTAGATTAGCAAGCTTCATAATATTGTCAAAACATCATGTTTATTTCAGTGCATTATTAAAATAAAGGAATACTTCTTGGCCTGCTAATCCATCTCTATACTTTATTTGAAAAATACTTTCCCTGAATATTCCATCTCTTTGGGACACTGGGCTAGATCCAGAGTGGTTCTACAGGTACTTAAACAGGACTTGCCCTGATTGCCCATGCTCAATTTTGGAGAGCTAAGTTCCTCAAATGGCCACACTTGGGATTCCAGGCATGGCCAAAACCAATTCAATTTTATCACCTAATCTAACTTTCACCTAAGCTCTATTGCAATCCACATTGATTTCATTTCCTGAACCAATGAAACACTGCATAACACCAGGTTATTTTTACTGACACAGTGGGTACTTCTACACATGCCATTAAGGCAATGTGATAAACTCTGGCACAGTTTGCACTAGAGAAAACTGCTCCTGGGCACAGCATTTACATGTACACCCAGAACCACACCACTTTGCGCCAGGGTGGAGCAGTCCTGGCCTGGCAGCAGGCTTGCAGGGTTAGCCCTGAGCTCCAGGTGGCAGCTTCAGCTGGCGGAGGGGTGGCTGGGCAAGGATGTTAAAGTGCAGGGCTAGGCAGCAGACAGCCCCCACACTGTAGCACCTTCATGCCCCAGCCAGCCCCCATCACCATCTACACGTGCATTTCACGTAGTAGCACTAGACAGTACTGTTCCTGACAGTAATTATCCTACAGTGCAGTTAATTAATTTAATGTGTCCTAACACCAGCACACATGTAGACTGTGATGCTTTATTGTGGAGCTGATTAATCAACTCTGCGGTAAAGGGCAGGTGTAGAGGCACCCAGTATGCGTTAGTTCTCCAATACAGCTGGAATCCTCAGCAGAAATCAGCAGAGTGGTATTACAAAGGAAGCAGTTTTAGAAGACTTCTAATTAATAAATCAAAGTATATGTTAGTACTCAATATGAAGAGACATTGTAAGATGTGGGCAGCTAAGTCAGATCCCCAACTGCAATGTTCAGATTGGCCTACAAGACAAAGATATAAGAGAGGAATCTGTCTAGTTAAGGATTTAGCTGAGTGCTTTTGATTATCAAAAAGCAGTGTGGTCCAATTACAGCCTATCTGTTTTCAGGATTTCAGTAGCTTGAGTCTTTTACCTTTCTTGTCGGTCTGTGCACTGTTTCTGAGAATTAGTAGTAGGATCCTTTCAACTCCCTAGACTTACAGGAGAATAAGCCAAAGCTAAAGCAGCTAAGGAAAATTGTTTCCCCCAAACTAAAAAACAATGAACAAAAAAGCCAGAGAAAAAATAAGATGGAAGAAAAAATAACTTAAACTTTCTGTCACTGAGCTATTTTGCCAGTTGAGCAGTGAAGCAGGGGACCCTAAAATCACAAAAAATAGAGAAATTAAGAGAGACCACTGAGGAACTTCTGTGGATACAGTTCACTTCATGCAGCAGTAGATGGAGCTAATTAACTGCTCTTCATGATTGGATGAACTGATAAGAATGGCAAATACTAGTTATGGATGACTCTAGGGGAAGCTGAAATTTATATTGCGGCAACTACGTCATGTTTGCAACAATACATGAATTAAAAACAGAGGGGGTAAAAAAGCCCCGTCAGGCAGGCTGCAGCAGGTTCTTGTGCTTTGCTTGAAAGTTCAGACATTCTGGTCATCCTTATCAACACACATTAACTTACCAAGTCATGGGTGCTTCAGCCACTTAAACTCTGGATAGAAAGTGACAAGCAGAACCATAACACCTTGCGGTTTACTGACCTGAATTTGTTGTCACTTTCTTTCTCCTTGTTTCTCCGAACATAGTTATTCTCCCCGTAGTTAGTCAATATATTTTCAGCACTAGTATAACACTGCCAATTTAAATAGACAGCTCCTCCAAAGTCTGGTGGAAGAATATGTATGGTTTCCCTATAGAGATATAATAATCCTGAATAAACTTTTGGGTAGTTTACTGGATAACAGCAAGCAGCTGACATTACCTGGGTCACTTTAAGCCTGAAAGATGATTCAGATCATTGGAAAAGTTTATGTAGAGGAGTTGCTGAAACTCCGGGAGACTGTTGGGCTGATTAAGCAAGTTACTGAATGAAAAAAATATTGGGACCTGGTTGGTAAACACTACAGTGAAGTCTGTTTATTGTGCATCTGTAGAAGCCTGCAAGTTCTTCGTGACTTTGTAATTGAAAACAGGGTTTTACTTCAATGATACTACCAACTTTGACTTTTCACGTTTCCATCTGGAGATATCTTTCTTCCCCAACCCCGTCCTACATCCACCCTCAAAGACAGAAGGAAGAGGGGGCAATTTTGGTATCCGAATCCCTGGATTTGAATCTACCCCTATACTGGGGTCTGGGCTAGATTCCAAAATTGAAAGAACCTGTTTTTCCACCTCAGCCTCAGTATACCCAAAATCTCAGAAGAAAAACAACATGGTCTTTTAGCACTATCAAGTCTGATTAAAAGCTATAAATCCAATTCATTCTTTATCCCTTGTCCGATTTAAAAACAGTCCAGCTTTAATCACTGATTAGTCTAAATAAATGCCTAAAAACATTGTTAAGTAATGGGTAGTCAGGACGGTATTCCTTCCTTTGCAAGGAGAGAGAATTGATTTTGGATTCTCAACAGGAGAAAAAGATCTGTTACCAAGGTAACTTGGTCTGAGTTTCTCAGTCAAGGACTATACTGTAACTTTTCCAGCCTAGTTAAAGGCAGGTCTGGAGTGAAGATGGAGCAATGGTTGACATGGCACTGACCTCTAACAAGGGTTTAGCTATTTTGACAATTGAAGAAATTGAAAAAAAAAAAAAAATCAAAAAACAAACAACA
>NW_017728994.1:44874066-44878516 GCF_001723915.1 Gavialis gangeticus | reverse complement strand
AAAAAAAAAAAAAAAAAAAAGCAACAAACGAACCCACTTGCTTTTTACCTCACTAGGGAAATTAGAACTAAAATGGTGTCACAACACCAGTGACTGCACGTGACAAAAATCCTTCCTATTTATTAGTAAAACCCCGCCCCCAAAAAAACCAAAAACAAAAAATCTAACACGTGGGAGTCTGAAGTCTACATTGATGTTATTTCTAGTGCACATGCCTTAGACCCCTACATTTGCATTGATAATATGATTATGGGGCACATCCATAATGGGGTACCCTAGAACTAGCAGCAAAACATACAGAAAAACATGCTGGAGTGGCAATGACTCCAACATGTCAACTGTTTGTCATTTTGTGTAGCCTGGCACCTCACACATCCTGCACGAACCCTTCATCAATCCAGTTTTCTTTTTGACCTGGGCACTAGGAAGGATGTTTAATGAGGAACACACCTGGGAACCCTCTAGCAAGATTCCAAGGCTGTTCGTAATTCCTTCTCTTTTAACAGACAGATGGAGAAGTGTACCTTAAGTAATGCTTTGATCTGATATGCAGTTTCATGGTATTCACATAATATAGCCATCAGATTATTGGTCCCTGTTCTGGCCCTGTTTAGCTTTGGACTAGCTTAGGTAATTACCCCGTCCAACTGTTCCTACAGTATCTCAGGTTCCAAGAAAAGTATGTGGTTCCATCCCAAGCTCTCCTTTGCCTAATCTTTAACTGTAACCCTTTAGTAAATAGAAACATAGTTTTCCCTTAGGTGGCTCATCCTTGGACAACAAAGGGAGTTTTACCACCAGGCATAAATATAGAATCCAAGGGTACTGTTTTGTTTGTTTGGATGGAATAAATGAACCCAAAGGGGTGAATAAGTTAATATAACTTTGTCACTAAACAGTAGGCCTGAGCAAAGTGGCTACTATTTGCTTCAGATTTAGATTTGGCCGATTCGTGAGACATAGTCCAAACAATGTTTTGCTAGCTTCGATATGTAATCTGATATCATGGTATGAGTTGGACCTTTGTTATCTTATTTAGGGTACAGTGTCCTGCACATCTATAACAAGAGTTTTTTAAACTCTTGTGTTTCCGTCTAAGTTCTTAAAACATTTGCTCACTGGGGTCAGTTCTCTTTCTTTCTCTGCTGTGGAACTTATAAAGTATCATCTTTATCAAAGGTGTCACCAGACAAGCTCTTCATTCATTTCATATTAGCCAATCCCATATCAATCCTATACATGCTGTACCAATGTAGACTCCTTGAAATGGTCTTGTACCATGGTCTAAAGTACAGACTAATATTCTGCATTTTGAAAAGTCCAGCCCTGACCCATCCAAAAGCATGTCTAAAAATGGTAGTCTGCTTTCTCAGAACCAAATTTTATGTGAGTTTTTATGACCTCCTTATCTTTGTCCCACTTTGTAGCTTGGCTTCCTTATCCCACAATGAGATGTTTTCTATAAGTTTGTTTTAAATGCCCTTGGCTCCTGTCCCTTTGGTCCTTTTCTGAGTTGGACTCCAAGGTACTTCTCTGCAACCTTCTGCCAATTCCTAGACTTATGCTCTGTTAGCTGCAGCGATTATCCTAATCCATCAACTATGGCTTGACAGTTTGGTACTAGGAATCAGGCAATCCACAATCCCAGCCTTATGTGGCATCCCAGATGCTGGGCAGCACCTAATGCCAACATGTCAGGTTGTTGCTAACTCCAACACTTGACCCTGATATTGAGGAATCTCTAACCTCTCATTACGAGCACCAGAGCCTCATGCATGCCTTGGCATCTACACAGGCAGGGCCGTCCCTAGGGTACAGCAAATCGGGGCGACCACCCTGGGCCCCACACTTCAGCATCTGAGGAATGTGGCAGAGGTGCTGCCTAGTGCCCACACTGTGGCACATCCTGGCCTGGAGCCCCTGCGAGGCTGCTGGACACAGCAACTCGGTTTGGCTCAGGGACCCCCTCTGCAAGGCTGTCCCCAACCCAGCTTGCCCTGCCTGGTGCAGCCCTAACCTTGGCTGCCTCATGCTGCAGGTGGCTCCCACAGTGGGCTGTGCCAGTGGCAGCACCTTCAGTGCCAGGTCCAGGGCCAGGGCTGCCACCTCCATCCCACGCTGTAGCTTGCACTGTCCAGCTCTCTTAAGGGGGCCCTGCACAGACTGATTTGCCCTGGGTCCCACACCTCACTAGAGTCAGTCCTGTACACAGGTAAGTGGTTTCAACCTCTGAGAAAGTCCCCAGCTGTCATTGCTTTTCTTTCCACCTCCTTACAGCTCTGTAGGCAAGAGGGTACAGAGAGATCTGCCAAGGAATCAATCATCTTAAAGTGAACAAAACTCTGGCTTGCATCCATAGATACTTCTCAAGCAAATCTCGGGATGTCATCCTCCCACTGCACTCGGCCTTGGTGAGGCTGCAGCTGGAGTACTGCATCCAATTCTGGGCTCCCCAATTCAAAAAGGATGTGGAGAAGCTTGAGAGAGTCCAGAGGAGAGCCATGTGCATGATCAGAGGGCAGGAGAACAGACCTTATGATGAGAGGCTGAGAGCCATGGGACTCTTCAGCCTGGAAAAGCACAGGCTCAGGGGGGATCCGGTGGCAGCGTGTAAGTATATAAGGGGTGTACATCAGGATCTGGGGAAACACCTGTTCACCAGAGCACCCCAGATCAAAGGTCAAATAGTCACAAACTCCTCCAAGACTGTCTTAGGCTGGATGTAAGGAAAAACTTCTTTACTGCCTGAACCCCCAAGGCCTGGAATAGACTCCCTCCAGAGGTGGTGTAGGCACCTACTCTGGACTCTTTTAAGAAACATTTGGACGCCTATCTTGGTGGGATCCTATGACCCCAGCTGACTTTGTGCCCTTTGGGTGGGGGGCTGGACTGGATGATCTTTCGAGGTCCCTTCCAGCCCTAATGTCTATGAAATCTATGAAATCTTGCCCTTCCAAGGCTCATTCACCCACCCATGACAAGGAGAGACTTTTACTAGAATTAGACACCCACACTTGCTACCTGAGGCAAGCAGGGTTTGACCCAACCTCAGGAAGAACAGCTGTTGTCCTTCCTGGGTGCAAGAGTCTCAACCTCTGTACTAATGACTCGCCACGTGTGCCAGCCTTTACTCACCACATGTGCCAGCCTTTATTACAACCTTGGAGGGGAAGGGTGATTTCCAACCTGTTCTTGATGGAAAACCTCTAGTCACATTCATGCTTATGGGAATTCTTTCTAACATCTGATATAAATGCTCCACAACTATATGCAGCCACAACAGGCTCCTCTGCTGCCTGTCTCTTTGCCTTTTGTTTTTCAAGGAACTTTGCCTAGGGAAAAGTCCTTTAAGCCCTTTAAGAGTGTTGGGGAAGGCCGCTGCATCATCTAGTTCTGAAACCCAGAGGGATCCAACCTACTCCAATTTACAGTTCCTGCCTGTATTAAAAAACATTACTGCAATGATTATATTCTTAGTTATACCTATGTAACCCTCCCCCACTCCAAAGTTAATGCATTTTTCTGGTATAAGTGGATTTTTCAGTTTAATTTAAACACCATTCTAGGGGATATAAGATGAACTAAAAATCTAAATGCCATACTTACAGCAGAATTAGAGAGGATTCTCTTCCCCACCCTGCCCAGCTACCTCAAAGGAGACATGGAGAGAGAATAGGATAAAAACTCATAGGTAACTCAGAAAACATTATATTTTGAGGTGAATGGATAGAACTTTGGTTTTATAAAAATGAAAATGAAAGTTAAAATGTGGGTTTGCAGCTGAAAAAATGTATTACACTCTCCTCCCAACACACAATTTGTTTCTGCAACCCTAGTTCTGCTACAGTTCAACGGGACTACAGATTTTGCAATGCAGACATATGGTGTTTGTAGAAGTTCTTAGTTGGAGTCTGAAAAATTAGCTAGTGATCAGAAGAGGGTGCTATTCACTGAAGTGATATTTAGAAATTGTTTCAATCATTGTGGTGTTATTTTGCAGAGTTTTCTTATCTCTGTCTGCTGGGATTAATAAAATGCTTATCATGAGACATTCTGTGAAGAGTTTTTATTATACTAAATATATTGTTCCCCATTCTGCACTGAGAGTAAAATATTACATGTAATACTTGATCAATCCTAGAATTTTGTAAATAGAGCAAAATATTTTCCACAGATTATTTTATAGTGAATTTGCTTTGGCTGTGTTCATATGCTTTTTTAATAATATTTGCTTTCCATACATATTTATTCATGTAGTCTAGTTTTATTAAAATTAATATTTGCAGTAAGTGAATTAAAAAAAAACCATGCATGAGTATTTATGGAAAACATTTCAAATGAGCAGCAATTCATAACAGTAATATTTGCATGTTTCCTATGTGGCAGAAAGCCACCTTAGTTTCTCCCCAAAAATCTCTGCCCTGTGACACTGTGATTTAAATCTCTGTGC
>NW_017728994.1:44861270-44869066 GCF_001723915.1 Gavialis gangeticus | reverse complement strand
AGACTAAGGGAGACTATACCTTTTTGCCCCCAGACTTGGGGAAGTACCCCAAGTGCCTGTACTGGGTTGAGTACCCGTGGGACTTTAGGTCTGTGTTACCCCAAGGACACAGGGCCGCGAGACAGTCCATTCTTGGGGTGGTGGCAGCACGTTACCCCCAGACTAGCGAGTGTGCTCTGGGAGAGGGGTCGGCCGGACATAAGGCGCCCCTAGGGAGGCATTCGGAGCCTGGAAGGTGGTCGAGCGCAGGGAGGTGGGTGGCTCAACGCAGGAGCACCCCCTACTGGCCCGCCTCATGTGGTGGAAACAACGGAGGGATACGAATACCCAGCTGTGTTCCTGAGGTGGGATCTCTGCACCCGCCACATCCTACATCATAAAAAGAAACAATAACATTTAACTGAAATGAGCTGTTGCAAATAACCAAGACATCATAAATGTCTATTATGCATAGACAATTTATTAATTGGAGTTTGGGGATCAAATTAATGGACAATCAGTGCAGTTAATCAATCAAGTGATTTTTAAAGGCCTGATTTAACAAAGTATTATCTGGAAAAACTGTATATGGATGTGTGCTTTGTTTTAATGAAGTGGATTAATCATAGAATTAAATGATTCTGTAATTGATAATATATATGGCTTCTTCAGACTTTTGGAGGTATTCTAAGATAAAGAAATGATGCTTTACTGGCTTGACTAAAACACCAGTACTAAGTCAACTGTCTTGTTCCCAGATGCGTGCACCCCTGATCAGCATGCTTCCAAAACCTCAGTGTAGTTCAGTACCCAGTGCAAGGTGCCATTGTGGCCAGGGAACTACAGGAAAATCTAGCACTATTAAGCAAATGGGCAACTAAATGGCAAATGAAATTCAATATAGATCAAAGTGGGCAAAAATAACCCAAACTATATCTGTACTTTGTTGGTTCTAGTTTAGTTGTTACCACTGGAAAGAGATATGGGAGTCATTGTGGACAAGTCACTAAAAACTTCAGCTCAGTGCTCAGCAGCACTTTTTTCTGTATAATGCCATGCATACATGGAATACAGTGCACCTAACTGAAATACAAAACATAAAATATTTAGATTCAGGTTACTACCATCAGTTTCCTCCAATCTTTATAGTAAGTAGGCCCATTAAACTCAATACAATATTACTGGCATTGCATAGCTCATATATTTGATTTTTCACATTTTATAGAGACCCCGTTCTTAAACTGGCTATTTTACATTATATTAGTAGCTAAAATGGAAATTGTTCAGCTACATTATTCCATTTAGCTAATAAGGTTTGGCCTGACAAGAAGCCAGCTGACAAGATTATAATTGTGTTGAGGTTTGCTGTGTCTAGTTTTAAAGGTACAAAAGCATTCATATACTCGTGCAATTGCAACTGCTTTGAAAAATGACATGATTGTCTAATCTTGAATATATTTGCATGTAAAAACAATGGACTTTGTATGTGAAGTGAAGTATTCAGCATCTGGAACAAATTTAGCTTTAAGATTAAATGCATGGAAATCTTGAATTGTGGCTTAAAAAACCCGTTAGGTTTCTTCACTGACATGGGGGGGGGAAAAAAAAAAAAATCACTGCTTTGGGGGCTTTCTTGTACTTAATAGCAGTGATTGAAATGAATGTAATAAGCTACTCTCTCTTGCTGTCTCCCTGAGAGTGTGAGTGTATCTATGTACATGGAAAGTATGGCTTTCTAGACTAGCATTCTAATGGGTATATTCTTTAGCACATCACAGAATCATAGCAAGTTAGGGTTGGAAGGGACCTTAGGAGATCATCTACTCCAACCCCTTGCTCAAAGCAGGACCATTGCCTACAAGATCATCCCAGCCAAAGCTTTGTCTAGCCAGGTCTTGAAAGCCTTCAAGGATGGAGATTCCATAACCCACCTGGGTAACCTGTTCCAGTGTTTTACTACCCTCCTAGTGATAAAATTATTTCTAATATATAACCTAAACTACCCTTGCTGCAATTTGAGACTGTTGCTCCTTGTTCTGTTATCTGCCACCACTGAGAACAGTTTAGCTCCATCCTCTTTTGAATCCCGCTTCAGGTAGTTGAAGGCTGCTATTAAGTCCCCCCTCAGTCTTATCTTCTCCAGATGACATAAGCCCAGTTCCCTTAGTCTTTCCTCATAAGTCACATCCCCCAGTCCTCTCACCATTTTTGTCACCCTCCACTGGACTCTCTCCAATTTGTCTACATCCTTTCTGTAGTAGGGGGCCCAAAACTGGACACAGTACTCCAGATGTGGCCTCACCAGTGCTGAATAGAGGGGAAGAATCACTTTCCTTGACCTACTGGCAACACACCTACCTATGCAGCCCAGTATGCCATTAGCCTTCTTGACAACAAGGGCACACTGCAGGCTCATATTCAGCTTATTGTCCACTGTAACCCCCAGGTCCTTTTCTGCAGAGCTGCTGCCCAGCCAGTGAGCCCCAGGCCTGTACCCATAGATTGTTCCATCCTAAATGCAGGACTTTGCACTTGTCCTTGTTGAACCTCATGAGATTCTTTTTGGCCCAATCCTCCAGTTGTCTAGGTCACTCTGAATCCTAGCCCTACCCTCCAGTGTATCTTCTACTCCCCCCAGCCTGGTGTCATTCTCCCAGCTTGGTGTCATCTACAAACTTGCTAAGGCTGCAGTTTAAGCCATCTTCCAGGTCACTGATGAAGACATTGAATAAAGAGATGTTTTTCAATTCATTTAAGAACTGCTTTTCAATTACTAGCATCAACAGTCAGGTCAGAATTCAAACCAAGTAATAAACAGAGTTTCTGGATGTCAACTTGCTGAGAGGAGTTGCTTCTGAATGCAATCTTTTGGGAAATAGTTAAGAAAGCAAGAGGAGAAAAATAAAGAGACCCTGAACCACTAAGTCAATTTACACTTACTGGGAAATGGCCGATACTGGACTCTGCTGTAAGGAAAATCTATCTTTAACCTTTTTAGATGCAGGATCAAGACATTTAGTAATACTAAAAAACTGAAAAGAATTGAATGAGAAAAGTAAAGGAAGCATGGACATAAAAATATTTTTCTTTTTCCTGTGAAGTTTCACTTTTGAAGAATGAAGTAGCACAGCAGATAGCATTTTGTTAGCACCGTGACAAGTTTTTCCTTCTCTGATCCATACTGTAGGAACTACTCTGAAACATGATTGTACTGTGCATTCACCATTCGTTCCAAATGACACAAGGGCTCAGCATTACTTCAGCCTTCTTTAGGGTTGTGGCACAAGAACAAAGAAAACAGCTAGGGGGACATCAGTATCCCTACAAACCAGAAGGGACTCCTACTCTAATCTTGTATAGGCCAATATGGAGGGGAGGTGGGTGGCCTGTAATGGCAGGTCAAAGTAAAGACAATTGTGTTACTGGAAAATAGGTGTTCCTACACATTATGGAGAGGGTGAAAAGGAGCAAAAGCCAATATTGTAGCCATTTAGTGACTGGGGGGAGGGAGTGGGACACTGGTCAAGCCAAGTTACAAGGGAGAGGAAGAAATAGGAGTAAAAAAGAATTAGAGAGGTGTGGCAGGAGTCCTACTTTCGAAGCCCCTCTGGAAGTGTGGCTCCGCCCTCCTGCAATGGGCCAACCGGCTGCTTACTCACCTGCCATGCCTTGATCTTATTTTGATTAATAGATGATTGTAATCAGCGGGAGACTGCCCATTTCTACACGCCCTCATGACAGGGGGCACTGCCTGCAGCTCCTTTTCCTCCCCTATACCACAGCCCAAGCTTCGCAGATGGTGCTGGTGTGATCTGACTTGGGCCCTGTTATATCTCGGCCTTCCTCACTCTCGGGGCTCCCCGCTGCTCCTCCTCACTCTCTCTCGGGGCTGGGCCAATGCACCCCGCAAAATACTGTGCCTTCTCCGGTGCCAGGAAACCCCATGCTACTGGGAAGTCCCTATGAAGCCTCCTCCAACCCCTAATAGCCTCATCCAGTCCTCCAGTAAAATAGTGAACATAAAACACATAGCCCCTGGGCTACAACATAAAAGCTAGACCGTCCTGGTTAGAAGAAAACAATAGTACCTCCCTACCAGGGACAGCGAGCACACCAATCCCCTCAGCAGGACCTAGGAAATGTTCCCACCATCCAGGTTCACCTCTTTGTGCTGGCCAAGTTCCTCCTCCCTCAGCCTCCGGAGGGAAACTGCTCTCCTGGCCGCCTGCCTGGGCTTAAGAAGGGCCAAGCTCCGCCCCTTCCTGTCTCTATGTTTACCCTGGTTGCCCTAGCAACCAGCACCTGGGCAGTGCCAGTGACTGGCAGCTGAGCTTCCCTCTCCCCCCCACCAGGGGTCTCTCCCGAGCCATTTCTGCTCTCAGTCGCAGGGCACCTACAAGCTCTGCAACAAGAGGCCATACAAAAATGAAAAGGCAAAGGAGATACAGGCTTCTCAGTCACCTTGATCTTGAAGGTGACTCCACAGTGTTCACAGAGAGATGTGCACAGCACTCTTATTGACCTCATGAAGACTTGGCCTGGCAGAATATACCCTAGTGATCTGCACTGCAGATATTTTAGCTGCAGTGCAGATTGGAGAGAAGAATTGTGCCTGTAAGGTATAATGAGTATTACAAATAAAAATGCATGTATGGCATGATCTGAGAGCTAGTAATGCACTGTTTTAGATGTTCTTAGCAAATTCAGTCAATTTCATCTAAGGGATTATAATAATGTTAGCAATAATCACTCAATTTCTATATGCCTGCAAGAAAATTGGCACAGGTGTAAAGAGAACCCTACAAGATGACATTTATGAATTGACATTTTTCAATTATTAGAGACTCTGTGATGACTCTCCAGAAACACACACAGCAATAGACTTTGAGCGATTGCCCCTGAAGCTATTCATCACAAATTAGGAAGCAGGTTTACTGGGAGTTACAGCAGAATGTGGGGAAAAACATGTGTATATCACAGCCATTTCCAGAACGTATCTCTGAACTGTGATAGGAGAGACAGAAAACTTTAAACTCCCCTTGTACTGTCTCTGAATCTGAGTGTAGGATGGACAGAAAAGCCACAGCGCTGGTCAGATTTTCAGAGTTCACCCCCATTTAGAAACCAACATGGGGCACTCTTCCATAGAGAACAGACTGGAACTCAGGAGACTTGAGTTCACTCTCAGCTATGTCACCATATTGGCTGGTGACTTCGAACAAGTAATTTTATGACTCCACACCTCAGTTTAAGAACATAAGAAGTGCCATACAGGGTCAGACCATAGTCCTCCTAGCCCAGTATCCTGTCTCTAACAGTGGCAGAAGTAGAAGCTATAGTGGGAGCTATACAGGGAGAGCACCAAACCAGATATCAGAGTGACCTGTCCCCTATTCAATACCCTCTCTGGCATTCACAATTTATCGGGTCCAGGATGCCAGAGAAAGGACCTCTAACCATTCTATTTAATGGCCATTAACAGATCTATCACCCATTAATTTACCCAGTCCCTTTTTGAACTTGGCTTTGCTATCTGCCTCTACTACCTCTTGTGGTAATGAATTCCACAAGTTAACTATGTGTTGCATACAAAAGTACTTTCTCTTTCTAGTTTTAAACCTGTCACTTCCTAATTAGGGTGCTCCCTAGTTCTGGTATTCTGGGACTTGGTGAACAACAGTTCCCTGTTCATCTGGTCCACATCCTTGATGATTTCATAGGCCTCTATCATATCCCCCACCTCAATCTCCTCCTTTCCAAACTGAAGACATTTTAGTCTTTCCTGGCATGGCAACTGCCCCTGATCATTTTTGTTGGTCTTCTCTGTACCTTTTCTAATTATACTACATCCATTTTGATACATGGCCACCAGAACTGCAAACAGTATTCAAGATGTGGGTACACCATCCATGCAATGGGGATAATTATACTCATCTTTATAAATAATTTTCATGACAAGCACTGTACAAAAGCAAGGTGTTATTATTACATTACCTAAGAAGGATAGAGTTTCATTGTATTGAGAACCTAGGCCAGGTTATGTAGGGCCATTTTTCTATATAAACTGTCTTTTCATTTTCAAACTTGAATCTGAACAGCTTTTGGCAATACATTTCCACAAATCCAGAAAAAGCTTTTTAAACAGTTTGTTATCCATCCAGATAGCACAATACACACTGAAGCACTCTCATGGTTAAATGCCAGTACAAACACAATATGCTGGAGATACCCATTCACAGCTCAGTTATATTTGCAGTAGCAAAGTACTGTGAATAACCTGTGTAACAGGTAAGTGAATCAGTAGCATTACAATTGATTTATTATAAAGTTTGGAACACTGTTTGTTTGAATGTGATACAAGAACAACCTGAGAATATTTTATAACTTCATGAACTGCTAAGTATTTTACTTTAAAGCAAAAAGGTATTTTACATATATTACAGGTGTAAGTTAAACACACCAAATGATTATGCACTCCTTTCATAACCCAATGTGAACTGATTGTTTTCTTCCCCCAAATCATTTGAACATGTTCTTTCTAAGGCCTTTCACTCAGTAAAGAGTGCATAGCCAAATTATTCCACTGTTCAAAATATACGAGGGCAGTGCTGTGATTAATAAGCTCCGAAAAAGAATTTATATTGGATATTTGTGCCTTGGGTTGTTTCCATCTCCCCTAGCACCACCAGAGGGGGCAAATGGGCTGTGACTATCTGCTCCTCTGGCTCCAATATCTGGCAGATCAACAGGCTGTAAATCCTCAAGGCTTTTCATGTTCTTAAACAATCACATTTTTTGCTCCTCTTGTTCTTATGGCTGGCCCAGAAAGCCTGATTTGATTTTTATATATGGCAGCTGCAGCTCTGTTTATTGCCTGATTCAGCTAATGTTTTAACTTCACATGTTTTTGTGCTGCTTGTATTGTTTACTAATTGTATTGTTTACTAATTGTATTGTTTACTAATAAATATTTTGCTGGCTCATAAAAAAGCATAATCAGAAAACTCTTAGTAAGGCTGATTTACACCTGCCTTAATTAGCAACATTTATATACACAAAAGCCATGAGTAAATTTATTTTATGGCCCCCTATGGCTGTGTCCAGACCAGTGAGCACATGCCTGTTGCAGCATCTCAAAGCAGTGTGAAATGCCACAGGAGGCATGTCATGAATGAAAAAATAGTCCCTCTAAATTTGTTACTGGAAAATCTGGTATCAAAAGAAAACACCCTGGAAAAAAGTGATGCAGATCACATTCCTTTAGTGTGCCTGGAGGCAAACAGAGGCTGGGTCCTCCAAGGAGATGCTCTAGCACCGAGCCAGAGCGTCTCTATGCTTGCCGCATGCCACTGCTGCTCCAACATGCTGCCACAGCATGCTGGGGAAAATAGAAGTGGGGCAAGGCTGGCAGCAGTGGCTAGGACTTGGGCTCTGTCCCTGATAAGCAGGGGCATGGGGGTGGGGGAACTGGAGGGGCTGCCACATGCGCACCCCCAGCCCCTCTGCAGCGCACAGCTCCTGGCGCTAGCAGCAGCAGCAGCCAGCTGGGCTGTCAGGGCAGTCATTCCCACTGGAGGCACAGCCCTCAGGCCAGCTCTATTTGCTGTGTGCAGCCCCTGGGTCTCAGGTAGCACTGTGCTACTGCAGGGCTGTCTGCAGTGGACCATGAATATCTCAATGGCCCAGCAGGCTGGTGCTGCCAGTGCCAGGGCTGTGCACCACAGATGATGGAGGGGTGGGTGTGTGGTGGCCCCCACACAAATCCCACACCACCCCATACCCACCTCCCTACAGACCCACCCACCCACAAAACCCAT
>NW_017728994.1:44858836-44860942 GCF_001723915.1 Gavialis gangeticus | reverse complement strand
CTCTCTTTTTTTTTTTATATATATATAGTTGTGTTGCATTTTAATTGTGGAAGAACACAGATTTTGGGGGATTTTAATGAGTGAATTTTGGATTTTTTTATTAGAGAATTTGTTATTCTTAAACAGGGAACACCAGGATTCCTACTACTGAGGCAAGTGGCAGGACTCTGGCAGAGGAACCTACCCAGGGCTGGAACCGGTGACCCAGCTGAAGGGCAGATAAGGTGGCCATTTGGGGCCAGAAGGACACACTTCGACAATTCAAAGCAGGCCACCACAACGAGCACATCTTCTGGGCAATAGCTGCCCAGTTGGCAGGGAGGGGGAACACATGGAAGCAGTGTCACACGAAGGCCAACTGTGCAGCCATGGCCAACTGGCAGCAGGCCTAGAGGTGCAAACAGCTCTGCTGCAGTGTCCATACCAGGTAGCCATACAGGCAGCCATGCAGTCCCCATTGAGGTCTGGCATGTGTGCAGACATGGGGCTGAAGGTCCAAGGGGTTGTATACTGTCGCAGGTGGCAGCGGGTCACAACCAGGCAGCATCCCCCACTGCCAGACTGCTGCAGTGAGCAAAGGGTGAAGAGACCCCTCTAGGTCAGGGCTGCTGCACCAGTCTAGCTGGCACAGGGGGTTAGTGTTCCCAGATACCAATTGGCCAGGCTTCAGAAGCTCCTGAGGGCAGGTAGCTTTGAGCTGCTCACTAGGTTAGCTTTTTGTACTGCTGGGGACAGCAGAGGTGCTCATCCCAGCCTCCAGCTCCCTCTAGCTGCAAATCTGGGAGAAGCTGGGCAGGGTCAGTTTGCCCCAAGTGGCACAATTGCCCCACACCAAAGTGCATGTTCAGGCACATGTGCGGAGACATAAATCTCCAGCACAAATTTGTGCCACTGCTGTTTGAGCTTCTGCAAGCACACATGCCTATATGTATAGAATCAGCCTATGGAACAAGGAAACCTTTTGATTATGGAAGCACCATTTTTTAAAATTATGAAACAAAAACAATGGCCAACCCTACAGGCTCATGAAAGTTTGTGTGCTCCTTGCACACTGATTCATCAGGCGCTCAGAACCCTTAAACAACCATCACTCAGTCTCTACTGAAGTAGGAACAGAGGAGATGGAAAGGATCCAGCTTCCTTTTCCCAGTGCCTAGGTCAGTGAGAAATGCCGCTTTTCAGGTCCCAGAATTGACCTCAGAATAAAAAAAGAAAACAGATCATATGGAATTATATGATAAACCCATTACAAAGGACATACAACCTGATTCTGAAGTCTTTACTCAGGTCACGTTCCCTGTAAAATCAATGGGGAATTGCCAACCTGAATAAAGGCTGTGTGTGTCAACTCCAGTTTTTTAAATCAGAAAAAATGGAGCTTTATAAACACCCGGCTCACAGAACACAGAAGTCTGGATTTAAAACATGCCTTTGTACAAGTCTATTTCCTCTTCTGTAAGAAAAATAAAAAGAACAATGAATATTGTATAGTCAATTTTTCTATATTTATACATATAGAGCCAAAAAGTTATTTCCTCATCACAATGGGTATAATTGTGTCAGTTCAAATAACTCACAGACATCACCACAATACATAGAACTATTCAGGACAAGATAAATATAATCCTTTTTGGAATTACCACACTTGGCAGATATGCTAAATGACTACATGAAAGTTTTTTAAACTGCTTCACACCGAGGCAGTGATTCCAGCTATTCATGGAGCGTCTCTTCATCATATAAGATAGCTGATCTCTAAAACCTTTTAATCTGCACTGGTTTTGAGGTTCCAATCCATTTTTCCTTGCAGGGTTGAGGTACTACTCATGGGATATGGTTCCAATATTATACCAATGATTTACAAATTGTATGTGACTCACCTAGGAGTTTTGCTTCAGTAAAGTTCAGTGGTGATCCTTGTGTTTAGAGCTGTTGTTAAAAGATTAAAAAAGTGTCATGGTTTTAAAATATCTGCAATCTAGAAATGCATGAACAACACATGCTGCCAGCAGCTGGGGGCACACGGTGGCAGCGGGAGTGTGGCAGCAGCAGCGGGAGCTCCTGCAGATGCTGCTGGTGCTGTTGGCGGGGGGGGGGGGGGAGCAC
>NW_017728994.1:44851306-44858646 GCF_001723915.1 Gavialis gangeticus | reverse complement strand
GGGGGGGGGGGGTGAGCACTGACCAGGGGCCGGAGACCACCCACAGACGCCGCCGGTAGTGTCAGCAGCATCCAGCAGGGATTGGGGGGAGGGTAGCAGGCAGGGGGTGGCGAGCGGTGTCCGCCCACAGATAGTGTCAGCAGCACCTTTTTGTAGGGGGTGCAGTGCCCTCAGAAATGTCTCCCTCAGAATTGCCAGTGATAGAACAGATGATGGACACAGCCTACATTCTGTTAGATACAAGGTGCCACCAAGGGTGCAGTCAGAAGTGCAGCTCCTTGCTGTAACCCAGAACACTTTATAGGAAGTGTTCTGAATTCCAATGCTCTCCAGGACCAAACAGAAGTTCACTGTTGGTTCCAAGGATTAGGGGAATCTAGCTGCTGGCTGCCAGCCTACAGCCTGTTTCCCCTAGCAATGACTCCTGCTCCCTCCTAGCTGGTCCCTGTTGTCAGAATGGGAAGGGGCAAAGGGAGCAGAGGGAGCTCAATTTAGGGGTTCCCTAGCCAGGACTGGGGAGTGGGATGGGTGAATTGGAGCCCCTCCACCCTGGGATGGGGGGGAGGCAATACACCTACTTTACCTTCCAGTGGGGACTGAAAAAACCCCAGACGGAACTCCCTCTGCTCCCATTCCCCACTACCTTTCTGGAAACAGCTTGGAGGCTGGCAGGCAGACAAAAGTTACAGAAGGCAATGAGGGTTCAGATTTTCACCCATTTTTTAAGCAGTCTGCAGCCATGCACTTGTGTTTGGTTATGCCTATAGACTGCTTTCTATGGCCAGATCAAGCAAAAATTGTTACTTCTGTCTGTGCCCCAAGTTTCTTTCCCCATGGTATTGATTGCACAGATACAAGTCAAAGCCAGCCTTATGATAAATAGTAAATGGCAAATGGCATCCTAGGTGAACACGCATTTCCACACCCTCTCCCCCCTACATCCCTCCTCTTCCATGCTACCTCCTGGCCCGGTGAAGATCAGCAACCCTGAGTAGAAGGTGCTGGCAGTGGTGCCCAGGCAGAATGGCTCTGCCTTCAGCTGGAGCCCAGAAAGAAGTACTCGAGGCCAACGGCAGTGGCAGTGAGTGCATAAAGGAGCAGGAGACTGCTGGAAAGTATTGCACAGGCTCTACAGATGCCCCACTTCATCCTCCACATTTCTGCTGCCCCCACGAGCCACTTTCTGCAGATCTTGCCATGATTACCACTACCACCCTCCACCACCAGCCTGTTCTCATCCTCTCATGTCCGTGTCAATGGCTCTTCCTAGTGAGATAGCCACCACACACTGCCTGGGCATGGTGGTGAGGACAGTGGGTACCCTCAGGGATCACCACAGTGAGCCAGGCCAAGTTTGTTGCCACAGCGCACATGCACCCTGTGTCTTCTGCCACCACTATCTCTTTTCCACTGCCCGCCCACACATTCTTATTGTGGCAGCTGGAAGGTGATAATTATTAATGGCAGCTGCCTGGCTCTTGGTGGAGGCAGAGGGGTGAGAGGAAGCTGCCCAGCTTCAGAGAGAGGGAGGCTCAGAGACTGTGGAGATGGGAGAGAAGGAGCCAGGAAGGAGGGTGGCCTCTCTCCACTTCTCCATCTGGTGCCTCCCCACAAGGGATACGTGGCTGACTCAGCAGCAGCCAGGGTAGGCCACACAGGCTTCCTGGGGAAAGGTGTGGCTGTGTGTGCATGTGTGGTGCCCACCCCCCACTCACCATGGTGCCCTGGCCAGTTGCCCACATTGCCCACCCCTGAGCCCAGCTCTGATACTAGTGATGTTCTTTGTAAATAAGCCATCAAAAAGGACTAGAAAAAAAACTGACAGATTGATTCTCCCAAATCCACTTAAGTCAATAGAAAGACTTCATTTAACTTTAATGGGGTTTGGGGCAGACCCAAAACTGGTGGTGATTTGAGGCACTGACCAGGTAGAAACCAGTGGGAGAGTGGTTCCAGAGTTCCATGGTGTCTTGAGGGGAAATGCAACCAGGTCTGCAAATGCTCCTACCGTTGCTGCATTTACGAGAGGGGAAATGATCCAAAAAGAGAGCTATGGGCAGAAAAGGAAAGAGAGAAAATAATTAAAAGGGAACAAGAAAGACTGAACAAAAAGGGGTTGAAAGAGTACCTGGGCAAAAGAATCAAAACTAAAGAAAAGGGAAAAAACACATCAATACTTTTAGGTTAGAGAATTGTATTTCATCCATTTGCGTTCCAGTGTTTTCTAGTATTACGCTGGACGACATCCCACAGCCCTGTGGGGCTAGGGGACTGCAAAAACAGAATGACATTGTTGTCAGGATTTCAGTCTTATCAATATATATTTTTCCTGTTGGTTATGCAACTTGGTTAATTGATCGTGTATTTTAAAAATGACACACTACAGATCCAGAAAAAAATTCCTCCCTGAATTTCAAATATTGATTTGGTATGAAATATGGCTTCATTGTTGTTGTTTAAATTAGAGATATCAAAAAGGGGAGCTGAACAGGAAGGTGATGGGTCCAATTTGCTAGATGTCAACCTGCATATAGACATACTGGTTTTCAGACAGGCTGGTCAAAGTTGGGGTGACCTGGGTTCTAAGTCATAAGGTGGATAGCTCAGAGGTTCCCAGTTAAGGCTATAGTAGAAGTGTTCATGGTGTAAACATGTTCATTCCAATGAACCTGCAAATTCTGCTAGATACCTTGTCACAAAACATGAGAAGGAAAGGAAGATAGGTTAATAGCTGGGAAGAATGTTACCCTTGGCTACCTCTACAACAAATTCCAAACTGCAAATAATACTGGAGATGTTAATGTTGTTGCTTATGTAGGTAAATATATATATGTGAATATAATATTGGTGGCCACATGCTCTGGATACAGCAGTTTAATTTTTATTTAACAATTTGGTATTGTTGTTTTGCTATTAACCCTATGCAGTGCTTTACTGTGTTCGCTCTATGGGCAATTCTGATACATCTCTGAAGTGATTATTACTGACTCAAGGCCAGATCCAGAAAAAAAAAAAAAGGCTTAGGTGCAGAAACTGCAACTTGAGAAGAACTTAGGTACCTAAATCCAGGCAGGAAACTGACAACAAACTGTACCTAATTTCTTAGGTGCCCTGGAAGTTATAGGCATCTTAGTTTTCATCTAGGCTAATTAGACAGTCAAAAAGCCCAAGGCTGAATTGAGTTAATCTCCACAGGTTAGTCTAAACTGCATAGATTGAGCTGATAAGCAAGTGAACAGACATTCACTTTTGATTCTGGAAATGCTGCCACGTGCTTGCAGTGGCTGAAGCCAGAAAGTAGGGTGTACTAGAGCCCCTTCTCAACTGGAGCAGACAGCTTGGGCCAAGGGTAGCTCACCCTTCCTGCCTGGGGGAGAGGGATGTGCTAGGGAGGTGCAAAGCATCCTGGGATGCTGGGGGACTGTGAGTAAACTTGAATCTGCAGGAGAGCTGGGACAAAAGTTCAATAAATTGATGTAACTTAAATCAGTTAAGTCCACATCCATCTAAATTTAGCTTAAACCAGTTTCAGCCATTTTGAAAGTGATTTATGTGCATTACACTTCTGTTGTGTTACAGATTTGAACTGGTTTTTGATCACTTAGGGTGCATCCAGACAAGATGTTTACTGTGCAGTAGAGCAGTTTACTGCATGGTAAATGTGCGCATCTACACATGCAGATGTTTACTGCACAGTAAAGTGCTCTAATCGCAAGTAAATTTGCTACTTGCAAATGCAAGTAGCAAATTTATTAGCAATTAGTTATGGCACAGTAGTGCTCTTGTAGATGTCTGACTAGGAGCAAATCTGTTCTGGTCAGCCAGTCAGCAGGGGGTGGGATATTGCTTCCTGCTCCCAAGAAAGGCTCTGCCACCAGAACCCAGGTGGGGACTATGGCAGCAGGGAGTTCCAAGCCCCCCACTTGGAGATTGTGATCAGGGAGTGGGGGCTGAGAGATCCTTCTCTCTCAGCCTGAGCTCCGCAGTTGTGGGACTCAGGCTGGAAGAGAAGGATCTCCCAGCCCCTTGCTCCTTGATCACAAAGTGGGGTTGGGAGCTTCCTGCTGGCAGGGGCTGGGAAGCCTGTTCCCTGCCCAGCTCCATGATCACTACCCAGCTGGGGGGTTGTGCTAGCTGCCCCACTGATGCATTGGGTTTCACTGCTAGCTGCCCCACCAGCAGTTTGGGGCAGGGGGCTGGGATCTGCCCCTCTACCCCCCAGCCAAGAAGTGAGAGACTAAGGATTTGATAGCCTCCTTCAGCTGAGGGCACTTGAGGCTACATCTTTTATTTCCCAAGAGTTTTCCTAAACATCAGCTTTTATGCAAGACTAGGATGGGGTCATTCTTGCCCTGCTGACGAAAGTCTTATATCAACAGAGGATTAATGGAGTGGAGGTCTACTGCATTACATACCTAATACACCCTAGTCCACCACTAACATGCCTCTTTCCTCCCCAGGGTTGGATCATGTTCCCTTCAGATTTAGACTTACGGAGAGTTTCTCAATACAAACTAGCTATTAAATATAGAATTTGGGTTTATTTGGCACTATGTTGCTTTGGTTAGATCATGGATACACGATCAATGCTTTCCTTCTCTCTTTTGTCCCTTCATCTTTATTCAAAATACCCTTGTAAGCAAGTTCAAAAAGCAAACAACGTTTGGAACATATCTGCAACAAACAAATGTCATTAAAATCTGTCTGACACTAAAAGCATAAAAATCAATCACCATTTAATTATTCTCTAGATGATCAATATTAGTTTGGGCAGGCAGATTCAAATCTGTCTTAGCAGAAGCGCTTTTGGTCTGCTTTTCATATAATGACTATTCATAAACTTTTTGGAATACAAAAAACTTAAATATGACATCTCGATACTTTATATAACATCTACAACAAGAAGGAGAGTTCTGCACTGAGATTAAGAATCTTTTTCCTGTTTATCAGTGCTATAACCAGTGGGCTTGTTGCCTTGCACATCTTCGTAAATGCCCCATAAAATAAAATATTACGAGATTACTGATAGAGTATGAGAACCCTGGGCTCCTTCAGCCTTGGAAAATGAGTGCTATGCTCTCTGGGTCAATGAGTTTGCCTTAGTTTACACCTGGCCTGAATATACTCTTTTGTCTCTAACTGAAGACTTTTATTCTCATCTGAATTGCATATCAGATCAGAAATTTCAGGGAACTCTTCCAGACACAAGATACCAGATGAAGGGCAGTCTAACAGATTTAGAAAAAATCATTAAGAACAACAATAGTATTCTTAGCAACCCCCAGAACTTCTGGTAAGTAATTGTTATGTGGTAGTTTTATGTATACCTGGGAATTGAAAAATTTTACATCTGAGGGGTATTTTTAAAATCATTTTTATCTTCTTTGTAAGGGTATCATATTGACTCTAATGCTTTGATTACAAATTCCGATATTCCTCAGTTATTCCCAGGACTAGGAAGATCTTTTTCAAGTCTAATTAATTCCACTACAGTAGTCACACAAAACTCTGTATCCAGGCTGACTGATTATTCTCTCACATGGGAAAATTCATGGAAGAAGATTCTGAGGAGCAGTTTTCAGCTGTGATCACTATATCAGTGGGGCTTTTAGGGAAACAGGCCATAGGATTTCTTCTCTAACCTGGCAATTCTGGCAGCTATAGCAAGTCTTATTTTGGTTCCTGGCAGAATATAGCCCAATGACGATTGTCAGAATCTATAGGCTAAAGATAATGCAGCATCAAGACAATTATATTATATGGAACATAATATTCCTTTTTTGTTTTTATCCCACTATTTCCCCATCTAGTTCATCATTTCAGCCATTAGCCACTGATCACCAGTCATCTCAGCAGTGTAGTCTATTCACTCTAACCAAAAGGAAAAAAATAAACCAGCAAACTGTGTCTAGAAATAGGGGAAGAGTAGGACCTATATAACCACTGCTATGAAGAAAAAAAAAAATCAACCCGGAGAGAAAAAAGAATAGAATATCTATTCTGCAAGCAGACATCTTGTTTCCCTTCCCCCATCTTCTTTTAATTAAAAGGGGGTTCTAGATTTGCCTAGAGTTAAACCCTATAAGTGCCCTGTATAGGGTTTAAATCCATGGCCTATTTTGAATTCCAAAATGCACCATTAAATATAAAATGTTCTCAGGGAAAACCTTTCCAGACCCTCCTTTTATTGCCTTTTAATTCCTGTGTGCACAAATGCATAGATAATAATAGAGAACCATTCCCTGCATCCCACTGGTTCTGAAACACTTCCCTTGTGTCTGACGGTTACAGACTGTAGGAATATTATTTAACTTGCCTATGCTGTAATGTGCTGACATTCTCTTTCATTCTTTATTTCTTATATGGTAAAATGATTAAGAGTGTTTTTACCCATAATACCTCATAGTATGTTCTACTTCAAATTAATGTGTTTGTTTCTAAATTCTAACTAACTCACTAGCACACTCACTGAAGAAATTAAGACGGCAAGGCATTTTTTCAACTTTGACAGACACTGAGCAGTAGCATTTTGGTAACGATTCATGTACAACTGATGGAAAAGCTTTACTTTTGAGTATCTAGAGGAGATACATGTCTGTTAGGGGTGTGCAAAGTTTTGGTCACCAATTCAATTCAGAGAAAATTTGGCCCAATTCTGCAGCCGAATCATCAAATCCAAATCAAATCAGGAGACCCATTAAATGCTCCGAATCAATTTGAAGAACGTGAATTGATTCAGAAAAGATTTGGCGATTTTGAAGGCAGCCTTGCAGGGAAACTGAAATTGAGAAGGGATGGGAAAGACTGCTCTGATATTGACAGCTGTAGCTGGCCTGTGACCGTGATCTTTCTGAGTTCCCTTCCAATCACAGTGGTTGGGGGGGGGGAATGACATAGAAACAGCATATAAGGCTCTGTGTGAAGCCTCTCTCTCCCTTTTGTCAGCTGTCTGTCTGTAAGCAACAGCGTGTCAAAGGTACTAGCCTCCTAGTCAGTCTGTTGCTAGTCTCTCTTGGAAAGGATTGGATACATCTTAGTAATTACTCTTGCCTAGAATCCCTCTACTTATCTGATCCATTCCTTTCAACTTATTCTTCCCCCCAAATCCTTTTATTTGTTCTTGTTACTTCCCCCCCACCTTTTTAAAAAGAAAGCTGTGTTTTCCCTGACAGCGTGTCATCCATCACTGTGCAGAAAAGCACATATAACACACACACATACACATACACACACAAAGATATATTAAACACACACACACACACACACACACACACACACACACACAAACCGCAACAACACTTGAGCATTCAGATTCCAGAATGATGAGAGAATTATAAAGA
>NW_017728994.1:44830891-44846306 GCF_001723915.1 Gavialis gangeticus | reverse complement strand
AGCACAGCAAACATTATGAAGCATACTGGAAAAGCAGGTGCCAGGTCTTCTGGCAGGGGAAGGAGAGGAGCTAGAGGGAGAGCTGCAAGTCTCCCCCACAAAAAAAAAATAGATGCACCCTCTTTCCTGGCAGCGATGTGTCTTCTGCTGCTAGTGGGAGCAAGTAGGTGGGAGCAGTACCTGTCCCTGCACCTGCGCCACCTCCACTAACACCAGAAATAGTCACCTGCACCAGCATGACAGTCTCCTCCATCCCAATTTCCGTTCCCAGCATGAGCCTCCCAGTGTCAGAGGAGGAGCTGGATCTAGAAGTAGAGGAGCTGAGTGCCACTGCTAAGGAAGTTCTAATGAAGGAGGGGGAATCTGAGTTTGTGCTGCACACCCCTCAAAGCTCCCCTACAGCAGGGGTGGGTAAAATATGGCCCGCGGGCCAGATCCAGCCCACGAGACCATTCTATCCAGCCTGCAGGGCCCCTTAAAAATTTAGAAAATTAAAATTCATCTGCCCTTGGTTCCTGTCAAAAGTGACAGGAACCAAAGGTAGTAGGACCCAGGGGAAGCGCAGTGGGATCCCAGAACAGCAGGGTCTCCCTGGCCCCCCCACTTCCCCTCAAGCCAGAAGCCCCAGCAGGGCCCCTCCCAGGGGACCATGTGGCTGCCCCATGCTGGAACCTCAGGTAAGGGGGGGAAAGGGCAGGGGGGGACCCCAGGTAGGGAAGGAGCTTGGGGAAAAGTGGCTCAGGGAAAAAATGAGAAGGGGGGGGCAAAAGTGGCCCCTTGCCTGCTCCCTGGCCAGCGCCCTGTGCTGCAGCTGCTCACAGACTACATGGGGCTGCCTGTGCCTGCTCCGGACAGCCCTGCATAGGCTGTGAATGGATGCAGCAGGGAGCACCAGCCATGGGGTTGGGGAAGGGCCATTTTCCCCACCCCTGCACTCAGCATTTCCCCAGGCTCCTTCCCAGTGCAGGGAAAAGTGGCCCTTCACCTGCCCCATGGCCGGTGCTCCCTGCTGCAGCTGCTTGCAGCCTGCACGGGGCTGTCTGGAGCACATGCAGGCAGCCCCATGTGGGCTGTGAGCAGTTACGGCACTGGGCACAGGGTAGGGAGGAGCCGCTTTTCCCCCCCCTTGTGCTCAGCACCACCTTGTACCCCGGCCCCACTGCCAGCCTGGGCCCTGCGCTGGCTCTGGGCTCACCCGTCAGAGCTGCACATGGTGGCAGCAGCTGTGGCCCCCCCATTTATCACGCTGGGCAGCGTTTGCCACCACCGCCTCTGTGTTGCCCAGCATGTGAGCTCCGGGCAGGCAGCAGCAGCAACAGCCAACACTGGCCAGTGCGGCAAGTGGGCAGGGGGGCTGCAATTACTGCCACCACATGTAGCCCCGACAAGCGAGCCCAGGCTGGCAGCAGGGCTGGGTTAGAAGCTGGTGCTGAGCGCAGGGAAAAGCAGCCCCTTGCTCACCCCGTGCCCTGCGCCCGGTACTGCAGCCACTTGCAGCCCACATGTGGCTGTCTCTGCCTGCTCCAGACAGCCCTGCATGGGCTGTAAGTGCCTGCAGCAGGGAGCACAGGCCATGGGGTGGGTGAGGGGCCGCTTCTCCCCATGCTCAGCACCAGCTTCTTTCCTGCCGGCGAGCAGGGGGTCGGGGCTGTGCACTGCCCCCTGTCTGTACCGCATGGCTGGGGGGCACTGGGAGTGAGTGGGCGGGGAGCCATCAGGAGCTCTGGGTCCAGTGGTGCACCACTGTGGCAGGATCTGGCTATGGTTTCTCAGGAACACCTGTCCTGTCCACCAACCAGCATTCCAAGTGAGAGGGTGTACAGCATTGCTGGTGATGTTGTGACACCCCACCATGCCTCCCTGGATCCTGGTTTGGTGGAGCAGCTGGTGTTCCTGAAGGTGAACCTCCCACTGCTGGGGTTCCCCAGGCTCCGTGTGCAGACAGAGTGAGTGCCACCATCCTCACTCTGCACCTATTCAGCTTTTAAATTTTCTTTGACAACCATTTAATGCCCCACTCTCAGAGCTGGAGGCAGCAGTTTTTCATTAGCCAGCAGGGGAAGAACATCTCTCTGCTGAGCTCCCCTGCCAGGATGAACTTGGGGGTATGGGCTGGGGCTATGGAGAAGGAGGAGGCCCCAGGTCCTGGGCATGACCTAAAACTGCACCCTCTCAGGGTTGGGAGGCCTGGTGGGACTGCTGTTGGCACAGCAGCCCCAGGAAATGCCAGGACCACGAGCCTCCCTGGTGAAAAGCAGGTAGGGGGTGCCTGAAAACCTCCAACCACTGCACACATGCACAGTCCTGGCTAGGAAAAACCCAGACATGTAAGATCTTTGAGAGGCCTGAGGCTTACTAGTTGCTGGGGAGTTGTAAGGCTCCAGGTGAGCTTAGCTGCCTGGGATGCCATCTGCGAGGCATGGGCCACAGCATAGGGGAGGTATGGAGCTGCAGAATGGATGTCGCCCCTAGATATCAGAGGCCTAAATGGTCAGCCACCCACCTGTGTAACATCCGAATCAGTTTTCCATCAAGGCATGGCAGGAAAAGGAGGGGTGGGCGGTTGGCCCAGAAACAGGTGGGTGGGCTGAGATCTAAGTGGCACCAGGAAGGCCCCCTGTCACAGGCTACCATCTCTACTGTTTTCATCCTGCTCTGCCTACACGAACACACACAAGTGACACAAGGTTTGCTTTCAATACTTTGAGGTGCAGTTTCACAGAAAACCCTGCACTTATCTCCTTGAAACTTGAAAGGCTTCATGCCCTTAGAAGGGGCTACCATTCCTGCTGTTTTCGTCCACTTCTGCAAAAAAATGACGAAGTTATAGGTATTTTAGTGATTTCCCATTATAGTCTATGGCTGAATCGCACCGAATCACTGCCGAATTTTTCAAGTCCAGTTCAGCCGATTTGATTTGGGATACTGATCCAATCACTGAATCAAATCACTGTCCCTGGCATCGGCCAAATCTGAATCCAAATCAAATACTGGCCGCTTCTCACAGGCCTAATGCCTGCCTGTTTCAGTTTGATAGACCTGAAATCATTCCATCTCTTGGATCTGCTCAAGCTAGCAGATTTATCATTAAGGTAACAGCTCATATTAACTCCTTGAATCTAACCTTTGGGATTGCCAAATGATGAGCAATAATGCAGTGACTTTTGCATGAATGTTGGGAAATCCATGTAGCTTGTTTTAAGAGGTACATAGACACATTTCAAAACCATTCATCCCAGGGTACTTACAATACCTCTACACTTTAACACATTTTCTCTCGATATAAAATAGCCCATGTTTAAATACAGCCTGTTTTATAGCTACATAATCTGTGTGTACTCATGTAGAGAATAACAATTTTTCTTCTTTATGAAAACTGTTTTTATCACTTTATTTTTCATGAAAATCACATTGTGCAAAAAGACTGGACATCCGCAAAATAGATTGGACATCCGCAAAAACTACTTCACGGTTAGGGCGGCTAGGAGCTGGAACCAACTTCCAAGGGAAGTGGTGCTGGCCCCTACCCTGGGGGTCTTTAAGAAGAGGCTGGATGCCTACCTGGCTGGACTCATTTGAGTCCTGTTTCTCTTTTTGGGGTTTTTTGTTGTTCTCCCGCCCTGGCGGGGGGGTCGGGCTAGATGATCTACTAGGTCCCTTCCGACCCTTAATCTATGAATCTATGAATCTATGACTGCATTATCCCTTGTTTTACTAACAGGCCAATAGATATGAGAGGTCTAGGTTCTTGGGTTTAAGATATATCAACTTTGTCTGTTGTGCCACTTAGTTCACCAGTAACAGAAAGTGATCTCATTAGTCTCTGGTGTTTTTCACATGGATTTCCCAAAACACTTTACTGAGAGGAAGTGACAGCACAATAGGTGTTCTGCGAACAGTTTCTGTGTTGTTTAAAGTATATTTTACACACTGTGTGAAGGAATCAAACAGTCAGTCACAAGCGATACATCGTTGTGTTTTTTATTCATTGAGCAATCACAGATAAAAGGTAAACTATAAGCAGTTCAAGGATTTAGTTCATATACTGCTTTGTTAAAATCTCGCTATACAATGTGCAGGGAGATATGAATTCAATAGTCTATGCTGAAAATGTGAACTGAGTTTACAATGTGCAATTAATTAATTTATTATATAACCATTCCAAATGATGCCTCTCCTTTTTACTACTTTTCCTCCCCCCGTCCCCTAATTCCTGTAATGTATTTTAAAGAATTCCCACAGGAAAAATTGTATTAGCAGGTGTGGAATGATTGCTTTAAGCTGAGTATCACAAGCATCATCAGTGGGCTCAAAACTGAGAAAACAGTAACTATACTTAGAGTCGTCAAAAATTAAATGCATATTTTTGGAAATCATATTCTTGCTAAAGTGTAGCTACTTTAATTGATATAATTATGCACACACAAGCACTCTCACTTGTAGTATATTGTAATTTGCTGGCACAGTGATTACACTCTCAAGTATTTTGTTGAATACGTCTTGGACCGAACATTTTCTAATGCTAACGAGAACTTTATTCCCAAACATGAATGAAAAGGTACTTGGGAACAATAAGTTTTAGGAAAGCTTTTGAAATGGTCTTTGACCACAGAGACAGTTTGGAATCCTTGATAAAATTACAAGGATGTGTCAACTGTGTATTTGTGGCTGAAAAGATGGAATACAAATAGGGATTGACGTCTCTGTTCCATTTGACATCAGTGGGAGTAAGCAGGGAGTATACTTTGACATGGCCAAGGAAAATAGTGATTAGATCATAATGAAATTCGCAGAACTTGAGCCAACTTCTTGGATGTGATGGGTTGCTGACCTGGCAATTGCAGGAGAGACGAAAAATACACTGCAAAGAATGGCTGGAAAATTGAAGTGGCATGAAGCATAAGGCTTAAAATCAACCAAGATAAAGTCAAATAAAGTTATAAGACAATGACATCCTGAGCAAACCTACCTAGCAATTGGCAATTATGCTTATTAACTCTTCTCTGTAGTGGAACAATTCCAAAAAACTACTTTGAGAAAGCCCAAGCTGCACATATACTAAACCCTTATGAGCGCTATTATTTTACATGAATGCGACACCTCCATACTTCTTAACAAGAAAGACAGATATATTGAGGCAAATTTTGGCAGAGAAAGGGTGAATAATATGAGGAGGAGAAGAAGAAACTGATATAACAGTATCAGGACTATGAAGGACCAAGTATAGTAAATATAGTAAAATCGTCATGACTTTAGAGGGCAACACATGTAACCAGGATAGCAGAAGATAGATTGGCTAAGTGTCTCCTGGGAGCACGACCCAAGTGTGCACATGCAGTTTAAGGCACAACAAACTGCATGCAGCACACATGCACCCATTTGCCGTGTTGCTAATTGGAAGCATGGAAGGGTTTTTTTTTTTGACACCAGGAGATCCCTGTTGTCAAAAAAACAACCCACCACAGAAAAAAAAGTGGCATGGTGCAGGTGGCAGCAGTGTGAGCCACCAGAAAGGGAGCCAGGCCATACTCTGGCTTCTGGCCTGTCTTTGAGTGGCTGGCTTAGGAATGCTGCTGCCCCAGGAGACCCCTAGAGCCCCAGGTAAGGACACTGGGGCCAGTGCAGGTACTGGCCCCATCCTTCCCTACCCTACCCAGGGCACTTTGCCACACACCAGAGCATGCATACAGGGGCATGCCCAGAGACAAATAATAGTGATACAAATATATGCCACTGCTATTTAGCTCATGGGAAATGCGCACCCCTGTACATGTGCCCTTGTTGGGATGTACCCTAGAAGACCACTCTTATGGAATTTGGGCTTATGGATTACCAAGGAGAAGACAAAATACTGCAGAGGATCTGAGAGCTCTGAACATGAACTAACAGCTACAATAAAAAATTGTCTTGGACAGAAAGGTGGAGGCAAATTGTGAGAGCCACCAAAGATGGGCACGTTCCACAGAAAGAAGGAGTAAGCAGGTAGATAAATAATACATTGAGCATATGCTTCAGTACTCACTGGGGAGACACCATGGTAATGAGATGTTTTTGTATCTGACCTCAAATGTCAGAGATGTCTTGTTCCTAAATTTCATTTGACATATATGTCCATCTTATATGTCAGTCCCAGTATGAAAGTGGAATATGGTGTGTTTGGGTACATGGCTGCAGATGGCACTTCTGAAGGAGGTCTGGGTGATGACTTGTGATTTGAAATCCTACTCCTTCTGGTTTGAAATGGCTAACAGGGAGGTGTCAGAGATCATAGAAAAGCAGGGCAGGAAGGGACTGTTGGGGATCATGTAATCCAACCCCTGCTCAAAGCAGGATCATCGATATCCAAGCCATCCCATAGAAGTCCTTATCTAACCTGTTCCTAAAACTGCACAACCCTATCAAAAAATTATAAGGCATATTGCCAAAGACACCAGAAACATTCTAATGTGCCACAGGCAAAGCAGAGGGACAAAATTAAATTATGATAGGGCACCTACAGCTTGGCTTGCTCAACACTTTCTTTTTTTAGAAAGCAGTGGAAAGTGAAATTTAAGACTCTTGTGGTTTTGCTGAATTTGCTTTTTCCAAATATGTATGCTTCTTTGGATAAGTTTCCCTTTGTCCCCAGCCCCTCTACAAGAGCTGTCATGAGAAATGTGTCATTCATGCGCAGAAAATGATCTTCCTCAAATCTGGAAATCTGTTGTGCCCAAACTGTCAGCTGTGCCCAACTCATAACAGCAGAACTGAAGTAGCAGCTTACAATCATATACGAGAAAAACAGCTTTTCCATAAACTTTTGTTAACAGTTGATGATCTGTTAAGCTCTACGTGCCAGGCTCAGAAAGACTACAACGTGACCAAGAAGAATCTCTCTACATCTGTTTACCATCTACACTGCCATGTTTGAGTATCCCCCACAGACTGATGAATTTATCCTTACACACTCCCTTTAGGGTAGGCAATCTTAAGGCACATCGCGAGAAGTGTACATGTTCAGGGGCATGTGTTTCCCATGCAACAAATAGCAGCTACACATATTTGTGCCACTGCTACTTGTCCCCAGGCACAGCCCATGTATGTTCCTGTATGTGACAAACTGACGTGATTGGGAAGGGGAGGCTGGGCTCAACACTTGTGCTGGCACCAGCAGCCTTACCTGGCATCTTGGGGGCCTCCTGGGGCAGCAGCAGCACTGAGCCAGCCGCTTGGAGTCTGGCCAGCAGGCGGAACATGGCTCTGGCTGGCCACGCTCCCTTTTTGGTGGCACACGCTGCTGCTGTGTGTGCCATGTCATTTCTTTGATGGCAGTTTTTTTGTATCATGCCACTTTTTTAGCAGCATAGCAAATAGGTGTATGTAGACTACGTGCAGTTTGCAGCACCTCAAATGGGTTAGAGGTGCCACAAACCGCATGCATGCACTTGTCAGGTCATGCCTTTAAAGTGGAGGAATTGAAGCACTTTGAGATTATGTGATTTACCTAAGGTCACACAGAAAGTCTACAACTGAGTTTAGAAAGAAAAAGAGCTCCTAAAGTCCATTGCATTCTCGTATTTTCCAAGATCAGTTTTCTTCCTTAAGATATTTCCCTTGATAAAATATCTAAGGGAATTAGCATAATATATCTGGATAGAGTTTTAAAAAGGAAAGAAAGCTGTTTGTTGAAACATTGACTATCCATATAGTTAATGCATGTCAAAAGCACAGATGGGCAAAATAAGTGCTTCCCAAATTACAATGAAATTTGCATGGTGATCCTTTTATATGGAGCCAGAACTATGTATATTTATATTATATAGTAGTAGTATGCTTTATGGAGTTGCTGTTTGTTTTGTACTGGATTTTTTGCACATATGCTCTGTGAATTTTAGAATAAACAATAATATATCCACGCAAGTAAAAGTTGTCAAATAGACAATAGGAAACTCAAATGCCATGAGACAGTAGTTTAAATTGTAAACTGTAAGGCAACTGAGTTAGCTTATATTTATCATCTGAAAAAGGCATATTGAGCACAGGAATGGAAGATAATTGTTGCTACAGGGTCAGAAGGTCCCAGGGTCATTTAAAAGAAAATGGGTCACCCAATCTGTCAGCAAGAGAAGAATGATTCTAGTCTTTTTTGTTTGGATAAGTTCTCTTCTGTGGAGCCTGCAGTTGCAGAAATGGAAACAGAGTGTCCAAAAGTTGCCCATTAGGCTTAGCAAATCTTCAGCCTGTTTTCAGTGTTTCTGATTGCTAGATGGAAATATAATAAATGAAATTATTTGGTATAAATATTATTTTGTTGTTAATTTTTCCTAGTACTTCTGGAAACAAGATATAGTATATTTATAGCGTAACCAGGCACTCCTAAACCACTGACATTGCTTTACAGAGAAATTGCAGAGATTGGATTGCCGTACATGAATAACTTCACCTTCATTCAGGATTGTTTTAATCTAATGCTAATTACTATAATTACAGATGTAGTGCCAGAAACTAAAGTAGTTCAGCTAGAACTACAGGCATTTTAAATTAAAGAACTTTATAAAATCTTTATGCTCTATTTGTATTTTAATTGGAACAGTACTACATATTTTTATATAGATATGGTAGAAAAAAAATATAGGTAGTATAATCATTTTACTTTTCATAATTGGAATAGAATTTGTTCCTTAAGAACAGTTTTCAAATACATATGCCATTTCTATAGACTCAGAAGAGACAAATGCAGAACAAATTTCACGTCCCAGAAATCTTATGGACCAAGGCCATGAAGCATGTCTGGATACTAAGATTACCACACTGACAATCTTTCATCTTATTTGCAAGTGTGCTGACTAATCCTATTCAAAATAATAGGATTAATCACACAAGCGATAATAATGTATTTGGTATTGGTGGAGTTATGTTGTAGCCATGATGGTTCAAAAATATGGACGAGGCAAGGATTTTTGTGGGTGATCTCTTTTATGGAGGTCTCTTGAAGAAGAATGCATTGTATTCAAAAGCTTGTCTAGATCTATTCCAATTATGTAGTTGTTCCAATAAAAAAATATCACCCATAAAAATATGTCTTATTTGTAGTTTAGCAGCTGGAAATAATGAGTAAAAACATGTAGCCAACAAGCCTTTCATATTCTCAGAACAAATGCTCCATCCATAGTCCGCAACCTGTAGGTTTGAACCCCTGACAGAGTATTTGTGCGTCCTTCTGATTTGCGTATAACTGGTTGCACATGTATTTGTCCTTTCTCTTTTTCCTTTAAAATAGTGATCTCTGGCATCATAGATAATCCTTATTTTACCCTAACTGTACACAGCCAAAGCAGCCCATAGTTGTACATTGCCTCTGTATAGAAATAACTAGTGCCATTTAGCTCAATTTAAATCAGAATTTATTACAGTTTTAATTGCCCCTTTCAGTTATGGCTCCCTTTTCCCTGTAGATTCTTATTATTAATTTTATAGGGCCCAAGGGCATGCTATGTGCTGTAGAGTGCAGATAAGAATGTAAGGGGTGAAGTCCTGACTTCAGTGAAATCAGTGGCATAATTACCATGACTTCATTGGAACCAAGATATCACCCCACTTCCTTGTAAAGATCATCATAGCACAGCAACAGAAAGAATGACAAGATGGAACAGATGAAAAAAGAAGGCTGGGAATGGCATCAGTGAGCTACTTATTACCCAGACAGGCCAAGAGCATATCATAAATGAACATTTTGGATTCAAGCCATTATGTTTTAATAAATAATTCTGATGACTTTATTTCTTGTGGGGTTTGCTAGAGAGGAAATAGTGCTTGGCATGCTAGTTCTTGGAGGAAAGTCTACAGATGCATAATGACGCAGCTGGGTAACTGTGACTCACGGGGGCAATGGTGACTTCTGGCTGCTGTTGAGCCACCAGTATGATTATGTTTGCTGAGAGTGTTTTCTTCTCCCTCCCCCCCACCCAAATTTGTACCCCAAGCAGCTGCCCCAAATCACCCTGCCCTAGTATTCTATTGTTCTCAGCCTTGTTCTCTTCATGAGAACTCCCGAAGCAATGACCTATGCCTGAGAGCAGCATGAAATACACAAAGGCTAAGGACAGACATTGAAAAAGCCTGAGCTTGAATTGATTCAATCTTTGCAGGCTAGTCTAACCTGGCTAGGTTAAATCACTTTGTAACTGCACGGACATCCCCTCTGGACTGAAAAAGTGCTGGCACATGCCTGTAGTGGCTCAGGCTAGAAGCTGGGTGGTGCTACAGCAGCCCTCCCTTCCCTTCTACAGGGCTGAGCTGAGTGGGGCATGGCCAAGCCCCGGCAGGATGCTGTGATTAAGGGGTACCCCCACCTGATAACATAGCATTTGTCAGCTCTGTTAGCAGCATTTAACACTATCAGAAAACAAAGCCTTACTCATTAGTTCAAGATCTTCTTAAGCATCGTTTTCCAAAAGAAGGAATGCAGGGACATTACCAGCTGAGCTGTTGATTTGCTCCAAAAAGCCATAAGTGGACACTGTCACATCTGCCTTACATAGCATAGCGAGCATACCACATGCTGGCTATCGTTCATGGTGTGGAAGAGAGGGGGAAGGGATTTCTGCTTAAGCAGCGAGTGGCGAGATGGGTGGGAGAGGGGCATGGGGAAGCCAGCAGACCCTGCTGTGCCTGCAAGCCTCTGTTGGAGCTGCAGCCAGGGAGCAGAGGGGAGGGCCAGCTCTTCTGTGGAGGAGAGAGCATGTTCTCTGGGCTGGGCGGGGCTGGGATGCTGGGGGAATCTGATTTAACTTAAGCCAGCAAAGGGGTCTCGGACAGACATTGCATACACCAGTTTGACCAGGTTTATCCCAAACTGGTTTCAGCCAATTTTCAAACTGGTTTATGTGCACTGAACGTCTGTTCTGTTACAGGTTTAAACCAGTTTCTGATCGCTTAAACTGGCTTATGTGTAATGTCTGTCCCTAGCCAAAGAGAGGTCTACTTAACAGTTTAGCACACATCCTACTAGATTGAATAGAAAAAAAAAAGTTCTTTTACATACAGCTGGAATTTCAATTCAAGTTATAGGGGTACCCACATACAAATCTAATTCTACAAAAAGATAGGGATTGCTACCAAGTAGACATGTTCAGAAACTACAGTGAGCCTATAGGGAAACAAGGCAATCAGTAACTCTTTCTTTCACCTATACAATGATTCTGAAGTATAACATGAACTCTTTGTTAGGGTGACAGTATTTGGATTGCAGGGAACTTTGGATTTACAGCTGAATAAAAGGCTATAACCTGTGGCCTAACAAGCTTCTAACCACAAAGCAAAATGGTATGTTAAAAGTACCATTGCAGAATGCTTAGGCAAGCATTTTCCTAACAATATAGTACTGTTGTAAGATATATAGCTCATTGTGTAAGAAAAACAGGATGCAGACCACTGGCTATTGTTAGGAGATAAAGCTGTAGTAAGAGCTGGGAGATGGTGAGGAAATCAGCAAAAGACCACAAATGACTGAGAGAAGCAGGGGTCAGGGTCTTAGGTATGCGCTCATAGCAAAAAGACATGTAAATAAGTGAAATGCATAAGTAATTTCATGCTAATGAAATAAACAGTAAACAGCTTAAGATGGGAAGGAATAAGGGTGGAACAAAGGAGGGACAAAGGTGGCATAAATATTAATAAGCATAAACCAAGGTGTATAAATATGGAAAGAACGAACGTTTGTGGCAGCTCCCCAGTTTGTTGGAGCTGGCCCACAGCTGTCTCCATTTTGAATACAGCTGTTGAAGAGCAATGTGTGCATCGATCCGTTGTCTCCCTAGTCATTAGGCATCGCATGGAGCTGGGGTCTAATACTCTTCATTTAAGATTACATTCTCAGAACATCTTCACCTCCATTGTCCTTTCACTGCCACATGGCTGTAAATTCAACTTCAGAAGTCTACAAGACAGGGAATTGTTTTATTCACCTAGGCTAGGGACAGAAGTTACACATAAATTGGTTTAAGTGATCAGAAACTGGTTTAAACCTGTAAGAGAGTAGAAGTTCTGTGCACACATACCAGTTTCAAAATGGCTGACATCAGTTTAAGATAAACCTGGTTGGATGTAGTATCAGACTTAACTGATTTAGGTCGAACCAGTTTATAAAACTTCTGTCCCAGACTCCTTCCTGATTCAAGTTAAATCAGAGTCCCCCAGCATCCCAGTACTTTGCAGACACTGGTTTATTGTGCCTCCAACCCCCAGGCAAACCTCAGCTGGGGTCTAGGGCCAGGAAGAAGGCTTAAACTCCCCTTCCCCTGAGTATGGAGCTGCCCTGCCCTGCTGACTTACTGCTGGCTGCAACTGTGGACTACAAATCCCAGAGGCACCTGGAAGCAAGAAGAGAAAGTGATGAGCAGAGTTCTGCTGCTGTGATTATGGACTTCAAATCACAGAGACCTCAGGACAGCAGGAAGCAGCAGCAAATGAACAGCCCATGCTGGCTTCATGTCAGAGATCTGTGCTCTCATGCCCCCTGGCTTCTGGCTTGAGCTACTGCAGGAATGTGGGTGTATTTCCTGAATCAAAAGTGAATGTCTGTTCATTTGCTTATTGGTTCAATCTTTGCAGTTTAAATTAACCTGCGAAGAATGAATCAGTTCAGTCTTGGGCTCTTTGATTGTCTGTACTTAGCCCTACAGAGCTACCAGACCATATTGCATTGGAAATAAAGACATAATTTATCTGGGATTTTTATTTATATGTGCAATACAATCAGAAATCCTTTTCTGGAAAGGAAAATAATTTCAAAAGACTGAAGGATAGTTCTGGTCTTCTTCAAAAAAAGACAGCCTAATAAATTAACATAATTCTCCTTTCTCTCTCTCACACACACACACACACACACACACACACTCAGTAACATTTCTAAATCCTGTTGCAAGAGTAATTTCTATTGCAGTAACAACTCAGAGAAGAGTGGTACACAGGTGTACACTATGTTGCAAGCAAAGGACAAGAATACTGGAGAAAAATGAAAATGAATGGGCTTTAATTCAACATAAAGAATTGCGATTGCAACGTAAAAATATTTTCTCCAACTTGGAACTACATTACCAAAACTTCCTAAGTAAATAATTTCTCTGTTTCTGTGGGTCTGATTCAACCAGTAACTGTCATGAATATTCCCTCCGATTTTCAAAGAACTATTTGCATTATAAGGGTTCCAGGACACGACCCAATGCCGGAAATGTAAGACTAGTTGTGATTAAGTAAATATAATATAAATACACACACACTTACACACACAGAGATAGATTTTCACAGACCACTGTTTAATTTTTTACTGATCGTCATTGGAATTGCTACTTTTGTACTATTTCAACATTTGATAAGCTGGTTGAGAAGAGCAAAATCAAAATTGTTGACATTTTAAATATTCAAAATGTTAAGCCTGAAATAGAAACTGGGTTTTCATCATATCTAGATTTCATGGATATCCAGCAAGGGCCCTTGAATGATCATGAGGATGAGCCATATAAATACATGCAAATATCTTGATTTGGATGGAACCTTATTATTTGATATCATTATACAAGCACTAATATTATTTTGGATTGCAGTTTCTGTAATTTAATCAGTTATAAAATAATTCATAATTGAAAAAAAGTATTTTACTTAAATCTCAGGGTGCCTATACACATGCTTCAGGGTGAGGGGTGGAGGGTGTTTTAATTAGAGTAGCTCTCAGGAACCACTCCAATTAAAACACTGCAGCGTCTCATGTATACAGTGTCCTGCATTTCAAAATGGCCACAGGGGCGCTTTAAAATAAGCTTGTTCAGCAAGCTTTAGTTAAAGCACCCCCATCACCATTTTGAAATGAAGGATGCTGAAAATATGAGATGCTGCAGCACACTGGTGTGTTCCGATTAGAACACTTCAGCAGACTTCACTTCTAACCAGAACACATCACAGCATGTGTATAGGTGCTCTAAGTTTCTAATGGTCTTATACTCACTGCAAAAAAAGCTGCATAACAACTTACCATTTCTGCTTATTAAAATATACCTCTTTAGTTATTAACTCCCTTTTATGTCTCATGTAATTTGCAGTGAATCCACTCTGCAACATTGTGCCAGTATAACGTTCACCCTGTCCTATCTTCTTGATAAATTAGAAACAGATTGTAGCCAGAGTTTTGACTGGTGGAGTGATTGTTATACAGCCAGGGACAAATGATTTTCCCACAGTCACTCCAGTATTCCAAAGCCAAGTTTAAAAATATCACTGCATTTTAATATTTACATTCATCATCCAAAGAAATGAAGGCAGGAAAGAAGCTCTAAGATATGGTAATCTAGTGGTGATTGTTCATTTTATGGCAGAGTACAGAAGCAGATCTAATCCTTCAGCTGTTACAGCTGGCAAGCAACCAGGTTAGGGCCAAATTCTTGGACTGTCCACAGCCCTCCAATAAAAAAGGGCACTTAACAACAGGAAACTGTCCTTCCTTTATTCTTTTCTATTTAGGTTCTTTGCTATGCTCATTACTCTGTTATTTGATCACTTTCCAGTAGCACATTAACCACTGTCACTAACATTTGTCATTTATTGTTTTCTCCTTGTCCCCATCATGGGAAGACAGGCATGCAATAAAGAGTCTTGTTTTGGTAGGGTTTCTAAATAAATATTGCTATGTTAGTGGTTCTCAACCAGCGTGTCACACCACCCCAGGGTGTGGTGAGAACCTGCCAGGGATACTGTGATACCAGTGCCCCCGCTCCCCTGCCACCGCCATGGGGCATAACTGCCTGGGAACCGAAATGAGAAGCAGGTGCAGCAGAAAGGCATGCCTGCCTGCATTACATTATGCACTGTCTGTTGCAGTTTTTCCCTTTTCTGCTCTGACGTGCCTTCTGCAGAGACATGCAGGGCACTTCTGCCAGGTGGCAGTAGCATTTGACTGCCGTGTGCCTACATCTTCAGGAAGCACAATGTAATGCAGGCAGCCATGGCTTTCTGCTGCAGCAACTTCTCTGTTCAGCTTCACTGTGTCTTCTGCAAGCATAGGCACCTAGGACAGTTCCACCTACCCCTGCACTTTTTTCCAGAACACACCAGGCAGGGTTAGCCTGGGAAGTGCTGTGGCATGAGCACGTGCTCCTGCCACAGCTGATTCATGATCTGGCTCTGCAGGAGATGTACAATTCCACCTGGCCAATGAGGATGATGATTCACTTGAGGTGAATGTAATATAATTATAATGATCTAATCAATGCATAACTTATGACTTAATACAATATTTATAATATTCATGATATATTTACATTGACTGTTTAAATGGGGCACTGCTACATTTTGAAAAGTTTTGGAAGGGTGTTTTCAGTCCAAAAAGGATGAGAATCACTGTACTATGTGTCAATGCAAATTATTAGATTTGGGTGCTGCCAAT
>NW_017728994.1:44819136-44830880 GCF_001723915.1 Gavialis gangeticus | reverse complement strand
GACCGTGAGCTTGGCCTGCCAGCTCCGGGCAACCGTGACACTATGTACAGAAGGTTAAGTCAAAGAAACCCCCCCTGTACTTGGAGCAGAACATGATGAGATATGTGATGGTCCTAAGAGATTTTTTTCTTTCTTCTCAGATGCATTTAGTATGCATCTTCCCTCTAGGATTCCACCTAGTATGCATCTAGATATAACTAGATGCATACCAGGTCTGCTTTCTCTGGATGAACTTTCTCTTATTGTAAATAATTCCAGCGAGTCAGAGTGAATGCAGCAAGCAGGGTCTTTATCTTGGACCTTCAAGCAGTTTTTATATAATTTGGGCTAAGGCCACAGAGTGCCTCGAAGTCAAGCAGCAAGACACTGAATATGAATCAATATTCTATGAAAGGCCAGTATAGAGACTGACCTCAGTATGAGAATTATCACTCCCACAAACAGCATTTCATTTTTATTTTTATTTTTTTACTGGTGGGACATAAAACAGAAGGGAGGAAGTAGGAAACATTCCCAAGAACCTCCGGCTGATCAAGCATAATGATAATCCTCCTTGTTTATCAATGTACCTTTGCCTAAGCACAGAGGCTTGTGTGCCAACCCTCTGGGCCTTCCTACACCAGTCGCCTCACTCCAACCACACACTTGTCACTGTCAGTGGTCTTGCCCACCATAATTTGATGGCTAGAAAGTCTCCCCAGCAGAACTCACTCTTGGGTATTTGGCCCTTGTCTGAACAGGGGCCACACTGCCTACCCCTTTCCACTGTTACTCTAGCTGGGCCTAATGGCTCTGGGCCCACTAGTCAAGAGTACTAGCTTCAGGTGCAGTGTGGTGTGTCCTGCACTCACAGCTATCAAGCCAGGCAATGTTGCTGCTTATCCATCTCAGCCAGCACTTCCCAGCTGAGCCCAGAGCAAGGCCTTTGCCCTCTGCCCAGCCTATTCCCCCTACCCAGTAATTTCAGTCCCTCTTTTCTCCAGTCCCCATTCCCAGAGTCAAAGCTCAATCATGAGCAGCAGTCTGGTGCTGGGTGTGTGGGATGTGCCAGGATTCACTCCACCCAACTCCACTCCACTCCACATCAGAATCCCCATAAAAAGCAAAGGCAAATGAACACACAAGTCTGGGGACTTAACTGGTTCCTTCATACAATGCCTTCTGACATCCTTACTTGGCTGCCACTTCCAGTTTGCTCCTTGGTGCAGACACTGGCCACCTGCTGCAGCCCCTGCTAGTTCCTTCCCTCTAGGTTCCCCCTGCTGCTCTCTCCTCCTCTGCCCCTATCCCAGCTGGCCCCAGCCTCACATAGTACGGCAGTGGGTCACCTGACCCCTTACTTCCACCCTGAGGAATCAGCAGCACCTGTACCTGCCCTCAGCAGTTAACAGGATTCCCTTGCTTCAGCCTGAGTCCTCATCCTGGCAACACCTACAAGCCCCTTAGCTGTGACCATGTGCTGCAGGTAAGTGGGTGAGTGTGCGTGTAGCAATAGGGAGTAAGCACAGAGTGAGGTGAGGAAGGGAGGAGCTGACACAGGAACAAACAAGGGAGAGCATGCCCACATCACCATGACTGGGGCAGAGGGCGAGAAGTGAGGGAAGGCTCTCAATGTTTGTTGTCTCCCTAGTAATAGGGTAGGGGCCCAGTTACAGTCAGGCCATCCAATATTGGCTCATTCCCTAGGTCTATTCAAGCCAGATTTTAGTGGGGCAGGCCAGTGGTCAGGCCTTCTTGCTTGGAGACTTTAAGTCAGGCTCTCTAGTTCTGCAGCTAAAAGTAACCCCTTCTGTCCTCAGCAGAGTTCATAGCAGCTTTCAAAGGCCAAAAGGCCACTGTGGTGCTTGGTTTACTATTTATACTCCCTGTATCGGATAGGATGAAGAGCAGTGGCAAGGAGTTTCTGCATTAGCTCTTAGCCCACTGAACTTTTTGGATATGGTTTAAGGGTACTATCGCAGGGCCCAGGATTTGACTCCTGGTTTGGAGGGAAGATGTCAGAGCAGAGCACTAGGAGTCCAAGAAGAAACACTGAATTATGTTTACTTGTCTAAAGTGAGCAACAACATAATCATGTGTTTAATTTTCAACCTTTCTTCACCCCTTGATCCTGTTTATCCCATCTTGCATGTGGTTTGTATTGTTAGTTTCTTAGAAAAGAAATTAATCATCAAGGGCATGTACTTTATTTGAAGTATCTAGAACACTCAGAGGTACTATAAAAGTGATAATTAATGAACGTAATTTATAACCATTTCTATTGTTTTATGTAGGTACATGAAAGACAGGAAGACAAGATTTTAAATGGATAAGAGTCAGGAAATTCAAAGTTATGGTGCCTACATTAATGTAATTCAGCCACTTGCACAGATCATATGGGTACATACAAGCTATGTTAGCATAATGGCTACTATTTTGACCTCAACAACGTTCAACTGAAGGCAGTACAAGCTTTCAGCTCAAGAACCTCTCAGCTCGAGCTAAAGGACTAGTTTTTTTAAAGGTATTTAAGCACGTAAGGATGAACATATAGATATATTCCTAGTGGGATTTTTTAATAGTGCATAATCACCAAATCCCTATAGATTTCAGTGGTTGAGAATATCTTGAAGTCGTATCTTCTGTGGAAGAAGCACAACTGAGGCAGCATAACAGAAACAGAGCAAGAACTATTTGCATAACATAGCATAACAAAGAGGAATTTTACTTGCTGCATGATCTATAGCTCTGCATTTCATGACATATCCAAAACACTAACTGTAGCACTGCTGTGAAGGCAGATATTTGGCATTTATATAGAATAATATTTTCCAATGCAATTGAACACTCATCTGCATAATCTCAATGATTATTATAAAATGAATTCAAAATGTGTGCCAGGGATACTTGACAAAGGTGTGGTTTGTTCCCTCCATCTTAAGACTCAAATATGGTGCACAGCTCTTCAGAAGTTACTTGTCAGTTAATTTAAAGTCATGTTGTAGTGGACACTTAACTAGGTGCTTCTGACAAGCAGCTACAAAGAATAATATGTTTGTTCAGCAAATGCTGGAAGTCTTTGAGAATGAATGCTGTTACCTGATGGGGTAAGGTGCGATGTCAAGTGAATCAGAAACAAATTGTGAAAGGTGATTAATAGCAATACAGTTCTATGTCTGAACCTTTCATCAGGCCCTGGACCAACTCCCTTTGCTCCACTTCTGTTGAAAAATTGCATCCTGTTCTGTCATTTTGAAGTCTTGCCCTTGCCTTAGCCCCTCTTGGGACTCTCAGACTCTCCAGGTCTCTCCACCCCATTTCTCTCCATCCTCAGACTCTTATGCCCTTCATGCAGTTCCTGCTAATCCCTCGCTCTGACTCAGCCTAGCTGGTGGATCCTCCATTTTGTTTCCTGGCTCAGCCCCTTCCCTGGGCTGGTGGGCTCTATTCCCTTGTCCTCTATACCCCACTCAGCCCCTACTTTGGGTTGGTGGGCTCTGTTCCCTTGCTGAAACCTCTTCTCTGGGCTGGGCTAGGGAATGCTCTGAATCCCCGCTCAGCCCCTTTTCTGGGTGGGGAATTCTCTATAGGCCTTAAGCCTATCTCCAGTAGGGCTCAAGGCCTGTAACTCAAACAATAATACCAACATAAAGCAAAGGCCCCTTGCCTACATCAACCTTTTCTTCACTGCCCTAGGTAATATTCTCTGGTTCCCAGGCCTTCTTGAGCCCTTCAGGAATTCTTTTGCCCTGATGCAGAGCACTCCCTTTCTCAAGTCTACACTACCTGACTGGCTCAGGCACAGGGTTTATCTAGCCCCAGCCTGGCCCTCTTCCTGTCAGGTGAGCCTGCAATTAGCCCCCACACCACCTGCAAGCTGCCCCTCAGGCAGCTGCTCCCCTAAAGTGGTAGGCACACCACAGTGCCCTACTATAATCAGTAAACTGGAGAGGCAACTTTATCTAAATCCAGTAGTCCTAGGATCTTATCCTTTCTGAGTACTGCTTACTAGTCATACCCTTAGCCAACATGTTACAAATACCAACTAAATGTTCATTGGATAGGTACATTAGCCTTTTCCATTTGGGGAATCTTGAAAAAATGGTTTCAAGTAAGAACACACATGTACATTTTCTCTCATTGGATTGATTATAATAGGTGCAAAATATTTTTAGTTCACATTAATTCTGATGGCAATGGAAGGTACTTAACACATCATAGTGCCTCACAGGAGTGATCCATATATATACACACAGAGACAGACAGACAGACAGATGTTCCCTACAACTATACAGCACGAATCCATGTTAAACAAGTTTAGTGATCTGATTCTCATGATTGAATAAGTTTTAAGAATCAGTGTACAGAAGCAGCAGTAAAGACTTCTTCTGGAAGCTGTGTTTATAGCTCTGTCCATATGAATGTACAAACCACTCCAGTCCTCTGTGCCTCAGCTGACCATATGGAAAATATGAATCATTACCCTTTGTAGGGTGTTGTGAAAACGTTCTACAAATATTTGTAATGCTCCTTGGGGATACTTGCAGGGAAAGGACAACATGTTTCAGGCCCCCTCTACACTTACACTGAAAGTGTAATTTAATCAGGTAATCATGCCCTAAGTTGTGACCCGATCATAAGTTCAGCCAATTAAAGGTGTGATTAAAAAAAGCAATAAACTACAAAGTTATTCCACAAAAAATGTGTAATAACTTTCTAGCTTGTTCTAATCACACCGTTATTTGAACATGTGGTCAAGTATTCCCTGCAGCTGGGAGCCCCATCAACTTAGGGGCTCAGGGGTCTACCAGCCCCACAGCTCTCCCTGGGGCTTGCAGCATTTTCACCTGTGGTGCTTGCAGTGGGGACAGCGGGAAGAAAGCTGCCACTGCTACAAGCCTCCTGAGGCATGAGACTCACAGAGGCAGCAGCACAGGGAAAGCTGCAGTTGTTGCAAACCCCGCATCTCATGAAGTTTGCAGAGAGGGCAGCATTTTCCATGCTTCCTCCTCTGAGCCCTGTAACACACGTCAGCTGTGGGGCTTGCAGCAGAAGCAGCATGGGGAACGCTGCCTTCACTGTGCGTATTGTCAGCTGCGGGGTTCACAGCTATAGGATCATGATCCCAGGCTCCCCCTGTATAGGTGAAAAAGCATGATGTGATCTAACTCATTATCCACACAATCACACCTCCTGTCATGCATGTGTGGCATGGCAGGATACACAATTGTGTGAATCATGCATTAGGTCCCATTGTGCCTTTACCTGCATGTGTAGAGGGGCCCACAAGTTTCAAGAGTCTAGTCCTCTATTTCAGCATCTTTCTACATTACAAAGTCAATTCAAGAGGATTTCCACCTCTTTTTGAAGAGAGTTTCAAGTCTGAAATAATAAAAGCACTGCAGGATTTAAACAGAATCAGTTGGGAAAGTTTTTCCTGCACCTGCCTGCAGGATACATTAGCTGGCTTTAGCTGATGCTACAAATTCATCACATTCTTTGAGCCTGAAACTTTGCCCAACTTCACTTTAAAAGAGCAGATGTTCAACTGTCAGGGTTTTCCAAGTTTCACATGGCTTTATCCCAGCAGCAGATTCAGTTCCTATAACAGTGAAAATATCATGTCCCTGACAGAAGTCAGGGGAAAGGGGAAGTTTGTGAAATAAAGATTAGGATGTAAATGTGCAAATTGACCAGCCACCTATTATCTATCAACATTTTACATTTGCAAACATGAAACAAATATTGGGGGCAGTTAAAAAAGACTTCTGTGCCAACATATTTTGCATATTAGATAGTCTCTCTCTTATTACTGAGGTTTCCTATAATATATTGTTCATTTTGGAGAACAGTTCTGCTCACATTGAAGTTATCAGTAAAATTCCTCTGGACTTCAAAGGGAACAGAGCTGAACCAAAAGACCTAAATTCTGACCATTAAATTCTCTTTGAATTAATCCAGTGGTACAAATAAGTATTAAATCACCCTAAACAGGAAGTCTATCTCTGGTTTCCATAGCAAAGAAAACTCACATCTATGCATAAGCATAATTTATTAATGTCAGTGGGGATTACACAGACAAATTCAGAGCAGTTCCTTGCTCTTAAAAAAGAAATCTTCTCTGATTAGATGTCATACTTTAGATATTCATATTTTGTATCATTTGTATGATGTTCTGTATTTGCTAGAAATTAATAGCATGTTATAATCATAGTAGTACATACTGCCAAAGAGGCACATATACTGTTCTAGATGACCAAATAAATATGTCTGATATTTAGGGCTGACCTTAAAGTTGTTCCACCCCAGCTTGAAATATGTGAGCTCTTCTTCCTTGTCTATATCATATTGTGTCGATTTACCTTAATGACATCTACTTTGTGCTTCTTATTTCTTGAGGCCAACACAGTGCCACATTTATTTGTATTTCACTTCTAGGAATTGGTCTGAAAACCATTTGTGACTCCATTGGGGCATGATACTATCTTCAGGCAGTCAAGAGGAAGTGGGGTGTGAAAGGGCTGGAATATAACAACAGAGACTCATGGCATTGCTGTTGGTGCACTTGCTGTGCTTGAGACCTGCACACCTGTTTCAGTGTTCACCCACTGTGGAAAGGGGAAAGCTAGGATACAGCTGGGAGCAGGGCTGACTTATTACTCAGAAGGTCAGCAGAGGTTTTAGACTGGAATAGCATTGCTGCTGGGAGCCAAGCTTGAAACTTTGAAATGTAGATGGTTGGTGAGTATGGCCTTTATGGTGATGTTAAGGTTGCCCCAGTTACCAATGAAGACATAGCCTAAACACTTTCCAACTCAGAGTTGCACCATTTTTCTTCTCTTCCCTTGAAATCCTTCAGGAGGCTCTGATGTCTTTGTGATAACAGACCTGCACATTTTCTAGAATTAAACAAGTGTTCTGCATATGTTCTAATGAAAAACAAATCGGAGTGTCACAATCTTCAACAGAATTAACAATGAAAGGAACAAATTTTAACTTGCATAGTTTTTCATAAAATGTCATCACCTCTTGTAAGAAGAAAGAATCTACTGTATATATAGAAAAAAAGTAATTAAGAGAATGATTATTTCTTTGTTTGCATAGTAGCTAGAAATTGCTATACAAATATTATTTCTGATCTCTGTTCATACTGTGCTGGAAAGATACAGCTGTTTCAACAAAGCAGAGAAGTATGGAGTGAAATAGGAAAAAGACTTACCAAGGGAAAAAGGGAAAAATCTGCAGTATGCAAACTGTATGCTCCAGTGAAACAAACCTCTTGCTCTTTGTCACATCTCTTCACATACCTTGAGTCCACATTGCTCTTTCCAGGGCTTCTAATGTCTGATGGCTGTGTGCTTTGCTGGTGTTAACATTTGCTCCAACAAATAAGAAGCAAAGTCTTGGCTGAGAAAGCCAGCACTGGCAACTTTCAAGGGTTCAGGGGAGAGCTGTGTATGAGAGAGATAATCTATATATAAGCAATATATTAAAATGTTACCATTGAGGTTTTGAAGACTGGATTAGTTGTTGGCAGAGATGTTTCATCTCGCAATAGGTAGGTAGAGATGAATATCAAATCCTCAGACACTGAAATGAGTTTAATTAAATTAGGGGTTGACTTTGTTGCTTGGTAGCCTGAAACAAAGGATGGGATAGAACTATTTATAAGTTTCTGAAATGATAAAAATAATGAATTAAAAGGGTGAAGTTAGAAATTCTAGTAATGTAATTTTGGAGAAGCAAATTTAATGTTAGACTTTTTAGGTTAACATCTTTAGAACAGGATTCTTTTGGTATTAGTGCAGAAGAGAGTGATATAATTTAGCACCACAGTGTAATCACAGTAAATGTTCCTTTGTTGCTAGAGAGAGGTTTGTGTGTGGCTGAGTTTGCATTAAAGTCAATTGCACTGCTCACTGCTAGCTAGCCCCTTTAAAAAAAATCAGCACACTTCATCAGGATTTTGTGCCTAACTCTGCCATACTATTTATAAAAATCTTGACCATTGTACCTGGGAATATTTCGGAGAGGTCACAGGAGAAAGCATGGTTCAGTAAGAATGGTCTTCTTCAGATTTGAAGAGTATTGCTGAGTTGTCATTTCAAAGTCAGAGAAATAACTCACATGGACTACTCACTCCTGCACTACTGCCTCTGTCCACTCTTGCTCTTGCAAATGAGCCTTAGCTAACTTTAAACATCTGTTTCTTCTTTTCCTGTTTCTATGCAGCTTAGCACCTCTGGAGAAAGTCTCATGACTACATCAATGTCATCCAATATGTATTTGTGCTCTTCAACTTGTGCTCTGCCATCTTCCCTGCCAAACAGAAGATTTCCTTACTCACAGCTCTTGTCTACTGTTCTACTACACACCTACCACCTTAACCAGCATATGTAAACCCTCTCCCTCATCCCCATACCCTTCTCCCTGGTAATTCTAGTAAGTGGCTAACTTATTTTAAACCACCCACTGCAGAATGTTCAAGACAGGCCATGTGGCCAAGTTAATGATATTGGAACCTTAACTTTTGCATTTCCTTAATTTTGGAATCGTTTGACCATAACAATATATTAATGCAGGATTTAGTATAAAATAATTGTCCTTCCTGAGATTTCTGCCAGAATGCTTTTGTGTGGAATGTTGTATGCCCCTATATTTATACTGGGGTGAAGCAGAGTGGATCTTCCAAAATAACTATAACCTTTTTTCTTTATTATCATCAGCTCTCAGTTGCTATGAGGTCTATCAATTTTTCCATCCCTTTGGGCTTACATTACGATTCTAACAAATTGCTGAAGCACATTGATTCTAAAGTTCTGAATTATTACTGGCTGGCATACTATATGGATGAGTTCACTGTAACAGGGAGACATTTTTCCAGTGGACAGTATTATTAAAAGGGTCAAAAGTATAAGAAAAGGGTAGTTTAATAGTTTACAGCTCAATCCTACATTGTTTGCATTCAATGGCAATATTTCCATTGACATCAGTGCAGAAGGATCTACTTCTTTTTATCTAGATCAGAATTTGGAGGGATCTGGTAGAGACATGATCTGGTCAATTAAAAGCTCCCATCAGTGTACCAAATCATGTGTAATAGCCTTGTGGGGGAAAAAAGGCTTTTATAAATTGAATGATGGTAACCAGATTTATTCAGTTGAAAACATTTAACAAGAATGCAATTGGACAGATCTTTCATTATTTTGACCAGGGCTAAATGTAAGCAGAAGCTCCAGAAAATATAGGTCACTGATTAATTCACTGAGTTGTTGCATTTTTGCTCCATAACAATCACTTGATGACAAGTTACAGCAAATGCATCAATGTGATAATTAATTCTGGTTACAGTTTATTAAAGAGAGGGTGGAACTAATGAGTTCACTGACTGTTCCTATTTTGGGACATGGGATATTTCAGTCAAGAGGGTATGAAATGTTAGTGAGTCAGGAAATGTGAATGTAATGGTATTAAATAATAACTAGATTATACACAGTTATACTTAATTCCTGTTTAGCATTCAGAAGAATTAAAAGCTATCAAGCTGGGAAAACTTTAGTCTCTCCTAAATTTGTATTGAGTTTAAATACAATTTAAAACAAAGCACTGCAAGATTAACACATGGCATATTGTAACAATAGTTTTCTGTTGCATGTATTGCCGTGTTAAAGGAGTGAAAGCCTATTTTTGAGACCTTGATTCAAGAGCCCATCCTTTCCTACACAAGAATAATCTGCATACAGAAAGGTCATGGACTTGCAGCTCATGGACTTGCCTAGTAAAGGAATTTCCATCCTTTAGGGGCTTGGGAGAGTTTGCCTCATTCTTGGCAAAAGAAACCAAGACTTAGCTTTCAGTTTGGTGATCTCATGAGGTCTGCTAGAAGAAGGGCCGTGCACAAAAACTTGTTGCCTACCTGAAATTATTCCTTACTACCCTGCTTTTTCCTGCAGTATACTTTTAGTGGACCTGTGTAACTAAGGATACCCCTTGCTAGCGCTAACGGTGGAGCTTTCATGCAAGGGAATTTCCTAGTGCAAATGGACAGAGCAGTAGAAACCAACAGAACTTTATGCTTTATTGACTCCATGCTTTCCCCTACCCAGCAGAAGCTTTCCAGAGTGGCTAACAAAAAGTGAGTAGAGATATATTAGACAGTGCTAGTAATGCTCCCTTTCTACCAGCAGCCCACCTGACTGGATACTAGCACAGCAATCTGCAGTGATTTCTGTTTTACTCAGTTTTTATTCCAACCCTTGCTAAAATCACAGGGAGTCTTCCTAAGTCAGAGCATCAGGAGACAGTCCTGAACAATCAATGTTAATATGAATGCATTACCAGTAGTTATTACTCCAGTCTTGAGACTGTGCAATCTATTACGATATAAAATGAAAGTTAGCATCAGTCCCCTTTCCCACCTTGCTATGATTAATAGAAGCATAATAAAGCAGCTAGGAGTGCAGGAGAGTGGTGATTTCCAGCAGCCTCCATGCTGTTAGCGTGTATGGATGCAGCAGCCAATATTTTTCTGGCCTCTTCTCCCACCCACAAATCAGCACCTAGGGTGGATGACCTGGTCACCATGTCTTAGTTACAGTACTGGATAATATCCATTCATTATCTGCTGATTAGTTATGTTTACAAAGTCATATAAAATGCTCTAAGATTCTGATCTTGCTTGGTGCCCACAGCTTCTACGGATGTCAATGAAAACTGATGGCACCCAGCCCTGACTGTCCATTCAAATTTACACTTCGGGGGTGGTCCTCACTGGCTCTATAAGCTAGCAATTGAAAATGTGCTGAGGTTGCAAAAGGTGAAGTACAGTTGATTGGTTCCTTTTCATTCATCTTGACCACAATATATTCATGGCTCATGTTTTCATATTTGCTTTTTAAAGTTCGCCTGGCACTTTTGCGCATTATCACCTAACATTGTCACAACAACACTGATTAACATGAACAAATTATATATCTTCAATGAAAATGTAATTTAAAATATCAGACAGTGGCTTAAACTTTCTGAAAGATATGGTCTGTAGAAACAAAGAGATTATCCTGGAGGATTCTGTTGAAGTAAAGACGTATTCAGGAAAAGAGAATTTTCTATGCTCCCATGGTTGATCGTTCCTCTTAATCACAGAGAACCAGTGTGGAAATTACCTTCCCTGGCTAGGGACAGACATTACACATAAACTGGTATAAGTGACTGGAAACCAGATTAAGCCTGAAACAGAACAGGAGTTCAGAGCACATAGACCAGTTTCAGAATGGCTGAAATGGGTTTAAAATAGACATGGATGAATGTAGTTTTAGACTTAACTGATTTAGGTTAAACTGGTTTATCAAACTATCTTCCCTGACCCCCTCCCAACAAAAATTAGGTCTTAGTCCCTTGGCATCCCAAGAGGATTGAAGCCTCCATCTAGCCCTCCCTTCACAGGTCTGGCTGGTTAGTCTCCACCCCAGTTTGTCTGCTCCAGCTGAGATGGGCAGCTTCACCCCCAGGTCTCAGAGTAGAGGCAGCCTCCTCAGCCCTGCTGGCAGTGGCATGGGGACAGGTGTGGGGGGGAATGGACCCTCACCCCAGTCCTAGCTCCCCTCAGCTGGGGTCTACACAATGGGGTGGGTGATGGGGGAGCATTTCCTGAGAAGGGGACTTTCCCCCACATAGCACAGCTCCACCAGGCTACATGCCCCAGCCTCACCAGTCCTCTGTCCTCATTGGGAGAGGTTATGGGGATGGACATAGGTGGTGGAAGGGGG
>NW_017728994.1:44807151-44814136 GCF_001723915.1 Gavialis gangeticus | reverse complement strand
ACATGCCCCAGCCTCACCAGTCCTCTGTCCTCATTGGGAGAGGTTATGGGGATGGACATAGGTGGTGGAAGGGGGGGCTAACAGGGCTTAGCTCCCCCAAATGCAGGGCAGTGGTAAGACCATGAGGCAGCCTGGCTGTGGGCTTCTAACTGCTGCAGCAGGGGTGGGGAGGGGCACACATGCAGTGAGGAGGGAGGAAGTGGGGCTGGGACTGGGGCTAGGGGAGGGGCAGGTGCTGCACAGCCAGGGCGACGTGTGGGGCTGAGCCACAAGTGGCTCATCCAGGAGGCATGGCGCCTGCTACTCTGTGCACCAAGGGAGGCAAAGCCGGGTGTGTGCACCTGGATCTGCTCGGGGCAGGGCAGGGCAGGGCAGGGCAGGCACTGCAGGCTGGGGCTGGGACCGGGGCTGTGCCAGGCTCTTCCCAGCAAGGGGCGGGGGGGGGAGCTGGGTTGGGCTGCACTTGGGGCGGGTGGCACTTGGAGGGGGACAACAGGGAGGCTGCAGCCACCCCAAAATTTGACATTGCCCCCCTAACCGCCCCTCTCAGCGCTGCCACTGCCTGCACTGAGCACAGTGTGGCCCAGCCCCTGCCAGGAAGAGCCCAGAGAAGCTGTGGGCCCATCCCACAATGGCAGTCTGCTCTGCCCCATGCAGATCCAGGAGCGCATGCCCCTGTGCCATCCTGGGGTGTGTACAGTGGCAGGAGCCTCCACCCCTTCCCCCTGCCCCCCAGGATGAGCTATGGCTGTATCCCATGCCCACCCCTGCTGGGCAGAATCTGCCCCAGCCCCGCTCCCTCTTCCCCCCCAGACTTACCTACCCCTGAAAAGTGTTTGCTCTCCACCTATAGGAATGGACCTCCCCCGCACTGGTCTCCCAGCTGGGGTCTGTACAGCAGGGGGGTTAGAAATCCCCCAAGGTGGAGGCTCCACTGGTTTGCAAATGCCCCAGCCCCACCCCCTCACCAGCCCCACCACCTGTCAGACTCGGGAGGTTTTACCCCCACCTGCTATGCAGATCCTGGCTGGGGGGCCTGAAACTGGAGAGGGACTTTATCCCCCACAACCCGCCAGAGCTGAGGGGAGGGGCCAGGGGCTGGTAAGGAGCAGAGCCGGGGCATTTGCAGCCTGGTGACCTGGGAGGTGTGCCTGTGCATCCCCCCCTCACCTTCTGACCTTTGCCAGTGCAGGCATCTGCCTGCCTTGGCCAACCAATGAGTGAACATATAATCTGTTCATTAAAGGTCTAATCTATGCAGTTTAGAAAAAGTTGCATATACTGAATTGATTCTGCCTCAGGCTTTTTGACTGTCTGTACTTAGCCTTTATGTTTTTAATAGAGGTTCCAAGATACAAAACAGAAGAAAAGGGGATTCCTGATAAATAATTTGACATTATGTAGGTTTTCTTAAATTGCTTGTAAAAGGCATCTTTTACTTTTTAGGATATCTCTAATGTAAAAGGAAAACAATCCACAGTCATACTGGGTAAAATTTGCAAAAGAACTCATGTACCTGAAGAACCCTATGACATCTACTAAGTGACTTGGGCACTTCTGAAAATACTACTTGTGAGGGAATCCCAACTGGGGCCTGTTCCCTACCAGATCACGAGTGACTCACCCGTCCCGGACGTGCGTATGCGCCTGTCTTGCCTGCCACGACTTGTTGTTAATTTATATCTGTCCAGTTGGTACGGCACGTACAGTCCAGAAATGAGACCCTCGTCCTCTTCAGTGTCCCATTGTCCTGAGGGCTCCTCCACCCCTACAGCCTCGCCCGGTCCTCTGGTAGGAGCTGTCCATCCTGTCCTGCTCCTTTCCTCCGCGGCCGCGGACCCCACCAAAATAACTAGAGTATAGTCCATAGAAGAAAAGCAAAATCCTGGCCAAGGGTCCGTCGGGGATACGCCCAGCCCACGCCTTAGTCCGGGCTGAACAGGAGTCCCTGTTCCCCTCTGGGTCTTCACCCGCACCGATCTGCTTTGCCCAAGTGATTAACCGGCTGTAAATACAAAAGAAAGAAAGGCGGGGACTCCTTGACCCACCGCGTCTGTCCCGCAGTCCCTCTGCCTCAGACCTGGTTCCTACGGGGCTCATGCCGCACCCTGCAGCAATCTTTCTCCTTCAATCCTACTTCAAGGTCTGCTCCCCGGGCTACGGATCCCTGTCTCGGGGTCTCGCTTACCCCAAAAGGTCCGGCTGCTCCTTCCGACGGCCCTGATCCGCTAGGGCACCTTCACCCCAGCGTTGCTTCCGGCCTTTGCGGCGTCTGCTTTCTCCGCTCCTGGAACCGCTGCTCCTGGAACGACCATTCCTGGCTCCACCGCCTCTGGAGTCACCGCCTCCTGACCCGTTGCTCCCGGCTCCACTGCTCCCGGCTCCGCTGCCCCCGGACCCACTGCCTCGGGAGCCCGCATCGGTGCTCCCTTTGAGTTGGCCCGGGTTACTCCAGCGCTTCCCACTTCCGGGTTCCTGCGGAATTCAAATTCCCGCCTCTTGTCGCTGGCCAGACCGTGCGAGCAGCATCGAGTTGCGTCAACTCGGGGTCCCGCCGAGCTCGGCGCCTGCTTCACTCCCTTACACTACTGATTATGCATAATAACATTTTCACTTCCCTCCATATTGCTGTTAGTGAAATACCAATGTTGCAGACAAGAGGTTTCACTAGAATTATATACTAACTTTCACTTCGACCATAAACATTTCAGATTAGCCTGGGGTTTATGAATCCTGAAAGTTATTGATTTGCATTTTGGATGATTTTGAATTAATAAGAAGTCATTGCCTGAGTGATCTCCTCTGATGCTTTGTTAGCTGGTTACCTGATACTTATCAACCAACTTAGAAAGCAATGGAAAAAGTGAAGTATTTTTTAAAAGATGTATATACAGAAGTTTCTGAAATAAGACAATAATGATCCAACATCTGCATATTATTGGGTAGGTCTTTTGAAAGACATGTATAGTTCTTCATTTTGCATTACCAAATTCAAATATAGACAAAACAGAATTAGGAAGATATACAGCTTCACTTTTTGCCATAGTCTTCTGCATTGACACCTGAAAGCAGGTAAGCAAAACTGTGAAAAACAAAGGCTTGAATAGGGCCAGTTTGGGGCCGTTATATAATTGTGAATATAAATGTGGCCTTCTCTTTATGGCAGTCCTATGGCCATGGGTTCTGCTCTTGCAAAATATCACATTTCTTGCAAAAATCTTTCTTATTCCTTTAAGTCCATACAACTGATTCTACTAATAGTAAATAAAAAAAAAAAATTAAAGGGATTTCACATATTATAAAGCAAAATATGAAGATCATAGTATTAAAAAATATAACGTTATAATTGCATGTAAAGGGTCAGAATTAAGGTTACATGGCAAATATTCAGCAATATTGGACTGCTGACAATACTGGTAACTTTGGCCCAGTGGGAATTTTTCACTCGAACACGGGCAGGCAATTATTTTGGGTGGAGGGATGCTTACTGAGTTTTGGCAAGCTGCAGTTTTGGCAAGCTGTTGAGGGCCGCATAGGTAGCCCCGCCCCTTCACAGGTGCTCCAGCCTCTGGTTGCCATCTTGGGGCTGGAAGTCCTTGCTTCTGGGTCCTTCTAGCTTCCCCTGGGTCCTACTGTCCCTGGCTGCTGTCATCTTTGACAGGCAGCCAGGAGGAGATAAATATTAATTTTCTAAATTTTGTAGGGGCTCTGCGGGCTGGAAAAAATTGCCTGGTGTGCTGGAATATGGCCCATGGGCCATATTTTGCCCACCCCTTCATTAGAATCATAGGGTTTCAAAGGAACTCAGGAGTAATCTAGTCCAACCACCTCCACAGAACCAGGATGCATTATCCTTTTCTTGAGTAACAACTGAGGAATCTGTTCTTTAAATAATGAAAGCTATTTCTAAATGACTAGTCCTTTAAAAATATAAAAGAAATGTGGTAAAACTGATGAAGACTTTGTAGCTTTCAACCACACTGCACAGTAGAGAATGCATGGAGAAATGCCCTTGCTATAGATGCCAAGGTTCTACTGATAGATAAAGTACCTTCAGTAATGCCTGGTGCAGGCACCCAAGTGTTGCAGAGTGAAAACTATTTTTCTTCAGTCACTTTGGCTCAGCTCCATTGGCCAGCACAGAGGGGAAATGAAGCCATGACCTTTGCCTTACCAATCATTCTCTATTCCCGTTTAGGTTTCTGCATTGCCAGCAATGAATGATTCATTCAGGGCTTGTGCCCAAGAAGCTAAAAAACCTCCTATGCATGGCAGAAAAGGAGAGAATGCTTTATTCACTCTTGCCTCTCCACCTTGCATGTCAGTTTAACTATAAATCTTTATTAACAAAAGCTTTCTTTCCAGATGATATTACAAATTCCAGCAAATTTCATTTAGCCACTCACGCAGTGCTATAATCCCTTTTAAATGCATTGCTCAGACTGTCTATTATTGATAAGAAAAGGTAGGTAAATAAACATTAACTAAGCCTTCTTAATAGGGGTCTGGTGCCATTACAGACATCAGGACAAAAAGGTCCATTTGTGCACTGGCTGCTAAAACTAGTGCATAATAAATTGGTAAAAAGAAAGCACAACGTTTACCAATTTGGAAAGCTGGTAGAGACAACATCTTGCTGAAAAAATTGGTTTTTGTTAATGCCTCCTCTCTCAATAGAATTTCCTCCTAAAATGTTTGCCTCATCATAGTCATAATCTAGGTCCTGGAGGGAAACAGTCAGAAAGTAAACACTGGTTTCAAGGTCTGCAGGTCTAACATGCTATCATTAAAAGCTGTTCTACTTTGCCTCGGAAAACAAAATAAACAATCAAACAACCCCCTCCCCCAGAATAATCTAATCCATTGTGATTCAGAATCAAACCCATTTATTTTGCTTATTTTTCTTCTTACACAGTTGCACTTGCTAATAAGATGACTCTTCCACAGCTCAGCATCACTTCTTGTTTTGTTAATTCATTAGACCTTGTCCCGGGAGCCGTTGTAATGCGGGACACCTACCTGCAGCCTGGGACAGAACACATGTGGAGCAGAGAGAGGAACTCATGCGGCTTGTTAGCCGCCTCTTTGTACAGCTGCGGCTGTCCGGTGATGTCAGCATCAGATGTCGGCCAGCAGAGTTAAAAATGGTGGCTGCTGCTATGGAGGGGGTGGATAGCCCAGAGAACAGGCTGCAGCCAATGCCGGCAGCAGAGTGGGCTCCGCGGGCAAGGGAGGCACCACAGTGAAGAACTCAGCTGATCACCAGAGGAGTGACAGGCCGACCGAGTGAGGGGTCTGAGCTGGTCAGGAAGCGGCGGTTAGAGGGGAGTACCCTCCCCCTCCTTTAAGGGACCGGGGCGGGGAGTAGGTGATGGGTCGGTAGTGGTGCAGTAAGGATTCCAGAGTCCCTGAGTTAGGGGAATGGAGACGAGGGGTGTGCCCCATGGTGGGGCTTGTTGGGAAACCTCGCTAGAGGCAACAGTGGGAAGGTCCCTCACAAAACACGATTAGGGCGTGTGGCACTGCCAGAGCTAATAGTGTCTCCCATTATTGGCCCTGGGACACAGAGCTGCGGCCGAGGCCTGCGGGGAAGACCACAGATAACTATAAAGCAATGCATCAAAGGTGGCATGAGGCCGGGGTGTAGGGGTGGCGGAGCCCCATGAGCAACCATTGGGCCTAGCCCGGGCCACCAAGGGATCCGCTAACTAGCCCCACCTACTGAGGAACATCAAGTCATGGCAGGCAAGAACGGGGTTGGTGATGCAGGAGGAAGAATTACCCTGGCGACGAACCAGCCCGGAAGGGGCAGGGACAACCGCGAGGAGATGAGGGCCACCTGAGAGCGGCTGGTGGAAGCCTGGCGGTCGCAGACCTATGACACTGATCTCTTCCTAGTAATCAGAACTGGTTATATCCATTTAACTTGAAACAATTGTTATTAGCTTATGTCACAGACTTTTAGGTAAAAAACATTCCAGTTGTCAAACCCAAGCATTAAAAATAATGCCAGGCCACACAAAATAGCAAATCTGTCTAAAAATATAAGGTTTTTTTTCAAAATAATAAATTATGGCTCCTTTTTATTTCTCATGCTTTCAAGCTTTTGTTGGTTTAGGGTCCACATTTAAATGAAAACAGATTTACAAGGATGGAGATTTCACAACCCCTGAAGGTAGTCTGCCCTAATACGTAACCACCCTCCTAGTGAGAAACTTATTTTTAAATTGAAAAAGTTCTTTCTTCTTGATGTGGAGACCTTCCCTCTTGATATGGATGCTTGTATATAGGCAGAAGGGTTTCTTGTGTAGCTCTGATCCCAGATCTAGCCACAATAAAGTGGTTTGTCCTTCAACAGAAGGAATCAAATTTTGATCCAACTAGTGAGTGGTAGCCTTGTTCCACAGTGTCCTACTATTCCACACTGGCCATGTCTACATGAGATGCTGACTGCACGGTAGCCTGATACTACTGTGCAGTAGCATCACATGGCAAAAACTGACTGCAGTAATATCAGGCTACTGTGCAGTACAATCACAAAAAAGCCATTTGTCAGCACCGCTGCACAGTAACTCAGGTTACCACACAGTCATTTAGTACTTGTTTATACAAGTATTAGAAAACCGTGCAGTAACAACTGTGCAGTCAGCGTCTCATGTAGATGCAGCCACTGAAGACTGAGGAAAGTTAGGAGGGACTAGAAATAAGATTTCAGCTCTATGACTGGGCTTTTTAAGATGATCCTATTTATCTCCCTAGAGTCCTTCACAAAACGATATGATCTTGCCTGGTAGGGGAAGAACACATACTCCTATATTTATGCATGTTGAAGGTAGGTAAAAGAATAAGCATGCCACAGGAGTTGTCTGGGGACTAAATAGGGGGACCTTTGCCTTAGTGAGCTCCATCTCCCTCCTTTCTGCCTGTTTGCTACATTTGTATTTCTGCAGAGATCTCACAGGACACTCCCTGCTCTCCTCCTGGA
>NW_017728994.1:44792318-44802151 GCF_001723915.1 Gavialis gangeticus | reverse complement strand
TCCATCTCCCTCCTTTCTGCCTGTTTGCTACATTTGTATTTCTGCAGAGATCTCACAGGACACTCCCTGCTCTCCTCCTGGATTTCCACTGAAGATGTTTTTTGTTTTTGTTTTCTATTCTTTTTTGCAGTGTCAAAATCCCATTTCAATTCTCTTATGTGTGAAATGTCCATCTGCTAGGTTTATTTTCATGTGCATAGGGACAACTAAATTCTCTGTTGCTTTGAAGCCAATTTCCTCAGTAAATGCAAAAGGATTTTTTGTTCTTTCTGACACTTAGTAATTTATAACCATGTGTTAGCAGAACCCAGTGGGGGAAACAGAATCCCTAGAGTCCTAGTGTTCTCCAAATCAGTGACAATGGCATCACTCAGTTGCCATTTACCAATAATTAATGTGATTCTTTCAGTACATTTTTGTACATGGTTGGTTCCTGGAGACAGATCTACAGGCATATCATGAAACATGATAAATCCCTTCCAGAAATGGAAATGCACTTGTTGCATTCTTTTTTTCCAGCCGACTGCAAGGTAACTCTGAAAAAAAAATCTGAAAAAAATATATCATGACCACAGCACATAGTTCAAAACACTCCCTACAAATTAAAATGCACAAAGGGAAAAGGAAAATATGTGAAGTTCCACACATATCCCTTGACTTGCCACAGGTGCAGCAGGGTGACCGGGCATCATCAACATCCTAAGACTTTAAGGACCAGAAGCAGTTAGTTAAATATGCCCAAGAGAAGACAACACTATATTCCCTAATATGACGGTGAGCCCCATCTCTCCCCTGCCCAGTCCATGCCACTCTCATCATGGGGTAAAATTCCAAATGTGCCAAAATATCTTGTTTTTTTTAGGTCCAGCACAGCATCAATACACCCCAGTCAAATCCCCAGCCTTGGCAATGGCGAACAGCCAATGCTTCTGAGGAAGACAAAAAACCCCTCCTGACACAACTAGCTACAGAAGGGGAAAAATTCCTTTCTAGTCCCAAATGGGGACTAACAAACCCAAAAGCATAGGAACACTGGACACCCTCCACTCTGCACTGCACCCTGGGGACCACAATCACAACTCCATGCATCACATATTTCTTCTCTATCATTGTATCTCCTGCATAAACTTAGCTAGCTCCTTTAAGCATCTTTTACAACGAAGTTTCATTCCCCTGCTGAGCATGGTCCTCTCTGATTTGCTCCTGCTCTGGGGTGCAGAGCTCTTCTCATAAGAAAAAATGAGGAAGGAAGACTCCAAAGAAATCAGGAATATAGCATCTGTGCCTACCAGGAAAACTGTGTACGTGTCAGAGGACAGGTCTGTGGGTATAAAAAATGTTATGCATCTGTAACTCTGTAGGACCTTTTGTTGGCTCTCTGGTGACATTACTGCAATAATGCCATGATAATGAGGAACCTTTTAGATTTTCCTGTACTGAAACTCTGGGGTAAGGGTATGGTTAGTACTCACATTAACAAAGCAGCTACAGTATATTCAGGCAGCTCTACACAAATGCCTGAATTGGCATTTTTAAAGTTGCAGCGATTCATTTGCTTTTAAATTGAACTAAAAATGACAAAACAGACCCTACCATATCAGCACTGACAATGATGAAACAGAAAGCCTGAACCAGGTTAGTAATGGGACTGGAGGTAGCCTTTTGCATAAAATGCTATCACCAATCCAAAAGGAGAGTTGGAGAGATTTTCCAGCTTCTGAGTTCACCTCTTCCCTGGATGTTGGTATATCATCCCATTAAAAATAACCTTATCTTGCAACTCAAAAAAACTTCAGCAGAGCAGTTTGTTTTCTTCTGAAATGCACCATAGACTGCTCTACAAGCGAGTCATGTTCAAGAGAGTATCCCTGGACACTCTTAATTCTACTTCACCCATTTCAAAATGCATTGGTGAACATTATCAGTAGAATCCAAATGGATTTTAATAAGAAACAAGGAAACTTTTTCAGCCTCTGACACTTAATATTGGTTGGGCCAAGTGGCCCTTTGCTGGCAACATTAATGGAAGTATGTTTAAAGCAGAGAATAGAATCAGCAGATTCCTTAGTCCATTAAGGTCTCTCTTCTACAAGCTCAAGATCCTGCTCCTCTGTTAGCTGATAGGGACTTCCATGGCCTCCACCTCTCACACAATGAGGAAAATTTTTGTAGAAGCTTCTGAGGTATTTCAAAAATGTCAGTGGATCAGAGTACTGTAGTAAACTGATAAACTATAGTGAAGAAACTGGTAGGAGACCATTAGCTATTTATTATGCAACATGTATATCAAGAAATTGCAATATTATTTTAGAACCTTTCAAAGACTACTTGTTCCATACATTCTTTAATTCTTTTTACCTTTTCTTCATTCTTTCCTTGAACACTGAATTCAACCTGAAAGGTGGTCAAGTGGCTTACTTTTGGTAAATGGAGCAATAGTTTTATAACAAGGGCTTAAATTAAGCCAATGAACAAAACAGTACATTGAGTATAGGATTTCTAGACAGACTTGTATCATATCGTGCATCTGCAGGTTTTTGCAGGATGGTGAACAAAAATTTGGGCTGGTAGCTGTAATCAGAAAAAACAGATAACCTAAGTGTAGGAGCTGTCATTTTAGCAAAGTACAGGATGGCTGAGGGGGCCTGATGGCCATGTGCTGAAAAGCTCTTATTCTTTCTTCAGAGGACCTGCATACATTCTGTGCCAGCTGCTTCAGGCACCTTCAGCTTCAAATCTGCAGGGTACCATCAGTTATTTTTAACTAGGTCTCACACCTTATGTTTTAAACAGTGGTAAGTTGGAGCCTTTTCTAACTCATGAGCAAGTGTGCTAAGGGGAAAGGTGGTCACTGATTTTTCCTTCCTCTTCTGGCCCTCATGCCAGCTCACTCATGGAACAGTGAAACAATTTGCTCACAGGACTCCTGCTATTAATTCTGTATAAAAGCAGGAGAAGTCATTAGGCAGTGAGATACTTTTAAAATGCATTTTTATTCACTCTTTTTAAAAACCTGTTTTAAGACTTTGGCTTTGTGTGGTGTTTGAATTGTACTTTGTGGGGTACTGAAGCTATAACTAACATGACCTTATTGTTTATATGTTGCACCTTTACTTTCTTAAAAGCTGCAGGCAGCTTCCAATTTGTGTTCGATTCAGATGCAGCCTGTTACACAGAAAAAAACACCATGGTCTTTCCTAGAAACATACTTTGCATAATATTTCATTCATTGTAAAAATTAGCAAGTCAAACTAAAACAATATTCCTGCTTTCAGAATTTCATATGTGTAGATAAATATATACTTTATGAATGCATATTTTCAGAATAATCTCCATTTTGTAGGAAATGTCAGCTGGGTAGCATGAAAATCCTTTAGGTTTGGACAGGTGGATGATGCCAGTGAGAACCACTGGCCATTTAGTCTGTTCTGTCTTTAGTCAGGTTGCTCAGCCTATTAGATGATGGCAAAAATACTGCAAACTTCCCTTACTTGCCTTTGCAAGTCACACATGCAGAGATGTTATGGATCAAGGGCCCCTTAAGGTTTATCTTTCAAAACTGAAACTCTGTAATTTACATTCAGTAATTATTTTGCACTTCTTTCATAAAAATTCCACATGTCTTCACTTTAACAGTTTGATATTTTGATGTTTAAACTGGGAGGAAATAGGTTTTTTGTCATTTCTAGATTCTTTGCAGTCAATTTAAGAAAGCCTTTTTTAAAAAAAATGTTTTTAATTAACATTTACAATACTTCTGGTTATGCATTACATTCTCATCAGTTATTTAAATTCTCACAGGAATCTAGGAGATTATGTAGGGAAAACAAGACACATAAATGGCATGGCAAAGAGCCTGTGAATAAATGGAGCAAAGGACAAAAATCAGAGCTTGGAGGACACAGCTAAATATTTACTATCAAATTATTAAATGGTTCAGTCAGGCTGAAAATATATCTATTATCACTTCATAATTATTTTTTAAAACATGGCTATAAAACTATCAGAAATAATAAAGCATAAATGAAATGACTGATTTTGCCAATTGAGTGGAATATACCAGACTCTATGTTATGTAATACTATGTATTGCGATTCATTTATAATAGGTATCATTAATCATTGCAGCTCATTCTTTCAAGAGGAAGAGTGGTGAATTAAAGTCAGTGGCAGCTGAACAGCTAAAATGCCAAGCTATGCAATGCTAGTATAAAGAATGATGTAAGTAATATTCATATTAAGGATGTAAGAGACTATATAGGCCCTAACTCTGCATCTGGATCCTTATGGAAAGACTGCATGCTACAGAGCCCCAATGACTTTAACAAATTGTGTACACACAAGCAACACCAGGGCCCTGCTAGAGATGATTGTTTACTTTCATGTGTCCAGAAAGAAGGTACACTGATATGACTATTGGGATGTTATCCTTTATATTAAGAAACGGTGATTTATTTATGGCACTTTAAGAGAATGAAACTACAAAAATCAATTTCAGCCGAACAAATCCAGGCTCTGATTCTGCAAAAAATATAACCTCATAGATGCATGCCCACTGAAACAAATGCTTCAGCATTGCAAAAGCAATATGGTCAAAAAATGCTTTCTACCATCTCTGATTGGCTAGGAGGTTCCAGCACATCTTGGCAGATGATAACCTGGTTTTGGTCATACTTGTATTCATCATCTTTTACTGACTCCCTTTTACTACTTATTTAGTAGCAAGAGATCAACTCTTGGCTCCATAGTGACTCCAGGTAGCTCTATCATGTCAGCATCCACTGCCCACTTGCTAAATGTTCAATAAAACATCTTTGCACTTTCTCTCCCATCAACGCTTGCATGAGGGAGAAGCTCCTTGAAAACATCTGCAGAACTACTTCTTTATTTTCCTTTAAGTTGATCTTTAAAATCTCATTATAAGCTTTGACTAGAAAGGATCTCCTGGGTCATGAAGTCCAACCCCTGGCTACTGCTGACAACAACCGCAATATAATCCTTTTCATAAACTGGTAAGTCATTTCTTTAAAACTACACAGTTGGGGTTTTCCCTCACTTACTGCTACTATTAAAAGATGCTGTCCCAGCCTGTCACTTTTCTGATCATTTGAAATCTACTTCTACTTTTAAGCTAATTTATACCCAGTTGTTTCTTGCCAATATTTTCCTTGAAGTTTAATAGCTCTTTTCCTCCTTGGTATTTGCCCTTGGTGTATTAATAGAAAGCAATCATGTACCCTTCTGAGCCTTCATTTTGATAAGCTAAACCAGGCAAGCTCTTCTTGTCACCTCTCATAAGATAGGCTCTTTATTCCCCTAGTTTACACCATTTATCCTAATACCCCTTGTCTGCACCTGCTCTAGTGTGAACTCTTCTTTCTTTTTTGAATCCACTGACCAGAACTGCACACAGTATTCCAGATGAAATCTCACCAGTACCTCATACAATTGCATTAATTCTTCATGATCTTTACTGGAAATATCTTGCCTGGTGCAACCTGATACATCATTTACCATGATGCATACAAAAAGTTGACAATGGTTAAGCTATTTGTATGCTGAACTACTGTCTAAAATACTGTGCAATATTGTCTCACTGTCTCTTTGTATACACTCATCTATCATTATCTGCCGGTTATCTTTTGTCTTACACTTAGCTTGTAAGCAGTTTTGTGGTATGAACTATTTTTCATCTTTTTATATTAGATTCTGTATAAACAAGGTTCTGATGAATTCCTGAAGTTCCTAGGCAGTGGATGAAAACTAAACCTGAGTAGAAAGTGCATAAAATTCACTATAATAAACCATAATGGTCTCAGTTTTTTTCTTCTACACAATAGCTTGTTTGAAAATATTGCTTTGCAATAGTTGTGAATCCCTTACGTCATTCATTATCATTACATGTTCTAATAATCCGCAGTGTCGTCATTCACATTTTGAAACAGATATTCTGTTTTCTATCCACACAAAATATTTTGTATGCATTCTGGTTAAAAGCCATTGTTCTGGATGCCAAAAGGATACATAACATATTACCATTTTAAATATATTAAAAATAAATGTGACTTTACTAGCAAGTCTTGTAAAATTATTTATTAATATGGAATTTTTTCATCTCTTTGTAATGACTGGAAAGGGAAACTTTCCTCTTTTCACGCACAGAACCTGGCCTCTGAGATATGTACAGTTAAGGGTCTAAATCTAAATTTGAAACCACCATAATTTAGTAACATGAAATAAAAAGTCTACATGGACAAACCACAGTGACTGCAAAAAGCTATTGCAGCCTATTTAGGGCCTCAGTCATGATAAAAGTTACATATGCACTTAATTTTCTGTACTGGAGTATTCCCGTTGAAATCCTGCAGAGATTACTCAATGGAACTACTCAGATGTATAAAATAAAACACATGCATAAGGATTTGGAGTCTAAATGGAGTCTGCCATTTACAACTCAGCCCCTCCAGCCCAGGTCTACAGACAGAAAGAATGGGAAGAACAAAAGGAGAACACAAGAAACATAACATGTTTTAAGGATTAGTTATTGCCCATATAAAGAAATAGATCTGTTATGAGTGTTCCCCGCCCCCCAGATATTACTTTTAGATCATGTCATTGAAGCCATCTTTACAAATTGACTCTTTCTCATAATGATCACACATGCATGTGAATGTGCATTGTATTGCTAAGTGACATTTAACAGCACCCACTATGCATTCAGCCACTACCAGAATTTTTGTGTGGCATTTAAAATTCTGCTCTCATGTCTAGATTATAGAGTTAATAAATTATGCACAGTACAATAATATCTATAGCAATGATATTATATATAATTTATGGTGACATTTGCTTGCATCTCTTGTACAAAGGAAGATATTGCACCCTAATATTATAGCTGCACCTACACCTTCATCTTCATAAGGGTATTTTTAACTCCACCATTTGCTTGGATTGTAGAGATCTGAGATTAGCCTGTGATAGTAAAAAGATGGTAGAAAGACACCTCTGCTTTATGTAAAATAATCTGAAGTATAACATTATAGAATGATTATAATAAAACAAATCACACAACCCCCCCCCAATAAAACTAAAGCCAAAAGACATATGGTAGAGAAATTACTTTTCTGTAATATGCTGAACTCATTTCTCCCTCCTCAGGAACAATATTCCACAGGCCAATGTGGATTCACCTGTGACTTGGACTCACAGGATTTTGAGCTGAGATTTTTTTCAAAGTAGTCCAGGGGACTGAGACACACATCAGTTATTAAAATTAAATCCTGTAGACCACTAAAAACCTCAACCTTGGATTCTTTCTGCTCACATGGGAGGCTGGCTAGCTGGCTTTAATTATGAGAAGACTCATGAATGAGGCTGTCTACACTGGGGATAAGGCAGCAGCAGCGGAGAGTAGGTTAGCAAGAAGGAAGCTGTTAATGAGCTGTTGTGCACTGTGTGTGGAGACTGAGTAATTAAAAACTAGAAATGTGGCTGGAATTCTGGAGCTTGAACTGACTTTGGCTGAAATTTCTGTAATAGAAGTTTGCTAATTATTTTGTGGAAATAGATAAATTGTTGCCTCTTTCAAAGTGTAATTGAGGTTTGTACCTAATGAAAGGAATGTCGGTAGTCACTGATTTTAAATATTTAAGTGTCCTGCCTTTTTAGGTGTATAATAGGAGTAATGTTTTACCCTACCTTTATTCATAGATTCATAGGTGTAGGGTTGGAAGGGACCTTGTAGATCTTCTAGTCCGACTCCCTGCCCTGGGCAGGACAGAAAACTGGGCTCAAATGATCCCAGACAGGTAACCATTGAGCCTCCTCTTAAAGATCCCCAGGGTAGGAGCCATCACCACTTCCCTTGGAAGTCAGTTCCAGATCCTAGCTGCCCTGACTGTGAAATAGTGCCTTTGGATATCTAGTCTAAACCTACTCTCTAGCAACTTCTGGCCATTATTCCTCATTACTCCGGGAGGCGCTGTTGAAATAATTTCTTAAATAATAAAACGTCTAACCATTCTTTATTTTTTCCTCTGAAGTTAACTCTGCTCTTGTACCTCAGTCTGTTAGTTAAGTAATTGGATACAGGGCATTGTATAAGTAAACTTAGATACAGCTGTGATTACTTTAAAGTTAGAAAGGAAGCAAGTATTAGGAGAACATTTCAAAGTGATCATCTTAAAAGATCACCTTAAAACTGTAGAAAGTTTAAATTGGTACTGAACAAACATTTATTAGGCTTCCTTCCTAAACTCACTATGCACTCTGGGTAGCTTATCACATAAACTAGCCTCAGCCTTTTTACTAACAAGATTGTGAATAATAGTAGTTTCTCTCTTCGCTCTGCAGTTTCGTGTTTCCCTAACGGCTCCCATGAATCCTTTTTATAACATCACCCTGGCATAGTATTCTCTGAGCCTTCTTCAGGTGCATGCTATATAAAAAAAAGGCAGCAGCCCCTTTCTTGGTCTTTGCACTTAATCTCATGTGTATAAAGCTTGAGTTTGTCTTTAAAACCTTGTTATCTGTAAGAGTTGTTTTAGAGGAAGTTTGTGAGTTGTTCAGCAGACCAAGGTGTATACTAATAAGCAGTTCTAAACATGTATTTTTTCTGGGCTGTAAACCCTCTCACCCGTCTTCTTACCTGAAGATCGGAGTACAGGCTTGGTAAAAATAATGTAGTGATTTTTGTTGTGGTGAAAATCCTATTACCTACATGACCTGTTATAACTACTGTCTATGAGAAAACAACAGGCTACTATAATTGGTGTAAAGTTAGTCTGTTGTGAGCAAAAACTAAATACTTATTTTGTTTTTCAATCTTTTATTTTCTGTTTTCATTTCTTCTTGAAAATGCTACAAAATTTATCTTGCCATATACCCAGCAGAGCTGCTTTTTTTCCCTAAGCTCAGTCATAAAAAGTAAATGACTTTGGAAGTATATTGATTTAAGATCAACAAATGTAAAGTACAGGTGGCAAATACATATCTACTTCTTATAGGCCTGTGTCTTGTATAACTTCAACTGAACAGACAGATACTGATACCAAGGTTTTAATAGGATGGTGTGAGACTAGTCATCACCTGTTGGATCTGTTATTTTAGGCTTACTGCATATTCTGCCAGGTGTGGCTGCATAAACTGATTTGTAGGGCTACTTACTATTTTTCTTTTAAATCAAAGTTCATTTTGGAGAACAGAGAACATCTTGGTGAAAGTAGTTTGATATGCCATGCTCTTATACAGCCCTACCTCAGATTCAAGCCCTGTTACTTATTAAGTATTTACAACACAGGATGGAGCCAGCAAGAAAAGAGGGATGGGGCAACTGCACAGTCCTGAGAACTTTAATATCGGTCTTAATTTAAAATTGCCATAAGAAAAATAGAGGGAAGCATCTGTTCAGTTCCCCTTTCATAGTCATTTATTGTTAATCGTCAATAGCTCAATGGCTAGTGGGGAGGAGGCATCAAATGGACCTCTCCATGGGTCTGTCCTGTGTCTGATATTGTTCAACATCTTCCTTAATGATTTGGGTGATGGGATTGAGTACACACTCTGCAGATTTGGAGGTGATGCCGGATTGGCTGGAGATGCAGATGTTCTTGAAGGTAGGGCCAGGATACAGAATGACTTAGATAGTTTGGAAAAATAGTGTGCAGTCAACCAGATGAAATTCAGCAGGGACAGGTGCAAAGTCTTGCTCTTGGGATGAAATAATTGTATACACAAATACAAATGGGGGAATGAGTGGCTAGACTGCAGAGAATCGCATGTTTAACAATTTCTTTCCCTCTGTCTTCCTAAGTAGGGACCAGAACAGCCACCTCC
>NW_017728994.1:44789376-44792307 GCF_001723915.1 Gavialis gangeticus | reverse complement strand
AGGTCCCTTCCAACCCTAGAAACTATGAAACTATGAAGGACCTGGGAGTTGCAATAGATCATAAACTGAATATGAGCAAACAGTGTGCTCTTGTTGCAAGCCCCTGCCCACCCCCAAAAAGCAAAACAACCCCCCCAAAAAACTCAACAGTATACTGGGTTGTATTAACAGGAGTCACTTGCAAATCAAGAGAAGTTATTCTTTCACTCTATTCAGGAATGGTGAGGCCTCACTCACCATGTGTCCAGTTTTGTGCCCCACACTTCAAGAAGGCTGTGGACAGATTGGGAATATTCCAGTGCAGAGCAACAAAAATGATTAGAAGCCTTGGCAGCAAGCCTTATGAGGAAAGGCTGAAAGAACTGAGATTGTTTGGAGAATGTTGGCAGGGGGAGTTGATAGCAGTCTTCAAATAGCACATGATTGTTTAGAGAAGATGGAGCTGGGCTTTTCTCTGAGGTTGCAGGGGACAGGACTAGGAGCAATGGACTGAAGCTTCAGCAGGGAAAATCTAGATTGAAGATGAGAAGAAACCTTTAAGCCCTGGAACAAGCTACATAGAGAGGACATGAAATATCTACCCTGGGAATTTTCAGGACAGACACTTGGTAGGGATGGCTGGTCCTGCTTTGAGCAGAGGCTGGACTAGATAATCTTATGATGTCCCCTTCCAGCCTTGCTTTCCTAAAATCCTACTTGTTCTGGATTCCAGTTTATTTGAACTTGGTACAGGGCAGTCAGATCAGGCTTTTTACTTAGAATCTAACTGACGGATTGGCAGGATGGAAATATCTAGGCCTGGCCTGTTCAGTTACGCAGTGGGCACATTTACATGTTCAGTTAATGCACCTCAATAAACTCTGGTGCAGTTTGCCCTGGAGTCAGCTGCTCTCAGGCTCAGTATCTTCACGTGCTCCAGGGATCACAAGAGTTAGAGCCAGAGTGGAGCAGCTCTGGGCTGGCAGAGGGCATCGGGGGTCAGCCCTGGGTTCTGGCTTGTAGCGTTGGGTGGTGGCGGGGCTGGTTGGGGCACAAGGGTGATGAAGTGGGGGGACAGGCAGAAGACAGCCCTGCATGTTTGCATCCTTGTGCCCCAGTCAGTCCCAGTCACCATCCAGCTTGTCCTCCTCAAAGTAGTTTTAGAGAGATATTCACATCATAGATAACCCTTATTAGCCTCATGCTGCTTTTATTTTCACTTATGAAATAAGAAGGAATTGCCAGTAGAAAGAAGGGATTTTTTTCTAGTATGTATGAACCCAAAACAGACCAGATATTCAGTTCTAATGAACAGTGGCCAGCTAATATGCATGAACCTCTATGTATTTAAAAAAAAATCCAAACATGTTCAGGTTTTTGGCATAATGAAGTAAACTGTGGTGCTTCTTACTGTCTCATCTTTATCTTGAGATATATATAATCTTAGAAATCTATCTTGTAATTTACCTGTATGCACCTCTGCAGACTGGCTTTGAACCCTGGCTTATTTCTCATGGCGTCCCTCACTTAATTGGGTGATAAACACTGTTATCAATAGGGATCCTGGTTTTTCCTGATGAAAAACCAAAAATTTGCTGCTAAAACCCTCCAAACATTAGATAAAAATTAAAGGGCCCCCACAGCTCCCCTCCGGCCCTGCTGATGCCTCTCAGTCCCCACTCACAGACCGTGCTCCCTCAGCCCTGCCAGAGGGGGCTCCCAGCTGCCAGGGCTATGGACCCAGGTCCGCAGCCCCCTGCCCTCACTCCCCCCCCACTGTGGACATGAGCAGGGCAGGTCCCCGCTACCGTGCACACTTCCAGGGGGTAGGGGGAACCCATATCCCCCCCAGATCTGTACCTGGGGCAGGCGCAGGCTGTGGGCTTGGGCTCCCACCCTGCTTTGCTCTCCCAGGGCCCCTGCAGACCTGCAGCCATGACCTGGCATGGCTGGGAGTAGAGGAGGTGTGCGGAGATCTCCTCACCGCTACGCCCCCTCCTGCCCCCCTGGCAATGCACTTCCTGCACCTGCCACTGCTTTGAGGGGTACAGCCCTGCACTACTTCCCTCAGTGCAGCCCGTGTGCAGGAGCGGCACAGAAAAGCTGCTAGCCACTGTTTGCTACCACCCTGCTTCCCTCCCTTGGGGCCTTCCCAGCTCAGCGGGAGTGACCTGGCATGGCATGGAGCAGAGGAGCCACATGGGGATCTCCTCGCCGCGGCTCACCACCCCCACCCTCTCCCATGGTGACATGCCTCCAGGGCCTGATGCTGCTTTGAGGGGCACAGCCCCACACTGCTGCCCTTATTGCAGCCCTGCACATTGCCGGGGTAGCACGGGGCTACATTTTCTCTGATAAAAACAGGAAATCCATGGGTTGTTTTTTTTTCCATGGGAAGCAGAAAACCCAGAGCCTGGCCATGCCTGCTTCAGCTCCATGCTGTGAAAGGGAGGGAGGTTGTTCTAGCACCCCCTGGCTTCTAGCCTGAGCCACTGCAGGCATGTGCCTGGATTTCTGGGATGTCTATCTGGTTAGAAAACTGATTTAGCCCAGCCAGGTTAGACTAACCTGCAAAGATTGAATCAATTCAGGCTCAGGCTTTTTGAATGTCTGTCCTTAGCCTTGAGGACTGTAAGGAGCCTTGCTATATGTGAATCTAACCCTTGGCATTGACATCTCATTATTGTAATACACCATAAGAAAGAAAGATAAGGGGAAAAAAAAAGATCATACACATGTGAATGACTATTAACATCTTATTTTTCTGAGAGCAAGGGTAACAGCTACAAGAATAGCCTGGCCATAGAGCAATAATATTACTTATGTGTATATCAACTGCTCTTTGGTGAAGTTGTTTCCAATTCTAAGTCTGATTTCCTTCCTCCCTCCCACCCACCCACCCATCCACATTCCTTTCTACTTTAGATCAGAATGTGTGGTCTGTGGCCAGCT
>NW_017728994.1:44783575-44784376 GCF_001723915.1 Gavialis gangeticus | reverse complement strand
AAAATAGTGACTATTCAAACACAGTGTTTAAAAATATATATGGGTTTTTGAGGAAACAGGGGTGAAATCTTGACACTAGCTTGAGTGTTCAAATAATTCCCCTCCTCTCCACCCCGCAATTCTTAGCTGTTACATCTTCTGTACTCTTCAAATATATTTACAAGGTTTACCAAACTGCTGGTTCATCTATAATGTCCTAAGGAAAAAGAAACATGCATATCCAGAAAAATGTGCAGTTCCATAATCTTACACACTTAATGCAATAAAAAGAGATTTCATTAAGTAAAAGACTTGGTTAAACTAATCTGTCCATGTATATATTCCTAAATTTTACTCTTATGCCATCTTGCTGTTTTAAGCTTGAACTTTTGAAGAAATTAAACCTATATATAGAAAAGGTAAAGATTCTTGAACCTTAACTCTGAAGATGAGTAAGTTCTGCCATGCTATCCAGATGAAGGAAGCTGGTGATTCCTAGGAAAAGATAACCCATGGGGGAAGGGGGGAATTTGTGAAGGTATGGGGGGCTGTGGGTGTGTTTGTGGGTTTGGAGCCCAGGGAAGGGGGTTCCCACATACCCTGGCAGGATGAGAGGTACTGTGGGTCAGAAGTGAGGGGCAGCAGCAGGGCTGGAGGGGCTGTGGCTTGGGAGTGAGGAGCAGACACACACAACACACTCAAGTACGCAGACATCCAGACACCACCCAGCAGGTAAGTCTGTGGGTGGGGGGAAGTGGCGTGGGGGGGGAGTGGAGCAGATCAAGGTGCTCGGGGATGTAGGGGGATGGTTAGGAAGGCCAA
>NW_017728994.1:44771113-44778575 GCF_001723915.1 Gavialis gangeticus | reverse complement strand
GGGAGTGAGGAGCAGACACACACAACACACTCAAGTACGCAGACATCCAGACACCACCCAGCAGGTAAGTCTGTGGGTGGGGGGAAGTGGCGTGGGGGGGGAGTGGAGCAGATCAAGGTGCTCAGGGTGAGGGAGTGGGGAACAGGCAGGGGCTGGGGTGAATGGGGCCCTGGTGTGGGCTCTAAAACCATGTGCGCAATTAACATGTTAAAAAACTAACTCAGGCAACAATTAATGCATTAATGATTAATTGACAGCCCTACTCAATACACTTTACAAAGGAGGTTAGTGTCATTTTCTCTCCTTTTATAGATGGGGACCAGGTACAGAAGTTACTTATTGTGCACTAGGCATGCAAAAAGCACTCTATAGCCATAAGTGACTGCGGGAACAGAATGCTGTAAAAATGGCAGATCCCACTCTAGGATAACCCTGGATGGATATGGTATCAGACTTCAGTGCTGTAGGTTAGAGTGCCATAATGAACATATATACCAGATCCCATCACAGCTCATGTTATGTCACATTCTGCTGGCAGCCCATGGGGCTCTGTAGCACCCTGCTTACCTCCCTCGACCCCACCCCTCCCATGAGGGGCAGTCATCTAGCCTTGGCCAGAGCTTCCGTGGTGTGCCTGAGTGTTGGGCTGGCTCTACCCCAGGGCTGTCACTGCTAAGAATCAGCAAATCCCATTTCCAACCCACAGCCAGCTATGAGCCACTTTCTGGTATTATTACTCAGTGTGCAGATTCTATCTATCACATATGAGCATTTGTAAAGGTTGCAGCTTTTGATTAAGTGCTGTGCTGATAGTGGACATAGCATTCACACAAGGGCATGTCCAAGATGTTCGTCTTGTACAGTGTTGTTTTGAAGTGTCTGTATCTAGATCCCAGTCTGTTCACCTTGATTTATGCTTCTCTGTCAAGGTCATGCCCAATGGGGGACTCATTTGATGATGATATAAAATGCCGTAGAAATAGATTTTTCACTGGATTACTTTGAACAATCATTTAATTTCCATTCACCTCACCTGCTACCCAAATTTAGTGCAATGCAGAAGGCCACAGTACCCAGCCTCCCAGGCTCTCCACAGGCCCAGAAACATGACAGCAGGGGAGTGGTTAGGGTCTGTCTTCTTATATCATTTGATCAAATGTCCAAGACTGCAAGGAATACATCTATGTGTGTGTGCAAGTTGTACAACCCATTATGAGTATCTGCACACTGATAAATACAGTGGTGAGCTTCATAGTGTGACAACTTCTGGACCATAAAGAAGCACAGTAATCAGATGGGGCATGTACCACTGAAAGTGTGGTGGTTCTCAGCACTTTGAAGTTGACACCACATGCCATGCTGGCTAAATGCATTAAACCATCTACCCATGAAGCGACTTTGCTGCTAACCTTCTGAATGTGATGTTTATAGGTGAGGGAATGGTCTCATGTGACTTCTTCAGAGCTTGGGGTATGCTCATTGTAGCAGGGCACTAAGGTGCCTGCTACTGGAAAAGCAGCAGTATGGGCTCAGGTGCTGGTTGCTAGGGGCAACCAAGAAGAGCTAACGGCCCACACCTGATGAGTCAGCTGACCAGCAGGGGTAGGGCTGACCACTATAAGACCCAGACAGGAGGCTAGGATTGCCCTCTCTCTCTCTTTTTCAACTAGCAGCCAAGGGAGAAGGAGCTCTGCAGGAGCAAACAGAGTAGAGAAGCCTGATGGCATGAGCAGCTTCTGTTCGCGGATACCGGGTGGAGAATTCCCTGATAGGGATTTGAATGATGGTTAGCCAGGCGGCTTAGATTTTATGTGATAGCCCAGGGGCTTGTGTTATTGTGTTATTGGGCAGTTGCAAGAAGCTCCAGTGCAGGCAGTTGCGAGAAGCCCCAAAAGGGGGACAAGGCAGGGAGCGCCAGTGGTGGCGCAGGCTGCAGGACAAGCCAGGGGGCACGGAAAGGGAAATTGACCAAACAACATCCGGTACATCAGCGAGGCTTAGGGCGTGGTACAGGGGTGGCTGGAGCCATGGATAGCCCATAAGTCCGGGGTGCACCAAGTCACCCAAGATAGCACTAAGACTGAGGTACATCAGAGCACTGTGTCAGATAGGACTAAGGGCAGCCTCCCTTAAACATTATTAACATCAAAGATGTGGCGGGTGAGAATGTGAGGGGGCTTTTTATATCACATTGGCATGGTAGGGGGTGCTAGGGGAGTTCACGACCACCCCTAGGACCCCGCGCTGTCACCTTTATGGAGAAGGATATACAGTTAAAGGTCTGTTATCCGGCTTCCCCTGGGAATGGGGGATGCCAGATAACAAAATATGCCAGTTAATTGAGCGCCCCAGGCTGCCACTTATCCCACCGCATCTGGGGCATCCCTCTGCCTCTCCCATGGGCCCTGCAGGACAGGGAGGCAGGCCCTGCACAGCCCTGCACAGCCTGTTATGTCCCCAGGCTGTGGGGGCTCAGCAAATCAGGCTGCTTTGCCCCTGGCCATAGGGGCTTGGAGAAACTGAAAGTGCCATGGTAGGCATTTCCAGTTTCACTTTATCTTACGAGTTGGCATGACGGTTAGTTGAGCATGCCAGCTTGTAAGATGCCAGTTACCAGAGCTTTTACTGTAGTTGCCTACTCTGATATTCAGTATGCTCTTGGCTTAACAATTGGCCACATGGAAGACTGATGATATTGATGGTCTGCACTGACCTTGTACCTCTCAGATAACCCCCACAACCCAGAGCCACTGTCCTGGAATGAAGCAGAGGCATCAGGCTTGGTCTTCTCTACTGTTGTTGGGGGATTTTCAGTTTGTATTGCATTGAATGGGGCCATAAATCTGGGTAATTGACAACTGGCCACTCCATCCCTCAAGGCTGTGTTGCTTTCTTGAGAGAGGCCAGCATGTTTACCCAGATCCATCTGACTCAGAGCCTAATCCAAAAGGACCCCAATACACACTGAAAACTTTCTTCAGGCCCCATAGCCAAGATGTAACCAACATCACACATCTTTGCTGGTGATCCTCCAAGTGCTATTTGGCAGAGCAGATATGAACACTGCTCCTGGCTCCAACAGCAAGGAGATGGAACCCAGGCATCTGGGTTTTCTCAGCTGGGAGGTGGAAGGCAGGCATTCTGTGCTGTGGTCAGCACTGGGTCATGGGTGTACAGCTTCTGGCTGTAGAAGGGGGAAAGAGTCCAGACTGGAGACTCACCAGACGTCCCTCAGTTTCTCCCTTGTCTGCAAACTATAAATTTGTGCACAGGAGGCCCAGCCATGGCTCCTGAGATGGTGGATCCAGGATAGTCAGCCAGATACCTGCAGAGCACTGGAGATGTGTATTGTGTGCAGCGCTGGCAACATGATCAAAGGGGACCATCAATAGGGGGGTTGGAATAGACAGGTTGATGACTGCATGTACCTGTAGTGCTGTGGCACTTGAATAAGCCATCCAGGACCAGGAATGCACTGTGAAGGTCCAAGAACAAGGTGTACAGATGGCCAGCCACAATCTGTCACACATGACACTATGGAGCTAAAAGAGTCGCATTGCCAAGGTAAAGAGTTTATGCACTGATTCAAAGACTGCTTGGGATCCAGCTATGACACCCCTGAGTGGCATCAGCACCACCTCCTGCAAGGAGATTGTTGCCCTCCATGGCTGGAGTAGTGGGGGAGGCTACCACTTCCCATCACCACCATGGAGTGTCTTACTCCAGGGACTCCTCCCTGTGATGACATGCCCAAGATACCCCAGGGGGTGGGGGGTGGTGGTGGTAGCTCTGGATGATGGCCACAGTGAAATGCTTCACACTGTGCATTGACTGGAGAATGCTGGGGGGCAGTGGGACCCTGGAGCAGGAGATACAGTGCATGAGAGCCACTGATCCATGGTCCAAGGAGCCAGGAATGTGTCCAGCAGGGCCCGCTCCAAGGAGCAGCTGTGTGGGAGAGGAAGGCTGCCCAAACCTTCCAATACTAGGGCTGGCATTGACTCAGCCCATCTTCCAGGGCCAACTCATTACCCCCAGCTGCTGGTAGTCACCAGCATAGGTGCAGCACCCCAAACAGAATGGGTGGGGAACATCCTACCAGGTCAGGCCACTGTGGGCCTGGGTCCTGCTGCAGGGGAGCACTGCAGCCTCTGTGAGACATGGCAACCCCCTGGGATCTGGTCCAAGTTCTGGTGCAGGCAATGTTCCACAGTTTTTGTTTATTATTCACAAGACAATTTTGGCAACTGCAACATTTAATTAAACCGAGGGGCGACAGTTTCATGCATGGCATTTCCCTTGCCTCCCCAAGGTTTCATGTTTGGTAAGTTGAAACCCTGTAGCTGCCCCTGACAGGGGCATAACCACCTAGTGCAGTCAGGGTCTTTCCCCACTCTCTCAGTGTTAACTGAGATGGTTCCCAGTTCTAGAGTAGGCAGTGCCACAGAGTTTTTGTTTAATAAACACACCAACAGTTTGGCAACTTTAACATTTGATTAAAATGAGGCACCTCTCTTCCTTACACTGGTTTTACCCACACCCTGGTGTTTGCCCCCATGGCAGCACTGGGGAGAAAGAAGGCAAGGGGGACATTGCCCCAGGCATCCTGGGTTATGGGATGCGATGCCTGTGATGCTGGCCAGAGGAACCTGCTAGTAGGAGGACAATGGCCCCGTGTCAGGGTCTGACCTCTTGAAACACTTTAACCCTACTCATAGATTTCATAGATATTAGGGCTGAAAGGGACCTCGGAAGATCATCAAGTCCAGCCCCTGGCTCCAGGGGCAGGAAGTCAGCTGGGGTCATAGGATCCCAGCAAGATAAGCATCCACATTTCTCTTGAAGGTGTTCAAAGTAGGTGCTTAAACCACCTCCAATGGCAGGCTATTCCAGACCTTGGGGACTCAGACAGTAAAAAAATTCTTCCTTATATCCAGCCTGAAACGGTCCTGCAGGAGTTTATAACCTTTTGTCCTTGTCATCCCTTGGGGCGCTCTGGTGAACAAACGTTCCCCCAGATACTGGTGGACACCCTTTATAAACTTAGAGGTGGCTGTCAGATCACCCCTGAGCCTGTGCTTTTCCAGGCTGAAGAGTCCCATAGCTCTCAGCCTGTCATCATAAGGTTTGTTTTCCTGCTCTCTCATGCGTGTGGCTCTTCTCTGGACACTTTCAAGCTTCTCCACATCCTTTTTGAATTGTGGAGCCCAAAACTGAATGCAGTACTCCAGCTGTGGCCTCACCAAGGCTGAGTACAAGGGGAGAATGACATCCCAGGATTTGCTTGAGAAGCATCTATGAATGCAAGCCAGCGTTTTGCTGCAGCATCGCATTGAAGGCTTATGTTCATCTTGTGGTCAATGATGACCCCCAAGTCCTTTTCATCCGTAGTGCTAGCCAACGTAGCACTGCCAAGCCTATAGGGATGCTGCTGGTTTTTCTTCCCAACGTAGAGAACCTTGCATTTTTCGGTGTTAAACACCATCAGGTTCTCATCTACCCATTTTATGAGCCTGTTAAGGTCAGCCTGGATCACTCTCCTGTATTCAGATGTGGATGCTTTACCCCAGAGTTTGGTATCATTGGCAAACTTGGCCAGTCTGCTTCTGACTCCAGTGTCCACTTCATTAAGGAAGATATTGAACAATATAGGTCCAAGGACAGAGCCTTGGTAGACCCTACTGGTCACAGGGCACCATGCTGATTGACTTCCATCAACCACCACCCTCTGGGTCCAACCACAGAGCCAATTCCCCAGCCAGCGGATCGTGGTGGACCCAAGGCTGCAGTTGGCCAGTTTTGCCAAGAGGTGATCATGGGATACCAAATCAAAGACTTTTTTGAAGTCAAGATATATGACATCAATCTCCTCTCCCTTGTCCAGGTGATAGGTCACCTGGTCATAAAAGGAAATGAGATTGGCCAAGCAAAAGCTACCCACAACAAACCCCTGCTGGCTATCCCTCCGGATGTTGCTGTCGGCCAATCTGTTGAGAATGGCCTCTTTAATAATCTTTTCTAAGACCTTCCCCAGAATAGAGGTCGGGCTGATGGGTCTGTAGTTAGCTGAATCCACTTTCCTCCCTTTCTTGAAGATAGGCACCACATTGGCCTTCTTCCAATCTTCAGGCACTTCACCAGAGCGCCAGGATCCATACCAGGGACTAAGCTATGATGCTTGCCAGCTCCTTGAGTACTCTGGTGTGTAGATTGTCAGGGCCAGCTGACTTGAAGGTTTCCAGCCTCTCAAGGTGTTCCTTCACGAGGTCAGCATTGATGGGGGGCAAGGAATCTCACTCACCCGGGCCTCCCTGTCCCATAATGGGCAAGGACATCCCATAGGACTGGTGAAAGACTGACACAAAGTTCCCATTTAGTAGGTTGGCTTTTTCCTGGGCATTGGTTGTCAGTTGTCCCATCTGGTTTAGCAGGGGTCCAATGCTGCCATTGCTTTTCCACTGGCTCCCCACATATCTGAAAAAGGACTTTTTATTATCCTTTATACAGGAAGCTAGTTGGAGTTCTGTCACAGCCTTGGCTGTCCTGGTTCATTCCCTGCAGGTCTGGACCAGTGTGGAATATTCCTCCTTGGAGGTGGATACCATCCTCCATGCTTTGTAGGTCTTTCTTTTTAGATGCAGGAGGTCTGCTAGTTCCTTGCTGAGCCAAGGGGGCTGCTATGTTCTTTTTCTGCCTTTCCTCTGAGATGGAAAAGCCTGAGCTTGTGCATTGAGAATCGCTTCCTTGAGGAGCAACCACTCTTCCTGAACTCCCCTCCCTTTGGGTTCGTGATCCCTTAGGGCCTCACTGACAAGCCCCCTGAGCTTATCGAAGTCAGCTTTCCTGAAGTCGTCTTTAACATTGCTGACTGACTTGCCAGCTTTATGGCGGATGGTGAAAGTGATCACCTCATGGTTGCTGTCACACAGCTTCCCTTTGATCATTAGGTTACTGATTAGGTCGTTCCCGATTGCCAGTACCAGGTCGAGCAGCACTTTATCTTTTGTTGGCTTGTAGACTTCTTGTGTCAGACACAGGTCATTCACACATGAGAGGAAGCTTTGCGACCACTCAGATTTGGCCGAGCGCTCTTCCTGCAAGATGTCTGGGTATTTGAAGTCTCCCATGACAACCGTGGACCGGGAGCATGTGGCCTCAGCCAATTCCCTGGTGAACTCCTGGTCAAGCTCTTGACTTTGGGTGCGAGGTCTGTAGTAGCTTCCCACCATTGTGTCCCCTGGGCTGTGTTCCCCACGGATTTTAACCCAGAGGGTCTCCAGTCATCCACCCTAGTTGCCAATATCGGCTTGCAGGGACACGTAGCTTTCCTTGACATAGAGAACTACACCCGTGCCCCTTTTGTCCACTCAATCTCTCCTGTACAGGGTATAGCCGTCTATACCCGTGATCCAGTCATAGGTGGAGTCCCACCAGGTCTCCGTTATTCCTATGACATCATAGT
>NW_017728994.1:44762589-44769819 GCF_001723915.1 Gavialis gangeticus | reverse complement strand
TCCCGGACGCCCTTGGTGAGCCAGGGGGGCTTTCGGACACTCCTGCCCCCCTTGCTTCTTGTCGGGATGGGCACCCCTTGGGCCCTGAGTATCGTTTCCTTAAGGAACGACCACTCGTCTTGGACACTGAGTTCCTCTGCCCTCAAGGACCCCAGTGCCTCTACCACTAATCTCCTCATCTCAATGAAGTTGGCCCTCCTGAAGTCTAGGGCTACCGCCTTGCTGCGGGCCCTTGACACCCTACGCTGGACAGGTGGAGGCTGTCCCTTCCTAGCAGCTCGCTGTCTCTCTCACCAAAGAGCAGACTGTGGTCATGGAAGCTAAAGCCTTCCTGATGACACCAGTGCTGCAGTCTTTGGTTAACTACCTGGATCCTCCTCTCCTCAGCCCATAGCCTGAGACTGGGAGGATCAATAAACACACCACCTGCTCCCCCCAGACTACTTAGCCCTGCTCCCAAATCTCTAGGACTTCATTACCCGGCTGGGAGCGCTCATATCCATGTCCTTGGTGCCCACATGGATAAGAAGCATAGGGTAGTGGTCAGTGGGCTAGAGAAGCTTAGGAATCTTCTCCACAATGTCTTGGATGCGGGCTTCTGGGAAGCAGCAGACTTCCCGGGCTAAGGGGTCAGAGCAGGAGATTGCCCCCTCAGTCCCTCTCAGGATGGAGTCTCCCACAACAAACACTTTGCGTTTTGTCTTTGGGAGAGTGGGGGCGGTAGCTACAGTAGACCCTGTGTTGCCTGCGGGAGCTGGCAACTTAACAAGCTCTGCTGGGGCTGCAAGAGGTTCATACCTGTTGCAAAGCTCCAGCAGGGCAGGGACCTTGGTTCGGCCAGCCTTGGGGCCCTTGAACATCTTGGTCCATCCCCTTGGCTGGACAGAGTGGGAGGTCCCCAGGGACCTTGTCCTGGAGGGAGACCGTGGTCTACCCTCTGCCTCCCAGGGAAGAAGGGCCTGGCAGTAGGAGTCAATCTCCTGCTCACAGTCCCTGATGGCATGCAGTCTCTGGACTGCAGCCTGGTGCTCCTCCAGTTGGTGCGCCAGAGACCTCAAAAGGAAGCAGACCTCACAAGGGGAGGTGGTCATGCTCCTGGGCCCCAGAGTCTGAAAACGTGACAGGCAGCCCCCAGAGCTGAGAGCCAGAGGTTCCATCTGCATGGAGCCCAGAACCATGGGTTTCATCTGGGTGGATGCCTCTGAGGAGCCGGGGGGGGCACAGACCCCAAGGGGACCCTTGGGTTGTGGTGTATGCCCATCTGTAGCATGCTGCTGTAGGCCAGCTATGGCTGGGAATGCTTACCCAACAGGGCACAGAGGCAGGGCCGCGGGCCCCCCCTCCTGTGCAAACTCCGCGCTAACTTATGTGCTGGGCAGACAAGCATGCCTGTTTCCGCAGCCTGTTCGCGAGGCTCTGGTTGTGTGGCTCCCTGGGGGACTGGGCGAAGTAGTGGCCGGGGAGGGGCGATACCCACTCAGCTGCCTCCTCCCACTGCCTGGGGGTTAATCCCCTCCCACCATGGGCACCACTTACCTCCAGCTGTGCTGGGGGTTGGTGGGGTGCTCCGCGACTGCCGGCGGTCACGGGGGGCTTCAGGGGAGCAGGGGCGAAGTGGGCTTTCACCTGCACATGGAAAGAGCTCCTGGTTCACACAGGTGAAGAGGTAGTTGGCCAGGGCTTCGCAGATCTGGGGAGCCTGCTGTGGTGCGGGGCTTTCCTTCTCTTCAGTTCCTGTGCTACATGTGCTCATGGTGTCAGGCCTGGTCCATAATTGAAGTGCTCCTTCTGGTGGTCCAGCTGCTCCTCACAGGGCCTCATGAGTGAGGGCAGGATGGGGTAGGCCACATTCCCAATGAGGTCTGGAGGGGCAATGATATCAAAGATAATAAAATTGGGGACCCCAGGAGCATAGTGCCCATTCTTCATCACCCTGGGGAATGGGGAGTAGTGCAAGAGGTGGGCATTGTCCTCATCAGTCACGTCAAAGTCGGTGGCCTAGTCGTGTTTGTGTGCATGTTGAGAGAGCCATTCTTGGGTACCGCGATGTAGATGCCAGCCAATCAGGGATGGCTCGGCCATTCGGCTCTGCTCAGGGGTCTTTGGCATCCTGGAGAGCTCACGGGGTACTCTGGGAGGTATGCAGGAGCCCCCCCTACCTGCTGCTCTCAGGCCATATAGGCAGGATCCGAGTCCCCACCCCCTCCAAGGGCTAACGTGTGTTCTGCTTTCTCCCAACCTAAACAGAGACACTTAAAGTAAAGCTCAAAAGTTAGAGTGCTTCCGCCCTGGGCTTCCTGAATGCCTGTACATAGCCTAGGGATACTGAGTCACTGAGTAGGAACATGAGTTGCCCAATGTTGCCTGACAGAGCTGGAAATAGAACCAGATTTCTCAAATTCTGTGTGAGTAGCTTTCCCCTCTTATTTCTGTCTCACTTTAAATTGCCAAAATTGTTTCCTGTCCCATTTCCCTCAGAATCCCCATAATAGCTTACACTGGAAAAACATCCCTCTGAAGTAGGCATGCTTGTAAAATGTGTTATTTCATGGGTTTATTTTTTTTTGGAAAAGCAGAGATCAAATTAATATTTTAAGATATATTCCTGGACCATGATGCAATTTGTCTGAATGCATTTTTAGAAAATAAAAGCTAGTTCACCACATATTTGCATTCATTAGAGATGCCATATGGCATCTTAAGGGTAATGTGCAAAATTTAAGGGATGCTTGCAGAAGGCAAAGTTGCCTAACTACCCTTGACTTTTCAATTGTCCTGTAACTTCATGAAAATCTGAGTCTGTGACTGCTGAACTTCAGTCTCTCTTTTTCTTTTGAAATAAAGTAAATGACCTTACAGTAATAGTGAAAACTTTTGAGTTGCACCATAATTGCATAGCTCCTTCCTTATTTTCCTTCTGAATTAGAGACCTAGTTTTATCTGATATCTCTGGAGGGGCAGAATAGTGATACAATAAAGAAGGTGATGTGTGTTGAAAGGCAAGCAACTGAAATTCCAATATATTTGCTAGTTCTGCTACTTTGGGTGTTTTTGCTTATTCTGCTCCTATTTTTGGAAATCTTGCCCTAAATCTCTGTGACAGGTTATCTTACAAAAGAAACAAGGTCTGAGCAAAGTAGTTCTAAAAATAACTATTGCTAACTCCATCTATTGCTAGGAATCTTATAATTGGCTGAATATGACAAATGTGCTTCTAGAGGTGGTTAAGAAATCAGTTCAGGAGAACAACAGGAGCATATCTGGCATTGTGCTAAAAAAGTTGAAAGATAAGAAGCATTTTTATTATTCTAATTGTCCAATACTGGTGTAATCTGTAGATCCTGGTGATGTTGGGTCTCTCTCATCTATCCACCTCCATAGTGAGGTAAGTTTGTTCAAAATAATCAATGCCTTGTTGTACAACACAGCACCACTGGGGACAATTTAGTGCTTAAGGGTCCTGTTACACATTCAAATTGCATATTTTCCAGCACTAACTTTGTAGCTGATTGGCTGTCTTTATGGTAGAATAATTATTTTGCATATGTGGCCAGTTTAAATTTATTGCACGATTAATCCGTCAATTGCATGGTAATTACTTTGACCATGTGGCTGATCTTACTTTGCATGTATGGCTGGCCTAAATTTATTGTGGGATTAACCAGTTAATTGGGAAATATATGTAATGTGTGGCAGAGGCCTGAGTCTCCCAGGCATTGTTATTAATATTGTATTTCTTCAGATTGGCCTTCAAGGTGTCCTTGAATCTCTTCTTTTGCCCACCTCTAGAGCAGTAACCATTATCAAATTGGGAGTATAAGACCTGTCTTGGGAGCTGGTTGTCAGGCATCCTTATGATACATCCTGGCTGATGGAGCTGGTGCTGTATAAACATGGTGTTGATGCTGGTGGTGTTTGCTTGTGCTTGAACTGTTGCTTAGGATGGTTGCTGTGATATCATCATGAAGGTGCCTGAGAATGGCAACAAATTTTGGTGGGCATCCAAACCTTATGAGGCATTTCTATAGGGACTCTTCATTGATTGATAACCCCCACAACTAATATAATTCTCCACTGAATGACAGAGTAGGTTTTCTTAACTTCAGATATTTGCTGTTAAAATCTGCCTTTGAGTCTATCCTTTGGTAGATGAAAACTTTTTTCAGTCTGTATGTCAAACCAAGAACTTTCCTCTCTTGATTTAGCCAAGGTGTTTATTCATTTTCTATGTTCTGATATATTTAGGACAGAATAGCACTGTTTCTGCTGCTTGTGTTGCCTGCTACCAATTCAGTCCCTAGAAGGGAGGCATGGCAGCAGAAAAATCTTAACAGAAGGAAAAGTTTGGCAATAGTATAATATATCCACAAACTCCCTCCTACTTGGAGGGCTGAAGCCAATCAACTCTCACTAATAGGGACTGGCATATTGGGTAATTAGTGCCATAGTGGGTAATTAATGTACTGTTCCTGGCATTCCTTTAGCAACCTCACTGGAACCTCCCCATAAAGCAAAGCTGCTCTTCTTTGAGCTGAAAATGCTGCCAAACCTTCTCATATAAGCATTGGCTCTTGTTGGCACAGGAAGACAGATTGTACAATTCTAACCATGCATCCTTCAGAAGAATTGGTGTGCAATAGCTATGTTTTTAAAAGAAAATTTCATACACTGTTACTCAAACCTAGTCATAGAATCCAGTTTACTTCCCAAAAAATGGGAAAAGGTATAACAAAAATTCTGGGGAAACTGTTCATCTGTCTAAAGTTTGAGAGAGAGAGAGCAAGAAAACTGAAATGATATTAAACAGCTCATAAAGTATAGGCACCAGCTCCTTGGGAGCTCTGGGGCTCAAGTACCTACTGAAAAAAAAATAGCAGGTGCTCAGCACCCATGAGCCACATCAGGCGAGCTGGATTGAAGTAATATGCTGCCTCTTTTCAGCATGTGCGGGACCTGCAACAACTCATCAAAACTCCCTAAGTGGCCTCTGCTTCTGGCTCAGGGGCTGGGATGGGGCCAGAGGTGGGTGGGACCAGGGTTGAGGTCAGGATTGTGGGGCAGTAACAGCATGGGTTGGTGCCAAGCTGTGATCTGCTCCCCTCATGTCCAATGGGTGCTTGTTCTGCAGGCCAGGGTGTACAGGGAGTAGTTCGTGGCTTTGCCCCAGGCTCTGGTCCCGCACTATCACTGGCCAGTGATATCAGGGTCTCTGTGGAGACTGGTCAGGACCCATGTGGGCAGGGTGTTCTGCGAGGTGGATCGGATGGGTCCATGGGCGGGTGGGAAGCCATGTCTGGGAGCAGGATGGGTGGGCAGGACCAGGGATTGGGACCACAAGGCAGTGATAGCACAGGGCCAGGCCCGGGACAAAGCCTCAATCTGCTGCCCACATTGCCCTGCCTGTGGAACCAGTGCCCATCGCACGGGCATGCAGGCAGTGGATTGTAACTCTGCACTGGGATCAGCTCTCTGCTGTCACTGCCTCAGTCCCAATCCCACCCACCCATCCTGCTCCCGGATGCTGCTCTCCACCTGTCCACCGCCCCATCCCATTTGCCTAGCCACATGCCCTCCCCATGCAGATCCTAGCTGATCTCCATGGAGACTGTGCCCACCTGCTCTGTCCAGCATCCCCGGCAGTGGGTGAAGATGGGCCAGGTGCCTGGGCAGTGGGGCCAGGTCTGGCAGTGGCAGCCAGAAGGAGCCACTGCTGGGGTACCCAGAAACAGAGTCCTGCCATTGCGCTGTCCCAGCCCTGCTGTGCACCTGGTGGCAGCAGGACTGGCCACATATGCCATGGCCCAAGCTGCCCCCCATGCCTCGGCTGGGCAGGGCCAAGGGACCTGTTGCAGCCCAGACAGAATTCTTGGCAGGTCAGATCCAGTCCATGGGCTGTATTTTGCCTACCCAGGTCTACTTGTTAAAGAGATAATGTTAAATGACTTTACCATGGAAAATTGAACTCTGGGGTGGAATTGTGGAAAGGACCTTTGGGTACTTACAATTTGGTTAATAATAGCATTGCTTCAAAAAGGCTTGAATTTTTTAACAAGCAAGGTTCTTTGGGTAGATATGATGTCTTTTATTAGACCAAATAAAAAGTTGGAGAAAACTTCTTTACAAGCTTTCGAGCACAAACACCCTTTGTCGGGCATAGGGAGACTCTGCTGGTGTTGTGCTCTCCAAGGTAGAAAAGAAGCAAATTTACAACATGCAGGTCTGTGAAAATGCAAATGAGTGGAAGTTAGGAAGACAACAGGTAGAGCTAAGAGAAGGGGAGGGAAGGGAGGGAAATGTGTGAAGGAAGGTCAGTTGGAGGCAGGTTACTTGAAGTGTCAGATGTCCCCTGAACTTTTGAACCACACTTATGAGACTTAATTTTATGAACAAGGTGAAATAACATGTTTTTGATGTGCACCAGTTTATCTTTAAAACCTGTCCTTGTCCCCAGAAATATGGAAAAGGTATCAAACAAAGACCAGTTTCAATATTGACTTACACACACATTCCTAACAGTTAATCCACTTAGAAAATAATGGAGGGAACAAATCGGGCTAAAGCAAATTTATAGTTTTAAAGAAATTTTAGATTTCAGAAGTTACCTATACTAAAGCATATTAAAAGTCAATAGTATAATGTTATGATCTGAAGGTTTTCTCCATAATCAGCTACACTGTTACCCAGTTTCTTCATTTGAAAACATTCCACTATTAGTTTATCATACATATGTAATTAATTTTAGATAGAAAATAGAGTTGTCTGTTATCTGTCATGAAGGGATTCAAAAACACTGGTGGCTTATTTTATTTAGAGCAAGTCTGAAATATTTCAGTAGGTTTTGTTACACACAACAGAAAGTTTCACTGTGGTGAAAAGAAGGCAAAAAGAGTTCAACATTAAAAAAAAAAAGGGTAAAACTCAGGTGCAAAGTCAAATGCCTGTTTGAAACATGAAACATCTCCACAGATAGTAATGAATGTGTAGACTTACTCTAAACTTTTAAAAAAATCTCCTAATCTAGAACAATACTGATTGACTTGCAGCCCATAGGTGGCATGCCACCTGTCAGGGGTTCATTTGTGGCCCCCCAGAATCCCAGGGCAGCTCTTTCAGTTCCCCATCCCTCCTCCATTTTCTACTACTTGTCTCCACTCTGGTGTGGCCTGCAGGATGTGGAGAGCTCACAGCTTGGAGTGGGATGTTATCAGGTGGGGACAGCATGGTGTGCAG
>NW_017728994.1:44760473-44762578 GCF_001723915.1 Gavialis gangeticus | reverse complement strand
TTTACAACATGCAGGTCTGTGAAAATGCAAATGAGTGGAAGTTAGGAAGACAACAGGTAGAGCTAAGAGAAGGGGAGGGAAGGGAGGGAAATGTGTGAAGGAAGGTCAGTTGGAGGCAGGTTACTTGAAGTGTCAGATGTCCCCTGAACTTTTGAACCACACTTATGAGACTTAATTTTATGAACAAGGTGAAATAACATGTTTTTGATGTGCACCAGTTTATCTTTAAAACCTGTCCTTGTCCCCAGAAATATGGAAAAGGTATCAAACAAAGACCAGTTTCAATATTGACTTACACACACATTCCTAACAGTTAATCCACTTAGAAAATAATGGAGGGAACAAATCGGGCTAAAGCAAATTTATAGTTTTAAAGAAATTTTAGATTTCAGAAGTTACCTATACTAAAGCATATTAAAAGTCAATAGTATAATGTTATGATCTGAAGGTTTTCTCCATAATCAGCTACACTGTTACCCAGTTTCTTCATTTGAAAACATTCCACTATTAGTTTATCATACATATGTAATTAATTTTAGATAGAAAATAGAGTTGTCTGTTATCTGTCATGAAGGGATTCAAAAACACTGGTGGCTTATTTTATTTAGAGCAAGTCTGAAATATTTCAGTAGGTTTTGTTACACACAACAGAAAGTTTCACTGTGGTGAAAAGAAGGCAAAAAGAGTTCAACATTAAAAAAAAAAAGGGTAAAACTCAGGTGCAAAGTCAAATGCCTGTTTGAAACATGAAACATCTCCACAGATAGTAATGAATGTGTAGACTTACTCTAAACTTTTAAAAAAATCTCCTAATCTAGAACAATACTGATTGACTTGCAGCCCATAGGTGGCATGCCACCTGTCAGGGGTTCATTTGTGGCCCCCCAGAATCCCAGGGCAGCTCTTTCAGTTCCCCATCCCTCCTCCATTTTCTACTACTTGTCTCCACTCTGGTGTGGCCTGCAGGATGTGGAGAGCTCACAGCTTGGAGTGGGATGTTATCAGGTGGGGACAGCATGGTGTGCAGGCTGGGGGCATACAGCCTCTGGCCACTCTGACCTTGGACAGCCCTGATCCAGCAGTTCAAATTAAGATAAGCCTAGCAGTATCAATAGACTCACCTCTACAAATAGAAAACAAAATATGAAGCAAATTGGCATATTACCTACAAAAAGCCATTTTAAATCTTTCATGCATCTCTGGGCCAAGGCTTCAACTGAGCAAAACATTTCTCTGTGGGTATTTAAGCCAGGTTAATCCTGATTTTGTTGTGGGAAAATACAGCTGACCACAAACTGAGAAAACCCATTTTAATCTTCAGTTGTGCCTGGATTCTTCCTATTGCAGGTCTGAATTTGCTTGCACCCAGGGGCATGGTATCAAGAAATTGTCCAGCTGGTTCTGGGAAACCTCTGATTCTAGTATCAGAAATGGTTCATCCTATATAAGTACTCTTATACAGAGCAGCTAAAGGTAGAAGCATGTCTTTAACAAAAGGTGTATTTACAGGTGGACAAACAGTATCTTGCCTTAAGCAGAAAGGAAAAAAAAGAACATTAGATTTTTTTTATGTTTTAGAAGAAAAATAAAGGATTGAGCCAACTTGGCAGCCATGTTAGGGATTTGCTATTTGTTGTTGCAATGATTAAAAAAAAATTCAAGCCGTAGAGCACCATTAAATTTTGGATTAATCAGGATTAACACTCATTGGGGGGTGGGGAATGCGTTAGTAAGCCCTTCTTGCCTCCTTCTCAAAACCTGTGGATCTTGGTGCCTTAGCTTGGTGCAAAATTAAAATTAAAACTCTTGGGTTCCAGTAACCTCATAATAGGTAAATTCTATTCAGCTATAGATACATTCTTTAAATAAGATGCTTTTAAACTAAAATTAATTTAATCAGATGCATATATTCCTGGATTTATTTTAGGGTTTGTTATTAATCTCCTTGCTCCCTGGCCTCGTTACCTTACCAGAGCAATTTGTAGTCTATGAAAGTATTTTCAATACAGAAGCACTCCAATCCTATGGATGGAAGCATATAGCCTTTTCCTGGGTTTGTTTTTTTTTTTTTTTGAGTTGCAGAGAGAGTATTTTTTTTAATGGGA
>NW_017728994.1:44757073-44760462 GCF_001723915.1 Gavialis gangeticus | reverse complement strand
TTTTTTTTTTTTTTTTGAGTTGCAGAGAGAGTATTTTTTTTAATGGGACCATTAATATTGGTTAGATTTAGCATGACCAACTGGAGGGATATGGGATCTTTTTTTTCTCCAGTTTCCTTATTACACAGCTGGAAACAGGAAGCTGTCGCAGAGGTTGGAGCTACTGTAATTCAGAGGATATCCTTGTCTATCCCCACCTTCCTATAAATAAATTGGAGAACTTCTATCCTGCTTCTAAACACCGCTATATACAAACTCCAACACTTTTATTAGATTATTTATCAGATTTATCGGAGTCACTTCAATGCTTTAACTGCACTTATTCAGAAACAGTGTTTGACTGTGCTCCCAAAGTCTATGTTCTGAAAAACCCAGTGGCATTTGGTAAACTAGGGATTTGATTAACTAGAATTCAGATAATTAAGGATATGGTGTAACTGTCACAGTCCCTTAAATGTACCTATTTATATCATGATGAGCGCAAGGTGCATAAAAGCTAGGACCACAAGGGCCATGGGCATTTCAGTATTACAGCACCTACCTTCTAATTTCCTGGTCCCTGGCATGGAATAAAGACTTCTGAGTTAAGTACCTTGGTTCTTTACACAGTGCCTGGAGAAAGTCAAGCACTTAAGAATGGAATTTATAGCAGCCAGTATGCTGAGTGGTGAGTTGCCTGAATGAGCCAATAGGAAATGCTGAAGAGGTACATGTCGAATTCTGAGTCTCTCTGGTGCTTAGGCATCTTCATGCCCATCTCAGATTGGGGTCCACACCCTGAATCTTTTGGATTTAGGTGCCTAAACCATTCCTATTCAAAATGGAAGAGACGCCATTCTTCTCTTTGAAATATGAGAGGGCTGAAAGGACAGAGACAGTGTACACCCTTTATATAGTATGCTGATGGCTAGAATGACTTGTCCAAAGTGTAATTCCTTCCTCTATCTGTGGCAAGTCAAACCAACATCTCAATTCCTAGAATAATGACCATGTTAGAAGGTATTCTGAGTGTGGGTACTCTCCACCTTTCCTACCAATGTTATACCATTGTGCAGAAAATGCAGATTTGCTAGGCCCAGAGACTGGGAGAATGAGCATGGCTGTAGCCTAAAGATTAGGGCACTTGCCTGGGAAAGTGCAAGTCTGGATTATTGTCCCGAATTCAAGGAATGTTTCTGTCTTGTCCTATGACCGCCTAATACAAAATACTTCTGAGATAGAGCTGAAGGAAACTATAAATATAGATCATTCTCCCTCCCACTGCAGAAGTAATGTCCCAAGCAGAAACAATGTTTCATCCTGTCAGACTCAAGTGGAAAGGGGAGGAGAAGATAAAACTTCAGAACAATTAAAACTGTTTATTTTTAATAGTGTCTGGCAGTAGTCAGGATTTTTAAAATATAAATAAACAAAGGTCAGAAGCAATGATGAGAAACACATGCAGTATACAATGTGGTATTGAAAACATAGATAAAGAAAGCAGATAATGATTAATGTTATGTGGATGGCTCACTGCAGGACAGTCATCAGGACTTCCTTCAGGATCTTTCATCGTTGAAAAGCTGTAGCCTGGTCTAGGGCCCTGGATTGGGAGCTGGGCTATCTAGGTTCTGCTCCTTGCTCTTTTGCTGTTCTGCTGCATGAGTTTCATACGTCAGGTGTTCATTAACTGGAAGATGATATGAAAGATGTGTGGCACATGGTCATCAACTCAGCATCCCCACCAGCTGGGAAAGACATCTTGAATAAAGGTCTAAATATCTGACTGATTTATGTACGCTTACTTTTGGCAATGTATGAAACCTCTTAGAAATGGTGTTCCAACATTTCACTTAGGCTCCTTTAATCTGAATTATGCAAATCACAAAGTTCCATATCGTCTGGTAAAGAACATTTTCTCAATCAATTACCACTTTGCACGAACCAACTGCTATAACTCTGGGGAGAGATTTTTTATTAGAAATGTGTTTTCTTTGCATGAAAGAGCACATTAGGCAAAGGATACGATGAATGGTACATTTGGGGGGTGGAGGGGAAGGTTGAAACAATAGATTTTTAAATAGTTCTCACTATCTAAAAACCTTAATTGAAAAACAGACATAAACATCTTATCAGCAGGGTAATACTACTACAAGTGAATTCATTTTTTACCACTTTCTAATACAGTAATTAATCAGCATCTAAGACTATTTTAGTGATCCCTATACATCTCACTTTTGTCTCTTGTGAATATTAATCTTATTTAAATAGTATATTTCTGGTATCATTTGAACACAGTTCTTTAATTAGGTTCCAATTTTCCTCATGGCAGTCTAAAGCTCTTAGCTGTTCAACACTGAGAAGTTAAAGTGTTCCCACTAAGTTGCACTGATTCTTCTTAACAAATTAGGGTTGTTAGTCAATTTACTGAAGCTTATGGACTCAAAACCCAATGTAGCCAGTGTACTACTTTATTCCTGAGCTACAAAAATTATTAGATAGTTTTCAGCTTAATGCTATAGGAATGAAAGATGCGGAGGCTCTCCAAACTCACACTAGGTTTATCTTGTGGTGTGTTCCTCTGTCCTGACCTGAGGGTATGTTCTAGAAGACTCCCCCTCCCCAGTTTCATGTGCAGTGTCATCAGAGGGCAATAATACTGTGACATCAGAGGTGGGGCAAAAAAACTGATGTGATTTAATAGTTGAAGGATGCTGGCAAAGGCCACACCAAGTAACTGGAAGGTAAAAAGGGATGGCCTGCTGTGACAGGGGGCAACTTTTGGGTTCCAGGTCTCATGCCAGCCCACCCACCTGTCTCTATGGGACAGTCTGCCCAATCTCACCTGCTGCAACTTTGCTGTTCCCATAAACTGGTGGTATAATGTGGGAAGCTGCCTATTCCCAGCCCCGATACCAGGGAGCACTATCTGCAGCTCCAAACCTCCCCTGCGCTGCAGCCCATGCCTTGCAGATGGCATCCACAGGATGTAATCATAACCTACACCATGACTGATGCTCCAGGGTCTCACAGGGACTCTCACTCCACCCCTGGAGCAGCAGGTCATTTTGCTTGCCCTTAAGGTCTCCCTTTCATCCTACTCCCTGCAGCTGAGGACTTACCAGGGTCAAGACTCACACTTAACTCTCTGGCTGAGCTCTCTACTCAGCCTCTGGACACAACTACAGCCTCAGGCATCCATGACTATGCTTTGACCTCTTCACCTACATATGAGGTTCCTATTATGCCCCCTCCAGGGGCTCTGCACCACCCCTCACCCTAGGGCCTTATCTTCATGATCACCTACTTACAGGGCCAGCCTTTGCACTGCCCTTCAGGCTTACTCCCAGTTTGGCCCTACTCAGCACACCCCTGGAACTGCTCTTCAGGCCTACTCCTTATTCAGCCCT
>NW_017728994.1:44749165-44752073 GCF_001723915.1 Gavialis gangeticus | reverse complement strand
CAGGCCTACTCCCATTCAGCCCTACTCTGTGCAGGGCCACACAACTATGCTCCACGTGCTACCCCCTCTAGGGCCTCTGGGATCTCGCATTCCTGCTGGGCTCAGGTGGCACCCTGCTTGCCATGCCTCACTCCACTACTTCTACAACTGCTTCCAAAGCCCACTCAAAGATGGGGGCTGGAGTTAAGGCACCCCTCCTCACCTTTCATCAGGGAGGTAACTGGCCTGGCATTTCCTGGGGGCTCCCATACCACCAGAAGCCCCAGCAGGCAACCCTTGCCCAACAGGGTAAAGTTTGGGGTCATGCCCAAGACCAAGAGCCTCCTGCTCTTACCTTCAAGATGTTCCTACTGCAGCTCACCCAGGCAATGTTTCTGCCTGGTCTGGCAGCAGCAAACTGCAAGCTTTATACCTCTTGTTCTCAAAATGACTGCCACCATCAGGCACTTGGTAGCTGCCTGACCCTGCCTTTAAAATGGCAGACACCTAAAGGTGCCCTGCCACAACTACAAAGAAAGTTTGGCAGTTCTGTCCATGTTGGCATCCTATCTGCTGGCACTGCCCAACACATGGAAAGGTAAAAGTAATTAACTTCAGGTAGAGTGCTTTTGAGACTGCTTGTTTATAAACCTGATCAGGTAATCAGAAAGTATACCTAGCAGTTGTGGCTTCATCTGTTCAGGCAAAGAAATTAAGGCAAACCTTGTGCCTCACAATTTAGTGATAAGGATAGGGGTCTGCTCTGTAGGAATGTTTGGTATAATCCTTTTTCATGTTTTATTTGCATGCCATGCATGCTACTGTTCATTTGGAATAGATGCTGTGTACTTGAATCACTTTTCAAACAGTTGTGATAACTTCCTGAGTCTGGCATGTTTTTGCAAGCATCTCTACACCAAGCTATTGTGAAACCAAATAAAGTGCTAAATTTTTTTATTCCTTTTTTTAAGAGAAGCTGCTTTAGGGATACCTGTTCCTGGTCCACAAATCTAAGTGTGCGAACAGAATTAAAGTGCTAGTATGCGTTCACAAGTTGTCACAAAAATAAGGGCAAAAAAGAGTGTAGGAGGGCTGGTTGCTCATTAGAGGCAGTTTTAAGGGCACAATAGCATGCTAAATTGGTACAAAGAAAAGACAGGAGATTTGCTTGCCTAACTCCTGAACTCATCAATGACCTGTATCTTAAAAGGAAAAAGTGGAAATATGGCCATATTATGAAGGGTGAGTATAATTCTATAGTATAAGCATGGGGTAAGGAGGACAAAATTAGGAAGGTCAAGGCACAAATTGATACAGTTGGAAAGGGACATGGAAGACAACACAAAAGCATATTATAAATTAGAATTAGAGGGAGATCACTCAGAGAATGGAGAAGGGAAGCTAATGGTGGAGAAGGCTAAACTGTTAGCCTTTTTTTACTTTAGCCTTCATTAAAAAATTCAACAATGAGATGATGGGCACAGTTGGCATCAAGGACAGGCAGGTATTCAGCTAAAGTATGGTTAAAATGTATTAGAGAATATTTGCATAGACCAGATGTTTTCAGATTATGAGGTCTTCATGAAATTTACCCTAGAGAAATTGGGGCAGAAGACCAAAAAGGCAGAAGACCCCAGAAGACTGAAAAAGGAGACTGTTTGCCCCTTTTGTGAATAAAGGAAAAAGGAAGGACCTGGGAAATTATTTTGACTTTGATACCTGAAAAATTGTCAGAGTAAAACAATTTACTTGTAAAGGACTAGATAATAACAAGGTGATAAGGAACAGTGAACACGGATTGTTTGAGGCATAACTTGTTTCTGACAACTTTGGGATGTGTGTAGACAAAATGATATTTGCTGCTTATGTTAATGCAACTGTGTTTGTGTTTGCATGACCCAGGATTTCCCGCTGCTCTAAAGTCCATTTAGCACCTTAAACTAACACTACTCAGAGATGTGTCAATTTGTGATGTTCCCCAGTGATTCTGCTCCAACTGTGGATTTGTTTCTGCAAACAGCCAGAGACTCCAAAGACTTCTAATTAATCCCCTTCACCACAAGGCGTGTTATATTCTGGCCTTTAGCCAGTAGGTGCCACTGTGTGTTCCCTTTTTTTTACCCTCCTTCACTCCTCCCTCCTAGCACACAGTTCAGGTTGGGATGGGTCTGCTCAGACCAATTATTATTTTAAAATAGGGAAGACAAATAGTCCCTTAATTTTCTACCCCCTCTTAATTCTTCTCCCCCTTCCATCTATAATGTATGTCCACCCCCCCCCATGTACCCCGGCACTTGTGACCCCAGTACCCCCCGTGTGCTGCCACTGCAGTGGACATAGCCCCCAGTGACACCTGCAGCATCAGCATAATGGTAAGTTTTTTGCAAAGAATTTGAAACTTTGTTGAGTGAGTGATTACATGATTTCCTTCAGTATTGCAAACCTTCTGAACTTCATCACATTTCATTTCAGAACCACAACCAAAAATCCAGGGGCAGGACACTGCCTGCCAGACCCGATGCCCAGGATATGCAGAATCCCGGGTGATATTTAGGAAATATGTCCTACTGACCTTGTGGGGGGGGGCAGGGCAAGAGTCTGGTTTTCCAACTGTGCGCCAAACCCCCCATCCTCTTCCTCTTCTTCCTTTTCCCCCCTCCTTGCAGAAAACTTTCACTAGCAGAACTCACTGGGGGCAGCAACCAGCCCATAGCCCAGTGACAAGGAGGGTAGAGTGAAGATAGTGAAGAGGAGTAAAGTGAAAATATCTTCAGATTTTTAATGTTTTTTTTACATTTTGTATATATTTTATATTGTTAAGGTGTATATACTTATTGTTAAAGCTGCAGCATTTTCAGTGTTTTATTTTTGCTCTATATGTGTCATTTTTATGCTTCGTGTATAAGCAGAGCTTTACGTACTCCAGAGT
>NW_017728994.1:44748058-44748706 GCF_001723915.1 Gavialis gangeticus | reverse complement strand
TTTTTGGGGGGGGGGTAGGTGAGTGGTTGGGTTGTTTTTTGGAGCCCGCGCCTGCCTCAGTGGGGTGGGGAGGCTGTGCTTGGGGCGGGGGAGTTATAGAGTCGTGGCATTACTGGAAAGAGTTGCAAAAAGTTTCAGGGTGGACTGTTATTGGAAGGAGGGAGGTTGACTGCTTGTTAAGTGCTAGCTAGGGTGCAGTGCAGCTAGCATGTCTTGTAAGAAAAAAGACTAAATTACCCCACCCATCCCCAGAGACAAGTAGGCAATCTGCAAAATTTCTCCATGCATGGACCTCCCAGGGCCTTTACCCTTTAGCAAGTCTTTAAAGACTTTAGTAAGTCTTTAATGTATTATAATGCATTTCATATGCATGGTTGCCAAGGGGGGAGGGGGGTTGGGGTTACTGCCTGCTGTCGCAGTTCCAAAACAGCTTTTTTTCTGAGTTTTTCTTTGCAGGCTGTACTGTTAAGGGAGATGTGATGCAAACATTTTTTTTTCAATAATTTTTTGCAATGCAATGTTATCTTTATAAAATCCTGCATGCAGCACCTTTTGGAGCTGGGTTTGCAGGGTGCCATCCTCCCCCTGGGTGGGCTGCAACCCACTTCCCCCTGGAGAGAGCTCATCAGATTTTGTTCAGGATTGCTT
>NW_017728994.1:44743032-44745917 GCF_001723915.1 Gavialis gangeticus | reverse complement strand
GAAAGGAATGGGAGGGGAGGATTCAAGCAGCTTCTCTTTGGGACTGGGATGCGGTCTTTGGGATTGCATACTGATGGAGAGAGACTAGACCGACCAAGGATAGGCGGGTGCAAGTGACAAGGATTTGGGGGTGACCATGACTGTGCCCAGGAGAGACTCCCAGTGACAGTCAGGACTGCCCAGTGAGAGTCCTGGAGCAGGGGCTGGGAAGCCCTGGTGGTTTACAAGCACCTCCTACTGTAAAACATTAGGAAAGACATTACAGGAGGTAAATTGGTATTTGACTCCCCCTACTGAAATCTGTGGGGAATAACACATGAGGCTTAACTCGCTCAAAAGTGCCATTATGCGAACATGAATGCCGTGTTGTGCAAACAAAAATGCACCATCTCCAAAAAGCTGTGTTAAAATTTTCAGGTGCTCTACATTAACACTTGTGTCATCTACACACACCCTTGATTTCCTTTTATCCCTATAAAGGGATGGGCCTCAGGGAGACAGCATGGGAGCAGCTGATGTGAGATACCCACAGTTTAGTAAAGATTTTTAAACTGTATTTCCCACAACATTCTCCTAGATAAGGCAAAAAACACAGTATACAGAAAACTCTTTTGCAATGGATACATAACTGGCTAGATTATCATGGCAAAGTTCTCAATGGTTTAATGTCAAACTGCCAAGAAGTATCAAGGGGGGTTTCCCAGTGGTCAATCCTGAGTCCAACACTTTTCAATATTTTCATGAATGATTTAAGGATGGAATTAATTTGTGGGGGACACTGGACTGGGGAGAGGATAGGATAAGGATTTTAAATGAACTTGGCATTGGAAAAAGGTCTGAAATAATAGGAAGAAATTTGATACGGATACATGCCAAGTAGTACACTAAGGAACACAACTACAAATGGGGTGTGACTGGCTAGGTTGTAGTATTGCAGTAAAAGACCAGGAGATAATTGTGGACTGCACTCTGGATATACTGATGCATAATGTGGTTTAGAGTGTAGTGCTAATAATGTCAAGGTTTCAAGTGTGATCCCCCTATGGGACACAAGATGTTTCCTGCCTTAGGCAGGGGGTTGGATTAGATGACCTCTTGATAGCCCTCCCAGCCCTATTTCTATAATATTTCTGCAGAATGGCTAATATCTTACTGGGATATGTAAACAAGAGAATTGTTTAGAAATTGTAGGAAGTGATTATTATACACTTTTCAGCACTGAGGCCTCACCTGAAGTACTGTACCCAATTTCAAGCAGAACACTTCAAAAAAGATATGGACAAATAGGAAAGAATCCAGAAGAGAGCAAGGAAAATAATCTGAGATCTAGAAAGCATGACATGAAAGAAGTGTGGAAGACTGGATAATTTAGTCTGGAGAAGAGAAGCATTTGATAAGTCTTCAAATACGAAAAGTTTTTATAAAAGGGATTCTGACTGTTCTTCCTTTCTACAGGGCACAGGAAAAGCATATAATGCACTTAGATTGCAACAAGGATATCTACATTAGCTGTTATGAACTACTTTCTACATATCAAGGTGCATAAGCACTGGAACAGATTGCGTAATGTTTTGTCAGGATCTCTGCCTGTCAGTGCAATTTAAAATAACATTTGGGATGGTTTAGTTGGGATGATTCTGCTTTTAGTTGGAAGGCACCTCAAGAGGTCATTTTGTCCAGCTTTGTTTCTCTATAATTTAATGGCTCAGAAGAGAACAATGTATGAAATTACTTGAAATTCAAGAAGATGATCTTTTGTGAAAGACAAGTAGTCTCTGAAGGGATCTGAAAGAGGAAAGATATGATACTGTGGAAAAGAGAATTTGGTTTAGTGGCCACCATTTTTTGATGGGCAGGAACTGTAGTGCTGAAGTGGTAGTACTGAAGAGTGTGGTAAGTGAAGAACAAAGGGCCATAGCACTCTAGCTATAAAGCTGGGAGGTAACTAAGATGCTGTTTTGTGTCTTGGCCATAGGCATTTCAAGAAAAGGAGACATTTGAAGCTGTAATAATGAAGGAAATGGAAGGATTTAGTAAGAGTTCTGAGAGGACTAGAGGTTGCTGCATTTGGTAAAATTGTTGTGCCACTTCTCACATTCTTACAACTATGATTTGGTAGCTGTTACATTTTAGAATGTTATTTTATGGAGTTTCTAATTTAGCCATGTGATTCTAGTTAAATCCTTCATAATCCAAAATTTTAAACTTAGTATAATAGTCTCTGTTTTAAAACCTATTAGATTACTGCAAAAGGCCTTCCCTTCATTTATTTGCATCCTATATTTTCATGCCATTTCTTAACCAGTGAACATTCAGTATAGCACTCAGGCTGTGTGAGCAATTAGGGAGGTACAAAACTGTTAAAATCCCATACTTGGCATTTAGAATGGAATTCAATGTATCTGGAAGGCAAGCCACAGTAATGTGTTATTAGGCAAAAACATTAGCCTAACATTTGTTAGGCTCTGGGAGTGGTGAGAGACGCGCGGGTGAAAGCCCGCTGTGCCCCTGCTCCCCTGAAACCCCCCAGAAATCCTCTCAGCAGCCGTGGAGCCCCCTGCCAACCCTGCACAGCCGGAGATAAGTGGGGCCCTTGGTGGGAGGGGGTTAACCCTTAGAGAGTGGGAGGAGGCGGTTGAGTGTGAGCCGGGCTGGGTCTTGCCCAGGCCCCTACTTGGCTCAGCCCTCCAGGAAGACAGAGAAGTAGGGGGAGGGTACTCACCAGTCCCTCTCCAGTGGGGCAGGGTCCCCCAAATCCAGGGCGGGGCCCCCCCTAGCTCGAGAGAAGTTTCATCAATGGTGGGCCCACTGCGCATGCGCATAGTTTAAAAGGGCTCGCCAACAGCAAAAAAACCTAAGTTAGGCTCCGGGAGCAGTGAGAGATG
>NW_017728994.1:44737486-44738032 GCF_001723915.1 Gavialis gangeticus | reverse complement strand
AAATCCAGGGCGGGGCCCCCCCTAGCTCGAGAGAAGTTTCATCAATGGTGGGCCCACTGCGCATGCGCATAGTTTAAAAGGGCTCGCCAACAGCAAAAAAACCTAAGTTAGGCTCCGGGAGCAGTGAGAGATGCGCCGGTGAAAGCCCACTGTGCTCCTGCTCCCCCGAAGCCCCCCAGAGCCTTGGAGCCCTGCACCGATCCCCAGAAGAGCCGGAGGTAAGCAGGGCCCATGGTGGGAGGGTGTTAACCCATAGAGACTGGGAGGAGGCGGCTGACTGGGAGCCAGGCTGGGTCTCACCCCACCCAGGCCCCTACTTCGCCCAGCCCCCTAGGGAGCCATGCGAACAGGCTGCGCAGACAGGCACACTTGTCTGCCGTCATGTGAGTTAGCATGGAGTTTGCACAGGAGGGTGCGCGGGAGGGCCCAAGGCCTTGCCTGCGAGCCCCCTAGGGTAGGCAGACTCAGGCCCAGCCTGCCTACCAGCTGCATGCCATGGATGGGCACTCGCCACACCCTGAGGGTCCCCTTGGGGTCTGTGGCCCC
>NW_017728994.1:44736512-44736740 GCF_001723915.1 Gavialis gangeticus | reverse complement strand
CTTTGCGTTGATCTTTCATCAGTACCATGGGACTCCCATGCGCACTTTGGGACAGGGAGGTCTGGGTGAGGGAGATTCCCTGTGTTCCATCAATGCTGACCTCGTGTAGGAACACTTTGAGAGGCTGGATACCTCCAAGTCAGCTGGCCCCGACAATCCCCAGAGTACTCAAGGAGCTGGCGAGCATCATAGCCCAGCCTCTGGCACAGATCTTTGAGACCTCCTGGC
>NW_017728994.1:44730098-44736260 GCF_001723915.1 Gavialis gangeticus | reverse complement strand
GTCAAAGGCCTTGCTGAAGTCCAGAAAGACTACATCCACAGCAACACCTGCATGCAAGGCTTTTGTGACCTGATCATAAAAGGCAATCAGGTTGGTCTGACATGACCTGCCCCTAATGAAACCATGGCCATTTGTGGCCGTTGTTTCTAGTTTTCCCCCCAGGGTGCCCTGGTGAAGAGTTGTTCACTGAGTCCCTGATGTACGCCTCTGATATAGCAGTAAGCCACAATCAGGTCTCCTCTTCGCCTTCTTTTCTTTAAGCTGAAGACTCCGAGATCCCTCAGCCTCTCCTCATATGGCTTGTCATGCAAGTCCCTGATCATACAAGTTGCCCTTCTTTGGACCCTCTCAAGCTTTAATACATCCTTTTTGAAGTGTGGCACCCAGAACTGGACGCAATACTCCAGCTGTGGTTGTACCAATGTTGAGTAAAGCGGGAGAATCATTTCGTTGGATTTACTAGAGATGCATTGATTGATGCATGCCAGAGTTTCATTGGCCCTAGTAGCTACTGATTTGCATTGCTGGCTCATATTCATGCTGGGGTCTATTGTTCTTCCAGATCCCTTTCATTTGTAGTGCTGGTCACATTAGTGATGCCCAGCCTGTAGGTGTGCTTGGGAGTTCTTCCTTCCCAGATGCAGCACTTTGCATTTCTCTATGTTGAACCTCATCTGGTTCCATTCTGCCCAATATGCCAGCCTGTCTAGGTCTGCTTGTATCTGCAGTCTATTTGCGGGTGTGTATGCACAACCCCATATCTTGGTGTTGTCCGTGAACATGGCCAATGGGCTTTTCACCACCTCATCCAGGTTGTTGATGAAGATACTGAACAGCACGGGGCCAAGTACCAACCCCTGGGGTATGCTGCTGCCCACATCTCACCAGGATGACAGCGATCCATTCATTTGGACTCTCTGCATCCTACCCTGCAACCAGTTTCGCACCCACTTGACAGTCCCGCAGTTGAGCCCGATATCTTCCAGTTTTCTGATCAGTACCTCATGGGATACCAGGTCAAAGGCTTTCTGGAAGTCAAGGTATACGATGTCAACTGCTTTTCTCTCATCCAGGTGACAAGTCTTCTGAAAGAAATGAGGTTGGTCAGACAAGATCTGCCTGCAACGAAGCCACACTGGCTGTCGTTCAGTATCATGTCTTCTTCAAGTTTGTCATATATAGCCTCTGTGATGACTGTTTCTAGGATTTTCCCTGGAATAGAAGTTAAGCTAATTGGCCTGTAGCTTCCCAGGTCTTCATGCTTCCCCTCCTTGAAGATGGGCACAACATTGGCCCTCTTCCAGTCCTCTGGGATTTCTTCAGAGGCCCATGATTTTTGAAAAGCCTTTGGCAGGGGCTCTGTGATTACTTCGGCCAACTCTTGCAGCACTCTTGGGTAGAGTTCATCCAGTCCTGCTGATTTATATATGTCTAGTTTCTTTAATTGATCATATACCAGTTCTATGGCAACGGTGGGAATGGTATCAATCCCACCCTTCTTGTTCTGTGCCCTACCTGGCATGTTGTTCCCCTTGGTCTTGTGAAAGATCGAGGCAAAGTAGTCATTTAGGAGTTCCATTTTTACCTGAGTGGTAGTGACCAGGTATCCTGAGGCATTGAGCAGCAGCCCCACACTCCCGTTAGTTTTCCCTTTACTCCCTATGTAGCTAAAGATGGACTTCTTGTTGTCCTTGATTCTTGTAACTAGTTTTAGTTCTGTTTCTGCCTTACCTTGCCTAATCTGGTATCTACAAGTACAGGCCATTGTTAAGTAGTCTTTCTTAGAGGCTTTCCCAAGCTTCCATTGTTTGTACGCCTCTTTATTTTTCTGTAGGAGGGCTGCAACTTCCCTGCTTAGCTAAGAGGGTTTTTTGACCCTTCTGCTACTTTGTCTCCCTAAGGGAATGGATTTTCTCTGAGCCTTAAGGATTGTATCCTTAAGGAATGACATTCTTCTCATGCTCCCTTTACCTGTGGTCCTTGGTCTCTCGGAGCATTCTCTACTAGTGACCTGAGCTTATTAACATTTGTATTTTTGAAGTCTAAGACTTTAAGCTTGCTTTCTGTTTTGTCAGCCTTGCGATGGACCGTGAACATAATGATTTCATGGTCACTATTGCCTAGGCTGCCCTCTGTGTTTAATTTGGTCACCAGGTCATCCCCTTTGGCCAGGACCAGGTCAAGAAATGCATTGCCTCTAGTTGGCTTGTGCACCTCCTGAGTCAAAAAAAGCTCTTTGGTGCTTGTCAGGAAGGATCGTGATTGATCCAAGCTGACTGTACATTCCTCTCAGGAAATGTCTGGGTAGTTGAAGTCACCCATGACAACCATGTCCTGTGCACGTGCAGCCTCTGTTAGTTCACGGGTGAATGCTAGATCAGGTTCCTCCCCTTGGTTAGGCAGCCTATAGTATACACCTATGGTCAGGTCTCTCTCGCCGTGCCTCCCCCGGAGCTTGATCCAGAGGGTTTCAAGCTGTTCTTCTTTGAGGCCGATATCAGCCTGTAGGGAGGTGTACTGCTCCTTCACATAGAGGGCAACACCCCCACTTCTCTGCCCTACCCAGTCCCTCCTGTGAAGGATGTAGCCCTTTATGGCTACACTCCAGTCATGAAAGGAATCCCACCAGATCTCCATGATCCCTACTAGATCATAGTGCCCAATGGAAAGCAGGAGGACTAGTTCCTCCTGCTTGTTCCCCATGCTTCTGGCATTGGTGTACAGGCACCTAAGTCCTTTTACTGAGGTCACTAGCTGCCTGTTGCATTGAAGGGGAGCTGTTTTCTCAGCTCCCATAAGAGTAGATTGCTTGGTTTCATTGTCAGTGGAGATTTCCTGTATATTGGTCCCCCGGTAGGCTCCAGTTAGTGTTTCCTTATCCCCCTGTGATCTTAGTTTAAAGCCCTATCTAAGATATCAGCCATCCTGGCCGAGAAAAGGGACTTACCATTCCACATGAGGTGGATGCCATCTCTCCCCAGGAGTCCTCTGTCCTTGAAGTGGGTGCTGTGGTCATAGAAGCCGAAGCCTTCTTGGTGGCACTACCATCGGAGACACCAGTTCACCACATTGATGCATATCTTGCCTCCTTGGACCGTGGCCTGAAACATGGAGCACAGAGGAAAAAAACTACCTGAGCCCCCAATCCTTTAAGCCCAGCTCCCAAAACCTTGTAGTTACTCATGACGCTGTCTGGATTGCTCCTGGATGTGTCATTTGTTCCCACATGGATAAGGAGCATGGGGTAGTAATCTGTGGGTTGGACAAGCCTGGGGATCCTCTCTGTGACATCATGGATCCATGCCCCAGGGAGACAGCAGACCTCCCATGCTGTAGGATCTGGACAGCAGATGTCTCTCCCCATTCCTCTCAGCAGAGAGTTGCCTATATGATTACATGACATCTTCTCCTCTGGTTGCTCTGTTGCCTTGCAGCCTGCCTAGTGGTACCTGTGGTTGCAGCCTCCATTGCTGCACTCTCCGTTAGTACACTCACTCCCAGAGATGTCAGGGCCCCAAATCAGTTTCCCAGCTGCACTGGAGGAGTTGTTCCAGCAGTTCAGGGTCTAATTCTGTGTTGCCCATAACTAGAGTTGATTGTCTTCCATCCGTCCATGTCAGGTCTCTCTTGTGTTGCCATCCCGCCATTTGAGTGATCCTGCAAAGAGTGGAAGTACCTGTCAATCTCATCCATTGTGGCTCTGATCCAACCTAGCCTGCTAACCTCTGCCTGAAGTTCCCTCCCCTGCCACTCCAGGGTCTCAATCCGGGCACATGTGGGACAGGTGAGGGGACTCCCAGCCATCTTGCTCACCCCGGGCCCCCAAGGACCCACCAGGCAACCCCTGCAGGCAGGGGGTCCGGGTACTGCCGACCCACCCAAAGGCTCTGTCTGGGTGGAGGCCTCAGAGGAGCCTCGGGTGGGAGGCAGCATTGAGGCAGGGTCCCTGGCTGCACTCTGAGTCACCACCCCCATGAAGACTCCCTTGCGTGCACTCACCTGAAGACTCTGAAGACTGTCTGAAGCTGCTGACTCTGACACATGGAGTCTCAGGCCTTCCTGCTCTCCTTCCTGTGCAAACTCTGGTGTGCCCCTAAAGAGTGCACCTGTTTGTGGTGCCTCTTTGCGCGGCTTGGGAGCACGACTCCCACCTGGTGTGGCTAAGTAGGGGCGGGAGGGGAGGAAAACCCCTTCCCAATTCCCTACAGCTCCGGCTCCTCTTCACTCTTCCCCCCTGCCCTGCCTGGCTTACCTTGATTCAGCTGTCGGTTCCTTGCTTGCTGCTCTGTGCATTGTGGTTGGGGGCAGCCGAGGGCTCCCGTGTGCTGACACACAAGTGTGCCTTCTTCGGCAATCAAGCCCAACAGGGTCAAGTGATCCCAGCAAGATAAGCATCCGGATGCCTTTTGAATGAGTCCAGAGCAATGTTCCCTCTAAGGAGTAGAGGTCTGTGAGTGCACCTCTTTGGTCCATGAGTGCACCGCTTCAGTCCCGCCTCCCCCTTTTGGTGCGGTATGGGACACTTACCAAAGATTAACTATTCACTCCTCACCCCGGGCAGGCAGTGGGGGCTGGAGCCCAGCTCTTCTCCTGGTAACAGGGCTTGAAAAGTTGGTGCATGGCCATACTTTTACTTGGGCGCAACCGCGTACACAGGCACCTTAGAGGGAACCTTGGTCCAGAGTATGTGCTTGCACCATCTCTGGGGGGAGTCTGTTCCAGACCTTGGGCACATGTCCTGTAAAGAAGTTTTTTCTTATGTCCAGTCTAAATTGGCCTTCCAGGAGTTTGTGGCCATTAGACCTTGTTATCCCTTGGTGAACAACTGTTCTCCCAGGTCCTGATGCACCCCCCTTATATACTTGTAGGCTGCCACCAAGTTCCCCCTGAGCCTTCTCTTCTCCAGGCTGAAGTCCCAAGTCCTTCAGCCTTTCCTCGTAAGTCTTGTCCTCTTGGCCTTTGATTATATGGGTGGCTATCCTTTGGACTCTCTCAAACACCACATCCCTCTTCAAGTGGGGGGCCCAAAACTGGACACAGTATTCCAGCTGCGGCCTCACTAAGGCCAAGTAAAGTGGGAGGATGATGTCCCTGGTTTTGCTCAAGATGCATCGGTGGATGCATGCCACAGTTTGGTTTGCTTTGCCAGCTATGACATTGCATTGGTGGCTCATATTCATTTTGTGGTCAATCAAGACCCTCCGAGTCTCTTTCGGTTGTGGTGCTAGCGAGCGTAGCACTGCTGAGCCTATAAGTATGCTGCTGGTTCTTCCTTCCAAGGTAGAGCACCCTGCACTTCTCTAAGGCAAAAGCCATCAGGTTTTGGTCCACCCACCTTGTGAGTGTGTCCAGGTCAGCCTGTAACCCCAGCCTGTGTTCCAGCGTGAACACTTTCCCCCATAGAGTCATCCACGAACTTTGCCAGCATGCATCTGATGCCTGAATCCAGATCATTAATGAAATGTTAAATAGTACTCGGCTGAATAATGAGCCCTGAGGGATGTCACGGGTCACCTTGCACCACGTTGATTCACTCCCGTCAGCTAGTGCTTTTTGGGTTCAACCCTGGAGCCAGTTCCCCAGCCATCAGACCATGTGATGGTCGAGGACACAGCTTCCTAGCTTAACCATGAGGACATCCTGGGAGACTAAGTCAAAGGCTTTCTTGAAATCCAGATATATGACATCAACCTCATCTCTCTTGTCCAGGCAATGTGTCACCTGGTCATAGAAGGAGACGAGGTCGGTCAGGCAAGACCTGCCATGTTGGCTGGCATTCTGCACAGCTGAGAAGTACCAGAGGAGAGTAGGCCTTCTGATGAGTGTCTATGGGGGAGTGAGGGTTTGAACAGGGGTTAAACAACAGCATGAACAGCTGCAGCCCTCCACCCCCGTAGTCCCCCTCCCAGTGCTGCCACTACCTGCCCCAAGTGCAGCCCAGCTCACCCCTCCACTGGGAAGAACCTGGCACCACCCTGGCCCCAGCCTGCTGCTGCAGCCTGCCCCGCCCCATGCAGATCCGGGGGTACACACCCCCCTTATGCCCTCCCAGAGTGCGTGCAGCAGCAGGAGCCATCCACCCCTCCCTGTGCCCCCCAGATGAGCCATGGCTGTGTCCTGTGCCCTGCCCTGCCCTGCCCCAGCCCCACCCCCTCCCTCAGC
>NW_017728994.1:44707074-44725098 GCF_001723915.1 Gavialis gangeticus | reverse complement strand
TGTTTTAATGGCAAACAATACAATTACACTCTCCTTAGGGACACTTACCGGCAGACCGCACCGAAAGGGGGAGGCAGGACCGAAGCAGCGCATTCACAGACCGCTAATCCTTAGAAGGAACAATGGCTGCAGCCCCCTGGTAGGCCCACTGCCAATGCTGCTGCCACCTGCCCTGAGCATAGTCCGGACCAGCCCCCACCAGGAAGAGCCTGGTGCTGCCCCAAATCCAGCCCACAGCTGCAGCCCACCCTGCACCACACAAATTCGGGGGCACATGCCTCCCATGCCCTTCCGGACTGCACGCAGCAGCAGGAGCAGCACCTCCCCCCTGCAGGCCCCCTGGCTGAGCTGCAGCTCTGTCCCATGCCACGCCCCACCCCACCTGGGCAGCCCCAGCCCCACTCACCACTGGGGCCTTGATCTGCCCCCCCACGCCCCTTCCCTTCTCCCTCCCCTTCCACCACAACAGACTTACCAACCGGACACAGCTCTTCAAGCTGCCAGGCTGCACATGGGAAATCGGATCAGTATTGGCTGATATGCCTCTTTAAAAATCAGCTATCAGCCCTAAAAATCTCTGTTGGTGCACCCCTAGTTTTAAACTGTATATGGTGTTTTCTTTGTTTTCTTTGCCTTTGTTTCTGTAATATATTTATCTCCTATGTTTACACTGCTTGCGAGGAGGGGTTTTTGTTTATGCGGGACACCCTAGTAATTTATTTAGTGTTTCCCAGGTGGTCTGGGTAGAGGCTCAAGCCAAGGTAAAATATATTTAGACCCCAAAATTGAACCCAGACCTTGTTGCTGCTGACCAGTGTCCTGCATAAGGGTTACATCTGCAACAAAATGCTTCAGCTTCTTCTGCTCTTCAGGCTGCTGTTTGACCCCTGCCAAACCCTCACTCGTCCCTAGGCACTCATCAGAAGGTCTAATCTCCTCTGGTACTCCTCAGCATTGCAGGGAAGCTGTTCTTCAGTTGCCATGCAAATCAATGTAATACCAGTCAAAGAGAGAAAGTGAACAGTTTCCCTTGTAATGTCTAGAACTTCAGTAAAACTGAAGGTTATGGAATGAATGATTTAACAGTTGTTTACCATTTCTGTTTCATATACGTCAGGGCTGTCCAACTGGTGACTCAGGACTCACTAGAACTCCAGAAGTAGAGCTCTGAATGATCTCCTTGCCAAATCTGAATGCAATTTGTATGATACTTATCACTTTTTCAGTTTTTCTTTTGTCTTAAAGCTTTTTTTTCAGTTATGATGCTGTACTTGGGTCGCTAAACTATTTGAAATACAAAGGAACAAAACTTAAGCTATCAAATGGGGTTTGGAGGACTCTTACACTGTAGTACCTGTTTTCCCAGAATCAATATACAATTAATAAGCATGTATATCTGGTTTGGCTGAATGCAGAAAAACAGGAATGGAAAAAACTATTCTATGCATCCCTTGCCAACAGAGGATTGTTCCCTCTAGTACACTATCCAGGACTTTGCTCAGTCCATTTCTAAATGACTCAGCTTCCACCATTTCCTTTGGAAGGCTATTCCAGCTGTTTACTGTACTCATTATTCAGCCTAAATTTCTTTGTTCAGTTTTATGCCATTTTCTAATAATTTATTAAACCATTATAATAATTTGTTTTCTTTTGTATCATTCATATACATGTAGAGAATTTAACTCTCCCAAGTGTGTGTGTGTGTGCATGTGTGGAGAATAATTCTGTGCAGTTCTTTTAATTCCATCCTGTTCATTTTATGATCACCAGATGAACTGTGTACAGTGTGGTATGCTAGCTGCTCATACATGAAGTTAAAAATCACTTGAGATTCCACCATACTATATACTTTATTGAAGGCTCTTAATCATTTTACTTTTTGTCTTATTACTTATCTTGGTAAATCTTTAAGTATTCCAAGTATTTTCATTTTACTGCAAATCTGTTCTAGATTATCTGGGAAGAAAATGTTACGTACCATTTTTAGGTTGTGTCATTTAGTTCACAGTCATACCACCATGTGCAATGATTTCATCTGATCTCTGTATAATGTAAAGTTTCAATTCAGCATAAAGTAACCTTGCAATGCAGTGAAATGTCTGTCTAGATTTTGATTTTGTTTAAAAAATGTTGTCCTTATACATGTTAGTAGCACCTCAAAATTTAGCAAGATTCATAAATTTACTTGCTATTGTAAATATTCCTTTTTTAGCTTACTGCTGTTGGGTATAACTCAGTACTGCCCCATTACAAATCAAGGGGAAAAAAAGAAGAAAACACGGATGATGATAAACTATTCATGTGTATTTTTCATACCACCACATCCATAAAGGCCACCACAACCTGTTTAGCTCTGTCTATTCTTTTATGCATATTATTTTTTTCTAATAAGTAAGGCAAACATTTGACTGAAAAGAAATTTTATATTAAGCAAGAGATCTATGCTTTGTCTGACTCTTCAGACCTGAAGTACTCAATCAAAGCTAACAGAACATAATGCTATATTCCAGGAAATTCATCTAAGCTGGTCTGGGCCTGCATTGTTCCAGTACTCTGAATGCTTCTCATTCTTCTCATGGTTTATGCAAGCAAAAGGGACCCCAGTCTTTAATTAAACACCCTCAAATTTTCAAAAGCTGGCACATGCAAGACCATGCCAACTGATCGAGAAAACTATCGTAAGGAAGATAATTATAGGTATGCTACTTTTAATGTGCATGCACAGTAATCGGTTAGATCTAGGCTAAAGGGCTTATATAAAAAATCTTAAATGCAACAAACACTAGTCAGGAGCTGCCTAGCCTTGGAAACACCTACCCTCACTAGTTACCTTCCTGTTTTACTTCAGCTTGGGGAGGAAGTCGGTGGGAATTCTGTTCCTAAGACTATTTCTGTATTTTACATCAGACCATTACATAATCAGGGGTCAAAAAAACCCACAGAAAAAAAATCTGGAGCAGCACATGCACAGGCAGCTCATGCCACTAAAAAGCAGAACTGGGCCACCCGGAGCTGTGCTGTGGCTGCCAGCTTGGCTTTGCCTGAGAGGACTGCCACTGCTGCAGCCCCAGGAGGTTCCCAGGACCCCAGGTTAGGTTGCTGGGGCCAGCACAGTGCTGGCCCCAGTCTCCCTTACCACCCCTGAGGTAACTTGCTGTGTGCCAAAGCACATGTGGCATGGACATTCTTCGGGGACAAGCAGCTGCCGTGCAAGGTGTGCCACTGCTACTTGTCCCCAGGGAACCAAACATCCCTGCTTGTCTGAATGTGGCTAGGGATTTCAAATAGGAATTTCATATAGCATCAAAACCATTTTGACCTGTGGTAGTCTTTCTGAGTTCTTTGCAACAGAAGAATTACTCTATTTTTCTGTAGTCAAAAAGTGAATAAGACTGACATTTTCTGAGGGGTGTCTGAGTCTGAAAAGATTGAGAATCACTGTATTAATCATGCTCGCTCCTGCTCTTATTTCTTCAGCACCATGGATCGTTACCCTCCGTGTTACTATGACAGCTTCAGCATGAGGGTGGGAGAGTATCCTCACCCAGACATACGGGAAATGCAGATGTTACTCTATGCTCATCAAGATGATGACAGACTTGAAACTATTTCCCACTTTCTATGCCAGTATTTTAATCTCAGGGCTATTACATAAAGGGTGGGAATCCACTGTGTTATAAGAGTGAATCCTAATTTTTTTTCTTTTTCTTTCAAAGACTGCATGCCAGCAGGAACGATTCAGGCTTGTGACTTCCAAGCAGACCAAAGTAACCTCTCTAGGGGTGGGACTCCAGTTACTCCCTTATCAGTTTTTCCTGTTACCTAAATCTTGGCAACTCACTGCTGAATGTATGGCTCTTTTGGCTTGCCATTCTGAGACATGGGACTGTGCACAGAGCCCAGGTGCTGAACACAGGGTCCTGGTTTCCATTCTGGGGTGGGGCCGGGCACCTAGAGGTGTCCTTTATTGGATCTGCTCGTGAAACACAATATATGCTTACATTATGTAACTTTAAGTTTACTAGCAAAGGTGGGATGGAAACTAGGCGTCTCTCTCTGTCTCATGTATTATAATTAATATGTGTATGTTCTGGAAATTTTACTTGGGAGAAGGAGAGGAATGCTCATCCCTACTTTCTACTTTAAATATCAGGAATACCAAGTCTTTAATTCCTGGTTATTATAGGATGCAATGTCTCTGGTTTTGCACTGTGTTGGCCCTCAGTTGAAAATGTTTTCTTCCAGCACTTTGCAGGGTCACTATGTTAGATAACTGTTAAAGCTCTGTATTTCTAAGAGTCTGAGGGGAAACAAAGTATCTATAAAACCTGATTTTTTAATGTTGTTAAATGTGCATATATGAATTTAAATACTTAGACATTCTTTATGAAAAAGGAAAACACAACCACCTTTCTAATACTGAGATCTCTTGTAACACAAACATCCTGTTTTTATTCTCCAGTTTGACTGATGCTACTTTGCTTTTAAACTTGCAGCTTCAATGTCTCTGTTCAAGCAGCAACTGTGCAAAAGGTTGTTTCACAGAAACTTACTCTTACTATGTGATTTTGCAACAGCAGTAACTTCCCCCTCCCCCCTCCATGCACTTTTATTAAGATTAGTGCCAAGGGGGCTTGATTAGGAATTAGGACCCATTTAGATTGCATATACACACAACATGGTCCTTAACTTGAGGGACAGTATCACCGTTTTAAAAAGTCACTTATGCTAGCTGTGTATTCATGAGAACAAATGCTAAAAGATGACACTTTGAGCTCATCTACACAAAACATTTATTGCGCAGTTGACTGCTTAACTGTGCAGTAAATGTCTTGGTGTCTATACGTGCACCCCTTCTAGGATGCACAAAACTAATAAACTCTACAGCAGGGTAGTACTTGTCAAGTACAACACAAAATATAAGTACTACCCTGCTGCAGTCACAGGGCGCTTCAGTGTGGAGCTAGCTGGCAGACAGCCCCCATGCTGAAGCACCCTTGTGTCTCAGGCAGCTGCTCTGCAGCATGTGGAGCCCAGTCACATTAGCCTGGGCTGGCAGGGGACCCAGGGGATCAGCCTGCCAGCCCAGGGCTTCTCCGACCAGGCTCCACGTGCTGCAGAGAGGCTGGCTGAAGCATGAGGGTGCTTTAGCACTGGGGGTAGAAGGGTGCTGCCTGCTGGCCAGCTCCACACAGAAGCACCCTCATGCCCCAGCTAGCTCCTCCACACCACATGAAGCCTGGTTGGAGCAGCTCTGGGCTTACAAGCTGACACCCCTGCCCCCCCTCCCCGAGTCCCCTGCCAGCCTGGGCTGCTCTGATCGGGCTCCATGTGCTGCACATGAATAAACTCAAATGACAGGCCCAGGAGCAAAAAACTCCAGAGCAGTAAGTACCACAGTTTATTTGTAGATGTGCCTGTTGAGTCATATCTTGCACTTCATGGGCCCTCATAGATTTAAATTAGGTTCTTTCCAGGAACCAAGATTGGTCTGAGTATAATTCGCTGCAGGATTGGGGCCTCTACTGCATTTTTTTCCATTTATCTTCAGCCAGAACTAGATGACTTATTGTGTTGCAATTTATAGTGAGAACTTAGCCTGAGAGATGTTAGTCATGTCATTTTTAAAGTACTTCTGGAAGGTGCTCAGAGGCCACTGTGATATAGGTTCTTGTGCTGCCTGCATACCGTGCAGTTCATCACCCTGAACAGTACTAGTTTTGCTCCTCAGCTGGTTCCTTTAACTTCTAACTGTGCTGAGTCTGAAGCAAACTCTTTTTTTGTCCCAGGCTTTGTGAGGTGAGCCTGCTCCTACAGCCCTTCAATTAAGTTCTAATGGGATTGGCCTGGGTTCAGGCCAGAGAGGGAAAAGTGCAAACTATGATGAATTTGATTTTTTTTTTTTTAAACCTGATCTTTCCTGGGGATATGAAACTTCCTGTGAGCATTCATTTCAGGCAAACCCTGCTCACAGAACCGTTTCCAAAGAGTAGCTCTGAAAGGGTTTGGAGACAGTCGAGCTGAGGCTTTGCAAACGCTATCGAAGTCTCCCCACTCCGGCTCGCACTGCCCTGCGCCCGGCTTCCTGGATTAGACGCACATTGGAAGCATATGTTGTAGCTTCCCCCCCCGTGCCTTTTCCTTTGGGGCTTTGCGCGGCTCCCCGCCGGCCCTAGAGCACGGGCAGTCCCGGGGAGGCAGCGGTTTGTCAGTTAATGACTCGCGTCTCCTCGGGCGGCAGCGAGCCCGGGCTGCCTCTCACAGGGACGGGGCAAGGCCCTGAGGGAGTCGGGGCAGGGCGGGGGAGCGAAGCCGCGCTCCTCTCCTCTCCGCTTCCCCACAGCCGGGCGGGCGGCGCCGGCCCGGGACAGCCCGTGTCTGCGGGCCCCGGCGGCTGCGCTGAGGGAGGCGGCGGCTGCAAGCGACTCTCGCCGGGGTCCGCCCAACGCCGCCGCCGCTGCTGCAGCTGCTGCTCGGGCTGGAGGCGGCGGCGGCTGCTCGGAGGAGGAGGAGGAGGAGGCGAAGGGGACCTCCCTGCCCTGCCCTGCCCTGCCCTGCCCCGCGCCGGGGGCGGGGTGGGCACAAGACTGCGGTGCGGACCGACCGTGCCATGAGCGGCTCCGCCGGGCGCAGCAGCCGAGGCGTCCCGCTGCTCCGCCATGCCCGGGCTGCGCCTCTGCCTCTGCTTCTGCGCCGCGGCCGCCGTGCTGGGGCTGTCCGCGGGCAACAGGAACTGCCCCGACCTCATCGTGGACAGCTGCCTCTGCACCGCCGAGCGCGCCAAGGGCCCCGGCCGCCAGCCCGTCCGCATCAAAGTTGTCTGCAGCGGCGGCGACTTGGTGGAAACTTTGCCGCCCGCCGCGCTGCCCAACCGCACCGTGTCTCTGTGAGTCCGCCGCGCCGGGGCATGGGGGCGAGGCCGGGGGGCTGCAACACCCAGCTGCCCGGGGCAAGGTGGGCAGCGATGGAGGAAGCTCCTAAGGGCATGGGGGCTGCTTCAGAGGAGCAGGCAGGCGTGAAGGAAGGGGCCTGGACAGAAAGGGAGCCCAAAATGGTATTTCCCCCCGTCGTCCGATTATTATCTTGGCTATCTCTGAAGGGGGGCCCGATACGAAAAGTTCATCGGGGGCAGCCAGGCGCCTAGGTACAAACCACAGCTGCCAGCAGCCGGGCGCTCACTGCCGTGCGCCGCACTTTCCTCTACCCGGAGGAGTTTGACAGGACGGCGCGGCTCTGCTGTGCTCTGCACCAGACGGGGCAACGGGTCGAGGTCAGCGGCAGAGGCCAGGGCCCAGGCTGCCTCCGAGTGGCAGGCACAACTCCCCCAGTCGCGGAGCAACCTGGGGGCCACGAAGGTGGAAACCTGGCCCTGCTTCTTACGAAGCATCCCAGGCACTCCCAGCTGGAAAACTACGGGCACGTTGTTTGAGTCTGTCTGGGAAGCAGGATTTAGGAAGTTGCAACTTGCCTGGTGCCCAGAGCAGGGCTTTTCCTTTTTTTGATGCTCCGAGTGCCAGCAGAATTGATTGATTAGAGCAGCCGGTGCACCCTCCAGCTCCCAAACGGGGGAAGTTCAGACCCTGAGAACAATAAATCGTGTAACAGTAGGAGCGAGCACTGTGTTAGGGTTCAGCCTAATAAACTGACTGAAATTGATTTTTCTCTGCCCCCTTCCCCACCTCCTTTAGCAGCTACTGAGGTGACTAGGTTTGGGGGCTGTACGTGTTGTAACTTTCTGAGCACCTAAACCTCTGTTTGAGTTGTTTCACAGATGGAAATTACTCACTATTTGGTGCCTTGTTCTTTTTTTTTTTTTCCTTCATGTGAGTGTGATATAGGTTGCTAATATATTTTTGCCTGTTGCGCATAGCTGAAGCTGGGAAAGAAATGATTACCCATTATAAGTAAACTAATGGCATTTCTGTAATTGTCTTGCTAAGAGTAGGTTAAAATAATGGCCTTATAATGGACCTAAGCATTAACAGCTCTATGACATTTGACCTTCAGATCATGCACCCATCCAGCTGATCTTTTACTGTTGAATCTGGTTCTGTTGACAGTTCATGCTGTGAACATCTCCACTGTTCATTGCACTTTCTCTAAGTCAACACTTTCAGGAGACAACTGGTAAAGATAGTAATACACAACATCTGGGGAACTTGTGTTTTGTAAATGTACAGATGTGCCAAGAATGTTCCAGTTCACGTTTAACTAAAACTGTTGAGTTACTTTCTTCTGGTTGACTCTATGCTGATTATTCATCTAGGAAACTTGTGCCTGTTAAATACATATGTAATAACTACATTTCACAATGAATCTTGCCAAGCTGATGTAGAATAACTTTATTAAATCACCATAATTCTGAAGCTGTAAATGCAAGGTTACTTCCCTTGTTTACATTTTCAGAATGTAAAATACATTTTACCTTTGCCAAAAGAATATAAAGTACAGATTTTGTGTGGATTAAGTTACATTTCTCTCTTGGTTAAGAAAAAGGCTATAAAATTGAAACTTTGTATATTCACCATGTTTTCTTTCTTTCTTTCCTCTCTTTATTTAAAACATTTACTTAAACTTTTTCTATAGGCTTCTTGGAAAGGCTTCATTTATTACTTTTTTTTAAATACTTTTCAGTTATACCAGCAAATGACATTTGTACCAGCAGGACATTTATCATAAGCTTAGCAATTAGAGTTTCAAAGAAGAGTGTAATAAAGGAAGAAATTAGGCTGAGAAAAGAAGGGTAGGGAGGTGATGGGATACATTCTTTTTTTGGAGTAGATACAAAGATTTGTGAACAATACTATCGATGCGTTATAAGCTAAATATGCTAGTTCTAGCACTTAGAAATATATTATACCAAATATCTGAAAGTTATACAAGAAAAAGACCATTTAATAAGTAGCATGTCTTCTTTAGACTTGTTTTAGAAGTTTTCAATCTGTTACTGTCAAAAGTCCTCTAGTTAAGCAAGCACAATTTCATATGCCTTCGAAATTCAGTCTTCTGCTTCCCCCTGTTTTTTTTTTCCAAATGACATCTAATTTAAGAAGATTGTATATTTTTTTTTCTTCAGGGTAAGTTTAGAATTAGAAGCTAAGACTTGAAGGTAAAATGAAATAGGAATACAATTGGTTTTCAGTGGTTGAACATGTAGCTGAAAACTTGATTGAAAGTGTCCAAGATTTTCCACAAGGAAACTGTTGATGATGAATTAAGTTACACTTGTGAGATTTGGCCAGCTGCAGAAAATAAGAGTAAAAAACCTGAAACACTGGTATTCTTAGATTTGTTTTTCTAGCTGCATACAAGATTTAAAGCATTTTCTTGCAGACACTGCCTGTTTCCATTCAGTTTTATTGGCCCATAGAGAGGGAGCAGGAGAGAGTTTTAACATATGGAATATAACCCCTTGGATTGCTGTAACAATTAGGATATATAGATGTGAATAAAGAGAGGTGTGTTTCGGATGCAGTAGTACTTTTAATAAAACAAATATAAGATTTTAAAAAATCAGATAAGATGTTTTTTCTTTTAAGAATTCATGCTCTTTGTCTTGCATGTTATTTGTTGTTGGAAAAAGCAGGTTTAAGACAAATTGTTATAGTATTGTTATTCTATACTGTTCTATTATACTAACATTTTATATGGGGCTGTTGAGAGAAACTAGTATTCCTGATGGGTAAAAAAAAGTACCTTAAGTCAATGAGAGATGCAGTTGTATTATGCTGTATAACCCTTTTATGTAGTATGTCACATATGCTGAATAATGCCATTTACCATGTAATTTAACAAGTTGTGGTTTGTGAGGAAAGGATGGGAACTTTAAGGTATTTCAGTAGGCTGACGTTTAACCATACTTGGCAATGGTAGCCATGGCAGAGTGTAGTATATGTGATATACATGTTTTTGTTAATTTAGGGTCTGATCTGAAGTCAGTTAAAAGATGCCCATTGATTTCACATGCTTTCTAGTTATCCTCAGTTATGACTGGTGGGACAGATTTTAAAAACTATACATTGAGTAATGGCTGAACTATCAAATGATGATTCTAGCAAATGCAGAGAATGCTTTAGATCTTGAGATGAAAAGTCAGCTGAATCTCCCAGCTCTTTCTTTAAAGTACTTTTGTTATGTTCTTGAAGAACCATTTAACTGTTTTTATTTGCTATTTCACTACTTTTAAAACAGAGCCCATAAATAATTATGAATATGGATACAAAGTTTAATTTTACTATAGCTGCTGAAAGGAGATTTGAGGAGTGTCGCTTTATATTAAAACAGTAGGTTGCAGATGCCTTTCAGCCTTCTATAGGAGGGGAATTACTTTTCCTCTTTCTACAGAAGTATACTGCTGTTGCAAACTTTTTATTAAAATTATGGCACCCATTATTTCTGCATTGATACCAGTAATTGTGGAAATGTAGACCCAATGAGTAGAAGAATGATAATGTTTCCTTCATTTGGCTTCTGGCATATTTCATTAATTTACATTTAGAGAAGATCTTAATTGGATTTTTGTACCACATGTTAACATTTCAGGTTTTTATATGCTGAGGCACGCCAAATGTGGTATTTCAACTCCCAGAGTAATGTTTTGTTTTGTTTTTCTTTTTCTTTTTCTCCCTTGATATTTTTTGGTTGCATACTTGGAAGTTTTTATATTTATTCAATATATAGGAACATTTTCAACTGTGTTTTGGTTTGTATACTTGAAGAGTAGGAGTTTACTTGGGTTTCTCTTAGTCTTCTGTCTTAAAGTGTAGCCCTTCAAAGTAGTGACTGATTTGCTACTACATATGTCTTTTATATATTACATCTTGGTATCTTGGGCTGGAAGGTACTACAGGCTTAAAAATATTGTCCCAGTCACCTCTCTTTTCCAATAACGGTGTATGATCAACTACTTCTTTTCAATTGAAAAGAAAGCACAGTCTTGCTCTTTTTCACACATAAATGCTTAAAGGGATTATGGGTATGTACCTTAAAAAGAGCTTGTCTTCTATTACAAATGCAGTAGACTTGAAGATCTGAAGACATCATTTTAATCATAGAGACAGTCATGAACCACTCAGTTAGTTAATCTTAGGGAGATGCTGCATCTCTTATGATGATACTTAACATGTACATAGTGCTTTTCCGCTTTGATTTTACATTTTATCTATTGGAACATGGTTTATGTACTTTTAAAGTTACTGTTTTGCATCCAGCTTTTTGTCTCATCCTATTCTACACTGCCATGATTCATGATGTTTATTATCTATAAATTATGGCCAAGTTATGATGTGGAAGTAAAGTATTAAAAACATTTCAGTCTTGAGAGCTTAGCCTGAAATTCAAAGCAAACAAATACCACACAAGATTTTTAGGGGAAGATGAAGAAAAGGAAGAATCCTGAAAGTTTTAACAATACTTCACCCTGATCTTCAGAACACATTTCATATAACACAAAAATCACTTAAACAGGTACGAATTATCTTTACTTAAAGGTCGGGAAAATAGTTTTCTTTCCCTCTTTTAATGATGTGTCTGTACAACAGGTCAGGGGAAGGGAACAGACATGGAATGTAGGCTTCCTGGCTCTCTCTTTGTATACTGGACCGTAACCGTCTCTCAGAACTGTGAGAGGATGGACAACAGTAAGAGAAATTCCAAGTGCAAGGGGAACTAATATGAGAGAAAGAAAAGATGAAGACGGTAGTAAAAAATATTGCAGCAAGTGAACTGAAGGCAGATATTTAAGTCGAGTAGAGATTACATAGGGTAAATGGACTAGTTCTGGTCTAACTATAGCAGAATTAAAATACCATATGAATTCCCTATGTTATTTCTTAGTAGGACAGAATGAGGACACGAGTTCTCTACTTCATTTGTCTGTACCTTTTACTATAATATTCAAATCGTGACATTTAATTGACACTTGAGCATGTTAATAACAGTCGATATATCAAAACAGCAATAGGGATGTCCAAACATGGGCTTTAAATATTGTGTTAAGGCTAAGTTGGTATTGTTGCAATACTTTAATGCAGACTAAGGTTTTTAATAATAAATCCTTATAAGTTGAGATTTTTCCTTTTTTTCCTTTTTTCTAGTCTAAGGGTAATGAGGAATGAAAATTCCATTCTTCGTGCTAGGACTTTTGAGACCTTCAGGGTGACTTTCACTTATGAACATTTTTAGTTTTGTCTTTTTGTGCGAGGGGGCATTCCTTTCTTGCTCGACAGGTGGCATTTCAGGACTTCAGTCTTTGCTGTATTGTTTGTTGGAGTCCTTATTTACTTGATGACTGTATTTACTAACAAAAGGTGTCTTATTGGAGCTCTTACAGCTTGCACGGCATTGACTTTCTGATTTGGAGGTAGATTCTTGCCAGAGGTACAGAAGTCTGGGGAAGACTGCAGGAAACATAATCTGCCAAAGCAAATTTATATTGGGTGTGTTTAATGATCCTCAGCCAGGGTGCCTTGAGATCCTTTCACTTGTACTCTGGGGTAGTACAGAATGCAAATATGGTTCACAAGATCAATCCAGAGATTTCAAATGGGAATTCATAGTGTTAAAAACACTTGGACCTGTTTTGATCCAAGATTTTTGTGACAAAAACTGCTCTATTTTTTTTCTTTGCTGAAAAAGTGAGTGAAAACTCAGAGCTGGCATTTTTGAAGGGTGTCTTGAGTCCAAAGGTTGAGAACCACTGAGCTTTGTAGGTGTAGGCAAAGTTGGGTCTCTTGCCACTTGGCAAATGATTCTATATGGCAATTACTAATCTTATTTGACTTGAGCAAGAAGAGATTTGGTAAAGGTCAGTGTATTTCTTGCTAAATAAGGCCAATATGTCCTTCACATAGTCACATTTAATGCCCACACTTAAATCAGCAAAAACTCAAGTTGCCTCCGGGTATGTGTACAACACCCATCTTTTGCATCTGAACAGTGACCCATTTTGGGATCATTTTTAAAGATGTCAGGGTCTTAGATATTTGTTAATATCCTGCTGACCAGCTGGTTATGTGCCTCATTCTAGGTCTCTTTCTAGTGATTACACACAGGGAAGCTCCTCTTGAGGGAGACTGCAGGAGTACATACTACTTAGGGGTCATAGTATCTTTTGCCAAGGACTAAAAGAGACTTTACAAAAACAAACAAACAAAAAAGCAGATGATAAAAAAAAGGGACATGGAAGCATTTTTTTAGCTTGGAAATCTTGATACCAGCCACAAGATCTAAAAAAATGACAGAAGGAATGGTATGGAAGGAGTCAGCCAGGGGTTTCCTCACTGTTTATGAGGTTAAGATTGTTTCCTTAATCCTCATATAGTCTGAAAAAATTGATACCTAGTAGCCCCAGTGACAGATACCAGTCTATCATGCCCCCTGAGTTATGCATATTTGAGTTATATTTAGCATATTTTTACTCTTAGTTCATTTTGCTCCTATCAGTTTCATCCCCCACCACCAAGTTTTATTGATGATTTCTGTTTTACCTGTGTATTTATACAGACTTTTTCATTTTCATTTTGTTCTGCTGATGACTCTTAGCTGCTCCTCTCTCCTGGTTCATTACTATTTTTTGCCTCTTCCTGAAGGAACCTCATATCTGAAGCCACTCTGCTTCCTGCCTCTATTCAGTAAAAGGAGTGGCAGCTGAATTGCTTCTCTTCTTTTTGCCTGCCCTCTTCCAGTCCTGTGAAAAACAGGTGTTTCTCCAGCGACTTTTGTTCATGATTCTTATCCCTCTTCAAAGAAACAGATCTCTACAGCTCCCTCTACAGAGTCCAAGCCAGCCTGTTTTTGTCAGTTTTTCCACACATTGCATTCGTGACATTGTGATATGTAAAGTGGAATACTTTGGCTGATTTCTATGACACATTTTAAATTGAATGTGTGGCAGGCCCACACAGGCAATCAACTGATAGTCGGAATCAGCCCTGAACAGCCCTGGGTTTCCTGGCCTGGGGCAAACTCTGGATCTCCAACTGGGCCTGGGGCTGCTCTGTGGGCTCCCACCAGGGGGAGCAGAGGGGCATACGACTGTTAGGACTAGGGATCAGATCCCATTGTGTGTGATTCTAACATGTGCCAATGGCCTATAATGCTGTTTATAAAAGTCAGCAAAGTTAAAGACAGAGTGAATTAGTCCAAGCAAGAATACCTACTAATACAACCAACAGCTGAGTCAAGATCATGTCTAGTAAACAAAAGTAAACGAACCAAAACTTGTGTTCTAGAAATTAGACCTAACTGGTGAACAAAATAATGAGGATAGGCTTCACTTCTTTTTTTGGAAGGAGTCCATAATTTGACACTATTACATGGAGGGAGCTTCACCATCATGCATATCTCCATAGGGCCTTTGTTTTGATCCTCAGAAAAGCCCCAACTATCGGGAACCAGATACTGTAACATTGTCACCCCCATTAACTTCAGCACCAGTTCTGAAGACTACTTGGAATATGAAATTTGTATTCTTCCTTTTACATTTTTCCTTGCCGCCTCCTTCTTTTCCCACTTTCTTTCTTTTTTTTTTTTTCTTCCTGTCCTTGGCCCTTTTGTTTAGGCTTAACTTGCAAAGACCGGAACTTTTTTTCAATGCAATTGTAATCACTCAAAGGCAGCTAAAAGCAACATTAAACAGCCCAATGCTGCTACAAATTTGCCAGCCAGTTTTGGAGTGGCTAATAGGACTCTTGACCATGGCTGTTTTCCTCCAATAGGGAGATAATGAGCAAGTCATCTCCAAGAATTGAAGCTGCATTTTCTCTGCTGTTAGGTGTTTTGCTCTTGTTCCTCATGTTTGTATGAGTTGTCTTGTTTTGTTTTCAAGGAAACAAGATCAGATTGTATCAACTACTTTAGCCCATCCCAACTTTTTCTTTTCTTCCCATCTTGCTCTCATACCTCATCCTTAATATCTGAAAGGCTCTCAGATAGGAGGAGTTTTTCTATGAAAACTTTCTACAGCTACACAGAAAGGGAACTGGGGATGTTAAAGTGAAGTATTAAGTAAGACTTTCATATTACAAATATCTTAATCCTCCCCCACTTGGATATTTATCACCACCTTTGTATGGGATTGTTTACCAAGGTACTAAGAGGGTCTAAACAGCTGTACTCAAAGTTTTGAACCTTGTTTAACAGTTTTGTATTGTGTAGTGATAGGGATGTCATCACCTTTTGACTTTAATTCTATTTATTCCATTCAAAACAAATGCAGAACCAGAGCTTCATGGGCAAAACTTCTGATGGCATAAAACATTACTCTCTTGTGAACTTAAGGTCCTCACAGCTGTTTCAGCCAGTACCATCCTTCTTTAATCATTACTGTGTTTTGTCCTGTTTCGGTAATATACAGCTGTTTTGTGGCATAAATCTGTAAACTAGAAGGGCAGATTATCTCTACTGAGATGGCTGTCAGAGTGGAATATCTATTACAAAGTATTTATGAGGCTCACACACTTCCCTCGTGCACCTGGGATTCAAAGTACTGTGCCAGCTTGAGTTTTACCCTAGTTAATAATTGTATGGAAGTTCTCAAGCGTCTCTGCTTGCACCTTTTGACTCTAACTTTTTGTACCACTACCACTTAGTTACCTACTTTTTTTCACCCATTATCATAAAAAATAGGTACCTTTCTATAAAATTACCATATTTACTTAATTAGATGGTGACCCCAATTATAATTAGATTCTATATATGGAAAATTTATTACAACTTTCGAGGTATAGAATCAAATTATTGCAAGTTTGTCCTCTTCCCACTGCTAGAGCAGGGAAAATTAAATCTAGGGGGTCAGGTATCCCCTTTGTTTTCTGCTTCCCCCCAGCTTTTTCCCCTGGCACTTGCCCCCTCTCCCCCTTCCTGTCAGACCCTGCTCTCTCTGAGCACATAGAAGTGAGGGGCAAATTTAAAAGCAGTAACCTTGAAACAAAAATGGCAGTTTTCATATAGTACTCATACACTTCATTCAGTATTGACGCATGTTACCTTTTTGAAACTGCTGCAAATTTTAGCACAGGTACTCCATAAACTTTTGAGTAGCACTCTGACACCTACTTATGTAGTATAAACTTTTTTTTTTAGATTTAGTGTCTAAGGCCAAATTAGCCAGATCAATTCCAAATTCTGTCGACTGAGCAGAGCTGTCATTCAAGTCTGAGGCTACAGGAGATTCCTGCTTGGGGGCTGGGCAGACTTATGGTGGCGGTGACCTGTAGTTGCCATGTTACTGCACCATCAAATGATATATCTGGCTTTTCAGGAGGGAAACTATTGCTATCTGCTGTTTTTGCCACATCATGGTGGTGCTGCTGCCACCGCTTGGTCTGTGACTGCTATTTGTCAAAGTTACCCCTGCTTATTTCACAGCTAATCTTCCATGAAGGTCACTCCACTACCTGCCACCTGTGGCTGTGCTGAGTAGTAATATAGCTCTGCGCCGCAGAGGTGTACAAGCACCCAGTGGTAGAGCAGGTAGAAGAAGATGTTGGAATCTCAATAGCTGCAAAGGTGGATGAGGGCTGAGGCAGAATGAGATCCTCAATTGCTGTCTTCTCTTTGCTATTGGATCAAGGTTCTGTTCTGTCAAGTGCTATATGGAAACTGATGTGCAGCTTCTCTATTATAAAGTAAGTCATACACAGGTGTCTTCCATGAAAACAGTTTTTCCAGTACATTTCTCAAGCCCTTTGGTGACCAGCTAATGGCAAACAGAGTAGGATCGTGAGGTTTGGAAGCTTCTAGTCATGGACTGGCATGAAGGTGGCAGTTACAAGAAAGTCATCTAGCATTTGGACAAGACAGAAGTGTGATTTAGTAGCTGTAACTGAGCAGCCCTCGTCAGAATCTGCTCGGCCCACCCCACATGAGCAGGGGGCTAGAAAAGTTGCCCTAAACATAGCCTGTCTAATACAGTGTTCTGTATTTCTTCCTGATTGAATAACCGTGTCCAGTGGGATCACCTTTACTGTAGTCAAAAATACCAAAGAAGATGCACCATTTTTTGGGACCTGGAACATCAGGGCCCTCTTGGACAACCCTAATAGTGAATGCCCAGAACACTGCACTACAGTCAGGCCCTGAGAACTCGGGTGACACAACATCACTGTAGCTGCACTGAGTGAGACCTGGCAAGCAGGCTATGAGTAGCTCAAAGTACATGAGGGCAGCTATGTCTTCTTCTGGAAGGATAAATGGGAAGGAGAACACTGACTTCATGGAGTTGGTTTTGCCATTTAAGAATAAACTCAAATCAACTCAATGAGTTCCCTAACAGAATTAATGAGCGCCTCATGACTCTCCATCTTAAACTGGTGGGGAGCCAGTATGCCACTGTCATCAGTGTGCCCCAACTCTTGATGCCGCCAATGAAACCAAAGATGAATTCTACATCAACCTCAACCAAGTCCTTTCTGACATTCTGGAGGGAGACAGACTTATTCTTCTCAGTGATTTCAACACCCAAGTTAGAAGGAATGTTAACCTCTGGAACAGAACTATTGGCAAGGAAGGAGTAGGAAAGGTCAACTCCAATGGCATCCTTCTCTTGACCAAATGGACTTGCTATCACCAACACCCTGTTCCACAAGAAAAACAGGCACAAGACATCATGGCAACACCCATGATCTAATCATTGGCACCTGATTGATCATGTTATTGTCTGTTCCTGGGATTGCAAAGATGTCCGCATCACTCAAAGTAAGCTAGGAGCTGATGAATGCTGGACTGATCACCAAGTCCATCTGCTCAGTTATGTCACCCAAACTGGCTCCCAAATGACTGCAGCAGAAGCAATGGTGACAGAAGATCAACACTGAAGGACTTGAGGACCCAAGCATGCAAAACCTCTTCCACCAGTGCCTCAACAAAAACTGGAAGACTCCAATCAACAACAATGGGAGAATGTCAGCAGCGTGTGGGGTGTCCTAAAGGCCATTGTTATCGGTGCCTATGAAGAGATGCTTGGATTTTCTACTAGGAAACATCAAGACTAGCTTAAGAATGACTGACTGAGAGATCAAGGAG
>NW_017728994.1:44697457-44702074 GCF_001723915.1 Gavialis gangeticus | reverse complement strand
CTGGATTTTCTACTAGGAAACATCAAGACTAGCTTAAGAATGACTGACTGAGAGATCAAGGAGTTGATTGAGTACAAGCACAAGGCCTTTTGTATTTGGCAAAATGACACCAACTCCAGGTAAAAGAAGTTGAATCTCCAACAAGCCAAGGCAGAGGTCCAAAGGAGGGCCCATAATATGAAGAACAAGTGGTGGAAATACAAGGCTAAGGAGATTCAACATCTTGCTTTTTCAGTGCCACCAAAGGCATCTAGAGTCCAAACGCACAGGGACCACCCCCTTGAGGCCCAAGAATAGAGGAGACCTGATCAAGGAAAGGGGAGCCATCAATGGCTGTTGGAATAAGCATTTTGAAGACATTCTCAATCAAGACTCTGCTGTTCATAAGAGTGGGTGTTGTAGGATGGAATTGAGAACAGTCAGAGATGATCTTGGAATCCCTCCAACACTTGACGATGTGAGGAAAGCCATCAAGCAGATGAAGAATGACAAAGCATCTGGAGCAGATGGAATCATTACTGAAATCTTCAAATGTGATTAAAAGTTCCTCCCCTCCCCAGCTTCATGCCCTTATCTTAAGGATTGGGAATGATGAGGAAATCACATATGATCAAGAGGCACAACTGACATGATCTTCACAGCTCCCCAGCTGCAGGAGAAATGCCAGGAACAACAGAAGTCTCTCTACATGACCACCTTTGACCTCACAAAAGCTTTCAACTCTCTTAGCCAAGAAGTGTTATGGAAGATCCTTCTGAAGTATGGATGCCCACCAGAATTTGTCACCATTCTCCACCTGTTCTGTTATGGCATGTGAGCAGTGGTTCTTAGTAATGGGATCCATCACGGATCCCTTTTGAGGTTAAAATGGAAGTTAAGCAAAGCTGTGTCATCACTCTAACACTCTGCTCTATTTTCTTTCCCACAATGCTACATTTGATCACCAACAAACTCTCAGTCGGAGTGGAACTAAACTGCCAAATGGATAGTAAGCTGTTTAAACTCAGCCAACTCTGAGCCAAAACCAAGACCACCCTGACCTCAATCATTGAGTTCTAGTATGCTAATCATGCTGTAATGTGCTCACTGTAATCCAGATCCACAGCAAGACTTTGGAGAAAGTTGAATATTTCCCATACTTTGGAAGCTATCTCTTGCAGAAGGCTGACATTGACAAAGAAATCCAACTTCACCTCAGATGTGCAAGTGCAGCCTTTGGACGCTTGAGGAAATGTGTGTTTGAAGATTGTGATATCAGATCTGAAACCAGGATAATGGTTTATCAAGCAATGATGATCCCCACCTTACTGGACAGAGTTGAGACATGGACAAAATACAGGAGACCTTTAAAGTTGTTGAAGAAATATTTGTGGATGATCCTCCTGAATCCAGTGGGAAGAGAGATGCACCAACATTGGCATCCTCCTGCAAGCAACCCATTGCCTCAATACTCGCCATGTCATCTGGATGTCTGACTCCAGATTCCCGAAGCAAATTTTATCGTCCCAGCTCAGCCAAGGCATATGCTCAAGAGTTGGGCAGAGAAAGCACTTCAGGGATGTCCCCAAGGCCAACTTAAAATGCAGCATTGATGCCAGCTTATGGGAGGCTATGACTTAAGACTGCCCCAAATGGAGGCAGAGTCTGCTGCAGGGATCTCAGTACTTTGAAACCTCATGACAACAACGGAAGTGGGAGTAGCAGAAACAGTGTGTCACAGAAAAAATAAAGAATCCAGCACCGCCCACCCCACACAGAAACATGTCCTAAGCTGCAGTAGAGCCTGTTGACCCCGGATAGACCTCATTGGCCATCTTCAGACACACAGATAAGACGATCATGGAAGAGAATCATCCTTAACTGAGGGATTGCCAAAGAAGAGTAGACTCTTGTAGGGGGTTCTGCCTGCAGTACATTGGATAGGTCTCCACACTTAACTACACAAAACTATTTAAGGTCGTCTTGGCCGACAAGAAGATTGAGATCCTACGTGCAAGCCCCGGTGACCCATAAGAACTGGGACTACAATTCATCTGAGTCAAAGGTTATGTGATCCAAAAAGAAACCTATGCATGATATTGGTCCAAAGCAAAGGTTTGTGATTTCTGCTGGGGCCCAGCCCAATGTGGTAATCAACAAGGTTTCAAGCCATGGTGACCCAGCAGCTCAGCACTGCTCAGTATATCTGTGTATCCCAGATAACACAAAGGATCCATGTTCTAATTAGCCCCAACTCGTGACTGGAACCAGGTGTTCTTGTCCTGAGTCCTGGGCTGCTCCAAAAAGTCATATGCAGATGAGGCACAGGACAACTTGGTTCAGCTTTACCTCATGGAGGACAGGGCCATACTGATAGTGTGTCAGACTGAGAGAGGGGTGACAAAGGGACTCCGGGTGAACTTTTTGGGGCCTTGTTTTTTGATGTTTGCCAGGAATTTTAAGGCTGATGAAGAAATAGGAATAATTGGAAATGGGAAAGGAAGATGCAGCTCAACTGTGGGGTGGAAGAGGAAGTTGAAATATATGCAGTGTAAATGTTTCATACTTGTTAGGGTTGGAAGGGACCTTAATAGATCATTGAGTCCGACCCCCTGCCCTGGGCAGGAAAGAACTCTGGGGTCATATGACCTCACTATGACTTGAAAAAGAGAAAAGTAAGAGGAGGAAAAATAGCATGTCAACAAAAAAATTAAAGAATCTAGCACCACCCACCCCACACAGAAACGTATGTCCAAGCTGAAGTCAGTGAGGGGGACTGTGCTTAATTGGCACTACCGTAGGTTTTACTTGGATGGGCTATACTAATCTAATGTGACCTGGTGGTAGGTTCTCATCAGCAGATAAATTTAAACATTTTTGCTACTAAAGGAAGGTGTTAGGAATGGCTCTAGTCCTCCCAGTGCCTGCTTGGTATTGTGGTCTCTCCAGGCTTGGTGTCAGTTCCTTCTGGAGGGGATCACCTGCCTGTTTGTTTTGTTTGTTTTTTGGTGAGGCCCTAAATAAACAAGGTTGTTATCAGCATGTTTGACCAGTGGGCCATGCGTTTTATAGTCATGCTCAGTGTTGGTTGCATTTAATCAACTTCATAGTTGGTTTCTATTGCTGGGCACATGCTGCTTTTGGCAGTGATGTAATGATAAACAATGTATTGACTGAGATTTCCATGTATATGATTGTAAGATGAGGGGCTCTCCCCCTGCATACCAATTGAGGGGGGAACCCCCCCCCCGTGTCTTGTATTTAAGTAAATATAGTAGTAAAGCACAAGAGGTTGATTATGCTTCTTTGCTGTCCAAGATACCAGTGTGATCTCTTAAGTGTGCTTTCTAGTTCTTATGAGTTAATATCAAATACTCGGACTTGTCCTCCAATCTACTGTACATTACTCAAGGAGAATATTTCTATAGACTTTTTACAATAGAAAGGTTTGTTTTAATTATTTCTATTCTGAATCAGAATTTTGTGAAGGGGGTGTGAGACCAGCAACCAGCTCTTCAGGGCTGGTTGCAGCCCCCAACTTCCTCCCCCTGCCCCAACATGGTTCATCTTATGGGAACAGCAGCTGGGGCCTCCTTTTAAATCTCCAAATCAGGTAAGAACCCTCCTCTCTCTTTTCCCCTTCCCTCTTCCCCGACTCCTCCCTGCCCTCAGCTCCCCTCCTTTCCTCTCAGTACTTAGTGGCACCTCTTTCTTTCCATTTGTCCCTTCCTTCACCTAATGCTGTTACTGTCCCTGTTGTCACCAGCTGCCTTGAGGCTGAGGCCTGCTCCAGAGCTGCTTCTGTCCTACTCCAGCCAGGCTGTGTGGGAAGCTGGGCTCAGCTGGGGGCAGTGGCCATGTCAGGCTGGAACCTCCCCCATAGCCTGTTCCTGGGCTGGTGGGGAACCCTGCCACTGTCCTAGGCTGAGTGTATGTGGCTCCCTGCACACCTCAGCTGGAGCAAGGCAGGAGCAGCTCTGCCCCCCCCAAATCAGGTCAGCTGGGGACAGTGGCATCAGAAGGTGGAGGAGAGCAAGGAACAGAAAGGCAGGGTGCATGTTGTTGAGCATGGAGGGGAGGGGAAGGGGGGTGGGACTTAAGAGAAGTCCTCAGCTGCTGCTCCCATGATGTAGTCCAAAGGTCAGGGTGTGACAAGGCCACGGCACCCTGCCTGGATGCCTGGATCCTCGTCTGAATGACACCTTCTAGTAGTTCCTACTTTGTGTTTGTGCCAGAGGCTGTGTGCTGGGAAATTTTTCTTTAACTGGTACTATTTATGTACTATTTAATGTGATTGATCTGCTTCTGTTTTTAATATATTTTATAAATCTGGTAATAGTTACTTTGTATTAAATAGTACTTCATACATTTGATACACTTTTTTCAGAAGACTTCTCTGCCATTTAAGAAAACATGGACAAGAAAAGACTTGTAGTTTTTGTTTTCACTGGTAGCCATATACATTCCTATGAAAAGCTCAAATGGATGCCTAGGTTAGATATGTTGACAGGTAGCACATAAATGAGCAACCTCCTTTAAACCTATTTTTAGATTTTTCCTCGGTAAATCCTGAAACTTTTTTTTTTTACTGTTTTTTGTTTGTTTGTTTGTTTATTTTGTTTTTCCTGTTTTAACCTT
>NW_017728994.1:44672497-44692457 GCF_001723915.1 Gavialis gangeticus | reverse complement strand
CATTTGGTACACTTTTTTCAGAAGACTTCTCTGCCATTTAAGAAAACATGGACAAGAAAAGACTTGTAGTTTTTGTTTTCACTGGTAGCCATATACATTCCTATGAAAAGCTCAAATGGATGCCTAGGTTAGATATGTTGACAGGTAGCACATAAATGAGCAACCTCCTTTAAACCTATTTTTAGATTTTTCCTCGGTAAATCCTGAAACTTTTTTTTTTTACTGTTTTTTGTTTGTTTGTTTGTTTATTTTGTTTTTCCTGTTTTAACCTTCCTGAGTTCTGAGATTTCTGGTTTGAATTCTCAGGTGTGAGGGCCCTCTGGCAAAGCGGAAGGGTCTAAGTACAATTGAGAACTTAACAAGGCTATATTTTCTTAATTATTTAACATGGTATTATGGCTTTGGTAACTCAATTATTAATAGCCTCCATAGTTAAAGCAGTATGCATCTTTATGGTTCTTCCTGCCTACTAGGGAGTTTCTGGGGCAATCAAAATAGGAGAGCTAGCCTTATTAAAAGTCTTTTTTTGGTGCAGTTCAAGGGTTGGCAACCTTTTTGCCACTGCGGGCTGCACCTCTTGGCATTCAGGAGATGCTGCAAAGGGAACAGATAGAAAAATATACATGCTAGAACCCTGGGGGTACCTTTTATCTGTTGCTGTAGCTAAATCCATGCTGCTGATTCCCTGAGCTGCCATGGACCAGATCCAGTCTATTCAAAGGGCAGATCTGGCCCCTGGGCCATAGGTTGCTAACGTCTGGTTTAGATGAACCAATTCCAATTAAAAAAAAAAAAAAAAAAAAAAAAAAAAAAAAAAAAAAGGTGCTTCCATGCATATTTCACAGATTTGAATTATTAACTGTTACAGGCATGTACTAGAATAAAAAAAAAATAGAAAAAAATCTCTAAAAGATAGTATAGAAAAATTAACCTGGAATGTTTGTTGCCCTACTGTAAATCGTATATCACAGAAGCTAATTTTTGTGGTTGGATGAGACCATTAGAACAACCTTGGGAAAGAACATGTAATGTACAGCTTATTGACTGAGCTTTGTTTCTGCCTCATGTTCCTGAAATTCTTCATTCCTAATGTTAAGCTTATTAACACCACCTTCATCAGAACTACTTTCAACAGGATGCATCAGTTTTGATTCCCTTTTGAACAAAACAGTAAATCACAATTTTCTGTTTCTGTTGCAGGGAAAAAGCTATTTATACACATGCTTCTAGATTTTTCATTTATTGGAGAAGGCATTTTACTTTTGGAGTGGCTCAAAGTTGAAAAATTTAAATGAGTTTTTACCTAATATCCTGTTGCTAATATGGCAGCTCATGCATAAAAGAAGCATTCTTCTCATCCTTCCTGATGCTGATGTACTTCCTTGGTATCTGTCTTTTCACTGATGAAAATAACATCTTCATAATCAGAAATACTATTTTCTACAAGGAGAAACAGGGAGAATATTCTTTTTAGAACTTTCCTTGTGTGAGGTTTCCAGAATAAGCACTACTCTGACTGGCCTGAAAATTCACAATTTCAGGTGTGGGTGGGGAGGTGTGTTACATTCTGCCTTTGAAAATGGCTGCCCAGCTCGCTGTCTGCCTGTGAAATGGGCTGGCAGCTGCCTCTTTTTTTTTATTAGACCTCTAATCACAAACTAATACCACTGCTGCATTAGGGAAGAGAAAACATGTGCAAAAACCTTATTATAAGAAATGTGCTGGTGTGGAAGGGGAGAGAGGGGAGGTCCTACAGTTCTGGACATGAACACAGCTGACATTTTAACTGGCCTTGTAGCATTTTGGAAATTTGGACAACTTCTGAAACATTGGGATAGATGCATCTAAGAGTGTTTGGTGATGAGTTGTCAAAACTATAACGATTAAGCAGCTTCAGTTTTTAACAATCAAATGCATTTGGACAGAGGTCATTGCTGAGAAACAGTTTTCTCACATTAGCCCCCGGGAGGACCTCAGTGGGAGGACTGAGATCCCAGAGCTCATTTTGAGTGTCTTTACCTGTTCATTGGTCCACCACCACGAGCCTTTCTCTTCCTTTTCCTCTTCCAAGGTTAGATTCTTCCAATAGATTCCAGCTTTGGCTCCAATGAACAATCCACCAACAGAGGGTAAGCTTTGAATACTGGAAAAAGTGCTCTTTTCCTGTAGGCTGGCTTGTTTGCATGTGGCCACTGCTTTCCTTGGATATTTTATCTCCTGCATTTTACACTGTGCTTCCTACCCCCAACCTCCTTCCCAGTCTTTTTGCTAGCTCTTTCCTGATAGTCCTCTGCCATAAAGGTGCCTCAGACATACATCACTTCCATGGCCACCCTTACCTTTGTTGTTGGCCCCCTGATTTTCCTCACTCTCTTTCATGCTCCCTTTCTACACCATCTCTGCATTATTCTCAACCCTTTGCTGTCTCTTGCACTCCCATTCCTTCTTGACCTCTCTTTCACTCTCTGCTTTTCTAGTTCTTACTTTTTTTTCTCTGCTTATAGGCCATCTGACCCTTCTTACCTTTGGTCTCTTGCTCACTTCTCTGTCTTCCTGCTGCTACCTTCATAGTTCCCCTTTCCCCTTCCCTAGCTGCTGGTCAGGTAGTTGGCTGAGACCAGAAGTCCTAGTAGCAGCCATATCCCACTTCAGTTCCTTCCCTGGCTAGTATGCTACTCCACTCTCAATCATCTCTGGTGCTGGAAGCTGGCTAAGGATGGAGACTAGGCACATGGAGCCAGTCAGAATTGCCAGTTCTCGTTTCTAGCCCCTACCAACACTGTAGGAATATGAAGCAATCCCTGCTGACCTTGCTGAAGATGTACTGTCTGCTGATGCCATGATTTAAATGCCAGAAACGCAGAAAAAAATTCTGTGTGTGGTTATGCTATGCAGTAGCTCTGCACTTACCTTGCTACTTTCCCTCCATCTGCCAGCTGGAGAAGACGCACACCCTGAATTTGTTTCCTGATTTGAAGACAGAAAGTTCATGGGTGGAGGGAAGGGAGAGTTCCTACTTCAGTCTTCTTTACCCCCATGCAACAACTCCAATAATAGGGAGTTTATGGTAAAACATCTAGTACGCATGCCAAATTGAGGCTTAAATCTGAGTGCATTACTACTTTGGTTACACACTTTACGCCAGAAAATTAAACTTTTCAACATGTAAAATAAACAAAAACATAAGAGAAACCTAAGTGTATATGCTGAAGTATGTCTGGTATTACACGTGCTCTTTTAAATGTTTATGTAGTTTCATATTCAATTAAATCAAGTAATGAATTGTTTTCAGCTGTGGGGGCTGAGAGAATTTTGCAAAAGCCACAGTTTCTCATCACCATCTATAGATGTACGTGGAAAAGAAGCCACAGTTAAACATTCACTTGTATTCATTGATCCAAAATATGTGATAATTATTATGTACTGAACTTTTGCCCATGACTGCTGTAGCTCCATTGAACAATAATATATTTTTAAAACAATGTCTGCTTTTTATTGTTCTTTTGTCAGAAAAGATTACCAATGCGAGATTTGATTGATTGATTGATTTAATGTATATGCCATACTTTCCAACAAAGGCTCAGGGTGGCTTACAATAAGAAAACAGAAAAACTTGAATTATAATTTAGAATTAATTAAAAAAAAAATACAGAAGTTTATGAAAATGCTGCAACCTTATTTTTTTTTCCACTTCAGTCCTATATATTGCAAAGTGGTCCTATTAGAATTTTACAGTAGTAGCATCACCTGTTGTATAATTAGGTAGTCCTACTATGCAAAATACCAGCCTGTGCAAAGGTATACAAGTAAGGGCTGGAAGAGACCTCATAATGTCATCTAGTTCAGTCCCCTGCTCATGGCACGATAATCCTAAATAAACTATCCAAGTCAAGCGTTTGTCTAACCTACTCCTTGAAAGTTCCAGGGATAGTGATTCCAAAACTGATCTAGACAGCCTGTTCCAATGCTTCACCACCTTCATAGTCAGAAAGCTCCTCCTAAAATACAACCTAAACTTTCTCCGCTGAAATTTGAGACCATTGCTCCATGCCTTTTCTCTGTGGCTTTAGGGAACAGGACTGTCTCCATCTTCATATTCAGGTATCTGAAACCTATTATTAAGTCCCTGCACAATCTTTTCCAAGTCAAGCAATCCCAGTTCTTTCAGGCTTTTCTCATAAGTCTTGCTTCCCAGGCCTCAAGTCATTTTTCTCACTCTGCTACGTTCTTTCTAATCTGTCCACTTCTCTGTTTGTAGTGGGGGGCCCGAAAAACTGAATGCAGTACTCCAGGTGAGGTTTCACCAGTGCCAAATAGAACAGAAGTATTGCTTCCCTTGATTTGCAGGAGATACTCTAGTTAACATAGCCCAGTATGCTGTTGGGTCCTAGTTCTCAACAAAGGCAGACTATTGGCTTGTATTCAATTTACGGTTCACTATAACCCCCATATAAACCCTATGCCAACATGTAGAATTGAGTTTGTGGTGAATAGCCTGCCCTTGTGTGATGAATTGGTGATGTGTAGCCAGAGGCATAACAAGCAAGTTCTGTGCCTGTGTAGCCATGGCATCTCACACAGTAGCAGTGTTTGGGCTAGTGGTGGCTACATACGTATGTCCCCTCCAAATCCATGCCCAAGACTTCTGTTCTTCTTGCCCATCCCTAGTAATAGTATTGTACATAGTACTAAAAATTTGAGGTTGTTCAGTTGACTTTTTTTTTAATGAGCTTTCATGTTCAGATAAATTTTATGGCATTGGCATCTTGTATGGGCTTTCCATACATTCAGTTTAAGGCACCATGAAGTACAACATCTTTATGGCTGGTTTGCCATTTTATGGCTGTGTAAATTGGCTGAATGTGTAGGTAAGGAATGGGTTTATAAGCAGTCTGGCCTAGTGGTTAGGCCATTGGGGAAGGGTATGAGCTAGAAATCCAAGTTAACAAATACAAAGGGGAAATAAAAGGTGTGCTGCAAATCACAGGCCAAGTCAGGGCCTTGGAGTTGGAAACTAAAATACCAGGTCAGAGAGAATTTCCAAAGATCCAGAGTCCAGAAGTAGAGACAAGCAGGGTCAAGGGTCAGAGAACCAAGAACACAAGATCCAAAGAGGTTTACCATAGCGGAACTTCAGGAATAACCGCTGGCTGACTTGTAGTCTGTTGCCATGGATGGACTGTAATGGGGAGGCTGCTCTCCCTATCAGCCAACCAGGAAACACTAACAGTGACCAGCTAGTTTAGCAGCCAGGGTAGGGGTGCTAGTTAGAGCATTGGCCAGTTTGGCCAACTAGCCAATTAATCATGGCTGGGCTGCTCATTAGGATTCCTGACAATGCGGTATGTTGCCATTTATGGTGTGACATAAATTTAATGATTGGCAGGACCCTTAAAAGAAGTACTCCAGAGTATCCAGTACATCCTAGGAAGACTAAGCACTAAAGATTGGGATAGAAGTATCATAAGTTTTCATTCACAAATATTCAATGTGTACTATAAAATGTGGACATGAAGCAACTCAGATGATGTATGGAACAAATGCTGATTGCTGCTTGTTTTAAAAAAAAAACCCTTCTGCAAAACATGATCTTTGCATTCATTAGTTTTCATCAAGATCTGAATCTAAGACACACTTGAACTTCTAGAGCTAATCTTTTTTAGTCATGGGGCACTTGAGTTTGGCACTCTGCTCTAAAGCAAAACATGGACCAGTTTTTGTCTTGCTGGGCTATTGAGAGGGTGTTGTCTACTGTGGAGGAAGGCTGGCTGGTCATTAAAGTGTAATCACAGGTGCGTGGGAATGGAGGAGGTTTTCCTCCTCACTTTTTATTTACTGTGTTCTTTGGTTGTTGTAGCAGAACTGAGCCCCGGGGCGGCTGTGATGCACCCTGGTGGCCGTGCAGTTCCTGTCCTGCGCAGTCTTTTGGGTACCCTCCTTTTTACTCTCTTTCCTGCCATGCCTTGCTGGTAATATTTGATGGGGAAGAAGAGGGGCAGCCCCAGGGTTCTTGAGCAAGCCCTAGCCTGCTATCTGTTATGGGTTTCCCCCAAAACCTGTGAATCCCCATCCTGCCGTCAGGCACTTGATGGGGTCCTCCCACTCCTTTTGTGCTTGAACACATTAATTGCCTTAGGGGCTATTTTCATTGTCTCTGGCCCCTCCTAATCCAAGGCCATACCTTGCAGGTGCTACTGGATATTACTCAGGTGGCGCACTTGGCCTCAAGTCAACATCAGCAAGGGTAACATTGGACCCCTGCTAAACCGAATGGGACAACTGACAACCGACACCCAGGAAAAAGCCAACTTGCTTAATGGGTATTTTGCATTGTTTTTTCACCAGCCCTGTTCAATATGATACAGGACGGCCAGGGTGAGGGAGAATTGTTACCCTACATGACTGTAGACCATGTAAAGGAATACCTTGAGAAGCTGGACAACTTCAAGTCAGCTGGCCCGGACAGTTTACACCCCGGGGTACTTAAGGAGCTGGCAGGAATCATAAATCAGCCACTGGCACGGATCTTTGAGAACTCGTGGCACTCAGGTGAAGTGCCTGAAGATTGGAAGAAGGCCAGTGTGGTGCCTATCTTCAAGAAAGGGAAGAAAATGGATCTGGGGAACTACAGGCCCATCAGCCTGACCTCTAGCCCAGGGAAGATCTTGGAAAAAATTGTCAGGGACACCATTCTTGACAAACTGGCTGATGGCAACATGCTGAGGGACAGCTAGCATGGGTTTGATGTGGGTAGGTCTTGCCTGACCAATCTCATCTCCTTTTATGACCAGGTGACATATCACCTGGACAAGGGAGAAGAGCTTGACGTCATATATCTTGACTCTAAAAAAGCCTTTGATCTAGTGTCCATGATCTCATGGAAAAATTGGCCAACTGTGGCCTCGCCTACATCACAGTCCAATGGCTGGGGAATTGGCTCCAAGGTTGGACCCAGATACTGGTAATCAATGGAAGTAAATCATCATGGTGCTCCATGACCAGTGGAGTCCTCCAAGACTCTGTCCTTGGGCCTATACTCTCTAACATCTTTATTAACAATGTAGACATTGGTGTCAGAAGTGGACTGGCCAAGTTTGCTGATGACACCAAACTTTGGGGTAAAGCATCCACACCTGAGGATAGGCTGGTGATCCAGGCCAACCTTGACAGGCTTAGAAAATAGGCAGATGAAAACCTGATTGCATTTTTTGGTGTTGAATGCCAGGTACTCCGCCTTGGGGGGAAAAAAAACCCTGCAGCGCACTTAGGCTTCACAGTGCTATGCTTACTAGCACCACTGTTGAAGGAACTTGGTGGTCATGAATGACCACAAGATGAATATGAGCCACCAATGTGATGCCACAGCTGGTAAAGCAAACAAAACTCTGGCTTGCATTCATAGATGCTTCCTAAGCAAATCCCAGGATGTCATCCTCCCACTGTTACTCAGCCTTGGTGAGGCCGCAGCTGGAGTACAGCATCCAGTTCTGGGCTCCATAATTTAAAAAGGATGTGGAAAAACTTGAGAGTCCAGAGGAGAGCTACGCTGATCAGAGGGCTGGAGAGCAGGCCATATGATGAGAGGCTGAGAGCCATGGGACTCTTCGCCCTGGAAAAGCAGAGGCTCTGGGGTGACATGGTGGCTGCCTATAAGTATATAAGGGGCATGCATCAGGATCTGGGGGAATGCCTGTTCACCAGAGCGCCCCAAGGGATGACAAGGTCAAACAGTCACAAACTCCTCCAAGACCGTTTCAGGCTGGATGTAAGGAAAAACTTCTTTACTGTTTGAGCCCCCAAGGCCTGGTATAGACTGCCTCCAGAGGGGGTGCACGCACCTACTCTTGACTCTTTTAAGAAACATTTGGATATCTATCTTGCTGGGATCCTTTGACCCTAGCTGACTTCCTGCCCCTGGGGAAGGGGACTGGACTCTGATCTTCCAAGGTTCCTTCCAGCCCTAATGTCTATGAAATCAGGCCACCTCAGGCCCTTGTTCTCTTGTCAGGGCTTAGGCCTTTTTGGCCACCTCTTTCCTTTAGCTGGACTGACTTGGCTTGGTTCAGTACTCTGAACTGGGCTTCTGGACTCCAGCCCTTAGTCTGGTGTCCGCCTGTCCAGTTCCTTTCCAGGCTATGGTTCCAGCCACCTTGGTCTCAGGCCCACTATCACCCTTCTCGGGCTTGTGCTCTGGCCCTCTTGGCCTCAGGCCAGCTATTGTCCCTCTCTTGGGCTTGAGCTCTGGCTCCCTTGGCCTCAGGGCTATTATTAGGCACTGGGCCCTCTGGCCCTATCTTCACCTCACGCTGGGCCCTCTGGCCCTGTTTCCACCCTGCTTCTGGCCCTGAGCCTTCTGGCCTCATCTTTGCCCTGCTCAGGGTACTGCTGGGACCTCCCAAACCACAGGATTAAACTGCAACAAAAGAGTAAGCTCACAGGCTATAGTGTAAACTGTCCCAGGACTGGGTCCAAACATAAACTCCCCAGCCCCCTGGTTGCATCACAAGGCTTCTTCCTATCCAGGTTGTGTTCTCCTTTAAGCCCAACTTTACTAGTAGTTCTAGGCAGCTCATCTGTCAGTTGGGCACTCCTTTGCAGCCTTCCCTGGCAGGAGCTCTTTACCCTGCCACCTGCAGGGCTAGATTTCCTACCTTGCCTCAAGCCCTAGACGTAAATTCTCCCTAAGTTGTGTCCCCTTCTGGTCAGGTGATTGCCCTGGGCTGGCCACAGGTATGCCCTTCTACCCTGCTTGGCAGCTCATTGCCTAGGCAGCAGCATTTCCTTGCTGCATGCCTTCTCACAGCTTGCTGCTGTTCAGCTGCCTGCCGCTCTTTGCCTCTTGGCTGCCCATATGCCTGCCTTGACTCAGTCTGCTTCTCTGTAGCTGTTTCCTGAGAGAATTCCTTCTCCTGGGGGCAGTCTCTTCTTCATGGCTACTATTCTGCTTGTTTGCTGGCAGCCAGTTCCTTAGTAGTTAGCCTGCTACAGCATCCTCTTAAAGTAATAGGAGCCCTCTGGCTCCCTGTTTCATTTGTTTTCATAAGTCCCATCTGGGGTTTTGTTTTTCTACTTTGGTTGGCTTTAATTTTTTTTCTTTTACTTTTTTATATTAAAAAAAGGTTCATAAAAGGGGAAAAACTCCCAATTCCACCCCCCCCACCAAAACCAAAAAACCCAACAGAAAGAAAAAAACAACAAAAAGACAACCCCGACCTCATTCCCTCTCCCAGGACATCAACTTGCTCTTGCTTCAAACTGGCTGCATCCTGAAAAAATATGCATTTGCCATTCACAGAAACAGTCTCAGGATTTCAGTCATGGATATGCTCCTGATAGCCACTCTAGAGGCAGCTGCTCAATGTTTTTTATAGCATGTTGTATGTGTGAGAATAGGCAGGACTTCGTTTTTTAGGTGGCAGTTTCAGGATTGAGATGGAATAGATTCTTACTTTGTATCAGAAAACAGTCCTCCAACTTGTACCCCTGAATAGAATTTAACTGTAACAATAGGTACTCAGTTGAGTATAGGCTCCCAGTGTGATGCTATAGCTAAAAAGGCAAAACACAATCCTTGGATGTATAAGTAAGAGATGTTAGTTCTCTGTAGTGCACTAGTGACACTAGATGCTAGAATGGTGGAAATTTTTAAGTGAAGGTAGTTAGCTTTGGAGCAGCTTCACAAGGGTTGTAGTAGAAGGTTCATTGCTTTAAAGTTTTATTTTAATTGAGGTTGGTTATCTTGCTAACATATGCTGTAGTTCAGGCAGAAGTTATGGGCTTGATGAGTTTATTGAGTGAGATTCTTTAGTCTGCCTTATTATACAGGATGATCATAATAGTCCCTACTAGTCTTAAAACATGAATGTGTGAAAACCTGCTCACAGGCATTCAACTTTAATTAAGTATACCCTAGCAAAAAAACTGGTCTGTCACTGCACTTGTGATAACTGTATTTATGTATCTTAATAACCATACTTTTCCATTCCTTGTTTCTGACTGACATTGTATTTTAATAGTCCTGAAAGTATGGCTTCTAAGTCCAGGAATATGATCAGAACAGTAACAAAAGAGTTGATTTAATATGTAGCATATTCAGAAGTGCTTCCTGGTGTCATCTGACTTAATTCTTGAAAATCATCTTAACCAGGCATCTTTATCTTTGAATAATTTCTCTGTTTCTGATTCTGCCAAAAGTTCTGACTCCAGTTTACACAGCAGACATTCCAAAGCAAATAATGTTAATGTTATTTATTGTCTGTTGTTATTCTACTGCTTCATTTTGTTCCTCTGCTTTAGTGCTCACCTGCATTAAGTAAAAATGAAAAAATCTATACCTATATCAGTATAAGAACGTGTAAATTAAGCATAATGAAATGGTGCATACTTCTTTAACGGACCACAGTTTATATATATTTTGTTCTGGGGCTTCCAGTAGGATTTTTATTAGAAGGTGGATGTAGATAAGGGATAGACCAGGGTAGCTCTAAGTCCATGAAGCTTTATTGAAGAGATAAAAGTCATGAAAAACACTTGATGATCTGCATTCTTCGATCTTTAAGTTATTCATTATGTTTTAAGTTCTTGGTGACTACTGATTTGCAGGTTCTCTACCCTTTCTTTCCACTTCATTTTAATTTAATTTAATTTTGTTTTAGTTTATTTTATTAGTGAGTGCTTTACTTTGCCACAGTCTATTTCCTGTATTAGGAAGTGTGACCTTTTAGCGATATTAAGAAGATTTCCCTCTTTTCCCTCTTTTTAAAAAATGTATTTCTGTAAAACAAGCAGCATTTAGTGATTAATAAAATGTTGTTTAGTCTGGTTGTTTATATTTTTGATGTCTGTTCTCAGGTTTTTGTTCTTGTTATTTCTAAATTGCTTTCAATCAACCAAGTTTATACTTAATTGGAAAATCTATAGCTGATCTATATGAAATCATGTTTTAAGTTACTGTCTTAAAGTATAATTATTTACATAACACTCTCAATGAACCATTCATTTGAAAACTTTGTTAATTCAAATATTTAGTCTTTGATTATTTTATTCTTTTTCATAGGTAGAAATAAAAACTACAGGTCCCTAGGATTTTCTCTTAAAGAAAGTACTTGTGCTGCTTTGCAAAAAATAGAAAAAACAAAAAAAGCTTAACTGATCAGTAAGCAGTGCAGTACATTCTAATATGATACATAGCTTCACTTGGGTGGGAAAAACCTTGTAAGTTACCAGGGATACTATAAAAAAGCATGTGAAACCAATAACTTCTAGTTTTTTGCACTCCTGTAATTTAAAACTGCATGACTGACTTTCTTAGACAATGTGCAAACTATTATAAAAGTATTCTGAAACAGGCTTCTTTGCCAGAATTCAGTGGCAGAATCTTGAAATGTTTTTATGGCGTCCATGCTTCAGGCATTTAGGGAAGCTGCTATCTTTTGGCTGTCTTCAGCACTCCCTGTTACTGTAATTTCATTTCAAGATTTTTGTAGAGCTGGATGGGAACCTGAAATGGTAAAATGTTACTCATTTCTTCCTTCAATTGGGTAACACCCCTAATTTGCTGAGAGAGTTGACAGTGCTTTATCAGAATTGCTATGACAATGTTGGTCTCTTTAATGGGGGTATCAATAAGTTCTGGAGTGCTCGTTAGATTGCATTTTTAATGTTCAGCATATGCTTGAAGATTACAAAGGTTACCGTACAATACTGAAAAGAACAAAAGATAACTCCATTATGTTGGGAAGAAACAGATAATATATTGTCATTATCAATACTTGAAAAATGGCTCAACATAATTCATGTTAAGTGAAAGCAGAGACTGATGTTTAGTGTTGGCAGTATTAGTAGCTGTATTTGTATTAAAGAGATTTCTAATGACTTACCAAGAAAGCTTGTGTGTTGTAAATCATTTGCAATTTCTGAATGTAATTCTTCCCAAAAGGCCCATAAATTGTACAATACTTAAATTATTTAAATATGTGTGAGTATAGTGATAGAAATCACTATAGGATATGGATAAAAACCTATTTTCTGTTCAGTTTTCTCTTGAGGTAAATAAGATGAAGGCATGCATGATATTGAATTCAGAAAGGGAAGCTTGGCCACAAAATACTAAGACAGAAATGCTTAGGACCAGTTTTCTGCTCTACCTACTAGGTACCTAAGTGCAATTGTATTCCCCGCTACCCAAGACCCTGGAAAACTGCTTATAAAAAAGGGGGGGGGGGTGATTGCTCCACTTCTTTGCTGTTTTTTTGTGACTCAGTCTTCAGGGGAAGATGATGGTGTTTTTCAAAAGTAGATTCATTAATAGGACTTGAATGGGGTAGCATAGAATCATTCTTAGGCACCTGAGAGAGCTTAAGTCCAGTTACATATCCAGTAGGTACAATAGGATCTGACCCATAGTGGACACATTCCTTTAATGTAAGATGGTAACTTGGCAGTCAGTCAGTCTTAATCCTGCAGCTGACATATTCAGAATTCCTATGGTCTGTCTGTAATTGTAGCTCTGCATACAGACAATGTTTGTAAGTTCTCTAGACATCACCAATTCAAATTCCCCATCCAATGTTCATATTTTTAAAAAATATATAATGATCCTGTTGCTTTTGAGCATACTTAAAATATAAATGTTGACTTGCTTGGCAGAGGCATAACTGATAAGATTTGTGCCCTGGGTGCAAGCCTTAGTAGTCTTATGGAAGCTGTTGCTGTGGGGAAGGGGTGTCATCACTGCCAGCAGCTGTGGGCGTAATGCCTCCTACAGCTTCCTATCTTACTCAGCGCTGCAAAATCCTGCTATCACTGGGACTTGGCAGCACTGGATTTGGCAGTACCTACTCATTGCCTCATGGGGTGTTGCTCTTGCTTCCGCCCCCTTTAACTCAGCACCTGGAGTGCATGCTCTAGTTGCCCACTGTTAGTTACACTCTTGTTGCCCAGAATACAGTGGTGATGAACAGTTGCCTTCCATGTCGCAAAATTATAGTCACAGTTCTTGGGTGCCAGTCTTCATGATTCATCTGGTGAATGTACTTTCAGCTCTGTTTCATTTTCACTACATCATGCAAGGGTCTATGCACCAATTACAAAGTCTGCCCAAAGAATTTGCAGTCTGTGTGTATGACAGCACAAGATTAGGAGGGTAAAATTACAGTCCTGATTAGTTTAATAACTGCCTAACTGCCCAGGCATTACTGAGTGTTTTATGAAAAATGTGCCAGAAAGACGTTTCCTCCAAACACAGGAGTAGCAGGAATGAAAGGCACTTCAGAGAAAATAGAGCTAAGGTCTGACAGATTTGTATCAGGAGCAGAACATGAGAAAAACTAAATGCTCTGTAATGTATGAAATGCTTATTACGATTGTGTAGGCTTATCTCAGCACTCCCTACTGACATAGCTATGGCAGGGCTAGGTGGTAGAGGGCTGTGAAGGTAAAGTGAGCTTGATCCCTGGTTCCCCTGCTTTTACCATATCAAATTTAAAACCTGGAGTGATGTAGTTAGATCAAGGGTGGGCAAAACACAGCCTGCAGTCCTGACCCACGCGCAGTCCTGACCCATCCCATGTCTGCTGCAGACTCTTCTGCCCATGCTGAATGGCTGCAGTAACAGCAGCATTGGTGGGGCAGAAGTGTGCTCGGCATGGGGGGAACAGCAGCCTCTTCCCCTCAGCACTGCCTGGCACTTCTTGCAGCAGCTATGTGGAGCCCAGGCTGGGCTGCCCTGTGCTGTCACCACCACCTCTAGGCTGCCCAGTGGGGCAGCACAGAGGAGCTGCAGGGCAGCCCAGCGCAGGCTCTGTGTGGCCATTGCAGGAACCTTTGGGCAGTGCTGAAGGGGAGGGGCCACTTTGTCCTGCTCTGAGCACACTTCTGCCCTGCTGGTGCTGCTGTTGCTGCAGCTGTTCAGCATGAGCAGGTGAGTCTGCAGTAAGCACGGGGCTGGGAGGAACTGTGTGTGTGTCCCTGCCAGCACTGCAGGGCTGGAACCAGCAGCTGCTTAGAAAGGCAGTCCAGCACAGAGCTGCCCCAGCCCTGCTGTGTGCCCAGGGGGCGGCAGGACATGCCATGTGTGGGCCATGCTAAGCAGGTGTGGGGGCTGGGTTGGGGCTGCGCACATACCTCTCGTCTGATCCCAACAGGAATGGATCAGCCAGAGTGGGCATGGGGCATACTGGGCTTGTGTGCTGCTGGCAGTGGTGGGGAGGTCCTGCAGGGTGCATGGGCTTCAGGCTGTTGTAGGGCAGGGGCTGGTGCTGACTGATTCAGGGGACTGTGTGCATGGGGGGCTTCCATGCACCCCCCACCATACCCACAGCAAAACTCTTCCCCCACACACAATCACACCCCCCCCACGGGGTGCTCTGCTCACTACTACCTTCCCCACCCCTGCAATATACATGAGTAAGGCTTCATTTGGAGCTATTATGCAATCACCTGTATATGCATGGTGCAAATGCACTCAAATCAGGACCAAAGCAATCTTTTAAAAATAAAATTAAAATTGTTATTTTGGATGTCAAGATTTTTAGTATATAATTTGGTTTTGTTTTTCCCATTTCCAAGATGGCAAACCCCCTTCCCAAAAGGAGTACTTCTGGGGCAAAGGCAGGACTTCCTGTGGCAAAGGTCAGGGGCTAGGGGGCTGGACTTCTGGTACCAAGATGGTGACCGGGGACAGGGCAGGGCTACCCATGCAGTCCTCGACAGCTCGCCAAATCTCATTAAATTGTCCTCCAGCCAAAATAATTGCTCGACCTTGTGTTAGATTGTCATCTTGACTGCTCCAGGTATGTTACCTTCTTTTATGGTTGTGCCTAGGGATGGATCCAGACAGGGTGGAGTGGCACAGCTGTACCCCACACTTACACCCCCCACCACTGCAGCTTTTCTTTGCAAGGAAGCACCACAGGCAGGGAAAGGCAGGCAGGAACGGCTCTGGTGCTTCCTTGCCTCTACCTCCCCCTCTCCTCAGACAGCAGGGAAAGCAGCAGCATCAGGTGGGGGAGGGGAGGGGAGGGAAAGTGCCTCAAAGCAAGAAGAGGAAGGGAGGGGGCAGACTTGCAACTGCCTTAAAGACTTTAAAAAGTCTTTGGAGGTTCATTTAGCCAGCCTTACTGCATTGGTACAGGTGGAGAAGGCTGGGAGTAGGGGTATACCTATCCCTGAAGTGTGGGTTGCTGCTTCCACAGCCCTCTTTGGGAAATCCTGGATCTGCCCTTGTTGGCTAGGGACAGACATTCAAAAAGCCTGAACCTGAATTGATTCAGCTTTTGCAGGTTAGTCTAACCTGGCTAGGCTGAATTGGTTTCCAGCCATACAGACAATCCCTCTGGACTGAGGAACTTTAGGCACATGCCTGTAGTGGTTCATGCTGGAAGCTGGCACAGTGCTAGAGCAGACCTCCATGCCCTTCCATAGAGCTAAACTGAGGGGGGCATGGCCAGGCCCCAGCAGGGCTCTGATTAGGAAGGGGTATGAACCCCCACCCTTCCTGCAGTCCCAGGCTTTTCCCCACTTGCTGCTCAAGGGGCGCGGGTGTTGCCAGCCTGGTGCCCTAGGTTAGCACTCTGAGGTAAGCGGGAGGTGTGCAGTGCATGCATCTGTTGATGGTACAGAGGTTTTCACTCTCCCTCCCTGCTCCTGTATACTGTCTACAGCAAACTGACAGGCAAGCAAGCTGGGGTGGGGGGTGGGAAAGAAGGATCTGATAACCGTGTTAAACACTGAAATAAGTGTGATAATTTCCCCATTAAGGAAACAACAGAGAGACATTACCAGTTATCTGTTAAGTCAGCACAGACCCAGCATGTAGTCTGCTGGCTGATACACAGACACCTTAGCAAAGGCAGAGGGGAGGGGGAACTTTGTGCTTAGCAGAGAGTGGTAAGGGGGAGGGAGGGTGCAAACAGCTCTTCTCAAACATTTCCAAGGAAGGAGATTAAGCTACCTGTTGATTAGCTCCAAAAAGCCTGTCTGCCTTTGTTTCTCCCACAGCATGGGCTGTAGCCAGTATGTGGTCTGCTACCTAATCCAGAAATGTCTACTAAGGCTGGGGGAAAGGAGGGAATAATTCCTGTTTTGCATGGAGAAGCAAGGCAGATGCAGAGGGGAGGGACCAGCCCTGATGTGGAATGGAGAGCCTCACTCAGCCCAGAGAGCATGCGGGATGCTGGGGTGTCTGGTTTATGTTAAACCAGCAAGGGGTCTGGGACATACATTGCATAAACTGGTTTGACCCAAATCAGTTTAGTCTGATACTACATTCAACCAGGTTTATCTCAAACTAGTTTCAGCCATTTTCAAACTGTTTTATGTGCACTGAACATCTGTTCTGTTTCAGGTTTAAACAAGTTTCTGATCACTTAAACCAGTTTATGTGTAATGTCTGTCCCTAGCCATTGGGCCTATTTACTGTTTGCTGGTTTTGAAGTAGGGCCCCATTTAAGGAGGAAATCCTATTTGTAAGTCCATGTGGTTTCGCCCTTAGAAGAAATTTGCTTTGGGAGAAGATATCTTGGATGTAACATATGACAAATAATTGATTTTTTTTCAGTTCACCAGCTGAACAAAACAAATATGAAAATTTGTTGCAGGTTAGTTGAAACCAAGTTTTCTGTCCTGTCTCCACCCCCCCCTGCGCAAAATCAAAGCAGCAAACAAAGAAACAAAATACAGAACACCTGGGGAAAATCATTTGATTCAGCAAGGAATTATCTCCAAAAATTTAGCTCAGTTCTACTCCTGGGTCACTGATCCACTTACGTCATGAATAATTATTTTGATGTTCTATATACTGAAATAATTTTTAGTTTTGTAAAATAGAAGTGTTTCCTAATCAGCTCAAAAAAGTATTTTGGATTTAATATTTTATACTTTTGTCCTATTGCTTCTTTTCACTTGCATCTACCTAAGAAGGATTTCCTTGAAAGATAATCATGCTGGCCTGAAATTTGCCATTAAAGGCATACTAACTTTTGATGGTAAGAGGTAGATAAAGGGTGCATCTAGCATTGAGAAGTTAAGAAACCTTACGAATGACCTACAAATATTAATAGGAGTGATATATTTAGCAAATACCTGTTCACCCTATGCAAAGGAAGGGAAAAAAATGTTTAAATTCTGTATTTCACTGGTGCCACAAGACTTCGAACTTGCAGATTTTTTTTAAACATCTGAATGGAGAAACAGCTGAGCAGTGAATGATTATCTAATGATTATTAATAATAATTATAATAAATCATTATCTAACAGTTATGGAAATCGTAACATACATGTGTAATGTAATGTAAAGAGAGTCAAAAACTGAATTTCTATAGATATCCACAACACATTTTTTAAAATAAAATAATTTATCCCAGGTGGCTTCTCTAGAATCCTCTGTCACTGGCAATAGTTTTAAACTCTAATTTGGGTAGAGTAAATTCAGACTAAGCTGGAAAGTCCCATGTCTTGATTCATTCAGGGCAGAGACTTTGCTCTGAATAGTAGTGGTGCTAGAAAATGATCTCACAAGTGCGTGCAAGTTTCTTGACAGCACTCAGTTTAATACTGGAAACAATCAGGAGGACCTGTACCTTGTTTTACTGCTAACTAAGGATATCTTGCCCTGGCATGAATTCAGCAGTAAAGAAGACTCTAACTCTTCATTTGTTGTGCTGTGGATGATATCCATTGAATACAGAATAGTGCACATTTCTTGACAATAAATATGAAGAACTATTTTTCATTGTTCTTCACTGTGTTTTAAAACACGTTATTCTTATTATCACCTTGAGTAAATCATATCTTCACCTCAGTTAGCTGTTCTTTTTCAGTATGTGAACATGAATGAGCTATTGGGCTAGGGCAAAGTTACAGATAAACTGGTTTAAGTGTTCAGAAACTGGTTTAAACCTGTAACAGAACATAAGTTCAGTGCACATAAACCAGTTTCAAAATGGCTGAAACTAGTTTAAGATTAAACTGGTTGAATGTAGTATCAGACTTAACTGATTTGGGTCAAACCTGTTTATGAAATTTCTGCCCCAGACCCTTTCCTGGTTCAAGTTAAATCAGAGTCCCCCAGCATGCTTTCCAGCCCTGGGCTGAGCTGTGCTGTGCTGTGCTGTGCTGTCTGCTCCAGCAGAGAAAAGTTGGCCTTGCCACTCTGCTCTCCAGCTGGAGCAGTGTGAGCTGGCTGACAAGGGCAGGGGGGAGAGGGGGGCAAGCCTGGCTGGGAATGCAGCCCAGTCTTCCGGTTTGGGGGGTGGGGAGGGCAGCTGCTCCCCCCCCCCCATGCAAACCCTGGCTGGGGCAAGGGAGGGGTGTGAAACTCCCTTTTCCCTGCTAAAATTTACTGCTGGTTGCAACTGTGAACTACAAATCCCAGAGACACCTGGAAGCAGGAAGAGCAAGTGATGAGCAACCTTGCAGAGTTCTGTTGCTGTGAATCTGGACTTCAAATCTCAGAGAACTCGGGGGCAGCAGGAAGAGGAAGCAAACACACAGCGCATGCTGGCTATGTGCCAGAGAGCCACATTGTGGTGCCCCCAGCTTCTGGCCCGAGCCACTACATGATGTGGCTGTATTTCCTGAATCAAAGGTAAATGTCTATTTATTTATGTTTCAATCTTAATCTCTGCATTTTAGACTAACCTGCAAAGACTGAATCAAATCAGCCTTAGGCTTTTTGACCATCTGTACTTAGCTTTAAGGTCTAGTCTTTACCAGATAAACCATGCTCCAGTCCACAATTTATCCATTCAGAATAAAATACTAGAGATAGTAATAAAAAAAAAAGAAGTCTATGTGTTAAAGTACATGTCATTCTACATATTTATTCAGAAGTTTATAGGAATTATGCTTTTATTTGTGTACATACATGTCCTCAGCACTTTTTGACCTGGCATTTGAAATGCAGTAGTAATAATAATAATAATAATAATAATAATAATAATAATTATTATTATTATTATTATTATTATTATTATTATTATTATTATTAATATGGTGGTTCATGCTATAGTGAGTTTTAAAGTGCAGTCATACTGCTAGTAGCAGGCAACTGTTGATCCTGTGAATCATGGTGTACACATAAGAGGTCTAGTCAGATACCTGATGTATCTGTTTGTGGCTGACAAGACCAATTCCAGAGCAACACAGCATGTTACAAGTTTCACGGATCCATCTGTTGTCTGAGTTGGAGTCCAAGTTTACAGCATGCTGTTGTTTTCTTGCTTTGCTTCCATCCTCTGGATCAAAGCCACTTCATGCTGAGCTGCACCCAGTGCTAGATATTCCCTCCAGATCTGGTGGAATTCAGCATGCTCCTCCCAGCTTTCTGTATTGATGTTGAATGACTTCAAATAATTTTTGTATACAAGGTAGTACAGCCATGTAGGATGACCCTTCTTTCTAGAGCTGTGTTGAATCTTGCATACAGAATACTCTTGAGGATATGGTTTTCTCCCAGTCTCTTGATATGGCCATTCCATCATAACCTACTCCTCTTGATAAAGGTTTCTAAGTTTGTCAGTCCTGCACTCTCCAGTACCTCTCTATTTTGGTATTTTGTCTTCCCACTTTCATAGTTTCATAGTTTCTAGGGTCGGAAGGGACCTGAGCAGATCATCTAGTCCGACCCCCTGCCATGGCAGGAAAGAGTACTGGGGTCAAACGACCCCAGCAAGGTGTTCATCTAACCTCCTCTTAAAAACCCCCAGGGTGGAGCCTGCATCTTGGAAGTTGGTTCCAGACCCTAGCCGCCCTGACCATGAAGTAGCGCCTCCTGATATCTAAACCTACCCTCTGCCAGCTTGTGACCATTATTCCTGGTCACTCCTGGCAGTGCTCGGGGGAACAGGGACTCCCCCAATGCCTGCTGATCCCCCCTGACTAGTTTATAACAGGCCACAAGATCCCCCCTCAGCCTTCTCTTGTGGAGGCTGAACAGGTTCAGGTCCCGTAGCCTCTCCTC